>NW_026555307.1:7448907-8069650 GCF_021234165.1 Pteronotus mesoamericanus
ATATTTTTGTATTAAGTTTTATCATGGAACCACTTTTTAAAATATTCATTTCTAGGGAGAGGGAAAGGAGGGAGAGAAACGTAGATGTGACATCAACTGTTTACCTCTCTCACACGTTCCCAACTGGGGACCTGGCCCACAACCCAGGCATGTGCCCTGACTGGGAACTGAACCAGTGATCTTTTGGTTTGTAGGCCGGTGCTCAACCCACTGAGCCACACCAGGTAGGGCTTATCGTGGAAAATTTCAAACCGAAAGCAGAGAGTAAGGTATAATGCGCCTCCATCTTGGACCCATTGCCTGCTTCAACAGCTATCACCAGTATAGTGCTTTTCATACATCTCCCCACTCAACTCTTTGTATTGGTGTATTTTAAAGCACACTCCAACATCCTGTTTCATTACATATGTATCTCTAACAGGGACTTAAAAAGGAAAATCCTAACCACCCACAATTTATGGATTGAATCAGGGATTAGAAAAAAATCATTAAAAACTTTTAAAAAATTGATTAGAGGGACAGTGGGTAAATTTCAAATAAGGTTTGTGGATTAGGCAATAACATTCTCAGTATTAATTTCCTGATTTTAATGATTTTACAATGGTTATATATTGATGTTTTTAGGACCTACATGCTGAAGTACTGGGGAATAAAAAGGTATCATATCTACTTACTGTAGAATGATTAAGAAACAAGTTACATGTCTATATTCTATCTGATTCTAATTCTGTCTGATTCTGATGTGCAGGCAGTGTTGAGCATAGTTTTAGTAACCACTGGTGATCCTGGCATAGTCTAAAAGGTTTTAACAATCTCTTTTAAAAAGAGCTTTTGTAACAATTAAATTCCCTTGCCACTTTCAAACTATGCTTGTTAATTGAATATGTTAGATTTTTCCATTTATGAACTACAATAGGCTAAGTTACAAGAAGAATCGTTCCTCAATACTTAACATAAGTTTTATGAATCTAAAATGACAAACATATAAATGTAGCAAATCTTATAATCCATTATTTGTTCCAATAGTGCACATAAATAGTAAGATTTCAACTAAGAGTGAGTCTTAGTCACTAACTGGATTCCACATTTTATTTTTAAAGATTTTATTTATTTTTAGAGGGGGGAAGGGAGGGAGAAAGGGAGAGAAACATCAATGTGTGGTTGGTTGCCTTTCGCATTCCTCACACTGGGGACCTGGCCTACAACCCAGGCACGGGCCCTTGCTGGGAATTGAACCAGCGACACCCCTTGCTTCATAGGCCGGCATCCACTGAGCCACACCAGCCAGGGCTGGATTCCACATTTTAAATTGGAATTATATGCATAAGATTGACCTGATATTTAAATAGGCCAATTTATTTTATATCTTAGAAATACTTAAAATACTAAATATTCAGATTTCCTAACAAGAAAAGTTAACATCATGGTTTTGACTGTCTTAAATATTTACTTAATTTTTTTCATATCTTAAATATATAATCTTTATTATATATCTCCATTGCCATTTAGTCCCCTTATACCCTCACCCCCCAGCAATCAACACCCTGTTTTCCGTGTCCATGAGTCCTTTTTCCTTACTTAATTTTTATTAGTCAATTCAAAACTTTCTCCAGGTTAGATTGTTGGGGAGGAGTAGGGAGGTGCCAGAGGAGGTTGCCTGAGGCAATGGTAAACGGTCTAGGACAGGATTGGCTGAGGAGCTGAATGCCTCCTGAGCGCACAGAATTATGGGACAGAAGATTTAAAATAAAAGGAGAGCAGAGACTGGTTCTCTGGAACTCGTCTTCCTCTAGGGTACCCGGATGATTGTGCTGCAGCTGTCTGCATTTCCAAAAGGGTGGTAATTTGGATGGACTTCAGATGGGAGAAGAAACTCCAAGCACAGCCTAGGATCAGGCTGGCCTGGCAGGGGGTGTCAGGGTTATTCTTTGGGTGTTCTAGAGGGGCTGGGCTCTGAGGGAGAAGCCTGCCATTCTTGCAAAATTGGGAAGCTTTTGTGTCTTATGTTTTAGTTTGTAAACTAATCCTATAGAAATAAGGTAATTAAAAACTGACAGGGGGGATGATAGGGGAACTAAGGAGTTAAAGATTTTAGCCTTAATTGATAGGCTTAGCTGGTTAAAGCTGTAACTAAAGAGTTAGAGTTTAGCCTTCATTGATAAGCTTAGGTGGTTAATGCACATGGAAAGCTGTTATTCCAAAATTGTGTAGCTTTTATTTATTTTTTCTTAAAATATTTCATTTATTTATTTTTAGAGAGAGGATAAGGGAGGGAGAAAGAGGAAGAGAAACAATGAGGAAAGAGATGTTGATTGGTTGCTTCTCACACGCAACCCCGGCATGTGCACTAACTGGGAATCAAACCAGCAACCTTTTGGTTTGCAGGCCAGCACTCAACCCACTGAGCCACACCAGCCAGGGCTAGAATTGTGTAGCTTTTAAATAAAGACTCCTTTCCTTTATTGCCAAACCTTTGCCTCTGGAATTTTGTTTAGAGGGTGGTGGCAGGCAATAGGACCCTGCTTGCTTTTTGATAACAAGGTCATGGTTACCCACGATGTAAGATGCTCATACCAATTCATGTCATACCATCAATTACCTGGGAAATACAAATTAAAACCACAATGAGATAACACTACATGCCTAATGCATGGCCAAAATTAAAAAGACTGACTATACCAAATGCTGGTGAGGATGTGGAACAGTTGTAACTCATACATTGTTAGTGAAAATACAAAATGGCACACCCATTGTAGTGGTCTGGGTCTAGTCTAGAGATAGAAACCACCTACTAGGTTAAATGGGGGAAGTTTAATATAAAGAATTATTAACTGATAAAAGAATAACTATAAGATACAAGGAAACTATACATGCTACCTTAGGTTTGAAGGAAGGTACCAAAGGAAGCAAAAATCGGGAAAGGGTCTAAACCTTGTTGGGGATGTGGTTTGGCCACCAGAGAGCAGAGAAGTTTGCTAGTTTAGCCAGGCTGGGGCTGGCCTGGAGCTGCTGGGCAAATAATAGGCAAGCCTCCAGAGTGCACTCAGGTGAGCAGGCAATCAACCACCCGTGGAGTGGGCAGGCAGAGAGAGTCAGGTTTGGCAGGGGTAGGGGCTTTCAGGACTGCGGGTCACAGGGGCTGGGAGACTGCATTGTGTATGATTGTGTGGACCACAGGTGGCTGGATGCAGGCCTCACAGAACCTGCTGAGGGAATTGGGCAGTTGACTGTGTGCAGGTTGGGAGGGAGCTTCTGAGGGAGTTGAGGAAGGTGGCTTTGTTTAGGTTGAATGGGGGCTTGTTGAGGGAGTCTGAATAAGTGGCTGTAAAAAGATTATTGCGAGGCTGAGGTTGGATGGGTTCAGTGGGAAGTCCTCACACCCACACCACTGACACCTCACCCTTGCCTGCGAGGGAACTTTTAGGAAGCCTCTTCCTCCTGCAGTGTCACTCCAGTGCCCTCTGCTGAGAATGCTTAATGATGTGCTGTCTGTAAATGAGGAAGGCTTAAGGGAATTCCACTGTTTTTACAGGGTATATATTGAACCATGCATTTGGAGGGGGGAGGCAATAGATAGCAGACACAGTCTGCATCGTTGGCTATTCAGCTTCTATATGGACCCATGGTGCAGTTGGTTGGATGTTGTCTTGCAAAGCAAGAGGTTGCAGGTTTGATTTCCAGTCGGGTCACATTCCTGGGTTGCAGATTGATCCCTGGTTGGGGCACATATGAAAGGCAACCGACTGATGTTTTTCTCATACTTTAATGTTTCTCTCCTTCTTTCCCCTCCTCCCTTCCCCTTTCTCTAAAAATAAATAAATCTAAAAAAAAAAAAAAAAGGAAAGTTTTACTTTCCCCAGATTGAGAAAACCCACAGCCCTAAAAGTTTGTATCCATCACAGACTACTTATTCCTCAGATTCAGTTGCATTCTTGCTGAATATTGTTACCTAAAGACTAAATTGTAATCTCCAATAACTCATATGTAAAAGTAAAAAATGTAAAAGAAAAAGAGGAGAATAGTTAGTATACATGAATAAACTCTTGCATATAAGAAGTGCAGAGGAAACTGCGAAATCTTCCTTTCTGTAATTGGTCAGGATGTCACTGTGCAAGTCAGACCTGGCGCAGGTCTGCCTCAAGTACCAATGTCTGCCTCAGGCCAGCCTGTAGTGTGTGGGTTGACTTGGTATAGGAAAGATTACGCAACATGCAACACAAGTCCAGGTGATTTTAAGAGTGTATTTATTAAACCTGGGGAAAATGAAATTTTAGGAGAAAGAAAATAAAAGGTTCACATCTGGAACAAGGTGTGGTGTGATCCAGAGACAGCCCTGCACTGGCATCCTTTGTCTTGAGGGCTTTTTCTGTCTTTTGTGGGTGGGAATCTTAGGGGAGTCTCAGGAGAGGATTTCAGTAGAATATTCATCAGTTTTCCAGCTATGTCCTTTAATATTATGTTGATGCACCAAATTGGGCACTTAGGGGGTATCAGAGTCATTTTCTGCTCTACTTTGCCTCTACCTTGGATTTACTTGACTCTTAATTTGTTGTTGTTGTTGTTGTTATTTATTCCCCTAACTTTATCTGTCCTTGGGTTTGGCTGGCATTAATGGCACTCACTGGGTCTCTGTTATCTATCTCCCTGACCAGGGTAATTTAAGCTATTTACTCTCCAGTTGAGGAGGAGAGGTGTAAACTGTTTGCTGTCAAGTGTCCTTGTTTAGGGAAGATAAGGTCTTGCAATTTACTTGATTTACTTGTGTGGCCCAATTGTCTAACCATTTGCCTCAGTTACCCTTTTCCCACTTGTCAAAAATTTTCCTAACATCTAACTGTCTTACCTCAAGGAGGTCAGAGCTGATGTCACTAGCTTCCTTCTTTAATTAACTTTTCATAATATCCTTGCCCTCAGTCACAACTCAATTGCTTTAAGTTGAGTTGTGGCTGAGTTGACTCAACCCTTCATGCCCAAATGGTTCCAGGCTTCAGGCATCCCAAGTACCAGAGTCTATTGATTTGTTCAAACAAAGATATTACATCTGGGACAGCAACTTCAGTTGGTATAAACATCTGACTAAGTTTGTGATAGCCTTCAGTCATTCTCCAGGATATTTTTTATATATTTTAAAGTAAATGGCAAATATCAGCATACTTCACCCAACAGTTTATTAACTAGACTTTATCATTAACTTGACCTCCTGGATATTTGAAAGTATTAAAATGAGTGTTATCCTATATGGCTGGGAAGAGAGTAAATTAGAGCCAAGCTTTCTAATAGCTTATTGGCCAATTTGTCAAATAGCTATATAAAAAAAAAACCAACAAAACACTGAATCTACATTCTTGTAGAGCAACAATTATCTGTAGCTGCAGAAGAACTGCCCTGTTAAGTAGTGTGTTGCAGACTGCAAAACTGGCCCCTGTACTTCTTTGCTGTTTTATTTGCTGCTCATTTTAATTTTGCCACTCCTTGAATCTGAGCATGGCTATATGACTTGCTCTTAAAAAAAAATTTTGTTATTTTTTCAGGATGTCTGGTCAAGATAGAGGCATAGGTAAACACTGCTCACTTCCAAGCACAATTATAGCAAAAAATACAACTAGACTACAAAACAAAATTCACCCTGAACCATCAGAAAATCAAGCTGTGTGGAAGTCTGACAACCAAGGATTTAAAGAAGCCACGTTCATCCAGATGGGTAGGAGGGGTGGAGATGTAGAGAGGCATGGAGAGGTGTAGAGACAGACAGGTGTAGAGGCAGAGTGGGACTGGATGATCCCACATCCATGTGTGGTGGATAGAAAATGGGACAGATACCTCAGGAGTGAGGGATCCCAGACCACACAACCCAGGATCCCAGGGCCCCATAACTTCTGGCTGTAAAAATCAGTGGAAGTTGGGGTGGTGGAAGAAACTACAGGGTTTTCAAGAGGCTTCTTTTATAGGGCCCTCAATGGTCTTAGGACTCATGCAGACCTACCACTTCCAGGATTCAGCACCAGAGCAACAGCTGGAAGGGCACGAATGGCTTATGGGGAGAAAGTGAAATGTAAGTTCTAGGAAGCAGCTTCCTCCCAGGCAAACCCCCAGAGGCCAGGCAGTGGCATTTACCCCTCTGCGAGCCCTCCCCGACACAGAGCAACTGAGCAGTGACATGGGTTGCCCTGCCCTGGTCATTACCTAAGGCTTTGCCTCATACAACTTAACAGAGGTGCTTTTCTACAGCAGGCCACACTACTAAGATAGGGAGTCAAAGCAGCTTTACCTGATACACAGAAATAAACACAGGGAGGCTGCCAAATTGAGGAGACAAAGAATTGTGGCCCAAATGAAAGACCAGAACAAAACTCCAGGAAGAGAACTAAGTGAAATGGAGATAAGCAACCTATCAGATGCACAGTTCAAATCACTGGTCATCAGGATGCTTCAGGAATTCATCGGATACTTCAATGGAATAAAAAACCCCAGAAAGAAATGAAGGTTACATTAACTGATATAAAGAAAAATCCATGGGGAACAAACAGTGGAGAGGATGAAGTCAAGAATCAAATCAACTATTTGGAATACAAGGAAGGGAAAAGCATGTAATCAGAACAGCAGGAGGAAAAAAGAAATTTTAAAAAATGAGGATAGGTTTAGGAACTTCAGAGACATCTTTGAAAATACCAACACCCACCCCCCCCAAATACCAACACTCTTCATAGGGGTGCCAGAGGAGAAGAGGAAGAGCAAGAACTTGAAAGCTTATTTGAAAAAGTAATCAAAGAAAACTTTCCCTAATTTGGTGAAGGAAATAGACATACAAGTCCAGGAAGCACAGAGAATCCCAGCCAAGTTGGGCCCCAAAAGGACCACATCAAGATGCCCCATAATTAAAATACCAAAGGCTGAAGATAAAGAGAGAATCTTAAAAGCAGCAAGAGAAAAGCAGAGAGTTACCTACAAAGGAGTCCTCATAAGACTGTCAGCTGATTTCTCAAAAGAAACTGCAGTCTAGAAGGGCAAGAAGTATTCAAAGTGAGGAAAAGCAAGGAACTATGACTTAGATTACTCTATCCAGCAAAGCTATTATTTAGAATTTAAGAGCAGATAAAGTGCTTCCTAGACAAGGTAAAACTAAAGTTTATCAACACCAAGTCATTATTATATGAGATGCTAAAAGGAACTATGTAGGAAAAAGAAGATCAAAACTATGAACATTAAAATGGAAATAAATTCACAATTATCAATAATTGAATCCAAATAACAAACTAAGCAAACAGGCAGATCAGGAACAGAATCACAGATATGGCACTCATTTGGAGGGTTATCAGTTGGGAGAGGGAAAGGGAAAATGGGGAGAAAGGTGCAGGGATTAAGAAGCACAAATCAGTAGGTACAAAATAGGCGGGGGGATGTTAAGGACAGTGTTGAAATGGAGTAGCCAAAGAACTTATACACATGACCCATAGACATGAACTAAGGGGGGTATTGCTTGAGGGAATGGGGGTGCTAGGTGAGGGGGGGTAAAGGAGGAAAAATTGGGACAACTGTAATAGTATAATCACTAAAATATATTTTTGTAAATGCCCTGTATTGAATACCAGAGGCTCCCTCCGGGTATACTGTTCTGTACAATGTCATTTATGACCCTTAAATTTTGTATTGTATGGGGAGGAACAGGGCCCAATGAGTCCATATTCCTGAAACTTCGGAGTTATTGTGTGTATTCTTTTTAGGGTCTCCTTTCACAAAAGATACTATCTCTTACTGGGAGTCCTCACCCCTGGTTTGAGGTTTGAGGAGCAGGTCTGTTTCTCCCTCCCTAGCCTTCCAGCAGGTCACACAGTGGGGTTACTTGATTCTCAAATTTCTTCTGCCCAGGGTTACTTTCTCCCTCCCACATTTTCATAAGGTACTGCTGGGCATGCTTTGGAGGGACCTGTAAGGGGAGCTGTTGTTCTGGAGAGAAAGTGATTTGAGCATGGAATTTTGACAACAAATCCCTTCCCAGAAATGGAAAACCATCTCTCCTACAGCACATTCTAATGACTTTCAGGACTTCCAGAAATTCCAGTTACAGTTCAATTAGAGTTCAGGTCTATTGACCACGAAATATGTCGCTCCAGTATCGATCTGGCCTATAATTTGTCCCCCACTGTTAGTTTTACCCAAGCTCTCAGACTCTGACCTTTTCCTTCTCTTGGAGCACTCATATTTCCAGTGCCCTTTTCCCTTGCCCCAGTAGGGCCTTGTCCTCCACCGAATTTGGTTCCCTGATGGGTTTGGGATGAAGAGAGCAGTTCAGGCTCATCTCCTTTGGCTCCCTGAGCTGAGTAAGGAGGAGGATGCTCCAGGAGTGAAGGGGCTGTGGGAGCTCTGACTACAGTTGCAGCAGCCATCCTGATCTTCCAGGTCCCTCTCTTCTAAAAGATCTGCCCTCAGGGAAATTCCCTTTTCTCTGGACCATTTTCTCATTTCCCTGATCTTTGACAAAACAACTCTAATTGCAGTATAGCACAGTAGTTTAAAGACCTGTTCAAGTGGCCAGCATTCTCCCGAAGTCCAGATTATACATAAACCAAGCAATATTACAATAAAAAACCATCTTAGGTTCATAACCGTAGGTCGACCAATTAGCCAGAATCCATTCCAAAAGGTGTTTTCCTGGAATAGAGGCTTTCCCCTCATTCTACCAGAGAGCTCTGTAATGTCACAGAAATCAGAAGGCACCTTAATTCCTGGTGATTTTTCTAAGTCATAACCCAGGACTGCAATTCTACCAGACAGAGCTCTGTTATATCACACAAACCAGAAGGCACCTTTTCTTAAAAAAAAAAAAAAAAAAAAAATCAGACAGAGCTCTATAATATCTAAGGTGTCACACAAGCTAGAAGGCACCTTAATTAACTTGGGGCTGCAATTCTAAACCAGAAAGCACAGTGATTCAATTGCTAGTGAAGGCAACAGGGAGTGCTGAGAATCAGAGGGGAGTCCGCTGGAGAAATCACTTGGCAGCTGCTAGGGGGCCTCCAAATATGCACCCTGAGGCCCTCCATCCAGACAGCCAATGGGACTCCCTGCTAAATGCCCAGACTTACCACAGATTCCTGAATATGTCCCACCAGAGTTGCCAGAATATGAAACGAGAAAAGTTGGTGTTCATGCTCCCTGTCACTACCAGAAACAATAAGCAGGGACAAGGACTAAATCTTTATGATCACCATATTTACAGGCTGGTGATCTGAGAAGATGGTGGGTTATGTATCCTCAAAAACTGTCTTAACATCTCAAGTCGACCTTTTCATAAGGAGAAGAAAGGGTAGGTGAGGGGTTTGGAAAAGGTTAATTGGATAACAGTTGCAGTCCAGTGGCATCTTCCTAGTACTTCTTTATCTGTTGATCAACAATTCTTTATCTGCATCATGGGCCTTACCTCCCTGAAACACAGGGCTCAGATACCATCTCCATTGCTTGCAGACCCACTGGGGCACAACGGTTGAATTGTTTGTCAACCTCCTGGAGTCACATGGTCATGCATTCTTGTTCTTGGAATAACCACTTTCCACAAGCATTAATCACATAAGCCTATCAACTATGATTGAAGCTAAAATCTTTAACTCTCGAGTTCCCTTATCAATGTGGTAGATCCCCTTAGAGGAGGAACAAGGGGGACAGAGAATAGCCTCATTCAACCCCCATACAAGCCCTTCCACAACCACTCCCTTGAGCATTTAGGATAATAAAGTTCTGGCCCTCATCAAATAATCTTAAGAACAAAGCCTCATGGCATGTTTTTCTCCTCTGGAGCATGCCTGAGTCTTTCCTTTTTCTTCTTTCAGGCATATTGCTTTTGCCTTTTCCTCTCCTAAGCTTCAAGGGCCTGTTTTCTGTCCCTGTAACTTGTTTTCTGAGCATATTCAGTCCAGCTGGCTCACTTCAACTACCTCTGTAATTTTGTAAATAAACTTTTTCTTATAATTTGAAAAAAACAAAAACAAAAACAAAGCCTCAGGTCTGTTAACCTTAGAGACAGCGTTTTGGTCAAACTAGAGATAATATCTAAGCCTCAACAGTATTTCAGCTTTAGGCCCTGAAAAACAGCAAGCCTAAGCTAGACGTCAGGACCAGCTGCAGGTGGCTAACCCTCTACCCTGGTGCCATCCAATCAGTAGATACCATGACCCTGAAAGGACACTCCTTGAAAGCTGATGAATATTCTATTGATATCCTCCCCTGAGACCTCTAGATAAAAACTCTCAAGACAAAGGACCCACTGTGTGCACTTGTGTGCGCGCGCGCACGCTCGCGCGCGCTCTCTCTCTCTCTCTCTCTCTCTCTCCTGTCCATGTCTTTTCCTATTCCTTCCCAGACCCTCCTTTCTCCAGGGTGAGCTGTCCCCCTCTCTGGAGCACTCTGTACCTCTTCCCCTCTCCTGCCCATTCTCTTTGCCTTTGTTAAAAAAAAGATTTTACTTACTTATTTTTTAGAGAGAAGGAAAGGGAGGGAAAGAAATATCAATGTGAGAGAGAAACAAAGATCTGTTGCCTCTTGTATATACCCTACCTGGGGACCAAACCTGTCACCCAGGAATGTGCCCTGACCAGGAATCAAACCAGTGACTTTTCTCTTTGTGGGTTGCTGCCCAACCAACTGAGCCACACTGGTCAGGGCTCTTTTTTTCCTAACCTTCAGGGACCTTTCTTTTGCATCTATTACTCATTTGCTGAGCCCATTCAACCTAGCTGGTTCAACTTTTCTACCTCTGTGACTTTCTAAATAAACTTTATTTTGTAATTTAAGTTCTTTGACTCTGAATTCTTTCCTTGTAGAACTCAAGTACTGAGGCTGCTGAACTGAAGTCCAATCGCTGGTAATATTCTGGTGGTTTCTCAGCTAACAACTGCATTGCATAACAACTGTCTCTTTTGTATCTTACTTCCAATCCCATACTCAATTTTCCCTCTGGAAAACAATGTAGCTGCATTATTTATTTATTTATTTATTTATTTATTTATATGTTGCTTTTAGACTTCCTAGCTGACATTGCATTCCTAGCACCTGGCACATGGATGTACTTAATAAATATTTGTTGAAGGAATTATAAGCCAAGTGTTCTCTAACTTGGTTACTTCTACCACTTAATAAAGTAGGATTTCAGTGCTTCTTCTAGCTTTTATCCATCTCTAGATATTTCCGGGGATCCCCAGGGAGTGGTCACATATGTGCACCCTCACTCTGTCCCTTATTATCTGCAGCTGCAGTGTAAGTGTTCAGGGAAGAAAATAGAAATTGATCTAGGGATTATATACCAGAAAAGTTGAAAAGGCTAAAGGTTTCCAAGCAATTTCTATGCAAAATTGCTACATACTTTATGGGGTCCTGTGCAAAATGAAAATGTGGGACCTCTTGTTCAAACAGCAGGGAAACACTGTCATTAAAAATACCAAAATATAGAACTTTTTTCTTTCTTCCACAATTGCTCTCAACCTGTCATGGTGTTTTTAATTTGCTATTTAATGCTGTGCTCCCTAGAGCAAGGGATACTACTGGGGTGAGCACGGGCACTCACAGGCACTTGGGAGGGGGGGCCTGCCCTGCCACTTGGTGTGTGCCTACACATGGCAGCCCACTGGTTACCAGGTTCTCCTTTCCTCCCCACCAGCCACTGGACTGCCCTGGCCAGTGGTGGAGAAGGCAAACCAAGCATCTCGCTTTCCCACAGACTTGCTTTCCACAGGATAATGGCAACTTCCCTGCCAAGAAGAGCTAGGGACCTGGATCAAAGGTTAGTGAGACACCCTGCCAAGTCACCTGCTGAGTGTTCCCTGGTGTGCAACTGAAGAGGAGGTAGCTGCTACCTTTTCCTGCTCTCAGAGGCCATGGGGGTATATATGTTGAGCCAGGACTCTCCCTATGCCTGTGTCTAGGCTCCTAGGCCCCCAGGAAGCAGAAGAGGCAGCCAAGAACCTGTCTTAGGGTAGCAGAATGGTGGGAGGCAAGAGTGCCCATGAGTTGGGCTCCAAGTCCTAGGTGCACTGGGTCCACTGTCCCATCAGATTTCACTTACAAAACACAAAATTAAAGGTAACATTAGGAATTTCAAGATGGCAATTGCAGATCATTGAGCCCCAAACATGGAGCCCTTCTGAGTGTATAGCCCTGTGCAGCAACACTGGACACAAGCTGTCCCTCTAGGCTAGTCCTCCGGGAAGGACTCAGAACATTGCAAAATTGATCTGGGAAAGCTGCTGGTTTGAAGCTGTGCCTGCAGGGATGAAGTTGAGACCCTGTTGCTCTGACTGAGGGTCAGGAAGCCTGAATCCAGAAGCTCCTGCTGCCATCACCCAGGTCTCCTTCAGGAACAGTTTTGTCGACTTGCAGGTAAAAAGTCATGTGCAGGATGTAATCTAGGCTGCCCTCCATTGGTTAGCATGAAGGCTTCATTGCTTTAACAAAAAGGTACCAAAATAGTGTGATTTAAAGAACTAGAAACATATACCAACTAATCTCAATATGTGGACCTTATTTGGATCCTGATATGAATAGGAAAAAAATTATGACATTTTGGGGACAATTGGAAATTTGAAAAATGATTGATCTCTCAACATTTTATTATGAAAAATTCAAAGATACAGGAAAAGTAATCTTATCATGATCACTCATATACCCACCACCTAGATTTTTGTTATATTTGCTTTATCACATAATTTGCCATCTGTGTTTCTATCAGTCATCAATTCATATCATTTTTATGCATTTCAAAGTAAATTTCAGATATCAGTATTCTTTTCCCCAATACCTCAGCATGTTTCATTTAATGCCTGCATATTTCATTATATAAATAATTAAAAAGTTTTATATGTGATACTAGTATTGTGCTTGTGTTAAAGTCTATATTTTAGAAATACATACTCAAATATATTTTGGTATTATGTCTAGTGTATTACTTATCTACTACTGAGTAACAAATTAACTCAACATAGAGCAACTTAAAACAACAGTTTTTGTGGATCAGAAATCTGGGGATGGTTTAGCCCAGAGGTGGGCAGGAACTTAGCAGCATTTGCTTGTTGGGGGTGGGGAGGGAGACTGATCCCCACCAGCCTTCCAGGATCCAGAGCTGAGCTTTGGTGTCACTCTGCTGGTATCTCATGGCAGACTTGGGATGACTGACCTTCCCACCTGGACTGTCCCACATCTAATCCTATCTGACGGTGTTTTAGGACCTGCTTTTAAAAAGGCTTTAACTTTTATTCACCCAATTACAGAATAGATTATAAATTCACATGGGTTAAAATTTCTAGAAGTGAACAGGGAGAAAAGTTTTATTTCTTTGATGACTCTCTGAGCTCCTTTCCAGGGGAATCATTCCATGTTATTTGTATCTTGTGTATTTTTCCAGGGACATTTTATGCATATACAAAAAAATAAAAATAAAACAAAACTCCCAAACCCTTAAACCACAATACACCAAAGATATATTCAACATTTCTCAGTCATAAATCATATTTTTTCCCTGAGATTGGTGAATTCATTCAACAATATTTATTGGTCTTTATTTGATCAAACAATAGGTATATGTTTTGAATAAACAAAAATATAAAATTTGTATGACTCAACCGGGAAATGTGAACATTGGGTATTTTTATTATACAGGGTATGGCAGAAGTAAGGCCTGCTTGAGTGTGGGTGGTAGGGTGATAATATGGGTAAAATAACATAGTTTTAATGTGACCATTTCACCTAAAATGCCATGGGGTATACATGAGTGTGATACTGTTATGTTACAGAATTACATGCTTATGATTTTGTAATAAAAAAGGGTCATTATTTGTGTTGGCCATTGTATTAAGAAATTAATGGGAGGCCCCAGCCATGGCAGGGAGTTGTCTGAAAACTGTGGGTAGTATTGGACTCAGGACCTGATTTGGGCTTGGGGTTTTGAAGGAGAAGGCCCTTTGGTTTGATATATATAATGCCTTTCCCCAGCTGAGGGAACCAGTTTTCCCAAGGCCCCATTTGCAATGTGGCAAAGCCAAAGCTCCCATCCAGGACATCTTTTACATGAGGAGTGAATTAGACTGAAATTTTATTCAGCCTATGGATCTGGTCACAAAGCTTTTGATCTGTTCAATCCAAACTTTAAATCTCCCTATCAAAGGTTTTTGGAGAACTACATTGAGCTACAGAAACTTGGAAAAACAGAAGAATAGATTGTTCATTGGTCCTTTATACATGTTCCTCAACTTGACCTTTCCCCTTCTTTTTCCAATTACCCCCTTCCCTCCTCCCCTCTTGTTACTGTCAGTTTGTTTATCATTTGGTATTTGTCTTTCACCCCCTTGCTTATTTTGCTTAGCATAATGCTCTCCAGTTCCATCCATGCTGTCATGAAAGGTGGTAGCTCTTTCTTTCTTTCTGCTGCGTAGTATTCCATTGTCTAAATGTACCATAGTTTTTGATCCACTCATTTACCGATGGACACTTAGGTTGCTTCCAGCACTTGGCTATTGTAAATTGTGCTGCTGTGAACATTGGGATGCATAAGTTCTTTTCAATTGGTGTTTCAAAATTCCTAGGATATAACCCCAGCACTGGAATTGCCGAATCAAACTGCAGTTCCATTTTTAGCTTTTTGAGGAAATCCCAAACTGTTTTCCACAGTGGCTGCACCAGTCTGCATTCCCACCAACAGTGCACTAGGGTTCCCTTTCCTCCACAACCTTCCCAGCACTTGTAGTTTTTTGATTGTTTAATATGGCCATTCTGACCAATGAGTTACAATGAGTTACAATGAAGTGGTAACTCATTGTGGTTTTAATTTGCATTTCTCTGATGGCTAGTGATGCTGAGCATCCTTTCCCATGTCTCTGGGCCCTGTGTATGTCCTCCTTGGAGAAGTGTCCGTTCAGATCCTTTGCCCATTTTTCAACTGGATTGTTTGTCTTCCTGGACTGGAGTCGTATGAGTTCTCTGTATATTTTGGAGATCAAACCCTTGTCCTAGGTATCATTGGCAGATATATTTTCCCATATGGTTGGTTCCCTTTTCATTTTGCTGATGTTTTCTTTAGCTGTGCAGAAGCTTCTTATTTTGATGAAGTCCCATTTGTTTAATCTTTCCTTTATGTCCCCTGCTCTAGGGGCCATATTTCTGAAAGTATTACTGCGTGGAATATCTGAGACTTTCCTGCCTATGTTCTCCTCTAGGACATTTATGGTGTTGCAACTTAAATATTTAAGTCTTTTGACTACCTTGAGTTTGTTTTTGTGTATGGTGTAAGCTGGTGGTCGAGTTTCATTTTTTACATGTAGCTGTCCAGATCTCCCAACACCATTTGTTGAAGAGGCTATTTTTACTCCATTTTATGCTTCTGCTACCATTGTCAAATATTAATTGACCACAGAGACATGGGTTTATTTCTGGGCTCTCTATTCTGTTCCATTGGTCTATGTGTCTGTTCTTATGCCGGTACCAGACTGTTTTGATTACAGTGGCCTTGTAATATAGTTTGATGTCACATATTCTGATCCCTCCTACTTTGTTTTTCTTTCTCAAAATTGCTGAAGCTATTTGGGGTCATTTATGGTTCCATAAAAACTTTTGAAATGTTTGTTCTATATTGTTCTATATCTGTGAAATACATCATTGGTATTTTAATAAGGATTGCGTTCAATCTATAAATTGCTTTGGGTAGTATGGACATTTTTTTATGTTAATTCTTCCAATCCATGAAAATGGTTTATGCTTCCATTTATTTGTGTCTTCCTTAATTTCTTTCTTCAGTATTGTGTAGTTTTCTGAGTACAGGTCTTTTACCCCCTTGGTTAAGTTTATTCCTAAGTGCTTTACTTTTCTTGTTGCTATAGCAAATGGGATTTTTTTCCCCTGATTTCTGATTCTGATATTTCACTATTGCTGTACAAAAATGCCTTCAATATCTGAATATTGACTTTGTATCCTGCTGTTTTGCCAAATTCGTTTATTAGGTTGAGTAGTTTTTTGGATGGAGCCTATGGGGTTTTCTATGCACACTATCATGTCATCTGCAAACAATGAGAGTTTTACTTCCTCCTTTCCAGCTTGGATGCCTTTTATTTCCTTTTCTTGTCTGATCGCTGTGGCTAGGACTTCCAATACTATGTTGAATAGAAGTGGTGAAAACGGACAACCTTGTCTTGTTCCCGATCTCAGTGGGAAAGCTTTCAGTTTTTGCCCATTGAGTATGATGTTGGCTGTAGGTTTTTCATGTATGGCCTTTATTATGTTGAGGTATGCCCCCTTTACTCCCACTTTGCTGAGTGTTTTGATCGTAAATGGATGCTGTACCGTATCAAATGCTTTTTCTGTATCTACTGATGTGATCATGTGATTTTTCTCTTTCTGTTTGTTTATGAGATGTATTACATTTATTGATTTGCGAATATTGAACCATCCTTGCATCCCTGGGACGAATCCCACTTGATCATAGTGGATGACCTTTGTAATGTGTTGCTGGATGCAATTTGCCAATATTTTGTTGAGGATTTCAGCGTCTATGTTCATCAGCGATACCGGCCTGTAGTTTTCTTTCTTTGTGTGTCTTTATCTGGTTTGGGGATTAGGATGATGCTGGCCTCGTAAAAAGGGTTTGGGAGTCTTCCCTCTTCTTGGATTTTTGGAATAGTCTGAGAAGGACGGGGATTAGCTCTTCCTTAAATGTTTTATAAAATTCTCCTGGGAAACCGTCCGGTCTCGGGCTTTTGTGTGCTGGGAACTTTTTGATTACTGCTTCAGTTTCACCAGCTGTTATCAGTCTGTTCAGGCTTTTTGCTTCTTCATTCAGTGTTGGAAGGTTATGTTTTTCTGGAAATTGTCCATTTCACCCAGGTTTTCAAATTTCTTGGCGTATAATTGTCCATAGTACTTTCTTATAATCCTTTGTATTTCTGTGGTATCAGTTGTAATTTCTCCTCTTCCATTTCTGATATTATTTATTTGGGCCCTCTCCCTTTTTCTCCGATGAGTCTGCTTAAAGCGTGTCTATTTTGTTTATCTTTTCAAAGAAGCAGCTCCTGGGTTCATTGATCCTTTGAATTGTTGTTTAAGTCTCTATGTCATTCAACTCTGCTCTGATCTTGATTATTTCCCTCCTTCTACTCACCCTGGGTTTGTTTGTTGTTGTTTCTGCAGTTCTTGAAGATGTAGGTTTAGTTTGTTTACTTGAAATGTTTCTACCTTTTTTAGGTAGGCCTGTATTTACATGAACTTCTCTCTCAGGACTGCCTTCGCTGTGTCCCATGGGTTTTGGACTGTTGTGTGTTTTTTTCATTTGTTTCCTGAAACTTTTTGATTTCTTCTTTGATCTCTTATTGACCCATTCATTGTTTAATAAGCATGCTATTCATCTCCATGAGTTTGAATGTTTTTGAGTTTTTTCCTTGAGGTTGGCTTCTAGTTTCAAGCCCTCGTGGTCTGAGAAAATGCTTGCTATGATTTCAGTTTTCTTGAATTTGTTGAGGCTTGTTTTGTGTCCCATCATGTGGTCTTTCTTTGAAAATGTTCCATGTGTATTTGAAAAGAATGTGTATCTTTCTTCTTTGGGATGAAAGTTTCTGTATATTATCAGTTAAGTCCATTTGATCTAATGCATCATTCAGGTCCACAATATCCCTGTTGATATTTTGTTTGGAAGATCTGTCTATTGTTGACAGCGGGGTGTTAAAATTCCCTACTATCAGTGTGTTGCTGTCTATATCTTTCTTGAAGTCCTCCAAGATTTTCCTTATGTATTTGGGTGCTCCTGTGTTGGGTGCATATGGGTATACAATGTTTGTGTCTTCTTGATGGATTCTTCCTTTGAGTATTATGGAGGGTCCTTCTGTGTCTCTTTTTATGGCCTTTGTTTTGAAATCTATTTCATCTGATATAAGTATTGCCAGCCCGGCTTTTCTTCTTGTCCATTTGCTTGGAATATTTTTTTTCCCATCCCTTTATTTTCAGTCTGTGTAGGTCCTTCATTCCGACGTGGGTCTCTTGTAGGCAGCATATGTGCAGGTCATGTTTTCTCACCCATCCAGCTACCCTATGTCTTTTGAATGGAGCAGTTAATCTACTTACATTTAAAGTTATTATTGACAGGCAGTTATTCATTTTTTCCCCCTGTGTATCTGATTTGCATTTGTATCCTCTCTTTCTCACTCTTTTTCTTCATCTTCTTTAAGCAGTCCCTTTAGCATATCTCGCAGTGCTGGTTTAGTGGAGGTGTATTCTTTTAGCCTTCTTTTGTCTGGGATACTCCTTATTTTGCCTTCCATTTTAATTGAGAGCCTTGCTGGGTAGAGCAGTCTTGTCTGCAAGCCTTTGCTTATCATTACTTGGAATATTTCTTGCCATTCCCTTCTGGGTTGTAGTGTTTCTGTTGAGAAGTCAGCTGCTACGCATTCGGGGCTCCCTTGTATGTTCCTATCTGTTTCTCCCTTGCTGCCTTTAAGATTCTCTGTCTTTGATATTTGCCATTTTAATTATGATGTGTCTTAGAGTGGGCCTCATTGGCTTCCTCTTGAATGGGACGCTCTGTGCTTGTGTGACTTTTTCTCTCCTCAAATTAGGGAAGTTTTCCATCATCGCTTTTTCAAACAGGTTCTCTCTATCCCTTGCTCCTCTTGTTCTCCTTCTGGTATGCCTATTATATGGATATTATTATGTTTCAGGTTTTCCTGCATTTCCCTAAATGCCCCTTCATTCTTTATGAGTCTTTTGTCATTTTCTTGCTCTTTCTGGGAGCTTTTTTCTACCTTGTCCTCCGGCTTGCTGATTTGATCCTCTGCGTCATCTAGCCTGCTTTTGATTCCTTCTGCTGCGTCCTCCAATTCAGAAATTGTGTTCTTCATTGCCTCTTGCCTCTTGTTGATAGTTTCTATGTCTTTTTTTCATGCTGATAAAGTTTGCAGTAAGTTCCTCATAGTTCGTTTCCCGGTAGATTTTTGTAATTCTCTCTGAGCTCACTGAGCTCGTTGAGCTTCCTTAGAACCGTTGTTTTGAACTCAATACCTGATAGCTTACTTGCCTCTCTTTCATTTAGTTCTGTTTCTGGGGCTTCCTCCTTTCCCTTCAATTAGGGGCTGTTTCTTTGTCTTCCCATTATTTGTGAGACTCTTCTTTTTTGCTGCTGCTTCTTAAATTGATCTATGTTTACTTCCTGACTTTGTGGTGTGTACTTCTATGATCGGAGACCTGTGAGATCAGTGGTGTGGTCTCCTTCACCTCCTGAACTTGCTGCTCTTTGGATGCCTTTTATACCTTTTATGTTGGTTCTCGCTGTGTTTTCTTTTTGGATCTGCTTCTAATGATGTCAGATGTTGGCCCTGTCTGTCCTTAGACAGTCTGTTCAAGACTTCTAGGAATCTACTCTCTGTGGCTGTCTCCTTCAGTTGTTAATATAGTTTCTCTGTAGTCAGCAATCAGGCTTAGGCACCACACCATGGGGCAGAGTCCCTCCTGGAGGTGGGGCTATTGTTTCTTCTCATGCTGCTGCTGCGCCAGGGAGTCATTTTTCTGAGTGATATGGCTGCTGCCATATGGGGGTTGACTCAGCTCCAGGATCCTGCTAGTTACTCTCTCATTTTTCTCCCCAAAGCCTCAGTCTCCAGTCTCTCAAGTGTCTCTAGTCCACTCTGTGCCGCCTTTAGCCAGAGGTATGCTATATGTGGCTGCTACTCTGGACTCAACAGTCGGGCTTTAGCACCACTGGGTCAGGGCAGAGTCCCTCCTGGGGGTGGGGCTATTGTTTTTTCTCACCTTGCCACTGCTCAGGGGAGTGGTCTGCCTGAGCAAGATGGCTGCTCTCAGATGGGGGATGAGTCAGCACTGGGATCCTACCGGCTATTCTTGCAGTTCTCTCCCCAAAGCCTCCTTCCCTAGTTTCTCCTCAGGTGTCTCTAGCCCACTCTGCCTCCTCCTTTGCTGGAGCCTAGGGTAAGTGGCTGCACATAAAAATTTATGCGTTGGCCCTTTAAAAGGCTCTTTGCATTTCTAGCTGCCCTTCTCTGGTAGAGAGCAATCCTGCTGCTTTTCACAGCTGGCTGTTATCTGCGTACTTTTTGGGCTCTGGTGCTGTAGGCTGGAGATCCCCATTTATGGTTTTTACCACACTCTTCTCAGGGAGATCCAACTGGCTGTTTCAGTATCCCTCTGGCACTGTTGCCTGTGGGCGCCCAGCCAGCCTTCTTGAGTCTCTACTGCACTCCTTACCAGTCAGGTTGTGCTAAAGCTAACTCTTCTGTCTGTCCAAGGTTATAAGGTTTCTCTCTTGCTATTGTTCTGTTGTTCATTCTGGGTGATTTCGCCCCAATTTAGTTGTAATTCCAGATCGGTCCTGGGAGGAAGTCAATGTGACTTCTATTGACTCGTCCACCATCTTGCCCCTCTCTGTGACTGAAACTTTGAAATAAAAGCAAACAGAAATCCTGGAGAGAAAGAATTCAATAAAAAGGTAAGGAATAAAGTAACAAGAATAGGAAATAAAGCCAACCAGATGGAAAAAAGAATTAGTGATATTGAAGATAGAAATCTAAAAATGACACAGAGGGAAGAAGAAACTTGAACATTAAAAAAATGAAAAAGCTATACAAGAAATATCTTACTTCATTAGAAAAAGCATTATAAGAATAATAGCCATACCAGAGGAAGAGAGGGAGAAGGGAATGGAGAGCCTATTCAAACAAATAGTTGATGAGAACTCCCCAAACCTGTGGAAAGAGCTAGATCCTTGAATCCAAGAAGCAAACAGAACACCTAGTTACCTCAACCCAAAGAGACCTTCTCCAAGTCACACTTAAACTGTATTTAAACTGTGAAAAATTAATGACAAAGAAAGAATTCTAAAGGCAGGCAGAAAAAAACAGAAGCGACCTGCAAAGGAAAGCCCATCAGGTTATCATCATACTTCTCAGCAGAAACTGTATAAGACAGAAGAGAGTGGAACAAAATATTCAAACTACTAAAAGAGAGAAATCACCAGCCAAGAATAATATATCCAGCAAAGTGTCCTTTAAACATGAAGGAGAAATAAAAACTTTTAAAACATACAGAAGCTGAGAGAATTTATCACCAGAAGACCTCCACTGTAGGATATATTCAATTAGGTTAGTTTACCTGAAACAAAGAACAAAAGATCACCAGGAGTAAGATAACCAACAAACTTATGGCATGAACACAGATAATTTGTAACAACAAAAAACAAAAGGACTGAGGGTAAAGGTCTGAATTTGCAAAGAAGAATGAAGATCAGATGCACTCAAAAGAAAAAAAGCTAGTGTATATATGAAACTATCTTTTTGATAAACATAATGGCAACCATAAAAAAAAACTCAAAACTGAGACAGATAGTTTAAAAAAAAAAACCAGGAAAGAAGTACAGAACACCACAACACAAAGATAACAAATGGAAACACAAAAGAGAAGAACCAGTGGAGGCACAGAATTACCAGAAAACAAAGGATAAAATGGCTATAGGATATCCTCATACATAAACAATTACCCTAAACGTAAATGGACTTAATTCACCAACAAAGAGGCACAGGGTAGCAGATTGGATCAAAAAACAAATGCCAATCATATGCTGCCTTCAGGAGACATATCTAAGCTGTAAAGATAAAGGTAGTTTCAAAGTGAAAGGGTTTAAAATGATTCTCCAAGCAAATAACATCCACAGAAAAGAATATGTAGCCATACTTATATCTAACAAAATGAATTTCAAGATAACAAAGGGACACTACGTCAAGAAGACATAACACTTCTTAATATATATGCACCAAATTAGAGAACACTGCAATACATAAAGTGACTACTAACAGAACTAAAGAGATCAAGAGAGCAAAACACAATAATAGTTGGGGACCTTAATACTCCATTGACAGCTCTAGATAGATCATCCAAACAGAAGATCAATAAAGAAATATTGGCCTTAAATGTCACATAAGACCAACTGGATATAATCGACATTTACAGAGCCTTTCATCCCAGAATATTAGCTTATACAGTCTTCTCTAGTGAATATGGAATATTCCCAGGATATGGGTCACAAAACTAGACTCAACAAATCCAGGAAGATTGAAATTACACCAAGCATATTCTCTGACCAGAATGCCTTGAAATTGGAAATCAACAGCAAAAAAGAAATGAAACCCACAAATACATGAAGACTAAACAACATACTACTAAAAAATGGCTGGGTCAAAGAAGAAATAAAAGATGATATCAAAGTATATATAGAGACAAGTGAGGTTGGCAGTAGAACATATTAAAATTTTTGGGGATGCAGCCAAAGCAGTAATAAGAGGGAAGTGTATATTATTACAGACCCATCTCAAGAAATGAGAGAAATCCCAAGTAAACAACCTAACATTATATCTTAAAGAACTAGAAAAAGAACAAAAGCAACCCAACATCAGCATAAAAAAAAAGAGAAAAAGAAAGAAAGAATACATATTAGAGTAGAACTGAATGAAACAGAGAACAAAAAGACTATACAAAAAAACACAAAATATTAATACAACAAAGAACTGTTTCTTTGAAAAGATTAATAAAATTGGCAAACCACTGGCTAGATTCACTGAAGAAAAAAGAGAAAGGACTCATAAAAACAAAATCAGAAATGAAAGAGAAGTTACCACAGACATCACAGGCATACAGAGGATCATACTAGAATAATATAAAATACTAAATGCCACCAAATTCAATAACCTAGAAGAAATATATAAGTTCCTAGAAATGTACAACCTTCCTAGACTGAAGTATGAAAAACTGAAAAATCAAAATAGATGAATCAGCGGTTGAGGGACTTGAACAATCATCAAAAGCTTTCCGAAAAATAAAAGTCCAGGACTGATGGGGGGGTTCCTGTTCAGGTGCCAGATGATGGGGGGCCCCATGTTGCGTGCCAGATGAGGGGGGTACTGTGTCCTGTGCAGAGTCGCCCCAGGTCGCCGTAGATGGAGGAAAATAAAATAAGCTGTTCCAGACACTTCTCAGTCTGTCAGGAAAAGGGGCTGATGATTCCCTCTAGTGGAGAGTGCCCCGGAGCCCTTTTCCTGAAGTGGCTTTTATTGAGAACGATATGCACAGGGGTATACACATGCATGCAAAGCTCATCAATCAATGTCAAAAGAGATCATAGAGAAACAGATAGAGATCATAGATAACAATTGAAGCAACATAAGAGATTTGCCTCGGGTCAGGGTCTGGTAGACATGGTGGCACCCATTCGGCCCTGAAACCTGGGAAACTGATCACATTCTGTGCTCAAACCCAAACATCGGTATTCATTAACTCAAGGCCATTCTTAGTGAAGTAAGTTTCAAAGGATTTAATGCATTCCTTTTCCAGCCCTAATTGTCCCTGGGAACTCCCTGATCCAGTTTAGGGCTGTACCTGCCTTTAGCATTGTTTCAAGCCTGAGCCAGGCAGGTGGGGCAAAGCAGCCATGAGATAAGGAGACTTCTTTCAGATAGAATGAGGACTATAGACATGACAAAGCTGAGGGGTGAGGGTCTTTTGCCCCTTCTCCGTGTCCCCCAAGTCCTTTCCTGATGGCCCCCATGCAACTGTGCCTGTCTTAGGTTGCCTCTGCCATTGAGGGATCTTATCTGTCATTGACTAACCAGCCATCCTCTGGGGCCAAGCAAGGTGATGGGCAGGAGGCAGGGGCTGTGCCCCTGCCAGGCAGACAGGTTTTGTCTCCTCCGTGGCCTATTTTCCCAAGGCCTCCTTGCTCAGCTCCAGCCTTGGGGCCCTCTTGCCTGTTGGTGAGGTTACAGTCCCTGAAACCAGGCAGGAAGGTTCCCAACACAGGACCAGATGACTTCACTAGTGAATTCTACCAGATATTCAAAGAATATTTAAAACCTACATTTCTCAAATCTTCCAAAAAATTGAAGAAGAGGCAATACTTCCTAACACGTTTTATAAGGCCAGCCTAACACTGACACCCAAACCTGTCAAGGACAACACACACAAACACACAAAACTACAGACCAATATCTCTGATGAATACAGATGCAAAAATTCTAAACAAGATGCTAGCAAATCTATACAACAAAACTACCACCAACATCATACTCAATGAGCAAAAACTAAAAGCATTTTTCTTAAGATCAGGAAGAAGTCAAGAGTGTCTGCTTTCACCACTTTTATTCAACATAACATTAGAGGTCCTAGCCACAGTGGTCAGACAGGGAGCAAAAAAAAAGGAATCCAGAATGGAAAGGAGGAAGTAATACTGTCTTTATTTTCACATGACATGATAGTATACATAGAAAACCCTATAGGCTCCACCAAAAAACTATTCAACCTAATAATTGAATTTGCAAAAAAGCAGAATACAAAGTCAATATTCAGTCAAAATTGATGGCATTTTTATATGCTAATGATGAACTATCAGAGAGAAACTAAGGAAAAAATCCCATTTACTATAGCAACAATAACAACAACAAAAAAAGCACCTAGGAATAAATTTAACCAAGAATGTCAAATATTGTACTAGGAAAACTATAGAACACTAAAGAAAGAAATTGAAGAAGATACAAAGAAATGGAAGCATACACCATATTCATGGATTGGAAGAATTAACATCATTAAAATGTCCATATTACCCAAAGTAATCTGTATATTCAATGCAATTCCTATTAAAATACCAATTACATATTTCACAGATCTAGAACAAATATTTCAAAAATTTATATGAACCAGAAAGACCCAGAATAGCCTCAGCAATCTTCAGAAAGAACAAAGTTGGAGAGATCACATACTTGATATCAAGCTATTCCAGAGGGCCACTGTAATCAAAACAGTCTGGTAGTGACATAGAAATAGACACATAGATCAATGGAATAGAATAGAGAACCCAGAAACAAAGCCATGTCTCTATGGTCAATTAATATTTGACAAAGGTGGCAAGAGCATACAATGGAGTAAAAATAGCTTCCTCAATAAGAGGTGCTGGGAAAACTGGACTGGTACAGGCAAAAAAAAAAAGAAACTAGACCACCAACTTATACCATACACCAGAATAAACTCAAAAGTTTAAGTTTAGATAAAAGACTTAAATATAAGTTGTGATATCATAAAAGTCATAGTGGAAAACATAGGCAGAAAAATTTCAGATATCACACAAAGCAATATTTTTGCTGATATATCACCTCCTAAAGCAAAGGAAATAAAGGAAATGAACAAATGGGACCACATCAAATTAAAAAGCTTCTGCATGGCTAAAGAAACTAGTATCAAAATGAAAAGGGAACCAACTGTATGGGAGAACATTTTCCAATGATACATTGGACAAGGGTTTAATCTCCAAAATATATAAAGAACTCATATGACTCAACTCCAGGAAGACAAGCAATCCAATTAAAAAATGGGCAAAGGACCTGAACAGACACTTCTCCAAGGAGGACATACACATGGCCCAAAGACATAGGAAAGGATGCTCAGCATCACTAGCCATGAGAGAGATGCAAATTAAAACCATAATGAGATATCACTTCACATTGGTCAGAATGGCCATTATAACCAAATCAACAAACAAGAGCTGGCGAAGCTGCGGAGAAAGGGGAACCCTAGTACACTATGGGTAGGAATGCAGGTTGGTGTAGCCACTGTGGAAAACAGAAAATTAAAAATGGAACTGTCTTTTCACCCTGTGATTGGATTGCTGGAATATACACTAAGATTCTGAAACACCAATTCAAAAGAACTTATGCACCCCTATGTTCATAGCAGCACTATATACTATAGCCAGCTATTGGCAGCAGCCTAAGTGCCCATCAGTATGATGAATGTATTAAAAAACTGTGGTACATTTACTTAACATAATACTCTGCAGCAGAAAGAAAAAAGATGGAATTTCTACCCTATCCAACAGCATGGATGGAACTGGAGACTATTATTTGAAGTGAAATAAGACAGTCGGTAAAACACAAATACCACATGTAATCACTTGCAAGAGGAATCTAATAAACAAAATAAACTAACAACCAAAACAGAGCCATGGTGGGGCCTATAGGGTTTTCTATGTATACTACCATGTCATGTGAAAATAAACTAACAGCCAAAACAGAGACATGGAAACATAAAACAGGCTGACAGCTCCCAGAGGAAAGAGAAGAGGGGGGAATGGTGGAAAGAAGGAGAAGGGATTAGTTAAAGAAGATGTATAAATGACTAATGGACTTGGACAATGGTGTGGGGGTTGGGCTGGGTAGAGGAGGGCAAAGGGGACAAATTGGGACAACTGTAATATAATAAACAAGAATAAATAGTATTTCACTATGGATAGTGCTAAGTTTTAACTAGTAAATTCACCATTTATACTTGTTTTAAATTCACTACAACTACAAATAATGTATTATAATCAGGTAGGCAAAATATAATTCACTGCTTCTTTATTAGTGAGGTGAACTTTATTTTATGTGCTAGTTACAATGAAATGTCATGTTGTATTTGTCATTTACCTGTTTTTAACAAATATATTTTGTTGATATTGTTATTATAGTTGTCTCAAATTTTCCCCCTTTGCCCCCCTCCACCCAATACCCTCCATTCCCTCCAGCAATACCCCCATTAGTCCATGTCCATGGGTCATGCATGTAAGTTCTTTGTTGTTCTTAACATCTCCCTATTTTGCACCTACCAATTTGTGCTTCTTAGTCCTTGCAGCTTTTCCCTCATTCTCCCCTTTCTCCTTCTTGGCTGATATCCTTCCAAATGATCTCCATATATATGATTCTGTTCCTCTTCTGTTTGTTTGCTTAGTTTGTTTATTAGATTCAGTTGATACTTGTGCATTTGTTGACATTTTAATGTTCATAGTTTTGATCTTTTTTCTTATAAAGTTAACTTTAACATTTCATATAATAATGGCTTGGTGATGATGAACTCCTTTAGTTTTACTTTGTTTGTGAAGTGCTTTATCTGCCCTTCCATGATAGCTTTGCTGGATAGAATAATCTAGGTTGTAGATCCTTGCTTTTCATGATTTTGAATACTTCTTGCCAGTCCCTTCTAGCTTGTAAAGTATCTTTTGAGCAATCAGATGACAGTCTTATGAGGACTCCTTTGTAGGTAACTCCCTGCTTTTTTCTTGCTGATTTTAAGATTCTCTCTTTTTCACCTTTGGCATTTTAATTATGATGTGTCTTGGTGTGGTCTTCTTCGGGTCCAAATTGTTTGGGACCCTCTGTGCTTCCTGGACTTTAATGTTTATTTCCTGCACCAAATTAGGGAAGTGTCTTTCATTATTGTTTGAAATAAGTTTTCAATTTCTTGCTCTTCCTCTTCTCCTTCTGGCACCTCTATGATTTGGATGTTGGTAGTTTGGAGATGTCCCAGAGTCTTCTATTATTGCCTTCATTTTTTAAAATTCTTTTTTCTTCTTGTTCTGATTTTGTGCTTTTTTCTTCCCTATGTTCCAAATAATTGATTTGAATCTTGGCTTCATCCCCTCCATTGTTGGTTCCCTGTGGATTTTTCTTTATTTCACATAATGCAACCTTCATTTCTTCCTGGCTCTTTTTAAATGCTGTTGCAGTACCCAGTGATTTCTTTCAACATCCTGATAACCAATATTTTGAACTGTGCATCTGATAGGATGCTTATCTCCATCTCATTTAGTTCTTTAAGTGGAATTTTGTTCTGTTTTCTTTTTTTTCTTTTTTTAAATTTATTTTCTTTATTTTTTCAAATACATTTGTCCCTGCCTTCCCCCCACTATCTTCCTCTGCCCCCTCCGCTCTCCCTCCCTCAATCCTTCCCCCTTGGTTTTTGTCCATGACCTTGCTATATGTTCCCTGACTCTCCCATTCCCTTCCTTTTCTCCCATCCCCCCCTCCCTCTTGTCTCTATTCGTTTCTTTTCCTTTCAGTGTTGCTGGTCTTATTTTCCATGCATCTTTGTATTGTTGGTTAGGTTCCGCTTATAGGTGAGATCATATGGTATTTGTCTTTCACCCCCTGGTTTATTTCGCTTAGCATAATGCTCTCCAGTTCCATCCATGCTGTCGCGAAGTTTAGTAGTTCTTTTTTTCTTTCTGCTGTGTAGTATTCCATTGTGTAAATGTACCATAATTTTTTGATCCAATCATCTACTGATGGGCATTTAGGTTGCTTCCAACCCTTGGCTATTGTAAATTGTGCTGCTATGAACATTGGGGTGCAAGGGTTCTTTTGTATTGGCGTTTTGGTGTTCTTAGGGTATAGTCCCAGCAGGGGAATCACTGGATCAAAAGGCAGTTCCATTTTCAGCTTTTTGAGGAAATTCCACACTGCTTTCCACAGTGGCTGTACCAGTCTGCACTCCCACCAACAGTGTACTAGGGTTCCCTTTTCTCCACAGCCTCGCCAGCACCTGTTGTTTGTGGATCTGTTTATGATGGCCATTCTGACCAGTGTGAGGTGGTACCTCATGGTGGTTTTGATCTTCATTTCTCTGATGGCTAGTGATGCTGAGCATCCTTTCAAATGCCTCTGGGCCCTCTGTACCTCCTCCTTGGAAAAGGGTCTGCCCAGGTCCTGTGCCCATTTTTTGATTGGATCGTTTTCTTCTTGGAGTGGAGTCGAGTGAGTTCTTTATATATCTTGGAGATCAAACCTCTATCTGATGTATCATTAGCGAATATATTTTCCCATATGGTTGGCTCCCTTTTCATTTTGCTGATGTTTTCTTTTGCTGTGCAGAAGCTTCTTATTTTGATGAGGTCCCACTTGTTTATTCTTTCCTTTATGTCCCTTGCGTTAGGAGACATATGGGTGAAAAAATTGCTGCGTGGGATATCTGAGAGTTTCCTGCCCATGTTCTCCTCCAGGACTTTGATGGTGTTGCGACTTATATTTAAGTCTTTTATCCATCTTGAGTTTATTTTTGTGTATGGTGTCAGCTGATGATCCAATTTAAATTTTTTGCATGTAGCCGTCCAACTCTCCCAAGGCCGTTTGTTGA
The DNA here is from genome assembly GCF_021234165.1 of Pteronotus mesoamericanus. Taxonomy (NCBI): domain Eukaryota; kingdom Metazoa; phylum Chordata; class Mammalia; order Chiroptera; family Mormoopidae; genus Pteronotus; species Pteronotus mesoamericanus. The sequence continues at coordinate 7,477,864 of NW_026555307.1, forward strand.
AGAGACTATTATTGCTCCATTTTATGTTTCTGCCCCCTTTGTCAAATATTAGATGCCCATAGAGACCTGGGCTTATTTCTGGGCTTTCTATTCTGTTCCACTGGTCTATGGGTCTGTTCTTGTGCCAGTACCAGATTGTTTTGAGTATAGTGGCTTTGTAGTAGAGTTTGAGGTCCAGTATTGTGATCCCTCCTACTTTGTGTTTCTTTCTCAAAATTGCTGTGGCTATTTGGGGTCGTTTATGGTTCCATACAAATTTTTGAAATGTTTGTTCTATTTCTGTGAAATATGTCATTGGTAACAGGGATTGCGTTGAATCTATACATTGCATTGGGTAGTATGGACATTTTGATTATATTAATTCTTCCAATCCATGAGCACGGTATATGCTTCCATTTATTTGTGTCTTCCTTAATTTCTTCCTTCAATGTTGTATAGTTTTCTGCATACAGGTCTTTTACCTCCTTGGTTAAATTTATGGTTAGGTACTTTATTTTTCTTGTTGCTATATCAAATGGTATTTTTTCCTGATTTCTTCTTCTTCTGTTTCATTGCTGGTGTACAAAAATGCCTTTGATTTCTGAATATTGACTTTGTATCCTGCTGTTTTGCCAAATTCACTTATTAGGTTGAGGAGTTTTTTGGTAGAGTCTACAGGGTTCTCTATGTACACTATCATGTCATCTGCAAACAAGTATAGCTTTACTTCCTCCTTTCCTATTTGGATGCCTTTTATCTCTTTCTCTTGTCTGACCGCTGTGGCTAGGACTTCCAATACGATGTTGAAAAGAAGCGGTGAGAGCGGACATCCTTGTCGTGTTCCCGATCTTGGTGGGAAAGCTTTCAGTTTTTGCCTCTTGAGTATGATGTTGGCTGTAGGTTTTTCATATATGGCCTTTATTACAATGAGGAATGCCTCATTTATTCCCATTTTGCTGAGTGTTTTGATCATAAATGGGTGCTGTACCTTATCAAATGCTTTTTCTGCATCTATCGAGATGATCATGTGGTTTTTGTCTTTTCTTTTATTTATGTGATGTATCACGTTTACTGATTTGCATATATTGAACCATCCCTGCATCCCTGGGATGAATCCCACTTGATCGTGATAATCTTTTGAATGTATTGCTGGATGCGGTTTGCCAATATTTTGTTGAGGATTTTAGCATCTATGTTCATCAGCGAAATTGGCCTGTAGTTTTCTTTCTTTGTAGGGTCTTTATCTGGTTTTGGGATCAGGGTGATGCTGGCCTCATAGAAAGAGTCTGGGAGTCTTCCCTCCTCTTGGATGTTTTGGAATAGTCTGAGAAGGACAGGGGTTAGCTCTTCCTTACATGTTTTGTAAAATTCTCCTGTGACACTGTCTGGCCCAGGGCTTTTGTGTGTGGGGATTTTCTTGATTACTGCTTCGATTTCCCCAGCTGTTATCGGTCTGTTCAAGCTTTCTGTTTGTTTCTCCTTCAGTGTTGGAAGATTATACTTTTCTAGAAATTTGTCCATTTCATCAAGGTTTCAAATTTCTTGGCATATAATTGTTCATAGTAGTTTCTGACGATCATTTGTATTTCTGTGGTATCAGTTCTTATTTCTCCTCTTTCATTTCTGATATTATTTATTTGGGCCCTCTCCCTTTTTTTCTTGAAGAGTCTGCTTAAAGGCTTGTCGATTTTATTTATCTTTTCAAAGAACCAGCTTCTGGATTGGTTGATCCTCTGAATTGTTCTTTTTGTCTCTATGTCATTCAGTTCTGCTCTAATCTTGACTATTTCCTTCCTTCTACTTGCTCTGGGATTTATTTGTTGTTGTTTCTCCAGTTCTTGAAGTTGTAGTGTTAGGTCTTTTATTTGAAATGTTTCTTTCTTTTTTAGGTAAGCCTGTATTGTTATGAACTTCCCTCTTAGGGCTGCCTTCGCTGTGTCCCATAGGTTTTGGACTGTTGTCTGTTCATTTTCATTTGTTTCCAGAAATTTTTTGATTTCTTCTCTTATCTCATTATTGACCCATTCACTATTTAATAGTCTACTGTTCAATCTCCATGAGTTTGCAAGTTTTTGAAGTTCCTCTTTGAGGTTGATTTCCAGTTTCAAGCCCTTGTGGTCCAAGAAAAAGTTTGGTATTATTTCAATTTTCCTGAATTTGCTGAGGTTTGCTTTGTGTCCTATCATGTGGTCTATCTTTGAAAAACTTCATGAGCCATTGAAAAGAATGTGTATTTTTCTTTTTTGGGATGTAAGGTTCTATATATGTCAGTTAAGCCTGTTTGATTCAGTGCGTCATTCAGCTCCACAATATCCTTATTGATGTTTTGTTTGGAACATCTGTCCATTTTTGACAGTAGGATGTTGAAATCCCCTACTACCAGTGTGTTGCTGTCTCTATCTTTTTTGAAGTCATCTAACAATTTCCTTATAAATTTGGGAGCCCCTATGTTGGGTGCATATAAGTTTATAATGTTTATGTCTTCTTGATAGATTCTTCCTTTAAGTATTATGAAGTGTCCCTCTGTGTCTCTTTTTATGGCCTTTCTTTTGAAATCTATTTTGTCTAATATAAGGATTGCAACCCCTGCTTTCTTCTCTTGCCCATTTGCTTGGAATATTTTTTTCCATCCCTTTACTTTCAATCTGTGTAGGTCCTTTGTTCTGAGGTGGATCTCTTGTAGGCAGCATATGTGTGGGTCATGTTTCTTATCCATTCAGCTATCCTGTGTCTTTTGATTGGGGCATTTAGTCCATTTACATAAGAGTTATTACTGATAGAAACCTATTCATTTTTTCTCTTTGTACCTGTGTTTTTCTCCTTCTCACTCTTTTCCTTCATCTTCTTAAACCAGTCTCTTTAGCATATCTTGGAGTGCTGGTTTGGTAGAGGTGTATTCTTTTAGCCTTCTTTTGTCTGGGAAACTCCTTATTTCACCTTCTATTTTAATTGAGAGCCTTGCTGGGTAGGGCAGCCTTGGCTGTAGGCCCTTGCTTTTCATGGCTTGGAATATTTGTTGCCATTCCCTTCTGGCTTGTAGTGTTTCTCTTGAGAGTCAGCTCCTAGGTGGATCGGGGCCCCCTTGTATGTTACTTTCTCCTTCTTCCTTGCTGCCTTGAGGATTCTCTTTGTGTTTGATAGTTGCCATTTTAATGATGATGTATCTTGGAGTGGACCTCCTTGGGTCCCTCTTGAGTGGGGTCCTCTGTGCCTCCTGGATCCATGAGACCTTTTCTCTTCTCAGATTGGGGAAATTTTCCATCATTACTTTTTCGAGGAGGTTCTCTATCCCTTGCTCCTCTTCTTCTCCTTCTGGTATCCCTATTATACATATATCATTGCATTTAGGTTGTCCTGCATTTCCCAAATGCCTCTTCATTCTTTTTGAGTCTTTTTTCCATTTCTTGTTCCTTCTGGGAGCTTTTTTCTACCTTATCCGTCATCTCAGTGATTCGATCCTGTGCTTCATCTAGCCTGCTTTGGATTCCTTCTACTGTATTCTTCAATTCAGAAATGGTATTCTTCATATCCTCTTGTGTCTTCTTGATAGTTTCTATGTCCTTTTCCAGCTTGATATAGTTTGCTGTAACATCCTGATAGTTTCTCTGCAGTTTCTCATAGTTATCTTTCAGGTGGCTGAGCTCATTGACCTTTCTTACAGCCTTGTCTTGAATTCAATATCTGATAGTTCCCTTGCCTCTATTTCATTGAGCTCTCTCTGTGGGGAGTCCGCTTTTCCACTCATTTGGGGGGAACTTCTTTTTCTTCCCATTTTTGCAAGAGTCTATTAAGTAATTTATTTATTTATTTATTTATTTATTTAATTTATTTTTCCTTCTGCTTCAATTGGGCCATCTATATTTTCTGAATTTTTGGATTAAACTTGTATGGTAGTAGGCGGGTCTTATTTATTTATTTATTTATTTATTTATTCTTTTCTTTCAGGGCCTGCCTCTGATGATGTCAGTTGTTGACCCTATCTGACATTGGGTCATTTGTTTGAGCCCTCCAGGAGTCTACTGTCTGTGTCTGACTCCTGCTTTGGGCAACTCTGTGACCCCTTTGGCCAGGGATCCACTATTTCTGTGGACCGCGTTGTAATTGTGGGCCATCTGGCTCCTCCGCGCCCTGCTTCTGCCTCTTTGGGGGTGCTTCCCCCCAGCGCAGAATGGAGACTACGGAATGGGGAGGGAGTCGGGACACCCCGGTTCTTCCTCCCATTCTTTCCCCAACGCCTCCGTCTCTAGTCTCTCCTCAAGGCTCTCTATGCAGCTGTGTGACCCCTTTGGCCAGGAATCCACTATTTCTTCCAGCCAGTCTGCACTTAGCCCCCCAGCTCACACGTGCACAAGCTGTGTGCAGAGCTACAAAAGGCAGGTTAATTGATCCCTTATGCTTGAGCGAGATGGTAGCTGCAGAGTGGTTGGTGAGTTATCACAAGGGCTCCGCCAGCAGCCGTCTCAGTTCTCTTTGTTGTTCTTTCTTTTGGGCCACATTTCTTTGTCTACTCAACTTTGTCTACTCCCTGTGTTTGTGTTTGTTTTGTGATGCTGAATCAGACAGGGTGGGTCTGCATGAGTCGTAAGTCCATTGTGGGCCCTTTAACAGAAGTCTCTTGAGAGTCCTGAAATTTCTTCCCCTGCCCCAACCCCTACTGGGTTTTGCTCCCAGAAGTTATGGGGACTTATCTACCTTTCACTGGAACACTGAGCTGGGTGGTCTGGTCTGGGCCTGGGATCACTCACTCCCAAGATCTCCCTCTCAATTTTTATCCATCACATGTGAATGTGGGACTGCTCATTCTGCAGCCTCTCCATGTCTCTCCACACCTCTCCGGGCCTCTATGTCTCTGCCCCTCCTTCCTGTCTGGATGAATGTGGCCTCTTTAAATCCTAGGTTGTCAGACTTCTGTACAGCTTGATTTTCTAATGAATCTGGGTGAAATTTGTTTTTAGTCTAATTGTAATTTTTACCATAGTTTTGTGCAGAGGCGAAGTATGTTTACCAATTCCTCCATCTTTGCCAGAAGTCCTCGTTTACCTGATTTTTAAAGGTTTTCATCTTTTTAACTCATACTAAATAAAATTATTGATTAAAAAACAACCCCCCCAAATAATAGCAAATCTAATTGCAACAATATATGAAGAAAAATAATACATCATGATCAAGTGGGGTTTATTCCTGAGACACAAGAATGGTTCAACATATGCAAATCAATCAATGTATTATCCCGCATTAACAAACAATAAGGTAAAATTCATATGATCTTATCAATAAATGCAAAAAAGCATTTTGAAAAGACAAAACATCCATTTATGACTAAAACACTCAAATGAGTATAGGAGAAAAGTACCTCAACATAATAAAGACCAATACAATAAATCATCAGCCAATATCATACTCAATGGTGAAAAACTGAAAGCTTTTCCTCTAAAATCAGGAACAAGACAAGGACACCCATTCTCACCACTCTTATTCAACATAGTTTTGGAAGTTCTAGCCAGAGCAATCAGGCAAGAGAAAGAAATAAAATGCAAATTGGGAATGAAGATGTAGAAGTGTCACTTTTTGCAGATGACATGATTCTGTATACAGAAAACCCTAAAAAAACAAATACAGTAAAGTTCCAGGATGCAAAGTCAGTGTACAAAAATCCACTGCTTTCCTATATACTAACAATGAAACTTCATAAAAAGAAATGAAAAAAAAAACCAAACCCAAACCCCTAATTCCTTTGTAACTGCAACCAAAAGAATAAAATACCTAAAAATAAATTTAACAAAGAATGTGAAAGACCTATATTCTGAAAACTACAAAGCATTATTAAAAGATATTGATGTGTTGTCTTTCACACAGCTCCTAATAGGGACCTGGCTCACAAACCAGGCATGTGCCCTGACTGGGGATTGAACTGGTGACCTGGAGCTCAATCCACTGAGGAACAGCAACCAGGGCTTAAAAGATATTGAAAAAGACACAATAAAATGGAAAAATATTCCATGTTCATAAATTGGAAGGATCAACATAGTTACAAATGGCCATATTACCCAAAACAATATACAGATTTAATGCAAACTCCATCAAAATCCCAATGCCATGTTTTAAAGAAATAGAACAAGCCCTGGCTGGTGTGGCTCAGTGGATTGAGTGCTGGCCTGTGTACCAAAAGGTCACAGGTTTGATTCCCAGTCAGGGCACAAGCCTGGGTTGGGGCCAGGTCCCCAGCTGGGGGTGTGCAAGAGGCAACCACACATTGATGTTTCTCTTCCTCTTTTGTTCCCTCCCTTCCCCTCTCTCTAAAAATAAATAAATAAAATATTTAAAAAACTAAAGAAACAGAACCAAAAATATCATCATATTTGTATGGAATCACAAAAGACCCTGACTAGCCAAAAAAATCCTAAGGGAAAAGAACAAAGCTAGAGATATCATGCTACCTTACTATTACACTACAGAGCTAAAATAACCAAATAGCATGGTATTGGCAAATAAACAGACACACAGACCAATGGAAAAGAATTGAGAGCCCAGAAATAAAACCACATGTAAATGGGCAAGTAATTTTTGACAAAGGAACCAAAACATACAATGACAAAAGAAAAAAAAGCCTCTTCAATAAATGTTTTTGGGAAACTTGGAAAGCTACCTGTAAAAGAATGAAACTACATTACACTTTGTCCCTATGTACAAAAATTAATTGATAATGGACCAAAGACCTAAATATAAGATCTAAAACAATAAATTACATTAAAAGGAACATAGGAACTAAACTTATGGACCTTGGTCATAGAGAACACTTTATGAATTTGACCTTAAAGGCAAAGGAAGTAACGACAAAAATAAATGAATGGGACTATATCAAACTAAAAAGCTTCTGTACAGCAAAATAAATGACAACAAAACAAAAAGGAAACAAACTGAATGAGGAAGATATTTGCAAACAACCCCTCTGACAAGGTGTTAATATCCAAAAATATATAAAGAACTCATACAACTCAAGCCAACCAAAAAAATCTAATTAAAAAATGGGTGGTAGACCTGTTAAGACACCTCTCTCATGAAGAGAGACAAATGGCCAACAGAAAAGATGCTCAACTTCCTAGCTATTAGGGAAATGCAAATCAAAACTACAATGACATACTACCTCACACCTGTTAGAATGGCTATCATCAACAAGATACATAATAACCAGTGTTGGAGAGGTTGTGGAGAAAAAGGAACCCTTATTCACTGCTGGTGGGACTTTAGACTGGGACAGCCACTGTGGAAAAGTCTGGCAGTTCCTCAAAAAAATTAAGAATAGAATTACCATATGACCCAGCGATCCCTCTTCTGGGTAATCCACCCAAAACATGTATTTGCAAAGATATATGCACACCTATGTTCATTGCGGCATTATTTATGGTGTCCAAGACATGGAGACAACAAAAGTGTCCTTCGATAGATGATTGGATAAAGAAGATGTGGTACATATGTACAACGGAGTACTACTCAGCCATAAGACAAAATCCTGTCATTTGTGACAGCATGGATGGACCTTGAGAGAATTATGTTAAGTGAAATAAGTCAGTTTGAAAAAGCTAAGAATCATGATTTCACTCATATGTGGGATATAACTGAAACTCATGGACACAGACAACAATGTGGTTGGGTTGGGGGTGGAAGGGGCCAAATATATGTTGATTGAAGATGGTTTGACTTTGAGTAGTGTGCACACAGTGCAAAATACAGATCTTGTATCATAGAAATGTATACTTGAATCCTATATGATCCTATTAACTAATGTCACCCTAACAAGTTTAATTAAAAAAAGGAAAGTGTCACTGTCAAGACAGGGAAAAGAATCCACAGAATGGAAGAAAGCGTTTTCAAATCATATGTTGGTAAGGGCCTAGTATATATAATATATAAAAACTCTTACAATTCAAAAAAATAATAAAAAGGCAAAGATTAAAAGATATTTAATTAAAAATTAAATTAGCCCTGGCTGGTGTAGCTCAGTGGATTTAGTGCCGGCCTGTGAACTAAAGGGTCGCCGGTTCAATTCCCATTCAGGGTACATGCTGGGTTGTGGGCCAGGTCCCCAGTAAGGGGAGTGCAAGAGACAACCACACATTGCTGTTCCTCTCCCTCTCTTTCCCTTCCCCTCTGTCTGAAAATAAATAAATATAAAATATTGAAAAAAGTTAAAGTACAGTATAGGAAGTGGAGTAGCCAAAGAAATTATATGCATGACCCATGGACATGAACCATAGTGTGGGGATTGCCTGAGGGAGTGAGGGGGGTGCTGGGTGGATGAGGGCAAAGGGGGAAGGATTGGGACAACTGTAATAGCAAAATCAAAATATAGTAAAAAATTATGCTGTTGTAACAAATTATATCTTTATATGAAGTCTGTTTGGAAAAAGTCCAGCCATTATTAATATAACAAGAATGGTTTGCGCTGACATTGATGTAATCTGGCAGCCAAAGAGAGTGGACTGGAATGTGCACTCCACACATTCATTGTACTAGTAAGTGGGGGCAGTAGATGCCATTCAGTGAGCATGTGTACTGTGTGGCTGTTGCATTAAAAGTGACTGAGCCTGTAGAGCAATGAATCTGCATCAGATTTTACATTGTTTGAACATTCCTTTTCAAAAACTATTAGGATGATTCAGAAAGCCACAGCTATGGACAACTGGTGATTGGCAGCTTCATCAGTACAAACACCTGCTCATGCATCAAGTCTTGTGCAGAATGTTTTTGTGAAACATCAAATGACCCAGGTGATTCAGCCCCCCTACAGCCCAAATTTGGTGCCCTGTGACTTCTGGCTTTTCCCAAAACTATAATCAATTTTGAAAGGGATGAGATTTCAGATAGTTGGTGAGATTCAGGAAAATACAATGGGCAGCTGATGGTAATTCCAACAAAGGATTTTGCAGTGTTTTGAACAGTGGAAAAGACACGGGGAGAACTGTATGAGGTCCCAAGGTGCCTACTTTGAAGGGGACTGAGGTGTCATTGTCCTATGTAAAATGTTTCTTGTATCTTGTATCTTCTTCAATAATTGTCTCTATTTTTCATATTATCTGGCTGGATGCTTCTGGACAGACCTCATCAACATAGATTTATAATTATTGCTTTATGCAGTTATCTTTCAAGTCAGGAAAAAAGAGTTAGAAACAAAAATACATTATTACTGTTTTTTATATTTGTAGGACAGGTCTGCTAGCAAAGATCTCTTGGTTTTTGTTTATCTAGAAATGTCTTAATTTCTCCTTTGCTTTTGAAGAATTTTTTTTTTTTTTTGCCAGATATAGAATTACTGGTTGAGTTTTTTCTTTCAGCATTTTCAATGTCATCCTCCTGCCTTTTGATCTTTAGGCTTCCTGATGAGAAGTCATCCATTAAAATCTTATTGAGGCTTCCTTGTACATGATGAGATGTACACTTGCTTGTACACTTTCATGATTCTCATGCTTTCTTTGGCTGTGTATACTAGAGACCTGTCTTGTAGTTTTATAATATCTAATGCTCAATATGCTGCCAGGATTTTGTAAAGTAGGTTTATATTTCTGATAGTATGTGCTTTTTAAGCATTTCTGGTGCTTTTCCAAGAAAATGTTATTTCCTAAAGCCAGGATTTCTATTTTTATGTATATATTTTGAAAAGGGAGTACAAATTTCATTTCCTTCCATTTTTTCCTGTTTTCTTATTCTGCATTTTGAAAACATATGGAATGTATTTAATTTTGCACTACCATTTGTGAACAATATAAATAGGACTTGCAACATATTTTTCATATTTGCTTCCCAAGGTTATTAAAAACAATCTTTTTATTATCTTTTAATAATAATTATAATATTTAAGCAATATAATATGTACTATATATAACATTATATATAATGACATAATACTTATTTGTAAAGGAATAACTTCCTGAAAATTTGTCCAAGCAAATACTGTTCAACCTTGGCCATTGTATCAGTTTTCTATTGTTGTTGCTACAAATAACCACAATGATGACTTGAAACAATGTATATTTATTCTCTTACAGTTCTGGAGATAAAATTCCAAAATCAGTTTCACTGAGCTAAAGTCAAGTGAGACACTGCAAGACAAATACCATATGTTCTCACCTATAAGTGGAACCTAATCAACAAAACAAACAAGCTAGCAAAATAGAACCAGAGACTTGGAAATAAGGAACAAACTGATAGTGACCAGAGGGGAGGGGGATAAAGGGGGAAAGAATGGGAAGGGTCAAGTTAAGGAACATGAATAAAGGACCTGTGGACAAAGAAGGTAATGGGTATGGGGGAAGATTGAATGTGTCAAGTTGGGGGCAAGGTAGGGCAGGGGAAAGTAAAAAGGGAAAAATGGGGCTAAATATTGAGATGGCTAAAATATTGCTCTGAGATGCCTGGAATTTTACTGCCTATGTTTTCTTCTATGATTTTATGGTTTCATGACTTACGTTTAAGTCTTTTATCCATTGAGTTTATTCTTGTGTAAGTGTTATTTACAACAGCCAATACTTGGAAACAGTACAAGTGCCCATCAGTAAATGAGTGAATAAAAAAGCTGTGGTACATTTACACAACAGACTACTACTTGGCCACAAAAAAGAGAAATCTTACCTTTCGTGACAGGATGGACCTGAAGATTATTATGCTAAGTGAAATAACCCAGTCAGAAAAAGACAAATACCATATGATCTCACTTACATGTGGAATGTAATGAGCAAAATAAACTGAACAAAATAGAAACGAGCATGAACACAGGGAACAGGCTGACAGCTGCTGGGGGACTGGATGAGAGAATGTGAAATGATTAACCAAAAAAAATAAAAATGAAAACCAACTGCCATATACATCACAAAGACACAGACAACAGAGTGGTGATAGATAGCCAGAGGGAAAGGGGGGTTGGGAGGGTAGGTGGAAGTGAGCGAAGGTGAGTAAAATGGGGATGGACTTTGGGGTGACAGATGCATGATGCAGTGTGCGGATGTTTTATTGAGTTGTACATTTGAAACCTATTTGGTTTTGTGAACCAATGTCTCCCCAATAAATTCAAGTAAAAAGTATTTTAGAAATAATTACTGATTTACAGGTGTCATCATATGACATCTGAATTCTGCTTTCAAAAGAATCCAGTGGAAGAAGTGGGTATGGTATAGACAAAACAAGGCTGGCCGTGGATTGATGGTTTTTATAGAATGGTGATGAGAATATGAGGGTTTACTGTATTATACTTCCTACTTTTGTGTATGTTTGAAGTTTTCCATAATAACGTATAAATTTTTAAAACCTAAGAAGCTAGAAAGACATGTGAAAAAATGATCACACTTGGTTGATCATTTGTGGTTGAGTGAAGGTACAAAAAATGTTTCTTTAAATTTTTTTCTATGTTTTCTGTATTCTTTTATTTGAACATTTTTACTTTTCATAAAAAAACCAAAAATATATTTAAAAAAGATTCTTAAGTTCTTTCATATTGTTGCCACTTTCTGTGTTAGGACTATAAAATGACTCCACTTTTCTCTTTATAAACTGATTTTTTTTCCTTTTCACAGTCACACATTCTGAAAGCTGTATACATGACACTACCCACTACTGCCCTTGTCCTTGAAATCAGGATCTTCCACTTAAGAAGTTTTGGACAAGCTACTTAATCTCTTTGCCTCTCAATTTCTTTATCTCTTAAAGCAGAAAAAAAAAAAAAAGAGCTATAAATGACAATGTATGCAATGAACAAGGCAGGGAACTAGTAAGTTTCAGGCATTGTACTATGAACTTTATACAAATTTATTCCTCTCAAAAATAGTTATTTTAGTAAGAAAAATATGACTACCCCAATAGTAAATGAATAAGGCTATGGACATACAATTTATTCAATTGAAAAATATTTATTGAGTACCTATTTTAGGCATATGCTAAATGCAATACCATTGGTCAATAAATGGGTAAACAAATGGTCATATCTACATTAATCACAATCAAAGGAATGCAAATGAAAACAAAAATGACATCCATTTTCATTTACCAAATGGTGTATGTTCAAAATCAATGTTCTCTCCAGGGTTAGAAAAATGTGGTGCTTTGGGATCTTTTAACCACAGGTACATGCATAATCTTCCTGAAGGCACTTGAGCAATGAATATAAAATAGCTTAAAATGTATATATTTCTAAAAATGTCCAACTAGGAGAGTGAGATTGCACTCCTAGCAACCCATTGTGGTTTCTAAATACCATTTGGGAAAGTACAAAATATCAAAAAGAAAGAGAACTCCTGGGAAATGGCTACTTCAAGGTGAAAGGCAGGAAATGAACAAGATGAGCCTTGCACATCTTATTGTGACAGACAGCAAGCAATTAAAGACTACTCTTTAGCCCTGCCAGGTAACTTAGCTGTTTAGAGCATCGTCCTGATATGCCAAGGTTGCAGGTTTGATCTCTGGTAGGGACACATATGAGAATAATGCATACCAAATAATGCATAAGTAAGTGGAACAATAAATTGATGTTTTTCTCTTTCTAAAATCAATAGTAGTAGTAGTAGTAGTACTAGTAGTAGTAGTAATAACTTTAAATACTGTGGTCATCTCAAAAGGATACAGGAGCCAAATGAAAGAGGCATCCACACACCACACATAGAATGACACAAATTATCAATTAGGTTAAATGAATTTAAACATATTAAATATACTTCATCCCCTTCCTCCCAATTTACTGGTTACCATGGTAAAATACTAGGGAACCAACACATTATTTTGAAAATCAATATAGAGTAAGAAAGAAACATTTATCTTGCCTTTCCTTACTGTAACATGGGTAACCAAATGGTAGTTTGAAGGGATTTTTCTTCATAAAAATATTCTGGCTAACAAAGGAAAAAAATAAATAATAGGATATCATTTTGCAATCCCTAGTGAATGGATTTATCAATTGAATATCAGTGGCTGCTAAATCATAAAAAGACACCTAAATATTGTGCCTCTTAATATTAATCACCTATAAGTAGTCTTAACAAAAAAATGTAACCTCAATATCATTAAGTTTCTAGCTACCAACTACCAATTAACAGGAAATATCAAGGATAGAGGACCAAGTTAAACTACACCACAAGGATGCAGCCAACGAAAACCAGGCTCTGGAAATTCTACAAAGCAAACATCTTTGTTTCTTCAAAAAATACATTGCAAGAAAAGAAAGATAAGGGAGGACGCTAGACTGAGACTTAAAGGACATGACAATCAACTGCAATTTGTGGACATTATTTGGTTTTTTAAATTGACATTTATAAAATAATTAGGAAACACTATCAGATATGTAGTGGCACTAAGACAGTATTGTCAAATTTTTTAAGGACTGAAAATCTTTTCCAAAGTTGTGATATAGTATTTAGAGATGCATGCGGAGACATTTATGGGTGAATAATATACCTGGGATTTACTTCAAAAATATTGTAACACGGAGGTCGGGAGAGTGAGATTACAGATAAAACAAGACTGGCTATGCCTTGACTGGTGTGGCTCACTGGGTTGGGTGTTGTCTCATAAACTGAAAGGTTGCCTGTTCAATTCCTGGTCAGGGCACAGGCCTAGATTGTGGGTTCTGTCCCCAGTTAGGGGTGTGTGAGAGGCAAATAATCAATGTTTCTCTCCCCTTCTTTCTCCTTCCCTTCCCTTCTCTCTAAAAACAAATAATTTTTTTTAAAAAAGACTGGCCATGAGTTGATAATTACCGAAGCTGGTGATGGGGGCACCGGGGTACCTTACAATATTCTGCATACTTTTATATATGTTCACATTTTCACAGTAAAGTTAAAAAAGTATACACATTTTGATCTAGCACTTCTACTTCTAAAGATTTATGTGCAAGGACATTTATTATAGTATTGGTTAAAAGAGCAAAAGTCATAAAAATGAAATAAGGTTTAAAATAATAAAACACAAACGTGATGAAATACCATGCAGCTGTTAAAAGTAAGGCAGTTATGTATATGTTGATATGGTCCAATCTTCATGGTGTATGGATAAGTAAAAGTAGCAGTGTATAGAGATTAGCTACAATTTGTGTAAATTTTTAAATGGTATGTTATGTATAACCTTATGCAAATATAAAAGTGAGGAGGTATATACAAGATCTTAATACCGGTTATTGCTAAATAGTAGTTAATGGGGTGAAAAGGGGGCACAGATAGTGTGGACTTGTCTGTATACCAAATTGTACAACTTTAAACATTTTACCTTGTGTATGTATATTAACTATTCAAAGAGACACTTTTTAATGTCAAAGCTTTGAGCACCTCCAACTGTACATCCTAATCATTACACCAGTAAAAGAAAAATGACATACAGAATACTACTTTCTAATCCTTTGTAGGCAGTGGCACATGCAGGTACTTTTACGGAGCACTCAGGATTTCTGAGATGGATGTTATTTGGGGTGCAAGAGGCCCCTCTGCCCCAGACACTGCCTGGCTACCTCAAGGGCTGAGGGGATCTACTTCTTAAAATTTCTCAGATTCACAAGCCCTGATCCAAATGTCATTGGGGCTGGATCAAGGTTCTTCTCCGCATCATTGTCATCACCTGCAGTTACAATACCAAAATTCTAAAGACATAATTATTTCAGAAGAGGTGAAATCCTAGACATTCCATTTTAAATTAGCTTTTTCCTTTAAATAGATTGGATTAAATTAGAAGAAATTTTACTTATATTAATCTTTACAAACGGTAACCATATATAATTTGTTTTTTGGGAGATATCCTTGTCTTTTTTTTTTTTTCTAATCCTAATTTTATTTAGCCTTGAAAATGAACTGGCAAATAATCCCTTATTTCTGTAGGTGAAACTACTTTCTCAGAAGGGGCAGAAACTTTGATGACCTTTTATGTCCTTTTACAATCACTGATTTTATTCAGGTATTCTACATCTTCTTGAACCAATTTTGATATTTTTGTAAAAATCCATTCTCTCTAGATTTCAAATACCTTAGATTAAGTCATGCTTAGAAACTACTTTAAAAGAATCTGCCCCTTCCTCATTCATAATTGTAAATGTGTTGTTTCCAGATCAGACTTGTCAATCATCTTATATATCTTATTAAATAAACAACCTCCAGGTTAAGTCTACTGTTTTCTACTTTCCTATTTTTTTCTTTTATTTTCAGTACTCATTCTTTCTGTTGACTTGGGTTTTAGGCAGTAAATTTTTTCCTAATTTTCAGAGTTGACCATTCATTCAATGTGCCTGGTACGTGACTTGCAATGACTAGGGTGTTGATGATCAACATTAGAGAACAAAACCCCTATCTTCCATCCTTGGCTTCTGACAGGAGTACAGCTTTGGCTACAATGAGCTGGTTTTGATATGTAGAATTCATTGTCATTTATTTCTAGTTTGTAATTTTAGTTTTCATTTTTCTTGAAGTCAAGGTATACCTGGCTTTATAAATGGCAGATTTCTTTTGGCTACTTTTCTGTTGACTTCTAATCTTCTGATATATATATTTTTTTCAGGTAAAAGACAGGGGAGACAATGCTTTATTGACTTGGCTCTTGTAAACAGATAGTATAGGTACCCAGGACTAATCTGAATTTCTAACCTTTTGAATGAAATACTTGTCATGATAACTATATTTTACTACTGTTTTTCATAATGAATTATCATAACAAGTGGTTATAAGGGCCTTTTGATATTTGACACATTCACAAGGCCCTCCTTAATGGTAATACTATTTATTAATGATTAATGATTAATAATTAATTTGAATAATACTTATTCAGCAAAGGCTTTATATAAAGTACCTGACAGTCCTCATAAAAACTCTATTAAGTAGGTATAATTATCACTGCTTAAAAATAAGTAAACCGAGGAACAGAGAAACAGCATTATTTGGCCCAATGGTATACAGTCAGTAACTGGTAGATATGAGATAATGTTAAGTAAGGTATATGCCACGGCAAAAGGCACATTCACAAAATACTTTAATAGAGTCATTTTCTATTAGGAATTCTCAGAAGTTTAATACATTCTGAGTGGTAACAGAAGACTTTTTACATTCATATTAATATATATATATATTTTTTACCATAAGTTCTCTGATACATAGTAAACAGTGAGTGTGAGGCAAAAAGTATTCCCACATTTATTAAATTTTCTTCTGGTATGAGTAGTCTGATGTTCCACAATGGAAATGACAAATGAAGGTTTTCTGATTTTATACTGCATTAGGCATTATCTAATATAAAGTCAGGTATAAAATTCATATAAGGGTTTTCCTATATCCCTAATATTCAAGGCTTTCTAACCAGTATGGATTCTGTAGTGTTCAATGAGCTGTGCACCAAGAATAAAGGCCTGCCCACATTCTCTACATTCATAAGGTTTGATACCAGGGTGAATTCTCTGATGTTCAGTAAGTTGTGAACTACGAATAAAGGCCATTCCACATTCCCTACATTTATATGGTTTCTCACAAGTATGAATTCGCTGATGATGAGTGAGTTGTGAAACACGAATAAAGGCTTTCCCACATTCCTTACATTCATAGGGTTTGTCACCTGTATGAATTCTTTGATGTTGAATAAGGTATGAACTACGACTAAAGGCCTTCCCACAGTCCTTACATTCATAGGGTCTGTCACCTGTATGAACTCTCTGATGTCGAGTAAGCTGTGCATGCTGTCTAAAAGCCTTTCCACATTCTTTACATTCATAAGGTTTCTCCCCAGAATGAATTCTTTGATGTCGAGTAACTTCTGAGCTATGAATAAAACCCTTTCCACATTCTTTACACTCATAGGGTTTCTCACCAGTATGAATTCTCTGATGCACAGTAAGTTGTGAATGTTGTCTAAAGGCCTTTCCACATTCTTTACACTGATAGGGTCTAGCACCTGTGTGAATTCTCCGATGAACAGTAAGTTGTGAGCCACGAATAAAAGCCTTCCCACAATCTTTACATACATAAGGTTTCTCACCTGTATGAGTTCTTTGATGCAGAATGAGTTGTGAATGCTGTCTAAAGGTCTTTCCACATTGTTTACATTCATAGGGTTTGACACCAGTATGAAGTCTCTGATGGAGAGTAAGTTCTGAAGTACGACCAAAGGCCTTCCCACATTCCTTGCAGTCATAAGGTTTCTCACCTGTATGAATTCTCTGATGTTGAATAAGGTGTGAGGCTCGACTAAAGGCCTTCCCACATTCCTTACATTCAAAGGGTTTTTCACCGGTATGAGTTTTCTGATGTTGAATAAGGTGTGAGCCACGGCTAAATACTTTCCCACATTCTTTACATTCAATTAACTTCTTGCCAATCTCATTGCTCTGATGTAGAGTGAGGGATGTATGATGCTCAAATGTGGGTATATTTTCATATGTGATTCTCACTTGCTTGAGATAACATTCTTTGTTTACTTGTTGTCTTTCAAGTTGGCGTTTGTATTCCCAGTCTTCTTTAAAACTAGAGTCCTCAAAACCACAGCATTTTAGGCTTTCCATTAGCTCCCAATTGAATGTCTTTACTTCAAAAATATCTTTTTGTGGAAATTTCTCACACCTGGACTCCAAGCCTGAAAAATTAAAAAAAAAAATAAACACAAGCTGTTCTCCTCTTCTAAGAGAAATAAAAAAATAATTCTACAGTGGACTAGAGAGAAAAAAAATAAAAATAGTAACTATAAAAGGTGAATAGCTTATACTGAGACAGGATAGAGAGCAGTTAGGGAAAACTCCCTATGCGGGATGAGGAAGTAGGAATGGACATCACAGGCCCATAGAGCTAGGTCCTCTCACCAGAGCCCCACGCTCCATGCGTGATCAAAGGGAAATAGTTTATGGCAGGCAACTCCTGCTGTGGTAGTTACAGAAGTCAACAACAAAAACTGGCTAAAACCAAGATGAAGGAAAAACTGACCACAGAAAGACCCATAATGAAAAATGACATGACAAGTAGAAGGGGGTGCTAAGGGGACAAATGCTATGACCCTTCCAGAAGAACCACATTAGGGACAAGGTCTCTCCAAACCAGAAGATGGAGTCAGAATTTGGTGCATGGAGTCGGAATTTGGTGACACAAAGTTCACAAACAACCTACCCTTGGAAACATACAAAATCCCAAGAACTGACGACCCAGAATGCAACTCACTTGGGAGTTCACCTATGTCCACTTGCATTCATCCTTCCACTTTTTTCACAGCAATGCCCTGTGAGACTTGCAACTAGGGAAGTAACGGGAGGCTCAAACCTGATCCTGTCTCCAGGAATCTTATTTGTCTGTACCTGAATAAAATCTGCTTTTGCTCTCACTCACTCTGATTTGTATTTGTTCTTGAATTCTTTCCTGCATGAGTCAAGAGCCTGGAGGTCCCAAACCTTACCAGCCCCTGGCATGGAACTGGTCTGGTGACAATGTAAGTCTCAGCTATTACTGAGCAGTTTCTAAATTCTAAAAAACAAAGGAGAACACAACTATGAGACCTTATATGGTGCCAGAAGGGCATGAAAACCTATTAAGCCAGGGGTGCTCAATTTTGATAGTAATCAGGATTATCCTGGAAGTCTCTTAACAATAAAAATGTCCAAGAACCACCCCAGACTGACTCAAAATCTCCAGGAATAAGGCTAATGCATGTGTGTGCATGTGCCCGTGTATACAAACATGCCTGTCTCTCTGTATTTTAAAAGCTATATATAAGATTCATATAACATAAAAATTCTCCACTTAACCACTTAAAACAATTCAGTGGTTTGCAATACATTTCTAATGTCATGCAACCATCTCCACTCTCTAGTAGTAGAAAATTCTCATCACCCCTAATAGAAATGCTGTGCACATTGAGCCGTCAGTCCCCATTCCTCTGGCCCCAGGAAATCACTAATGGTAAGGAACCACTAATTCTATGGATTTGCCTATTCTGGGAATTTCATATAAATAAGGCATCTATATTTTTAACACTTTCTAACACAATGCTGATGCCACTCAAATTAAAAATTTCTGCTTAAACTTTTTTACAGCCTTCCCACTGCACTAAGAACAATTCTAAACACATGTTCATTGGCTCTTGGCAAAGCAGGTCACTGATTTTCATTGCTGTCACTCTGTCTCAACTGAGGACAGTGCATCTTCATATTGAGCACTCCTCTCACCCCTTCCATGTACCCAAAGCACAGGCTTCCTTCAAGCATCTAGGCTAAATCTAGGTCTTTTCAAGTCTTTTCAACCTTAGATCTCAGGTTCTTTCTATCAGGTTCTTCCATTTTTCTGGAATTCAGTCCTGGACTCTTTTGTATGGCTGCTGTTCTCATCCTTCTGGCCTCATATTAAAACATGCACTTTCAAAATAACTCTCAACCTGATAACCCTAGGCATACACCTTGATTCTCTCTCCCACATCTTGTAATATATCAGTTGTAATTACGCTTTCATTTACTTATTATCTGTTGACCTGTTTGCTTTCTTGTTACTAAGTCTCCTGAAAGAGAGAAAAATGCCTTCTTCATTAGTCATTGTCATTGAAATTTAGCAATAATTGGCTTTTAATAATGAATTGTCAATGAATAAATGTTGGTTTCTAGATAGACCAATGGAACACAAACAGAAAGGCTAGAGGTAGAAATAAGTTCATATGAAAATTAAATTTATTATAAAGGTGGTATCTCAGAGGGGATATGAATAGTTTTTGCAGAGTAATTCAAGATGCCAGAGGAGTAAATAGAAATCATACTAACCTCCTCCCAGGCCAATATGGAATTACAATTAAATTGTGGAGAAATCACCCAGCACAAACAACTGAACAATAGCAAGAGAGAAGCCTTATACCTTGGACACACAGAAAAATCAGCTTTAGCACAAATTGACTGCCATATTACTACTGGGTCATTTGCTGTTGATAGTGGGATTGCAGGGGAGAGTTATTTTTGAGGATGTGGGTTTGTTTCCTGGGCTTTCTGGTTTCTCCTGGAGCACCTGCACAAAAATGCACAAGACATGGTGGGCACCATGACGCTCAGTCAACCAGCTGGAGGTAAGGACCCACCAAAGAATAACCAAACAACAAGCAAAACCCAATTTCTTCCAGAGAGCCAACATAAAAGGTATAAAAGGCATCCAAAGAGCAGCAAGTTCAGGAGGTGAAGGAGACCACACCACTGATCTCACAGGTCTCTGATCATAGAAGTACACACCACAAAGTCAGGAAGTAAACATAGATCAATTTAAGAAGCAGCAGCAAAAAAGAAGAGTCTCACAAATAATGGGAAGACAAAGAAACAGCCCCTAATTGAAGGGAAAGGAGGAAGCCCCAGAAACAGAACTAAATGAAAGAGAGGCAAGTAAGCTATCAGGTATTGAGTTCAAAACAACGGTTCTAAGGAAGCTCAACGAGCTCAGTGAGCTCAGAGAGAATTACAAAAATCTACCGGGAAACGAACTATGAGGAACTTACTGCAAACTTTATCAGCATGAAAAAAAGACATAGAAACTATCAACAAGAGGCAAGAGGCAATGAAGAACACAATTTCTGAATTGGAGGACGCAGCAGAAGGAATCAAAAGCAGGCTAGATGACGCAGAGGATCAAATCAGCAAGCCGGAGGACAAGGTAGAAAAAAGCTCCCAGAAAGAGCAAGAAAATGACAAAAGACTCATAAAGAATGAAGGGGCATTTAGGGAAATGCAGGAAAACCTGAAACATAATAATATCCATATAATAGGCATACCAGAAGGAGAACAAGAGGAGCAAGGGATAGAGAGAACCTGTTTGAAAAAGCGATGATGGAAAACTTCCCTAATTTGAGGAGAGAAAAAGTCACACAAGCACAGAGCGTCCCATTCAAGAGGAAGCCAATGAGGCCCACTCTAAGACACATCATAATTAAAATGGCAAATATCAAAGACAGAGAATCTTAAAGGCAGCAAGGGAGAAACAGATAGGAACATACAAGGGAGCCCCGAATGCGTAGCAGCTGACTTCTCAACAGAAACACTACAACCCAGAAGGGAATGGCAAGAAATATTCCAAGTAATGATAAGCAAAGGCTTGCAGACAAGACTGCTCTACCCAGCAAGGCTCTCAATTAAAATGGAAGGCAAAATAAGGAGTATCCCAGACAAAAGAAGGCTAAAAGAATACACCTCCACTAAACCAGCACTGCGAGATATGCTAAAGGGACTGCTTAAAGAAGATGAAGAAAAAGAGTGAGAAAGAGAGGATACAAATGCAAATCAGATACACAGGGGGGAAAAAATGAATAACTGCCTGTCAATAATAACTTTAAATGTAAGTAGATTAACTGCTCCATTCAAAAGACATAGGGTAGCTGGATGGGTGAGAAAACATGACCTGCACATATGCTGCCTACAAGAGACCCACGTCGGAATGAAGGACCTACACAGACTGAAAATAAAGGGATGGGAAAAAAAATATTCCAAGCAAATGGACAAGAAGAAAAGCCGGGCTGGCAATACTTATATCAGATGAAATAGATTTCAAAACAAAGGCCATAAAAAGAGACACAGAAGGACCCTCCATAATACTCAAAGGAAGAATCCATCAAGAAGACACAAACATTGTATACCCATATGCACCCAACACAGGAGCACCCAAATACATAAGGAAAATCTTGGAGGACTTCAAGAAAGATATAGACAGCAACACACTGATAGTAGGGAATTTTAACACCCCGCTGTCAACAATAGACAGATCTTCCAAACAAAATATCAACAGGGATATTGTGGACCTGAATGATGCATTAGATCAAATGGACTTAACTGATAATATACAGAAACTTTCATCCCAAAGAAGAAAGATACACATTCTTTTCAAATACACATGGAACATTTTCAAAGAAAGACCACATGATGGGACACAAAACAAGCCTCAACAAATTCAAGAAAACTGAAATCATAGCAAGCATTTTCTCAGACCACGAGGGCTTGAAACTAGAAGCCAACCTCAAGGAAAAAACTCAAAAACATTCAAACTCATGGAGATGAATAGCATGCTTATTAAACAATGAATGGGTCAATAAGAGATCAAAGAAGAAATCAAAAAGTTTCAGGAAACAAATGAAAAAAACACACAACAGTCCAAAACCCATGGGACACAGCGAAGGCAGTCCTGAGAGAGAAGTTCATGTAAATACAGGCCTACCTAAAAAAGGTAGAAACATTTCAAGTAAACAAACTAAACCTACATCTTCAAGAACTGCAGAAACAACAACAAACAAACCCAGGGTGAGTAGAAGGAGGGAAATAATCAAGATCAGAGCAGAGTTGAATGACATAGAGACTTAAACAACAATTCAAAGGATCAATGAACCCAGGAGCTGCTTCTTTGAAAAGATAAACAAAATAGACACGCTTTAAGCAGACTCATCGGAGAAAAAGGGAGAGGGCCCAAATAAATAATATCAGAAATGGAAGAGGAGAAATTACAACTGATACCACAGAAATACAAAGGATTATAAGAAAGTACTATGGACAATTATACGCCAAGAAATTTGAAAACCTGGGTGAAATGGACAATTTCCAGAAAAACATAACCTTCCAACACTGAATGAAGAAGCAAAAAGCCTGAACAGACTGATAACAGCTGGTGAAACTGAAGCAGTAATCAAAAAGTTCCCAGCACACAAAAGCCCGAGACCGGACGGTTTCCCAGGAGAATTTTATAAAACATTTAAGGAAGAGCTAATCCCCGTCCTTCTCAGACTATTCCAAAAATCCAAGAAGAGGGAAGACTCCCAAACCCTTTTTACGAGGCCAGCATCATCCTAATCCCCAAACCAGATAAAGACACACAAAGAAAGAAAACTACAGGCCGGTATCGCTGATGAACATAGACGCTGAAATCCTCAACAAAATATTGGCAAATTGCATCCAGCAACACATTACAAAGGTCATCCACTATGATCAAGTGGGATTCGTCCCAGGGATGCAAGGATGGTTCAATATTCGCAAATCAATAAATGTAATACATCTCATAAACAAACAGAAAGAGAAAAATCACATGATCACATCAGTAGATACAGAAAAAGCATTTGATACGGTACAGCATCCATTTACGATCAAAACACTCAGCAAAGTGGGAGTAAAGGGGGCATACCTCAACATAATAAAGGCCATACATGAAAAACCTACAGCCAACATCATACTCAATGGGCAAAAACTGAAAGCTTTCCCACTGAGATCGGGAACAAGACAAGGTTGTCCGTTTTCACCACTTCTATTCAACATAGTATTGGAAGTCCTAGCCACAGCGATCAGACAAGAAAAGGAAATAAAAGGCATCCAAGCTGGAAAGGAGGAAGTAAAACTCTCATTGTTTGCAGATGACATGATAGTGTGCATAGAAAACCCCATAGGCTCCATCCAAAAAACTACTCAACCTAATAAACGAATTTGGCAAAACAGCAGGATACAAAGTCAATATTCAGATATTGAAGGCATTTTTGTACAGCAATAGTGAAATATCAGAATCAGAAATCAGGGGAAAAAAATCCCATTTGCTATAGCAACAAGAAAAGTAAAGCACTTAGGAATAAACTTAACCAAGGGGGTAAAAGACCTGTACTCAGAAAACTACACAATACTGAAGAAAGAAATTAAGGAAGACACAAATAAATGGAAGCATAAACCATTTTCATGGATTGGAAGAATTAACATAAAAAAATGTCCATACTACCCAAAGCAATTTATAGATTGAACGCAATCCTTATTAAAATACCAATGATGTATTTCACAGATATAGAACAATATAGAACAAACATTTCAAAAGTTTTTATGGAACCATAAATGACCCCAAATAGCTTCAGCAATTTTGAGAAAGAAAAACAAAGTAGGAGGGATCAGAATATGTGACATCAAACTATATTACAAGGCCACTGTAATCAAAACAGTCTGGTACCGGCATAAGAACAGACACATAGACCAATGGAACAGAATAGAGAGCCCAGAAATAAACCCATGTCTCTGTGGTCAATTAATATTTGACAATGGTAGCAGAAGCATAAAATGGAGTAAAAATAGCCTCTTCAACAAATGGTGTTGGGAGATCTGGACAGCTACATGTAAAAAATGAAACTCGACCACCAGCTTACACCATACACAAAAACAAACTCAAGGTAGTCAAAAGACTTAAATATTTAAGTTGCAACACCATAAATGTCCTAGAGGAGAACATAGGCAGGAAAGTCTCAGATATTCCACGCAGTAATACTTTCAGAAATATGGCCCCTAGAGCAGGGGACATAAAGGAAAGATTAAACAAATGGGACTTCATCAAAATAAGAAGCTTCTGCACAGCTAAAGAAAACATCAGCAAAATGAAAAGGGAACCAACCATATGGGAAAATATATCTGCCAATGATACCTAGGACAAGGGTTTGATCTCCAAAATATACAGAGAACTCATACGACTCCAGTCCAGGAAGACAAACAATCCAGTTGAAAAATGGGCAAAGGATCTGAACGGACACTTCTCCAAGGAGGACATACACAGGGCCCAGAGACATGGGAAAGGATGCTCAGCATCACTAGCCATCAGAGAAATGCAAATTAAAACCACAATGAGTTACCACTTCATTGTAACTCATTGTAACTCATCGGTCAGAATGGCCATATTAAACAATCAAAAAACTACAAGTGCTGGGAAGGTTGTGGAGGAAAGGGAACCCTAGTGCACTGTTGGTGGGAATGCAGACTGGTGCAGCCACTGTGGAAAACAGTTTGGGATTTCCTCAAAAAGCTAAAAATGGAACTGCAGTTTGATTCGGCAATTCCAGTGCTGGGGTTATATCCTAGGAATTTTGAAACACCAATTGAAAAGAACTTATGCACCCCAATGTTCACAGCAGCACAATTTACAATAGCCAAGTGCTGGAAGCAACCTAAGTGTCCATCGGTAAATGAGTGGATCAAAAACTATGGTACATTTAGACAATGGAATACTACGCAGCAGAAAGAAAGAAAGTGTTACTACCCCTCGTGACAGTATCGATGATACTAGAGAGGACTATGCTAAGCGAAATTAGCCATGGGGTGAAAGACAAATGCCATATGATCTCTCCTATAAGTGGAACCTAATAAACAAAACAAATAAGCAAAAATATTACCAGCCACATTGAAAGAAAATACAATCTGACAGTAACAAGATGGGAGGAGAGAGGGGGTAATGAGAAAAAGAAGGGGAAGCGTCAGTTGAGGAAGATGTATAAACTATCCATGGACAAAACCAAAGTGGGGAAGGGTTGAAGGTGGGAGGTAGAGGTTGGTGGAGAAGGGGAAACTGGTGGCAGGAAAATGGAGGCAAACATATTTGAAAAATAATAAAAAAATGAATAGTTTTTGTAATAAATGTTGGGTAAGATAAAAGTGGATCCATATATCATGCCACTGTATACCAGAGGTAACTCCAAATTGAGTTTTACTATTAAAAGAAAATAGAAACCATATAAATACTAGAAGGAAATAGTAGTGTTAACTTAAATATTAAAAGGCTTATTGAACTGAGAGACAACAAAGTGTTTGAGATCAATAATAGCTTTTGGGAATGAGAATCATTAATTTAGGCAAATCCCAAAGAAAGATCCTGTTGAACTCAGACACTTTGTTGCCTCTCACTTCAAAAGACCTTTTTATTTTTAAGTTAACATATCTGGTGTAGTAAACAGGATCTGAAGTGGCTTCATCTTCATGGTCCAGTGTTCCCTTGAACCTATGCTAACTGCAGAGCCTCTTTTGTGGTCACCATTCCCACGGACTCCTGTGTCTTTATAAAGCTCTCTTAGATTCAAACCTCCCTCCTTTTTTTCTTCTGCTGTTGTTGAGGTGTCGGTATTTGAGATCAGGAAGGGTTTTTCCTGGGGTTCACGGTGTGACTGCTAGGTGCCAGCAAGTAAGGAGATGCCATAGGAGTTTACTACCACATGGGAAATCCGTTTTTACTCACGAGGGAATTTTCACCACCCACATTTGTAAAAAGTGTCCTGGGGGTAATGGACAGCTCAACAGTGTGCTCCCTGATGGGTAAGTACTCATTTAATTTTGCATGTTTTTGTTTCCTTTCCTTGTCTCTGTTATGTTATCATACAAATTTTCATAAAGAGAGAAATACAAAACTCTCAGGGACAATAAAATACATTCTTTAGTTGAGAAACAAGTTTGCAAAAGACAATTTTTAAATACATCCTAAAAAAAACTTCTGACCACCTGAATAAGTGCTTGCTCCTCCCTCCCTTCCTTCCTCCCTCTCTTGCTCCCTCTCCCCCTCCCTCCCTCCATTCCTCCCTATCTCTCTCCCTTCCTAGGATTTTACTTATTTATTTTTAGAGGGGAATGAAGGAGAAAGAGAGGGAGAGAAACATCAATATGTGGTTACCTCTTGAGCATCCCCTACTGGGGACCTGGCCTGCAACCCAGGTATGTACCCTGACTGGGAATTCAACCAGTAACCTATTGGTTCGAAGACCAGTGCTCAATCCACTGAGCCATATGAGCCAGGGCTGCTTTAAAATTTCTTAATGTTTGTCCTGCCTGAAACCTGACAGATATTTCAAAAAATTTAATAACATAATTTGACATAATTAAGTCTAATAGAATTTTAAGTGTTTTCAGCAACTTCCAAAGACTTTCTACTGATATCAGAAATGTAAACAGTCCATAACTGCCTGTAACTAAACACCAAAGGGAAAAAAGAGCCCTGGCTGGGTGGCTCAGCTGACTGGAACATTGTTCTGGACATCAAGAGGTTGTGGGTTCAATTACCCAGTCAGGGCACATATCTAGTTTGCAGTTTTGATCCCTATTCAGGGTGCTTATGGGAGGCAAGTGATTGATGTTTCTCTCTCTCTCCTCTTCCCTTTTCCTTTCTCTAAAATCAATAAACATATTTAAACAAAATAAAAACACAGATGCCTGAAAAGCCTCCCTTGCCTAAACAGTCCCTACCTCTCCAATCTCTTTAAAAAAATCATTTATCACCATGTCTGGTGTGGCTCAGTAGATTGAGTGCTGGCCTGCAAACGGAAGGGCTACTGTTTCAATTCCCTGTTGGGGCGCATGCTGGGTTGCTGGCTGGGTCCAGGTTGCGGTTGTGTGAGAGGCAACTGAATGATACATCGGTTGCACTCAATCGGTTGAATGATGAATCTCTCACACGCTATTGTTTCTCTTTCCCTCTCTTTCTCCCTTCCTTCCCCTCTCTTCTCTAAAATAAGTAAATAAAATCTTTAAAAAAAATTTATCAAGGACAAATAAAAATCTTAAAGTCTTAGCCACCTAAACAAGTAAACTTATTACAATATTACAATTGCTGCTTTTTTTCTTTTTGCCACTACCTGTCTTATGGCTAAAAATAATTTCTTTTAAACACAATTATCAGTATCAAGTCTCTGGTCATGTCTCTGTGTGTGTACATATGTGTGTGTGTCTAAGTCTACTTACCCTCAGAAAAAAATTAATTGGCTCATAAAAAAGCTGTTTAATTGGCTTAATAATTAAATACTTATAGAAATTTACAAAATGTAATAAAAACTAACCCAAATGTTTTCAGTATTGCATGATCTCAAAAAGATTTATCAGCTTCCGGCCAAGATCGAGTTGTAGGTAGATGCACTTTGCCTCCTCGCACAACCAAAAGAGGGACAACAACAAATCACAGGAGTTTGCTGTAGAGACCCACAGGGTCCTAGAAAGTACACAAACCCACCCACCTGTGAGTCAGCACTTGAATGCCCCAATTTGCTTGTGGGTATTGGGGGAAGTAACTGAAAGCCAGCAGAGAGTGGAGCAAGTGGCATTGTTCCCTCTCGGACCACCCCCGCCGCCCCCACATACAGTGCTACAACACAGGGACTGGGTTGCTTTGCCCTTGCGAATACCTAAGGCTCTGCCCCTTCCAACATAACAGGCATGCTGAGACAAAGAAATATGGCCAAACGAAAGAACAGATCAAAGTTCCAAAAATAGAACTAAATGATGAAGAGATAGCTAGCCTATCAGATGCACAGTTATAAACACTGTTAATCAGGATGCTCACAGAAATGGTTGAGTATGGTCACAAAAATAGAGGGAAAAGTGAAGGCTATGCAAAGTGAAATAAAGAAAAATATACAGGGAACCAACAGTAAAGGGAAGGAAACCGGGACTCAAATCAACAATCTGGAGCAGAAGGAGGAGATAAACATTCAACCAGAACCGAATGAAGAAACAAGAATTCAAAAAAATGAGGAGAGGCTTAGAAACCTCTGGGACAAGTTTAAATGTTCCAAAATCCGAATCATAAGGGTGCCAGAGGAGAAGAGAAAGAGCAAGAAATTGGAAACTTATTTGAACAAATAATGAATAGAACTTCCTTAATGTGACGAAGGAAATAGACTTCCAGGAGATCCAGGAAGCTCAGAAAGTCACAAAGAATTGGACCCAAGGAAGCACACACCAAGGCACATCATAACTACATTACCCAACACTGAATATTAGAAGAGAATCTTTTTTTTTTAAAGATTTTATTTATTTATTTTTAGAGAGGGGAAGAGAGGGAGAGGAACACCAACGTGTGGTTTCATTTTGCGTGCCCCATGCTGGGGACCCAGCCTGTAACCCAGACACGTGCCCTACACTGGGAATTGAACAGGTGAACTTTGGTTTGTAAGCCGGCGCTCAATCCACTGAGCTACACCAGCTAGGGCTAAAGATAAGGAGATAATCTTAAAAGCAACAAGAGGAAAGCAGATAGTTACCCGCAAAAGAGTGCCTATAAGACTATCAGCTGTTTTCTCCAAAGAAACCTTGCAGGCAAGAAGGGGCTGGAAAGTAATATTCAACACCATGAAAAGCAAGGATCTACATCCAAGATTACTCTCCCCAGAAAAGCTATCATTTAGAATGGAAGGGCAGATCAAGCGCTTCCCAGATAAGATAATGTTAAAGGAATTCATCATCGCCAAGCCTTTATTATAGGAAATGTTAAAGGGACTTACCTAAGAAAAAGAAGGCCAAAAACTATGAACAAACTCACATATGAAAATGACAACAAACTCACAACTATCAACAACTGAACCTAAAAAAACAAACCCCAAAACAAACTAAGCAAACAACTAGAACAGGAACAGAATCACAGAAATGGAGATCACACGGAGGGTTCAGTGCATAGGGGAAGTGGGGAGAATGGAGGAAAAGGTACAGGGAATAAGAAGCATAATTGCTAGGTACAAAATAGACAGGGGGATGTTAAGAATAGAATAGGAAATGGAGAAGCTGAAGAACTTATGTGTATGACCCATGGACTTGAACTAAGGAGGGGAATGCTGGAGGGAGGGCAGTTGCAGGGCAGAGGGGAATAAAGGGGAGAAAAAAATGGACAACTATAATAGCATAAGCAATAAAATGTATATTAAAAAATAAAGATGTCAAAAATGATTAAGCTGATTAAAGCAGACATGTCTTAAAATTATAATTTATTAATATAAAATTAATATATGTGTTCAGTAAAACTGATGTAATCTATAAAGGTATATTTTCATTAAAAAATAAACATAATTTTTTCCTATTTCAAAGTTTTCCTTATGTATTAAGCTAGCTTAAATTAAGTTGTTAATATATACAGGTTTTTAAAAATCCACAGACAAGGGCATCCTTATTGATTTTAGAGACAATGGAAGGGATGGACAGAGGGGGAGAGAAACATTGATGAAGGAGAAACATTGATTGGTTGCCTCTTGTATGTGCTCTGAGCGAGGACCAAACCCGTAACCTAAGTATGTGCCCTGAACAGGAATCAAACAATGCTCTAACCAACTGAGCCACACCAACCAGGACAATACATAAGAATTTTTAAAAAATTAATCTTGAATATCAGTGGTGTACTTATGTAAAGTTAACACACACTATTTCTCTGCTAAAAAGCCCAAAATTTTCCTGTACTACTGGTATACACTGGTTGGCACAGGTAGTTAGCTAGTCATTAATAAAGAAGAGGATCAGAGGGAATCAGACATTGATCATAGTAAACGAGGGAGGTGAGTTAAATATTAAGTTTAATAAACTGGGAAGTGGAATCAGATACTAAATTTGCTTCACTAGGAAGTTACAGAATTCCATGAAGCTTGACTGACTAGGAAGTTATAACATTCACAGACTCATTCACACACTCTAGGAGGCTGCTGCTACATCCGCTGCCCTTGGGACTTGATCCTCAAATGGGCAGAAAGGGTCATTACTCAGGGCAGAATAAATACAGCAGGGAAACTTCCTCTGCTGGGTGCATGCCCAATAGAAGCCAAGGTGGCAGAGGGGGAAGTACTTCCACTTTGAGGCATGGGCAGTAGGAACCAAGATGGTGCCCATAAAGGACTATCTAACCTAGGAAAAGTATCAGATTGGATAAGGAACACAAAATCCTGGAAGATCTAAGAAATGGATTGGTTAGGGAGAAGAACCTGCAGAAGCCCGTGAAAGATTGGGAAGTTGATTGGTTAGTTTGAAAGGATGGCTGGTCCTTTCCAAGCTGGAGATAATGTAACCCAACTTAACAGAGCTCTCTCAATTTTCTCTCCCCCACCCCGCAACTTGTGATAACATGCACTCTCCCTGTTCATTCATGTGCTCTCTCTCCATTGCAGCCATGAGGCTCTAGTAGCTGTCTGGGGCCCACAACAGACTGCATGGGCTCCAAGTTTGGGCCTGGGCACTCTGGCCAGCCAGAATACAACCAGGAAAACAGACTAAGCTAGTTGGGTGAGGACAAGTACTGAAATGGACTGAACCAATGGCACAGAATCTCCTTTGTACTGGGCTTGATGAAGCTGGATTTTTCCACAGTGGGAGAGATGGCAGTGAGACACTGGGAATCCAGGGGTAGCCCTTTGATTTGCTTCTAATCTTACCAATAAATCTCATCCTCCCCGACCCGAGTCTCTGGAAATGCTTTTCTTGAAACTCTCTGAAAGGACACCATTTCTACCAGCAACACTCTTAATGAGGTTATTAAAAGACCCAAAGAGTTTGTTTTATTTAAATGATTTCCTGTGTTCTTTATCATCAGGTCTTTGATTGTTTCAGTACACTGAGTCTTCTTAATACTAGAAAACTAAAATTTTGCTTACAACTACGCAACCTTCTGTGTTTGTCTTTGAAATCTTTTATTGTCACTTTGGTTAAATAAATAACTTAAGTGTTGTTCCACAATGACCTGTGATTTTATTTTACCAAATATTTAAAAATTTTTGATATGTTTGACAAGCTTCCCATGATTAAAATATTTAAAGTCTTTTCTTTGACCCTTAAGATTTTTAAAAACTTTGGTTTTTCAAAAGAAGGCCTAAATCATTTCAAAGATTTGTTCTCTTTATAAAAGAAAAAAAGTAAACTAATCAAGTCTATTTAGTATGTTAAATTACATGGGATGGTTGTTAAATAAATAATGCCCCAAAACTTAGTCTTTCTTTGTTTATTAAAGCTGTAATTCTTACCAATTCTTTAATATGTAAATACCCAGGAACTAACCAAAACATCCTCCAGAGAATGAAAAAAACTGGCCTTTTAAAAAGACAAATTTCTTCATAAATTCCTTTACCAAACTGACTTGAAAAAAAGGCTATGTTTTCTACAAGACTGAGAAATAATAAAGAAAAAACGAAATAACTATAAAGTAAAATGTATGTTTTAGGTAGAAAAAGGTATGAAACATAAAGATGTATCTTTTGTTGAACAGAAATAAAAACTGTTTCTTAGATAAAGAAATAAAAAGTATACGGGTTTTTTTTTTTTTTGGTAAAAAAAGAAAAAGTAATTTTGTCCTAGAGTAAAGTGATTACTTCAAAATTAAAAAAAAAAAACTAAAAAATATATGTATGCTACAAAAGGTATGTATCCTTATAAAAGGTTCTTGGAGGAGAGATAGTAAAAAAAATTTTATACATGGTTAAGCTAACTAAGAATAGATAACTATGTCAATTACATTATTTATATGTACATACGTATGTAAACTCTCACCAAATCTTTAACCCTAGCCACTAAGTCTTTTATCACTTACAGACAATTATTGTTTCACTCTAATGTTTTTACAAAAATGATTCTACAAAGATGTTTCATCTTCAGAAATTTTCATGGAAAAGACTGTGACTCTAAAATACAAAACTTCAGGTACTCTTAACTGATTGATATATGGCCAAATTTAAAGATGCTGACTCTTAGATTCATGTTTTCCAATTTAAAGAAAGCTCTTACATCTAGCTAGACTGCTCAACCAAGAGAGGATTTAAATTTTTTAAATTACTAAAAAATAAAACAACATCTATTATGAACGACCAACCCAAGATTCTGGACAAGGCCTGTATAATCTGCACCATCCTTTTTTTCCTTTTTCCCTCACTTTAGTCCTTTCTTACTGCACAAAATACATGAAAGGCCAAGCACTCACTACAATAGTTATTGTTTCCTTTGCCTCTTAATTTCTGTCTGAAAAGAAAACATTGGACATCATTTTAAAATCTACTTTATAGGTCAAAATGTACAACTAGTTACACACATAGCCAAGGATGTTTTAATGCCTAGTGAGATCAGCTGCAATGAAGGTACCAGATTTCAAAGAATATTTTTTCCTTGGGAAGGTATTATAACTGCCACAGTAATAGCCAAACAAAAAAAATGTTTAAATTCCCTCAAAAGAGTAATATTAGACAACAGAATTGCTCTTGACCATAACCTAGCTAAGCAAGGTGGCGTTTGCTCTATTATTAATACTTCTTATTGTGTACTTAGATAAAACACCTCTGGTAAAACAGAGATAAAACTAGATAAAATCAGAACACAAGCCAATTACCTTCTGGTTTAGATCCATTCTTCAAATTGGACTTAACATTTTGTTATTATAAAAATTTTTGCTGTTATAAATCTTTGGTTTGCACATATCAATGTTATAAAGCTACACTCTGATAATGGTTGTTCAACATTTTGAGATGATCACTAAGGCCTACAAGATTTCATATTAAAAAAAAAACTCAACAAACTATAGATGTTTGCCCTTAAAATGCCATGATGGTGAAGCATTCCTCTGTTCTGGTGCTCTTGTCGCTCAAGTGAAGGCTGTTAAGGAAAAAAACAAAGTATGTTCCCTTTGACATAGGACATGGTATATTTGGAATGAGACTTACTGGCAATGAGAGATGAATAATGGAATGATATACCCAAATGAGCTACTTGACAATGGATGATCAACTATCCTTTTAATAACTGATCAATGCTACTTTCTGATGATTGATCACTGATGCTTTCAAGAAAAATCTTGATCAAAGGGGAAAGGTGTAAATAATAATATTAACAAAGCCACTTGAAAAAGGAGCCAGAGCTCTCATGCCAGAGAAACTGACACACAAATTTTATGCTTCAAATCTTTGGAATGTTAAAACAGGACAAAATAACCTCTGGACTGGGCTTAAGCAACCTTGTGCTTTGCAAAGGAACTGTCTGCAAAAATAACAAGAAAGTAGCCATTATGACTACTGGATGATGGCTACTGAACTGAAAATTAAAAACATTGTTTAGAACTAATATCACCATGTTATGTTATCTGCAACAATAGAAATGCCTCCCATTCTCATAAATACCTATTGCCTTTGTCTCCTAATTGGGACATTACTTGGGCTTCTGCCTGAATTAGTGATCCCCAGTAAGTGCCTATTCCCTCCCATTTTGAAAGGCAGTTTATTTTTAGGTTAACAGTGGGTTACTGTATAATCTAGGTATGGGGAAACCTAACAATGTAACAATGACTCAAAATCTGAAAGCCAGAAACAACTGATCTATTCTATTATGTAAGGGTGAAAAACAAAACAAAAAACATCAAAAGCAAAGTCAAAAAAAGACAAATGATGGAGAAAATATTTGAAACTTACAAATAATGGGAGGATCTTATATTAAGTCATAAAAAGCTCTTGCCCTGATTGGCATGGCTCAGTTGGTTGAGCGTAATCCCGCAGAGCCAAGGGTTGTCGGTGTGATTTTTGGTCAGGGCACATGCCTGCATTCCAGGCCCGGTGCCCCAGTAGGGGCATGTGCAACAGGCAACCAACCAATGTTTCTTTCACACATTGATGTTTCTGTCCCTCTTTCTCCCTACCTGCCCCTCTCTCTAAAAAGAAAAAAATAAAATAAAAAATTTTAAAAGCTCTTAAAAATTGAGAAATATCCTCAAGAAGCTACATATATAGTTATCATCTGGTCCTAAGTATACACACAAAAGAAGTAAAAACAAGGACTCAGATACTGTACACCAATATTCATAGCTGCATTATTCAAAACAGCCAAGAGGCAGAAAGAATGCAAGGATTGCATCAATAGATGAATGGATAAACAAAATGTGATACAGCATATAATGGAATACTATTCAGCCTTAAAAAGGAATGAAATTGTGATAAATACTATAACATGAGTGAACCTTGAAAACATTATACTAAGTGAAATGATCCAGATGCAAAAGGCTACATATTGTATGATCCCACTTATATGAGGTACTTACCATGGCAAATGCATAGAGACAGAAAGTAGAACAGAGGTTCTCAGGGGCTAGGAGGAGGGGGAAATGGACAGTTATTGTTTAATGGGAACAGAGTTTCTGTTTGGGGTGGTGGTTAAGTTCTGGAGCCCTGACCAATGTGACTCAGTTGGTTGGACATCATCCTGTAAAGCGTAACATTGCTGGTTTGATTCCCAATCAGAGCACATGCCAGGGTTGTGGGTCCAGTCCCTAGTTGGGGCACATGCCAAAGGCAACTAATTGATGTTCTCTCTCACACATCAATGTTTCTCTTCCTCTCTGCCTTTCTCTCTCTCTAAAAATAAATAAATAAAATCTTAAAAAAAAAAAAAAAGTAAGTTCTGAACAAGAGGCTTACAGTGTGGCTGAGACACCGATTCCCCTCAGCTTTTGTGTTGGCTGGCTGGGGCCTGTGTGGCAGTTCACCTCCAACTACAGGCAGCCTCTCCTGTTTACACCAGTGAGCCATACAAACATCATTTGCTACGTGTACAATGATGTGAAAGAACTTGGGAAGCTCTGGAGTAAAGAAAGAATGGGAGCATATTCTTCAGGTCTTAAAGGATGAACACAGTGTAAGAAATGTAGTGAAGGGATCAAAATATATACACTCAGATCTTTGGTGGAAATAAAAAGTACTCACTAGCCTAGTCTTGTCTCTGTATCTTCGTTTCTTCTCCTTCCCTCTATTCTTAGACTTATGAGTGAACGTTCACCATCTGCTACTTTCTGCATTAGTAACTAGAGATCCACACCCTCAGGTCATAGCTATTGTAAATCCTCACCTCCTAAAAAAGTCTTCTGTGAACCACCCATGCTGAGGTCAGAGCCTGTGCATGTTCTCACCAGCTCATGCTCATGGTGGATCTGTACATCCGTAGTAGCTTCTCCCACGTTGTGTTGAAATGATCAGTTGACATGCCTGTCTCCTCCATTTGTCCACAGCATGCCCTAAGGTCAGTGCTCTCTTATTTGTCTTTATAGCCTGACCACCTAGCTTGGACCCTGTCTCGTTAAATAGTCATTGAATTGAAACTGTATCAAGGTGAATAAGACCCAGTCTTTGCAGTCAAGTTGCCCACTGGCTGTTTGGAGAGACAGATACATAAATGAATAATTATGGCACAATGTGATGAGAGCTACAACAGTTATATGAAAAGGTGCAGCTGGAGTCCTGTGGCAGGCACTGCTAGTGCTGATGAAGCAATGGAGCAGCCATTGTGCTTTTTCCCTGGTGAATTCAAGCAGGATTTATATTCTTTTAGGAAAGAAAAAATATTGACTGCAGAGATGTCAGTCTGTAAAGTTATAAAGCTCTTAGAAATCTTCAAATGGGAATTGCTAAATAACTGAAATAACCACAGAGCAGCAACTGGCATGCCTGGTTTTCATGTACCTTATGGAATATCGCTAAATCTATTGGCACCTATAAAGTTTCGCCCTTGTGAAAAAAAGAGGGGGTTATAAAGGTTGGCTCCTTTAATGTTTCTTTTACATTATCCTACAAAAGGTACTTCTCTAAATAGTAAAGGTCAGAACGATTAAATAAGAAAGCTAATGGGTCTAATAGCAATTAAAATGAGCAAGCTCTTTACCTTTCTTGTGGTTAGGGGTGCTAATTGTGTTTTTTCTTTGTTGAAACTACTGCAGTTGTTAAGTGCTCCATAATAAGTTAAGCTGCTCTGCCTTCACACCAGACATACCGATTCACCTAAATTAACACAATTCTTGTGGAAAGTGAGTGCTGAATATATTATGGAGGTGTGTTGGTTTGATGAAAACACATGAATTTGAAAGTTGGATCCACCTGGCTTAGTATCTCATCTTTGCCTCAATCAAGCCGGTTAGTTCTGTGCAAATGATATTAAATCTCGTAGGTTTGTTTTCTTCCCTGAAGAATCACAATACTTGCAACATTTAATAAGAAAGGTTGTTTTGAGAATGAAATGAGGTAACATATGAGGGGCTGACATAACTTCTGGAGAGGATATGTGTTTAATAAGTGTATATTTGGTTTTTTATAAGACTTTTCTAATTAGAATTCTGCATAAATATTTTAAGCTGCTTTTAGATTTTACAGTAAAAAATCTGTTGCCTTTAAGCTTAGTGCCCCATGTTTCTATAATGATAACAGTATAAGAGCTAATATTTTGGGGTGCATACCATGTCAAATATGTACCCAGTACGTGATTGATCTCAAAAATTTCATTTCTTATTTATTTAGGTCCATTTTACAAATAAAGAAAATGAAATATAGAGGCTAAGTAATTTGTCCAAGATAAAACTAGCAAACTTCAGGGTCAGTATTCAGAACTTCTCAGAGTCTGATTCCAAAGTTGTGTTTCTAACAGCTGTCTTCTAGTATAATATTCACTTTCTTTTCTCTTCTCTCACCATGTTAAACTCTACTCGATCAAATAAAGAGGTTTATGTAGAGACAGAATAATCCATTTCCCACCGTCTTTATAACCTGAAGCCAGAGCCAAAGTGCAAGATCAGAAAGGAAAGGATTTCACTCTTGGGAGGCCAGTGGTGTTAGCGTCCGGTGGGAATGAGGAGGTCATGGGAAATTAACCTCAAAAGTTCTCTCGTAGTAAAGTGACTGAGCTAGTGGATGGCCACAGGTCCTGGGTGTTAAGCCTTTGGAAGTTCACTGGGGACTGAGCATCTTTGCTTTCTTGTCAAGTTAAATCATTGAGTTTCGGTATGACAATACCCATCTTTGGTCATCTGTACTTGAGGAATATTCTGGGGTCCAAAGTAGAAGGATGTTTTGTTTGCCTAGTCATTTGGCTAAAGCTTTGAGCCCAGGAACTACTCTACACAAATTAGGTCATACATACTAAAATATTTTAATTTAAATGCTGTTTTTTTCTCTATTAAAAAGAAAACATAATTCAAAGAGCAGAAACTATTATCCAGGACTGTTTACACCAGCACATTTTAATGAAATACACTGAGCACTCTGTAAGGTGTTGGTTCCTGTTACCTTCCAGCCTTTGTAACATAGGTTAGATGATTGTCCTCAGGCAGCTATGTTTCTGAGAATCTACCTAATGACTCAGGCCTGCATGGCACACAGAATAAAAGACATTCAAATATAATGTGTTCAGCTTTAACTACAGTGTCAGGAATTTAGCCTCTTCATTGATATGTGATTAGTTGTTATTCATCTCTTCAGGCTGTGGCTTGAATTTTGAATATGTGAAGGATAAATTACTGCATTATGGACATTTGAAGTTAAGGACCTTTGAATTGGCTGCATGGAAATTTATGCAAAATGAGTAAACTAACAAAGCAATGATTTTTCTTCCATCCCTTTCTTAACCCCGTTCCTTAAAGCTTTCCTCCTTTTACCTTCCTTAACCCTGTTCCTTAAAGCTTTCCTCTCAGCAGCAAGGCTTGCTCGGGAAGAGGACTGGGATCCACTGAGCCTGTAACTTTTGTACACACTGTTAGAAAAAATTTTAATTGGATGAATCTGAACCTGGGTTCCCCCCCCCCATAATTTTCCTACTGTTGTACTCATGCTGTCCTCCCTCTATTCCCACCGATTACCAACTATGTGCCTGTTTTTTAGCACAATTCTAAGAGAGAGTAGTACAATTTCCATTTATAGATGAAAAACCAGAATTTTAGATATATTGAAGGACTTGCCCAAAGTCACACAGTTAGTGAGAGCTGGCACCAAAAGTCTAAGCCTCATGTACACAAAGCTGCCAGCTAATGAATATTTTTATCAGTTCTATTTTTCTTCAGTTTGGCCAACACAAAAAGTTTGTTGCTACATGGTGTTTTAAAAAACTCACCAAATTAGTAAGTCTTGGAAAATATTGTAATATTCATCCTAACAGAATTAATTTCTAAAATCAGTGAATAAATATCTCTCAGATGGATGATGAACAATACTACTAAGTTTTTATAGTGTTTACTGAGCAACTTCTATGAATGAAAACACCTGTTACTCCCTCTTATTTTCATCTCAAGTTATCAGAATGTTGGACATCAGTGAAGTCTCTGAGCAGCAATTAGTGATGAGTGGGCCTTTTTATGTGCCAGGTAAGGTAAATTGGCCAGTAGTCAGCATGAGTGCTTACTTCTCTGACTACATTCCCCCTTCCTTAGTCAAATGGTATTTAAAGGAAACTTTTCTGAATTGTTTTAACAAATGATAGAACAGCATGGTCACATCTTCCTCCTGGCCCTAGGCTTTCTACTCTTGAACAGGTTGGGAATAAAAGACAGAGTGCCATGAACATATTTCCCAGAAACTGCATTTCCAACTTTATTATAAATCTGTTAAATCTAAGATAGAAGTACTAAAGTGGGAGACAAAAAAATAAGGTAGGTCCTTTTAGTGGAGTGAGATCAATTTGTTTAACTTAACTGGCATTTCTATAAGCTGGATTTAATGAGTTAGCATTTTTGCTGGTGATAATTTACAATTAAAAAAACCCCAAGAAGACTTATATAAAGTATAAAAAAAGTATCTAGAATGAGGCAACTCTTAAAATGACTAAAAATTGATTGAGTTTGTGGGGTTTTCTATACTAGGTTTTTGTTTATGCTGAGTCAGGGCTTTTTATTTCTTTTTGAACTTTACGTAATTTGAGTCTTTATAATAAAGGATATCACAGTTATAGATACAAATAACAATTTTACATTAGCAACTAAAAACCAAGTTATAAGAAACCCCGTGGGATCATTTGGCATATGTTCTCTGTATTAGGTGACCCAGAGGAGGGGGCTCAAGTTTTGAAAGGATTTCAGTAACTGTTTATTCAGAATGATTTACTTTTTTGTACTAGAGAACAAAGATGTCTTTAATGTCAATATGTGGTAACAGATGTCTAGGTTAATCACCTCTACTGACACTGAAATATATTAGATATAGGAAAAAAGTGTTTTTTTAATAGTTAAAAGTATGTGAAAATAGAAGTAGTCATCAAGCATATTAATTTGATGATCGTTTATATTTTTTAAGATCAAATTTTGGTGTCAGATCATGGAACAGTTGTGATTTCAATTTTATTTTTAGCCCCAGGATTACTGAGCTAAAAATGAAAAGTAAATCCATGGATGTGATAGGTCCACAAACAGCAGGTGGAAGAGAGTGTTTAGCGCTAAATTAATAGAGGAATAACAAGCCCCTCTCTGCACTGTAGAAACTAGTACTTCTCTGCCTTTTAAAATCTTGAAAGCACAATTACCAAAGCCTCAATTTTGTGTCTTCTGGTCATTTCTTGCTTTTGTTTAAGTCTTTCCCCCATTATCACACAAGGTTATAATACAAATGAAATTTAAAAATCTGCATGTGACAGGTTGTTGAAGATTATTAAACACTATACAATTGTGTATTTATTACAGAAAACCTGAATTTAAAATAAAACTTCTCATTCTGAGAATACTCATAGCAATTTAAAAGAAGATTTTTGTAGTTCTAAACTCTTTCTGTTCTACATTTTTTTTCCTAGTTCTAAGTATTTGGACTGAGTGCAATTATTAATTACTAATTTTTGAGTAAGGCATCTCAGAAGATAATGGAATAGCTCACAGGTGGGAAGCCCATTTCTGTGGCTCTCCTATCAGTTCTTATCAACTGAATATAATGAGACTGAGTCCTGTCACAGATAGGAGAGAGCACTGTGATTGATTAGTAATGTCTGCAAAGGGGTGGGAAGGGATGTATATGGTGGTATAAAGATCGGGTAAATGTTCTCCCTAGACTAATGGAAAGGAGATCTTAAATTCACTAGAAGTGTCTCTCTGTCCAGCATTGAAAATAAGAGTGTACCCTGTATTGCACCTTAGCAAGTATACTCTCCTATGCTCATTACTATAGAGTTAAATCCTGGTCCTACCAAATTTGCCTCCTTCTCAATTCACGTCCCGATCTGCAGGTACTTAGTTTAAAATTAGAATATACCCACTGCTGGCCTGTTATTCTTGTAGAATATGAGTACATCTGAAAGAGTTCTAGACACTTTTAGGCAAACTTATCTCAATATAAATTTAATCAGCATTTAGAAATGAAATATACCAAATATTAGGTCAGAAATTTCCCAAGGAAAATGTAGCTCTTTTAAGTCAACAAAATCTGAATCGGTTAATGAGTTAGCATTTCCTTCCACTCAGTAGTGTACCTTCAAGGGTAAGGCTCTTTAGCTGAGGACCAGACCTCTGCTTTATTCAGTTCTGTAAGAAACACCATTTATGATGATGTAGACTTTGCTGCATGCTTGTCTGCCTAGACTATTCACAAATCCTCTGCTTACATCTATGACTTCCCTCTGGAAGAAACACGCTTTGGTTCCTTCACTTTGGTTTTATCTTATTTTCCATTCTGTTTGTCCCATGTCTTGTCTGCTTCCATTTGTCCTCTTTCTTTCTCTCTCTTTTCCCCCAGACCTGTGGTGATCTGTTTCCACAATCAATCCTTGTGAATCTTTTCGCATTTATGTTTTTTTAACCCTTTTTTTCTATGGAACAGTTCTCCCTACCCCCGGCCCCTCCAATTTCTGCAAAATTATTTAATGTAAAGGTAACTATCAAACCAAGGTACATCATAGTTTTTAAAGTAACATAGCTCAATTTATAAGCTTTAAAAAAATGCCCTTTAAAGGAATTCAGGATAACTCTATTATAGGGTGAGTTTTAGTCAGTCAACTGTTGTTTCACACTTTCTTGTTTGTCCCAAACTACAAATTACTTTTTTAATTGTTTATGGAATGTAAATAAAATGAGTTCTTTCCTATCAGCTGTGCTGGATAGGCATGAGGGCACACTCATTTTCCTAGCCAATATTTTCATCGGGAAACCTATTCAGACTCTTAGACCTACTTCCTCCCTCTAGCATAATTGAACTGCAAAACACTGCCACTTGCAGGTTTGTGTCCTTAAGTGCTCTTAAGAGCCTGGGTACTAGGATGTTGGAAGTATTACAAAGAACCTCAAATTGTGGCTTTATCTTTTATTGAAAGGCAAAAACTCTACATTCTGTTACAGGGGGCTTTAAGATTTATGTATCTGAATAAGAATCAGATGGATGTGCTGATATCCCAGTGGGACAGCACTTTACCAGACTATTTCTGTTCAAGTGCCTGAGTGCCATGGGTTCTGGAGGAATGTGTAGAAATTGAACCAAGTGGAGTTTGTAGATTGCTTCCTTTTTTTGCTTCTCCCCTCTACCTCACTGCAATGTAGGTTTTGCTCAAGATGTACAAAAATAAAAATATCATAAAGAAATTAAAAAATAGTGAAAAAAATAAGTTCTGGAAATGGATAGTGGAGATAGTTGCACAACACTGTTAATGTAATATTAATTACATTACCAGTGAATTGTACAGTGAGAAATGGTCAACCTGCTAAAATTTATGTAATGTTTATAATTTTAAAAAGACTTTTTTTATCCCAGAGCTACAAGGACTTAGAAAATATACCAACCAAATATTCTGTGAAAGACAATACTTATTATGGGATAAACAACAATGGCATTACTAGCAATAAAATTTTAAAGTCATACTGTATATACTGAATTTATACATACTTAATGATATGTGTTCAAAAAACACATACAGTATGGTAGGTAGAATAATGACCTCGTAGAGATCTCAATGTTTTAATCCCTAGAACCTGTGAATATGTCATGTTACACAACAAAGGGGAATTAAGGTTGGAGATGAAATTATGGTTGCAGTTCAGGTGACCATGAGATGATGAAATCCTGGATTACCTGGGTGGGCCCAATGTAACTACAGGGTCCTTGTAAGTGAAAGAGAGAGGCAGGAGAGTAAAGTCAGAGACCAAGAGAGATCTGAAGATGCTAAGCTGCCAGCTTTTAAGATGGAAGGGGGCTATGGCCAAAGAAATGCAGGCAACCTCTAGAAGCTCGAAAGGGCAAAAAAATGATTCTCTTCTAGAGGTTCCAGAATGGAATGCAGCCCTGCAGACACCTTGATTTTAGCCCAGTGAAATGCCTTTGGACTTCTAATCCCCAGAACTGTAAAATAATAAATTTGGCCCTGGCCAGGTTGCTAAATTGGTTAGAGCATTGTCATGATGCACCAAGGTTGTGGGCACATGCAGGAATCAACCAATATATGTATAAATAAGTGGAGCAAAAAAATGGATGTTTTTCTCTCTCTCTAACCAATAAAAAAAGAGAAACCTTTAAAATGATAAATTTGTGTTTTAAGCCACCAAATTTGTAGTAATTTGTTACAGAAGCCTCAGGAAACTAATAGACAAAGAAAAACCGAGAAAATCAACATATCAGGCCCATTCAATCTTATCCTTGGCATGTACCCTCCCAAGGAAATGTAGGCTAGAGCTAAAGTACGAAGCCAGAAAGTTTGTTCTTGTTTTTGAACTTTGAAGTGCAGGTGTTTTGGTGATTTAAGGCTGGTTTAGGTGCATGGCAAATATAATTTTGATTCTATATACTTTTCAAGCATGAACTTTCAACGGTATCTCCAAATCAGGGGTTGGCAAACATTTTCCTTTCTTTTCTTTAAAAGACCAGATGGTAAATATTTGTGGTCTGAGAGGCAAAAATAAGGATACTATGTAGGCTCTTATATAATGAAAGAAAAAAGTTGCCACAAAGCTTTTATAGGTGAAATTCAAAGGACAATAATATGTGATACTATACTTAAATGAATATATATACGTATATGTTTTTTGTAATACGGATGTATGAATGAGAAGAATAGAATCCTTTTCTGAG
This sequence comes from Pteronotus mesoamericanus, assembly GCF_021234165.1. NCBI lineage: Eukaryota > Metazoa > Chordata > Mammalia > Chiroptera > Mormoopidae > Pteronotus > Pteronotus mesoamericanus. The sequence continues at coordinate 7,521,103 of NW_026555307.1, forward strand.
GGAGATAACATTTCACTTATCTGAAGTTCAAGGTTAGTGTTTTCCAGGATCAGAATTAATGGAAAATGCTCATCTGTTTGTGCTGATTTATAATGAGATTTTACATATTTCATCTTGAAAATGTTTCATATAGCTAGAATTGCCAAACACTTATATCAACCCATGAGCATATGATTTTAATTTTGTATGTTCATCCCTTAGAAAGCATTTACAGAATTCAGTAGATTTACAGGCCATATAGAAACACATGGCAGGCTAGATTTGGCCCACAGGCCACAGTGTGCAGATGACTGATTTATATATCACAATAGTTAGTGAAGAATAAAGCATACTATAAATTTATTAAATGTTATAAGAACAATAATATTATGAAACTTAAATTCCAGATCCCTAAAGCAAAATAGAGTAGGGTGACAATGGAAGTATATCTGCGCAGCGGTCAAAAAACTTTTTTCTGTAAAGGACCAAACAGTAAATGTTTTAGGCTTTGTGGGCTACATAAGGTCTCTGTCATACAAGGGAGGACCCCCCAAAATGCAGAATTATCTCCTGGAGTGAGGGTCCCCCGCAGTACAGACTTCCCCCACTAGGTGACTGTTGTAGGAACCCATCTGTACCTAATGGCTTTGTTGTGAAAGGCTGCTTTTGGCTTCAGTGAAATTTTTTCAAAGACTAAACATTGGCCCATTTCATGATGGGTGATTTACGAATGCACCTGCCCACATTTTGCTGAGTGTGCAGCAGTTTTTGACCAAAACCGGCACGACCCTTATGCCCCATCCTCCCTATTCATCTGGTCTCGCCTCAAGTGACTTTTTTTTTGTTTCCCTGGATTAAAAAAGTCCTCAAAGAGAAACGATTTGTCAATGTGGAAGAGGTGAAACAACAACAACAACAAAAAAAAAAACAGCAGAAGCACTAAAAGGCACCAAAATTGATGAATTAAAAAACTGTTTTGAGAAGTAGAAAAAAAGCCTTGATGGGTGTATCGCATCAAATGGAGAGTACTTTGAAGGTGACTGAAGTTCCAACATGTGAGAATATATAATTGTTTATAAACAAATTCTGTTTATTTTTGGTTGCCCCTGATAATATTAAACCTTTTCAAAATGTAAAAACTGTTCATAGTTGTGAATGGTACAGAAAACTGGTCATGGCTGAATTTGACCCACAAATTGTACTTTGCCCAACCCCAGAATAGAGCATAGAGAAGTAAAAGATGGTACAGGTCGTCCTACTTTGCTCAAGAAAAAAAAATTCAAAGATACTATTTCATACCATTCACCAATAAAAGAAACTGAGCTACTTTGAGGAATGACTGATTTCAGGGGTGGGGTAGAAAAAATACAAGATAAGTCTAAAATATGTTGTGGTGCCAGAAAATAGGAAGTACTAAAGAATAAAGGCATGCTAAGAGGGCCCAGGAGCCAACCTGAAGGAGTTCCCAATGGCCAAAGCTTGAACGATTTGAAATAACTGATCACTGAAATAAACAATGATAGTAGTGACCATAACCCACAGAGTACGAAACACACCCATAATCTCATACTGACAGAAAAAAAAAATCACCAAACAAACAAACAAACAAATAAGTAAATAAATGGGAGAGGGAGGAGGGACAGCTGTTCCTTACAGAAGAATGCCAATTAATAAATATAGAAAGAATAGGGGCAGAAAATCAGTAGTGGGCAACACTATTGTAATTACTGTTATAGACAAGATACACCACTGGATCAGTACTGAACAAGTAGACAAAATGTATAGTCTCAAAATATCTCCCCACAAGATAATTACCAATTTCTTGGTAAACAAATTTACAGGGGAAAAACATAAGAGATACCACTTTAACCAAGTGATCAAGATTAACGATACTGGTAATAAGCCATATTAACATCAAGTAAACCCTTGTATGGTGCACAGAAGTTGCATCATATCACAGAAACATACATATTGCTTCTGTGATATTTCTGCCAAAGATGAATAATCCTAATCTAATCATAAGAAAAACTCTCAAAAATAGTACTCATCCAAAGTATCAAGGTCATGAAAGACTGAACTGTCACTGATTGGAGGATGCTATGGAGACACAATAACTAAATGAAATGTGAGATCTGGGACTGGATCCTGAGACAGAAGAAGGACATTAGGGAAACACTTGATAAAATTCTAGTTAATAGTATTATATCAATATTAGTTAATAGTATTATATAAATGTTAATTTCCATTTTTGACAACAGACCTGTGGTCAAATAAAATGTTAACATTATTGGAAGCCAAGTGAAGGGTATATAGGAATTCCCAGTAGCAATTTTGTAAGCCTAAAATTACTTCAAAATAAAAAACTTAAAAGAAAACCTTTACTACAGAGAAAAACAATTCTATTTCAATTTTGAGGTGAGTAGAAAAATATAGGTTTAAGCATATTTGTAAGTCAAATTAAAGACTATTCTATTACAAAGCAACAGGAAGTACAACTTCAAAATCACCTGAAGGTAGAACAGTGGTAATAAAATGTGAAATAGAAATAGCTGGAAATAAGAACGAGGAACAGAAAACAAAATAAAATGGCAGGAATAAGGACATACTAATTATCATAATAAGTGAGAATGAACTGAATTCCGTTATTAAAGCAAAGGAATTTCAGGCTGATTTAAAAAGAAAACTCTAATAGAATTCTGATTACCACAGACACATTTAAAATAAAATGGCAATAATTTTTTTAAAAAGGGAAGATATTTCATTTTTTGAGTCAACAAAAAGAGGGCATTTGTTATTAATGTCAGAAAAATAAAACTCAAAGTTAAATCCACTAAGTAGAAAAATAAAGGATGTACTATAGAAGTACAAACTTCATGAGGATCTGTATTTCATTTTTTAAAAATATTTTATTTATTTATTTTTACAGAGAGGGGGAGGGAGGGAGAAAGAGAAGGAGAGAAACATCAATGTGTGGTTGCTTCTCACATGCCCCTAACTGGGGACCTGACCTGCAACCCAGGCATATGACGTGACTGGGAATTGAACTGGCGACCCTTTGGTTCACATGCTGGTACTCAAGCCACTGAGCCACACCAGCAAGGGCTATATTTCATTTTTACAAAAATGTAATTACAGTAGAAAAATATATAATACAGCTCTCAGAATTTGATAGCACAAGTACAGAGAAAGTTAAAGGATGTGCAAATTCTGAATTATATAATCAAAAGATTTATAGTTAAACAAAGAGGTGACTGCCCTATCCAGAGACCACTAGTTTTAAATATATGCGACACATTTTCCAAAACTGGAACAATCTGACTAGTTGACAACATTGGAAGAGATAAGGAAGTGGAATGATCTCTTCTTTCAGATGAGAGAAAATTCCTGCCAAAACACAATTCCATACTCAGTGAAAGTATCCTATAACAAACAATGAAGAATGTAGAATGAAGACATTTTCATGTGGCCAAAAACAGAATTTGTCAGCAGACCTTCACAAAAGAAAATTTTAAGGGTGTTCTTCCAGATAGAGAAAAAAATGATCTCAGATGGAGAATAAATAATGACAGCAACAGGAGATTAGTTAGGAGCAGGGTAGCTAATAAGTATTCAAAAGTTCCAATACTATCTAGGAATTGCCAATTAATAATATTTGTTAACATTTATTGGTCATGATTTCCTGGCATTGTTTTAGGAATTTCCACATTATTATTAATACATACAAAAGCCACAATAACTACTTAAGACACTATTTTTATCCCATTTGCAGAGGAGAAAACTGAAGCACAGAGAATGTATATAATTTACCTAAATTCACAAATGTAGTAAGTGGCAGGGCCAGGATTTGAACTCAGGCAGTCTGACTCCAGAGTCTGTCCTCAGCCACTACAGATTTTTACCTCTAAAAATTTAGAGTTGAATTGCGGAATTAGGTAAAGTGAGAAGCTGTTTTAAAAATAAGTATTTTTTAAGGGATGAAGAGACCCTTTGCAGAAAAAAGGATCCAAAATATAGGTAAAACGGTTGCCTCTGGGGAAGATGGGAGTCTCTTTTTTTGAAATGGGATAAAAATATGAGAGAGGAACAGAGAGGAATTAATCGGGGTAAGGACAAGGTTCCTTTGGGAGCTGAGGCTGACAAGGTCTTTGCTCTTCATGTCTTAGGCTTTTATTTTCCTCAGTTTTTGTTAGAGCTTTGAGGGGAAATTTCCTGACAATAGCTCAAGTTACTGTTATCAGTTGACTCACCCAGTGGGCTGTTACTCCCAATGGCCTCCCTCACTGGATCAAGCCTTGCTCACCTGGGCACCATGGTCCTGTTATATCATTTGCAATCATCCAGGGTTCTTTCCCTTGCTCCAATAAGGAGATGACATCAGGCTTAGAAAAAGAAAGTCCTGTTTATAGGAAGAGATATGGGGAATGATCATGCTGTTCCAAATCTCAAACCTAGTCTCTTAGTCATCAAGGAAGAGAGGCAGTTACATAAAGGAAGGCATGAAGGTTGTCCAAAGGATGGGAAGATGGAGGTGCCAATGGGACTACCCACTTCCATTTCCATTTCTTGTTGTTCCTGACCCTGCTCTGTGTTCTGGACAGCTTCCTTGTAAAGGACTGTAGTATACTGGTCACATCATTTTTCATTGGGTTTGGCAAATGGAAAGTGTCAGCAGGAGATCAGCAGTAAGGAGGAAACAGAGTTCAGGCTATTTCTTATCCTTCTCCCTCCATCCTTTGACGCAGGAGTTCTGGAAGTAACTTCAGCTGCTGCTAGCCAGCCAGGCCCTTCTCCACAATATTCCATGGGCAGTGTTTTCCTCCATTTACCCCTTCTGGCCAGAGCTGGTAACAGCCTCCCACTGTTAGAATCCCTGGGAGCCTTTTTTCTGTCTGGCCCTGATTATACAATATCCTTACCTATTGAGACCAAGTTACTGAAGTTCTCCAAAGTCACATCCCTGTACAAATCCCTCTGGGCAGGTTCCAGACACTTCCATTCTTCTTGAGAGAACTCTATTGCCACATCCCTGAATGTCACCAATCCCTGAAACAATAAACCCATATGCATTAGTAGTAAAATTAAAGGACTTTTTAATTTTTTCACTTATTACAAAAAAAATTCAAAACACAAAAGTATAGAGAATAGTACAATGACCCCCATAAATCCATCACTCTGCTTCAACAATTAAGAGTTTGCAAATTGGTTTCATCTCTTTCTTTCCATTTTCTACCTCTGGTGTATCTGTGGCAAACACCACATACCAAACATCATAGTATTTCACCCACAAATACTTCAGTATCTAACAGATTCGATTTTTTAAAGCATAACTGGAATATCATTATCATAATTAGTAACATTAACAATAATTATCTAGTAGCCAGATCTAGTTTCAAATTGCCTCAACTTTCTCAAAAGTGATTTTTTTTACACTGTTGATTTGTTTAAATCAGGATTCAAACAAGATCCACATACTGTGTTCAGTTGATACGTTTTCTAAAACCTGTCAAATCTCTAACAGTCCCCAAAGGCCCTTCCAAATTTTTATTGCTATCTATTTATTAAGAAACATTTAGCCCTGGCTGGTGTGGCCCAGTGGGTTGAGAACTGGCCTGTGAACCAAAAGTTCACTGGGTTCAATTCCCAGTCTGGGCATGTACCTGGGTTGTGGGCCAGGTCCCTGTTTGGGGCCATGTGAGAGGCAACCGCTTGACTTTTCTCTCCCTCTCTTTTTTTCTCCCTCCCTTCCCCTCTCTCTAGAAATGAATAAAAAAATAAAAAAATAAACCCATTTAAATCAGGACAATTTCCCACATTTTAGATTTGGCTGACTTCATCTTCTGATGTAGTTTAACACATTCTACTTCTTTATTTTCTGTGAAATGTTACTACCTTTCACATAAAATAAAGGGGTTTCTGGAGGCCTGACTTTTTTTTGAGGAGGGTGAATATGGTAGAGGTGGTCCTGTGTACTTCCTGTAGTGTCCCAATAGGAGACAATAATAACTGGCTGTCCCATTTTTAATGAGATTAAAATTGATGAGTAGGTTCAAGTTTTAACCTGATCCATCCAGGAAAATGTCTTTAAGGTGGAAAGAGAAAGCTGCTATAGGAAGGAGGTGATGAAGTAAGCCAGCAGCCTAGGCTGAATGTCTATGCTAGGAAGGAAGTATAAGAAGCAAATGTACATGATGAAAGGCCTACATGCTTTCAAATATTCCTGTGGCTACAGATAAGAAAGATCTCTGCTATTTTCCACACGGTCTGGGAATAAGCAAAATCTAGCTAAGTAGGTCTTATAAATAAACATAAACAAAACATGTAGCAAACATGGGTCTAGCAAATAATAAAGTTTTTAAAAATGCATCTCCTCTTACCATTTTTTTCTCCATTGAGATAAAAAGAGAGAACCCACAACATCTTATAAGTCTCTATCTTAAAATAGAGGACATAGAGAAGTTTAAAATCTATCCTGAAGACTCAGGGTGATAAGTAGTCTGTGGATCTCGACTTGGGTTATACCTTCCCACTCAGGATACACTTGGGTCCATGCAGAGGGTCAGCTGGTTTTCACAACATTGGGGGAGGTTGGGCGGTGGTGGGGAGAGTTGGTGGTGGTGCAGCGTGCTGACATTAGCACTGGCTGGCATCAGGAATGTTAAGTGCCCTGAATTAGCTGTGCTATTTACCCTGGACAATCCCGTACAACAAAGAACTATGCTGCTGAACATGACAACAGTGTTCCCACTGCTTCTGTTTGCTAGATATCATGAGCAATTTTTGGTTATGGCAAATTTTATAAAGAACACAGGTACATAATATTGCACTTTATATCCTATAAGATATAATCATTCCATTATCTTGAGGGCATTTAGCTTAAGCAAGATTTATGAGTATTTATCACCCTTCACTGTCTACTCCTCCTTGTTCCTAAAATAAGAGAGCTGAGGGAAGGTGTACCTCAGTCCCATAAATGTGGCCCGTAACCAACAGATTGTTCATCCTCAAAGGACCATTTTACAGTTATTCATCTCTCATAAATTCCTTTGCAGACTGAAGAACTGATAGTGTGAAATATTTTATCATTTCTAAAGAGGGGGTGACACTTAAAAATAGAAAAAAGAGAAACTACCCAGGTTAATTAAAAAGATCAAAGCTATCTTATCTTTGGCCCCACTCAACGATGGTTCTAATAAGGAAGGCTCTCAAGAGAACCTATCTCTGCTCCATTGGTGCTCTGGTAAAAGCACTGTGCACGTATATGAGCACCGGTGGAGAGGGCCACTGAGGGAGGGGAGGCACTATCACTCATACCCTGGAATGGAGGAACTGGAGGCAGGTTACTGAGTGGGGCTCAGCTCAGACAGGGAAGTTTCAGGACAAAGAAGACACATGTTCATGTACTCTGGAGGGAAGACAGGGTACTTCAAGTACAGAGAGAATTTCAACTTACCTGGGCCATGGCTTTTTAGAACTACCTGACCTGCTCAGATTTCTCTAGGTTCTTCTCTTGGACAGGTACAGGGTCTGAAAAAGCAGAGTAAGGGGGAGAAGGGGCAAATCTCTCATAAATTTAGCTTGCCTCAATAATCTGAAAGAGATGAGCTGAAAAACAGTTAATCTTCCAGTGTGCCTGCTCTACTTCCCCTGCCCTCCCCTTGGCTCACCACACAACAATAATTCTAAGAACTGTAAAGTTAACAAAACCCAGCCCCTTCTAAAACCCTAAGGAAACCAAAAGATGGGTTCAAAGCAGATGTGCCCCAGCACTGCCAAAAAATCCATGCACCTCAGCAGGAGGGATTATGGCCTGAACATTCACTGTTCTTGTTGCTGCTAATCTATACCCTAGACAGGGCTGAGGCAGCTGCTGCCTGTTCCTAGCAGATCTTCCTTTGCAGCTGCAGGAAGATCGTAACTCAGATTCACCCACTTTACACCTAAGGATGAGGACAGTGCCAGCACAGCATACCTGTGCAGGCCAAACCTTGTGAAAAAGACATTTTTAAACAAAGTCTTTCAGCTTCTGTGGGCTCAACAAGCAAAACCTCCGGGGTAGCTCCCCAACTCTACACTCTCTAAGTGCAAAAAGGGACCATACCATTCATTCTATAGGTGTCCTCAAAGCTTCCAAGCCCTAGCTGGACTTACCAGATAGTAATACAGAACAAGAAAACCACAATAATATAGGCATCTTATAAGCACACTTGCACATCCAGAATACTGACCTGAGTGGGACCTCAATTTGTAGCAGTCTCTTGGCCCAGCACTTATTTTTCATTTAAACCCTTCCTATTGCTTTCCTGCAGAACATCACCTCCTCACTGGCTGGCAGTTGCTGAGGCTAGAGTTCTGTGGAGAACGGCCTGTACCTCCAGGTGGTGAGATCTTAGGGGTTTTAAGGAGAGCAAGACTGGTTTTTAATTAGAGGGGCAAGAAGCTTCCTGTGGTGGGGATGTCAAAGGGAACACTAATTTAATCAATGGGGATGGCATCAAGGAAAATTTCCTAAAAGTTATACAGCACATGATCTGGGACCTAAAAATCAGAAAATTTTAATAGATAGAAGAGGGGAAAAAAAGCATTCTGAGAAGGGTCAAGAACAGTGGCAAAACAGTGGACCAAAGTTTATAACGAGTGATCATTTGAGGAGCAGAGAATAATCTCGAATGACTTGCATAGTTTGGGAAAAGTCTAGACCAGTGTGTGCTGGCCAATAAACCTTCTGTGATGATGGAAATCTGTGCCATCAATAATGTAGACATTAGCCCCGATTTGACTAAGGAACTAAACTTCTTACTTAATTTTAATCAAGCCAAATTTAAATTTAATTAGCTTGAGAACCCAGAGGAAGATACTGCTGGAGATTGATTACATTAGGGGTTAGAAAATAAAGGTGTATGAATGAAATAAGAGCAAGGACCAGGTATCATCATCACTGTGACTGACACTTGCCATGGTGTCTGAGGGATATAAATGACTGATGAATACTGACTGAATATATAAAAGTTTGCTTTTCATTCATTAATAAATGGAAGGACACTGAAGAATTTAAAGAAGCGATAAGGCCAATATGATCAGATTATTTTATTGGAGAGGAGTAAAATTGAAGTTAGGACTATCAACTGAAAGGTGCTTGTACTATCCCAAGCATACCAAGGATCTGACCCCAGGACAGTTAATGACAGTGGAAATGAGAAGGAAGGGATGAATTCAGGTGTAGAGAATAAGTAAAATCAACAGGCTCTGGTATCTAATTGGATTTGGAGGGAGGAGGAGGGAGGCAGAGGGAGGAGTAGTAAAGAATTATTCCACATTTACTAAGTTCTTACCTCAAATGGCATGGTCCTATTTGTGAAGAATATAATAAATCCAGTCTCTGTAGGTCCCACATTCTAATGGAAAAAGGCAGTTGCAAATACACTGATATTGCTATTCATATTCCAGGTGGCCAAAGTATTATGGAGGAACAAAAAAAAGAATAAGGGGATAGAGAATCTGGGAGGCATGGAGGGTAGCCTGAGAAGGTTTTTCATTGAGAAGGTGTCATAAAAATGGAGTGAGTAATATAGATATCTAGGAGAGGTGCATTCCTAGCAGAGAGAAGAGCAATTGCAAAGGTCTTAAGGCAGGAGTGGCTTTCCTTGATCAACACAGGAGATAAGAGTGGCTGGAATGAAGAATATGAGAAAAAAGGTCAGAGGCTCATCTGGGTCAGAGAAGTAGCTGGAAATTGCACCACAGGGGGTTTGTAGGTCATTGTAGGAACTTAGGCTTTTTACTCGTGTGTAAGACAGGAAGGTACTGAACTGTTTTAGGCCAAGGAATGGCATGGTATGATTTAGACTTAAAAGGATCACTCATGAAAAATGGACCATTAAAGGACAGAGAAATGGGGGAAGCAGGGAGACCAGTGAGGTTACTGCAGTAATCTAGGCAAGGGGTGAGGATGGTTTGCATCAGGGTGGTGGTGGTGGAGGTGATGAGAACTGATCAGAGTCTAGACATCCTCTGAAGTCAGAGCTGACAGGATTTGCTAATTTTAGGTATATAAAAATATAAAGCCAAGATGACACTAAGGTTTCTGGCTTGAGCAACTAGAAATATGAAGTTGCCATTTTTTTTTTTAACACAAAGGATAGTGAGAGAAGCAGGTCTGAAGTGACTATTATGAGTTCAGTTTTAGACTTAATACTGGAGATTATTATTATAAACCCAAGTGGAAATGTCAAGTGTCCATTAGACATTTGGTTCTGAAGTTCAGGATAAAGTTCAAACTTATAAAATATAAAATTGGAGCCCTGACTGGGTAGTCCAGTTGGTTAGAGCGTCATCCCAGTATGCCAAGGTTGCTGCGGGATTAATTTCCAACTAGGATACATACAAGCAGCAACAGTGAATGAATGAATAAGTGGAACAACAAATTGACATCTCTCTCTCCCTCCTCCCCCCTTCCTATAAGATCAATAAAAAATATTTTTTAAAAATAAATAAAATGGGACATTACTGATGTACAGATGGCACTTAAAGCCCTGAGACCAGATAAGTCCACCTACAGAGTGAGTGAAAGTAAGGAAAATGTCTGTAAAAAAAGTAATATAAATGAAGCCACTCTAAAATGGAACTGACATCCCAGAGGAACTGCCTGTAGTCCTACTCCTTAAGTCTCTGGAATGTTAGAACTGGGAGAAAGAACCTTTGGACTGGGCTTAAAGCAACACTGTATCACAAAAAACTGTTTGCAACAATAACAGCAAAGGAGATAGAATGATTACTGGACTGAAAATTAAAAATATTCTTTAGAATTAGCATCACTATGTTAGCTAATCTCTACCTATAGAAATGCCCTCTTTTTATTGATGTAATTTCTCCCTTCCCTTTCTCATAACTACCTCTTGCCTCTGTCACCTAATCAGAACACTGATCCAGGTTTCTGCCTGAATCTGTGCTTCCTGAATAACCATTTGGATCTCAAATAAAAGCTTGTTGGCTTGGCCTTTTTAACCTAAAAATAAAGGTCCAAGACCTGAGCCTGGAGGGCTCAAATTTGCTTAGAGAACTGGGAGATGAAAAGGAAAAAAGAAGTCTGAAAAGGAGACCTCAGTGGAATAGAAAGAAAAATAAGAGAATTGGGCTTCACTGGAAGCCCAATGAAGAAAGTATACCAAGAAGGAAGGTAAGAACAGTGAACAAATGAAAAATGAGAACTGTTCATTTGGCCTTATAGAAATCATTAGAAATCTGGACAAAAGCTGATTCTCTGGAGGACACAAAAGCATGGCTAGAGTTGGGTTCAAGAGAGAATAGAATGACAGGAAAAGGAGACAGGAGAGTCATCCCTTTCAGGGAACTGTGGTGAAAAGAATAGAGAACACAGATGTAGAGGTGGATATGTGATTCAGGCAGGGTTGTTTGTATTGAATGTGGGATAAATTGCAGCATGTTTCACAGTGATGGGAATAATCCAGTAGAGTGAGATTAATATGACAGGAACATAAGAGGTAATTGCTAGGGCAATGATCTTGAGTAGGAGAGAGGGGATGGGAACTAGCACCCAAGTGTTGGGGAAAGCAGAGTATGTAGGTATAGAAATGATTCCCAGGATTCCAGGGTGAGTTGATGTGGTGCTATTCATACATACTTTTCATTTACTTTTATATTTGCAACTGCCCTGTGGGTTAAATAAAGTTGACTGTATTCCCCACATTATACAGAAGAGAAGCTAGAATGCCTGAGAGGTTATGAGATTCACCCATGGCCACAGTGCTAGTAAAATCAAAGATGGGATAAAACCTAAGTGTTCATGTTGATGCCCATGGAAATTTCCATCAGAGTAAATTGGCTCCCTGTGTTCGCTGCCATTAATAAAGGAATTAACAGTAAATCCCAGAGTAGCAAGGGGACAACTGAAAGAGTTGGAGGTTAACAGGAGAAGGAAACTAGAACCTTTTGTAAGTGCTTTGCCACAGGAAACAGTTCTGACAATAGTTTCTTCTACTACTTATCAGAGAAGGTACCAGATGGCTTAGAAATTGGGGTGGTTGGGGGAGCCTTAGAAAACATCTTAATTCAGAGGAAAAAGATACAGAAGAATGGATTCTGAAAATAAAGATCAGAGGTATGGAAGAGAGAGATCCAGAAGACATAAAATACATATAAAAGTAAATAACAGAACAGCTGGAGAAATAATGAATAAAGTGTTTTCTAGAGGAAGTGAAATATTTGAACCATTAAATTAAAAAGAATTCTTAAGAGCTTAAGAGGCACACCTGGATGCATCCTGGTAAGGATTCTGAAATTGTACTTACCAATAGGATAGTCATTATACTTAAATGTCCATGGACTATTTAGAACTCACCATAAGATACTAGGCATGTTCCCTTTAGAGGCTTTTGTGTTCTTTCTGGACTGTTCCTCCACTAGGTAGTCAAAGAGCTTGCTTTCCCCCTTCATGAAGGTTTCTGCTTAAACTTCATCTCTGTGACCACATTATTAAAATGTTACCAATTGCCATTCTCTCTAGCCTTCCCTGCTTTATTATTATTTTTTTATAGCTCTCGGTGCTACTAAATGTTGTATTATATATTTTCTTGGCAATTATTTGACTCTTCCCACTAAACTTAAATGCAGGCATTTTGTTAGTTTTGTTCATTATTAATTTGTCAAGACATAAAACACTGCATGGGAGGCACTCAAACACTGCAATGAATGCACAAGATGACAATGAAAACCTTACATATTTATCAAAGGAGAAATTCCTCAGCCTATTTTTTTGTGGTCATAAGCCAAATAGAAGTTCTAACTTGATAAAGTATTTACTATACAAACTTAAACAACTGTAAAAGTATCTCAGACAAATATAATGTATTTATATTTTGTGTACACATGACATAACAGACAGAAAAACAAAAAGAAAAAAATATTTAATCGAGATAAAAAATTCTACACCCAAATACTAAAATAGACATGAAAAGGCAAATAAATGATAAAATGGAAAAAAATCTTTAACTTGCAAGTCAGAAAAACAATAAAAACCCTTCACAGCTAGTACTTTTAAAATTAAATTTTCAGGAAAAAGCAGTAATTTTAGATAAATGAACAAGGGCTATGCATGGGCAATTCACTAAATAATAAAGTGGCTCAACCTACCAAAAGTTCTTAAACTTCAGTAATGAAGGGACCACATTAAAGCAACAATACCTTTTTTTGTTGCCGATTTGGCAAAAATGTAAAAGACTGATGACACTCCACAGTAGCATGACATGAGGCAATGGACACATACAGTAGGCTGTAGCTAGTATAAGCTTTCAACAAGGCAATGTTAGCAGAAATTAAACCACCATGTACTCTGATGAAGCAATTTCATAGTTGAGGCTCTATCCAACAGACGTGTGTGTGGTATATGATGGAGACCCTGTTGACAATGGAACAGCTTGGAGAGAACTTAAATAGCCTACAAAAGAGGACTGATTAGATACACTATAGGGTATCCATACAATGGAAACATTGTTGACCTTAAAATGATACATATTTGCCAATGTTAATATGTCAAAAAAACAACCTTGAGTGAATAAGGCCCATAATAATAAAACAGTAGAGGGTGGGGCACATGTAGATTTCCAGTTGCTTGTGTGAAAAATAATATAATTAATAATAATAAGAATAAACTGTTTCTCATACTCACAACTGTAAACCTGTTTTTGTCCTTCCCTGTGTAATGAAAGCCTATTTTACAGGAAAAAGTATATACACGAGGTATGCCTGGAAAAAGCACATCTAAGGTAAATGTAATGAGAATGGTTTGCACATCAGTGTAACCTGGCAGCGAAGGAGAGTGGACTGGAATGCACATGCATCAACAATGACAACTTCACTGTACTGGGGGCACTGTTGAGTGAACATGTGTACTGTGTGGCTGTCACATTCAAAATAACTCAGAGAGCAGAACAACATATCTACACCAAATTTTGCATTAAGCTTGAGCATTCCTCCACAGAATATTCAGATAACTCAGAAGGCTTTCAGGGACGATGCAATGAGTGCAGTGCAAATAAAAGTGTGACACAAATGCTTCAAAGATGGGTCAAGAATCGGTTGACAGGGATCCATGTTCTGGAAGGCCTGCAACAAGCAGAACACCTGAGAATGTTGAATGGGTAGAGGCTGCAACCAACAAATATGGGCGACTGATAGTGCAAGAACCAGAAGCTGATCTGGGGATTCCAAAAACTACTGTGTCCAAGATTTTGATGCAGGATTTCATATGGCACATGAAATGTGCCATAGCAAAATTTGTTCTGTGGCTTCTGCTATCAGAGCGGAAGGAACATCATGCTGCAGTTGCTAATGACTTCATTCAAACCGCTATCAATGAACCAGATTTCCTCAAGGTTATAACCAGAGATGAATGAGGGGTCTACAGCTATGATTTAGAAATAAAGGCCCAATAGTCTCAATGGAAGTTGCCTGGTAGTCCACACTCGAAGACGACACAGCAAAGTTGCAGCAAGATCACGACTATGTTAACTGTTGTTTTTGATTAGAAGGGTGTTGTTGGTCATGGGTATGCCCCTCCAGGAGAAACAATAAGGAGTACTACCTCCATGTTCTTTGTCTGTTGAGAGATGCAATGCGATGAAAATGGCCGCAGCTATGGGCAACTGGTGATATGCAGCTTCATCACAACGTACCCACTCATGTATCATGTCTTGTGCAGACTATTTTGGTGGAACATCAAATCACCCAAATGACTCAGGCCCCCTACAGCCCAGATTTGAAGTCCTGTAACTTCTGGCTTTTCCCAAAGCTAAAATCACCTTTGAAAGGGAAGAGATTTCAGACCGTTGATGAGATTCAGGGAAATATGACGGGGCAGCTGATGGCGATACCAAAAAAGGATTTTTCAGTTTTGAACAGTGGAAGAGACAATGGGAGAATGGTGAGAGGACCCAAGGTGCCTACTCTGAAGGGGACTGAGGTGTCACTGTCCGATGTACAATGTTTCTTGTACCTTGTATCTTCTTCAATAAATGTCTGTTTTTCATAGTACATGACTGGATACCTTCTGGACAGATTTCGTGTGTGTGTGTGTGTGTGTGTGTGTTTATGCATGTGTATGAATAAAAGATGAACTGAAAACCTTTTTAATTAAATTTTCACATTTGTCTCTAGGTGTATAATTATGGGGCATCTTGTTTTTTTCCCCTGTATTTTCAAGTTTCCCCTTAAGCATGTTTTATAATCCTAAATAGTTAATCCCTTCCTTCTTAATGGGGGGTGGTGTATTATAAAAGTAAATATGAATGGAGTAATTCATGAGTGACAGTGAGGTAGGTGACTTTGCGAACTTGCATGCTGAAGGAGTTCAATTTTCTCCATAGCTCTAGCCTTTCAGTAAGTAACTCAAGTAACTCAAAGTTTCTCAGTTCGCATAGAAGAGGTGAACTTTTGCATGAATGGCTTCCTGGTTCCTTAGTCCCCTCGCTCACCTGTGCACAGGCCTCTTGTTAATCCTCTCGCCACAATCCAGGATGTCCTTGCTACAAAGAGAAATCACACCTAATATACAGAAGCAGCTTCTTACATATAGAAAAAGAAATGGGTCTTAGCTAGTGTGGTAGATATTACTAATTTTACTACTAATGTTATATCATCATTGTCCAGTTTTCCAATTATCCAGTTTTCCTCTCCTTCTGGGCACACAGAAGATAACATTTTTTAGACCCTACTAGTTAGGCAGGGCCATAATTTAGTTTTGGTCAGTTAAATATGAGCTGAGGTGATATGCCACTTCAGTCTGAGGCACCGGAAAGACTGCACAGTTCCCTAATCTTTCTATTCTGTGATGGCAATAGATGTGGTGGCAAAGGAGGCTGTGTGTTTCAGGGTGGTACAGCTAAGTTGGTAGAGTCTCATTTTGTCTGGGACCCTGTCTATGCTAGCTTACATTAGATATGCAACATAAGCAAGAAATAAAAAGTTGTTTTGTAAGTCACTGAGATTGGGGTTGTTTGATATCAGAACATAATAGCTTGTCCTAACTAATATACTAATTCAGTTATACTCTATATCAAAACTCAGACTCAGATCCTTTGTCAATATGAGAAAGGCAATTAAAAAAAAGGAAGCTACAGGAATGACAGCAGAGGTCTATTTCCAACTCTACACATCTCAAAGGGATTTTTCACAAACCCACAATGTGAAACAAAAGGCCCGAAAAAGGCAGATTAGGAATAATAAGAAAAGTTGATCTTGACCTAGAAAAACCATGCCCCTCTAGATTTCTAACATCAAATCTTTGCATAATACAAATCCTTCTGAGCAAAATTTGGCCGTCTATATAACACCTAGTAAAGCTTGACACTACTTCACTGGATTTTTCCCTATCTCTAAATTGACAGACATTCTTACTTTTTTAGAGACTATAAACACAGGATCTGGACTGGGAGACTGGGGGACTGGAGGAAGTTGCCAGGTCATGAGAACTAGACATTATACAGGTCTCTGCACCTTAACTATTCCTGAAAAAGCAATCTTTCTGAGTAAAATCTCTAACCAGAAGCCTTTTCCCCAATATTTAAAATTTGAAAAATAAAATGTATCACATTAATGCAAAAACCCCAAATTATTTCCTAAAACATAAACAGAATAAAACACCTATATATAACTAATAAACTATTATATTTGGACAAAAATTTCTTAAAACATCACTTGATGATCATCAAACAATATTATAGTTATTAACAGCTAGTTGCTTTGTGCGCAATTACATGGCCTCTCTTAGTATCATGAACATACGCACATCCGTTTTGTTGATATGCCAATCCACATACTAGTTGAAATATTTACATAATTCTGATGTTCCAGTAATTGTATTTCTGAGGTAGCTTGAAACTTTTCCTATGTGTCATATTTTAAAATGTATTGAATCACATGGATGTAAACATAAAATTTTCCTGTATACACATCAATCAAAAATCAATACATTCAGAGATAAGTATATTCTCAAGCAATGTTCAGTATTCTGAGTCATACAACTGCAGGTTAAACAAATGTAAGATTTCTGTAAAGCAGTAATTCTGAGTACTTACAAATTTAGTAGTAAGGTAATAGTCAATACCATAGAAATTGTTCAAAATATGACTCGTGGGAAGAAAGCAGATTATAAAACAGCTGAGCCCTGGAGAGTGTTGTGGATGTGATTCCCAGATAGGGCACATGACTAGGCTGCAGGTTTGTTTCCCAGTCAGGGCATGTGCAAGAGACAACCGATCTGTTTCTCTCATATTGATGATTCTCTCCCTCTCTTTCTCCCCCACTTCTCTCTCTAGGGAAAAAAAAAAAAAAAACAACGGAAAAAGAAAAAGGACTCATGGACATGGACAACAGTATGGTAACTGTGGGATTAGGGGTGGGGTAGAGGTGGAAAAGGATAAACGATAAAGGGATAAGGGGATAAAAGGTAATGGAAAAAAATACAATTAAAAACATGATTCCTCTTTTACCTCTGGGCTGTGATCTTCAATTTTCTTAATTTTACCTAATTGTATTTTTTCAATAATCATGCATTAATTTTTAAACATGTATTTTTAAATTCTGTAAATGTAAGCTATTCCCTAATATCAGATGAAAAATACTTAAAAAGAAAATCTTCCTTCAAACATGAAATAATAGCTAAGGGCATTCTAAAAACAGTTGTATTTTTATAGAGAGCTTTTGTTGTTTTTGCTTTGTTGGCTCCCAATAGTTGAAAACTTCTTGATTTGGTAACTTTATTCATGTGTACTGGAGTCCTGCCTGGAAAACAACTAAAAGTCACTTGACTTGTCCTCTACATAAGTGATGCTTTTTTTTTCAGCTCTTCTTGCCAGATGGGTTTATTACGTTTCTGCACCTGTTTTATTTGCTCCAATGTTCTCCAAACAGCTACAGAATCAGCATGTGTCATCCATTGGTCAGTACTTTGGATTTCTGATAATTAAAATGAAAACTGCAGGGAACATAGGTCATTCAAGGAAATAAGTGCATTTCCACAAAGTTCTTATTGGATCAGTTGACTTAGATATGATATGATATGACATGACAGCAGCTACTCTGGTCATACAAGTATCTCCCTATTATGAATTCTCACAGCATGTTATCAGGCTAAACTAGTCCCTTTTGTCATCCTTTACTTTCGACCTTTGTATACAAGTTTAATCTCCCCTATAACATTATTTGCAATTTAAAAATAGTGAGCATAACTTAAAAAAATATTTTGTCTCCCTAGACACACAGTAGGTGGTGTTCGCTGGCTGGGAGTGTGGTTGCTGACTAGGATAGTACAAGAGAAAGTGGGGAGCTGGGTGACACCTGGAGGTTGAAGAGAGGGGCCATGACTGACCGTGACCCAGATAGTCTTGGGACTGGTCAGAGAGTTGGACTGTGTGAAAAGCCAGGAGCTTGTTAGGAAAGGCTGCCCACAACCAAGGGGAATGCCCTCAAAAAAAGGCTCTCAGCCACTGTGCAAGGATCTCTCACATGCAGCAGCTGGGCCAGAGAAGCAGAAAGAGGAGGGGCATGAATTGCTCCAAATCAGGGCACCCCACGGATTGATCAAAGGGGTCCATCAGGGGCATAGAGAGGTAGCAGTCCCCAGAGAGACTTAATTTAATAGGGGAACTAAATTGCCCTGAAGGGACTTTGCTCAAGTGCAGTGCAGAGGCCAGCAAGGAGAGTGGAGGAGGAGTGCGAGTTGCTCCCACTGGATATATCTCACGGACTAATCAAAGGGTTGCACAACAGGTGGATGACAGGCGCTGGACTGGCACACATGGACAGTGTGGGCCGCACAGTGCTCTGAGAGCTTAGGCTGGAGGCTGGGCACCTGTGAATATTGCAGCCAAGACCAAGTCCCCATCCTCAAGAACCACAAGAAAGGAAAGAAAAGGAGCCCAGCTCTCCTCTGCCTGCAGCATCCGGGGAGACCAGCAGAACCAGGTTGACAGGTTTAGTCAGCAGGAGGCTTCTCCTCTCCCCCCAAGTGCAAGACAAAACCTGGAGCTGTGAAAAGACCAAGGACAGATCCAGAGAGAAATCAGAAGGCTAATGCCAACAACTGAGACAAATTTCACTTTGTTATCCTTTAGAACATGCATTCATTTATTTTTTGTTATTTTTTAAAAATTTCTCTTCTTTCTGTTTAGTTTTCTTTGTTTGATTCCATTGTTTGGTTTTCTTGGTCTTTCTTTCATATTACATTTTAATTTTTCTTCTTTCACTTAGCTTGTACTCCAATAACACACTACTCTTGGTCTTTTACTTTTTATCCTTTTTATTCAGATTATATATTTCTTGTTATATTATTGTTGTTCCAAATCCCTCACAGCACCCTTTCCTAGTCTTGGTCCATTTTGCTATCTTCCTGAACTTTATTACTATTGTGTTTACCTTTATTCTCTGGCACACTACACCAAGCTTCTATCCCTTATTCTCACTATATCTTATCATTTAGCCTTGCAAAAGTGCTCTGCTTTCTGGAGTCAGCTCATATTCTTTTTTCCCCTCTAATGAGAATATAACCTCTTTTTCACCGTTTATAAAAAGTGGTTAGTTGGGTGAAATATCATGGTTATTGCTATACTTCTTCAAAGGATCTCCTGTTCTCTACTTGTTGGTACTGTAAATCCCATAGAATACTCCTGTTTTAATCCATTTTGCCTTTGCCCTGCCCCTGATCACATACAAGATAAGGTGGGACTTATAAATACCAGTAAACCCACTGGAGGAGAGAACCCGCCAAGAAAGGAACCACCAATAGGTAAAACCCAAGCACAACATGAGCCCACACAAACAGAAGAAAGGGCAACCCTAGAGCATGCAGACAAGGAGATCAAAGAAACCATACCACTGAGTCCACAAAACTCCTACTACCACAGAAGTTCACCCTACAAAGACAGCTAACAAAGCAGAGCATTGGGAATCAGAGACACACACACAAAAAGAGTCACCTAAATTGGGGAGACAAAAAAAAGAACCTGCAATCGAAAGAAATGGAAGATTCCTCACTAAAAGAGCTAAATGAAATGGAGGAACGCAAACTATCAGATATAGAATTCAAAAGGATGGTTATAAGGATGTTCAAGGAACTCACAGACAACTACAAGGAACTGAGTGAAAACTACAACAGTATGAAAAAGGAAATAGAAAGTATAAAGAACCAAGAAGAAGTGAAGAATGGAATTACTGAAGTAAAAAACACACTAGAAGGAATTACAAGCAGCCTGGATGAAGCAGAGGACTGAATTAGTGAGCTGGAAGACAAGGTAGAAAGAAATACCCAGGAAGAGCAGCTGCACCAAAACAAAACAAAACAAAACAAAAACAAAAACAAACACAAATAAACAAACTCTCAAAATATATGGAGAGAGCTTACGGGAATTGCAAGACAACATGAAATGCAACACCATCCAAATCACAGGAATACCAGAAGGAGAAAAAAGGAGCAAGGGATAGAAACCACGTTTGAAAAAATGACAGAAAACTTCCCAAGTCTGGAAAGGGGAAAAACCACGCAAGTTCAGGAAGTACAGAGGGTCCCAATCACGATGAACCCATGAGGCCTACTCCAAGACACACCATAATTAAAATGCCAAATTTTAAAGGCAAAGAGGGAAGCTTAAAAGCAGCAAGGGAGAAACAAGAAGTAACATACATAGGAGCTCTGATAAGGCTAGCAGCTGATTTCTCAACAGAAACACTACAAGCCAGAAGGGAATGACATGAAATATTCCAAGTAATGAAAAGCAAAGGCCTGTAAACAAGACTACTCGATCCAGCAAGGCTCTCAATTAACATGGAAGGTGAAATAAGGAGTTTCCCAGATAAAAGACGGCTAAAAGAATATAGACTTCCACCAAACCAGCAGGGCAAAATATGCTAAAGGAACTGCTGTAAGAGGAAGAAAAAGAGTGAGTGAGAGAGAGAGAACGAGAGAGAGAGAGAGAGAGAAGAATATAGGTACAAAGGGGGGGATTAATAAGTACCTACCAATAACCTTAAATGTTAATGGATTAAATGCTCCAACCAAAAGACATAGGGTACCTGAATGGATAAGAAAACATGACCCGCACATATGCTGCCTATAAGAGACCCACCTCAGAAAAAAAATACCTACAAGACTTAAAATGAAGGGCTGGAAAAAAATATTCCAAGAAAATGGACAGGAAAAAAAAAAACCCCTGGGGTAGCAATAGTTATCTCAGACAAAATAGACTTCAAAACAAAAGCCATAAAAAGAGACACTGAAGGACATTTCAAAATATTCAAGGGAAGAATTGAGCAAGAAGACATAAACATTGTAAATATATATGCACCCAACACAGGAGCACCCAAATATATAAGTGAAATCTTGAAGGACGTCAAGAAAAACAGACAGCAACACATTTATTTATTTATTTATTTATTTATTTATTTATTCCATTGAGACATTTTATTTGCACATATGTATTACATAACCAGAAAAAGAATCCCAGGATTTTCCCTCCTGTGTGTTTTCGTCTTGCTTCTTCATGGTCCACGATGCCTGCTGAGGTTGTTAGTACAATGAAACCAAACTGACAGGATGGAAGCAGGTTTTCTGCCATTTTTCGAGATCTCTGACTTGCACATCAAATCTGGGAATGATTACTCCACAGTTCAACCTGCTGGTGAGGTTCACAACAATTTTCCCGGCTCTTTGGTCATCAATAATTTCAAATTCACCAATGTAACCATGCTTCATCATCACAATTAGAAATTGGATGATGACTTTGGAGCACAGCCTGATAAGAACCTGCCATTTGCCTCTCTTTTCAACATTGCTGATAGTCTTGAGAGAATCACCCAGGACACTCAGGCGCACCATGATGGTGGCACAGAAAGATGGGAGAAAGAGCAAGACAGCAACACATATATACCGGGGGATTTTAACACTCCACTGGCAAAAATGATAGATCTTCCAAACAAAATATCAACAAGAATATTGTAGCATTGAACAATGCCCTAGATCAAATGGACTTAACTGATTTTTATACACACACACACACACACACACACACACACACACTTTCAACCCAAAAAAGCAAGATACACATTCTTTTCAAATGCACATGGAACATTTTCAAAGATAGACCACGTGATAGGACACAAAACAAGCCTCAACAAATTCGAGAAAATTGAAATCATATCAAGCATTTTCTTGGACCACAAGGGCCTGACACTAGAAATCAACCTCAAGGAAAAAACTCAAAAATACTAAAATTCATGGAGATTGAACAACATGCTATTAAACAATGAATGGGTTAATAATGAGATCAAAGAAGAAATCAAAAAGTTTCTGGAAACAAATGAAAGTGAACACACAACAGTCCAAAATCTATGGGACACAGTGAAGTCAGCCCTGAGAGGGAAGTTCATAGCCATACAGGCCTACCTAAAAAATATAGAAACATTTCAAATAAACAACCTGACCATAAATCTATAAGAACTAGAGGAACAACAACACGCAAAGCCTGGAGTGAGTAGAAGGAAGGAAATAATCAAGATCAGAGCAGGGATGAATGACATAGACACTAAAAGAATAACTGAAAGTATTAATAAATCCAGGAGTTGGTTCTTTGAAAAGATAAACAGATACACTTTAAGCAGACTCATCAAGAAAGAGAGGGCATAAATAAATAAAATCAGAAATGAAAAAGAAGAAAATACAACTGATACCACAGAAATACAAAGGATTTTAAGAAAGTACTACGAACAATTATATGCCCGGAAAGTTGAAAACCTGTGTGAAATGGACAAATTTCTAGCAAAATATATCCTTCCAACACTGAATGAAGAAGCAGCAGAAAGTCTGGACAGACAGATAACAGCTGGTGAAATTGAAGCAGCAATCAAAAAAATCCCGGCACACAAAAGCCCCAGACTGGATGGTTTCACAGGAGAAATTTAGAAAACATTTAAGAAAGAGCTAACCCCTGTCCTTCTCAAGCTATTCTAAAAAATCCAAGAAGAAGGAAGACTCTCAAACTCTTTTTATGAGGCCAGCATCATTCTAATCCCCAAAACAGATAAAGCCACAACAAAGAAAGCTAGCTACAGGCTAATATTGCTGATGAACACAGACACTAAAATCCACAACAAAATAATAGCACACCACATCCAGCAATACATTAAAAAGATCACACACCATGATCAAGTGGGAGTCATCCCAGAGATGCAAGGATGGCAGAATATTCACAAATCAATAAATGTAATATATCACACAAACAAAAAGAAAGACAAAAATAACACGATCATATTAATAGATGTGGAAAAAGCATTTGATAACGTGCAGCTCCCATTTATGATAAAAGACTCAGCAAAGTGAGGGCAGAGAGAGCATGCCTAAACCCAATGAAGGCCATATATGAGAAACCCACAGCCAACATCATACACAACAGGCAAAACTAAAATCTTTCCCACTAAGATTAGGAAAAACACAAGGATGTCTGCTTTCACCACTTCTATTCAACATAGTATTGGAAGTCCTAGCCACAGCGATCAGAAAAGAAAAAGAAATAAAAAGTATCCAAATTAGAAAGGAGGAAGCAAAACTGTCATTGTTTGCAGATGACATGACAGTGTACATAGAAAATCCTATAGATGCCACCAAAAAATTATTCAACCTAATAAATGAATTTGGCAAAACAGTGGGATATGAAGTCAATATTGAGAAAGGGAAAGCATTTTTGTACACAACAAAACATCACAATCTGAAATCAGGGAAAAAAAATCCCATTTGTTACAGCAATAAGAAAAATAATGTACCTAGGAATAAACCTCATCGAGGAGGAAAAAGACTTGTACTAGGAAAACAACACAACACTGAAGAAAGAAAATAAGGAAGACACAAATAAATGGAAGCATATTTTGTGTTCATGGATTGGAAAAATTTACATCATCAAAATGTCCATAATACCCAAAGCAATTTATAGATTTAATGCAATCCCTATTAAAATACCAAAGATGTATTTCACAGATATAGAACAAACATTTCAAAAATTTATATGGAACCATAACGACCCTGAATAGCCTCAGCAATATTGAGAAAGAAGAACAAAGTAAGAGGGATCAGAATATGTGCCATCAAACTATATTACAAGGCCACTGTAATCAAAACAGACTGGTACTGGCATAAGAACAGACACGCAGTTCAATGGAACAGAATAGAGAGCCCAGAAATAAACCCATGTCTATGGTCAATTAATATTCAAGAAAGGGGACAGGAACATAAATTGGGGTAAAAATAGCCTCTTCAATAAATAGTGTTAGGAGATCTGGATAGCTACACGCAAAAAAAATGAAACTTGATCACTGACTTACACCATACACAAAAATAAATTCAAGGTGGATAGAAGGCTTAAATATAAGTCATGACACCATAAAAGGCCCAGAGGAGAACATAGGCAGGAAAATCTCAGATATTCCATGTAGCAATATTTTCATCAACTTATCTCCTAGATCAAGGGACATAAAGGAAAGAATTAACAAATAGGACTTCATGAAAATAAAAAGCTTCTGCACAGCTAAAGAAAACATCAGCAAAATGAAAAGGGAACCAAACATGTGGGAAAATATATTTGCAAATGATACCTTAGAGAAGGATTTGATCTCCAAAATATATAAACTCACACAACTCCACTCCAGAAGGACAAACAACCTGACTAAAAAATGGGCATAGGACCTGGACACTTCTCCAGTGAGGACATACAGAGTACTCAGAAATTTATGAAAGGATCTTCAGCATCACTAGCCATCAGAGAGTTGCCAATGAAATCCACAATGAGATACCACTTCACACCAGTCAGAATGGCCGTCATTATCAAATCAACAAACAACAAGTGCTGGTGATGATATGGAGAAAAGGGAACCCTAGTGCACTGTTGGTGGGAATGCAGACTGGTGCAGCCGCTTGTAGAAAACAGTATGAAATTTCCTTAGAAAATTAAAAATGGAACTGCCTTTTGACCTGGCAATCTTGAAGGACCAATTCAAAAGAACCTATGTATCCCAATGTTCATAGCAGCACTATTTACAATAGCCAAGCAATGGAATCAGTTTAAGTGCCCATCAGTAAATGAGTGGATCAAAAAACTATGGTACATTTACACAATGGAATACTACGCAGAAGAAAGAAGGAGCTCCTACTCATAGCAACAGCATGGATGGAACTGGAAAGCATCATGCTAAGTGCAATAGGCCAGGCAGCGAAGGACAAGTACCATATGATCTCACCTATAAGTGGAATCTAATCAACAAAACAAATAATGAAGCAAAATGCAGTCAGAGATATGGAAATAAAGAACAAACTGACAGTAACCAGAGGGGGGCAGAGAGGGATTTTGGGGGTAAAATAGGGGAAGGGCCATCAAAGAACATGTATAAAGGATAGATGGACAAAGCCAAAGGGGGTAGGTCGAGGGTGGGAGGCGGGTGTGATAGAGGAAAATGGAGACAACTGTACTGAACAACAATAAAAAATGTGGCAATAATAAATATTTTGTCTCACTGAATTCTAGTGAGTTTCTCATACTTGCAAATTCTTAATAAATACATAATGCCCAACCCCCAAGGAATTCATTATAAAAACATAAGGAGTTTTATGCACAGGAATACTTTTAGGACTGTTTCAAATTTAAAATATAGAAACATAAATACTCTTTAGTAGGCAGTAAAATAAATACATTAAGGTGTATCTCAATAATGTAATACTATGCAGAGATTTTTATAATGTAACAGTACCACCCTCGCCAGGTAGCTCAGTTGGGGAGAGCATCGTCCTGAAATGCCAAGGTTGTGGGTTCAATCTTGTTAAGGCATGTACAAGAAGCAACCAATGAATGCATAAATAAGTGGAACAATAAATCAATGTTTCCCTCACTCTCCCTTCCTCTCTCTCTTGGAAATCAATAAATAAAATATTTTAAAAAGTATTTAAAAATGTAACAGTGCCATAGCCAATGCATTATTAAGTCAGGCAAGCAGGTTACAGAATTTATAGAGTGATACCAGAGTGATGTCAGCAGCATGGCTACACGAGAGGTCCTACAGCTCCTTGCCCTTGAAGTTATAAATTAGACAATTATAATTCAAGAAAGAATTCCCTGTTCAATACACAAACATGTCTGAGAGATCCTTTCATTAAAACATCTGAAGGTGGGCATATTTGAGAGAACAGGGGAGGACAGAGATGGATGCCACAGATCTGCAGCATGGAGCTCACTGTGGCTCTAGAAAACTCAGGAGCAGGGGAGGAGTTGGTTTTACAGTGTACACACTCTGCAGCCTTAAGGAGCAGGGGATAAAATCAACATTCCTGCCTAAGTAGTCAGCACATACTGCAGCTGAACCCAGTGACAAGGGCAGAGAGGAACATAAAGGTGTGGCAGTTGTGGTCTAGCAGCTGCCATTACCAAGCAGAAAACAAAGTCCCAGTTACAAAGCTGCCTCCCTTCCCCTCCCTTCCCAGAGAACTGGCCCTACCAGACGTTGCAGCTGCTAAGTGTTAGGTTGCAACACACACTCTCTAGGCAGCCCTGAGGACTTAGAGAAGCAGAAATATTTCTCTCTGAGCGGCAGCCGCATACTGTGGCTAAACCCACTGACAGGGGCGGAGACACAGAGGTGTGTCAACTTAGGTCTGGTAGCCACCATTACTGGGAGGAGAACAAGATAAAAAATGCAGGAACAGGACCAACTTGTCCCCAACCACTGCAGCTGAGCCCAGTGGAGGCAACTGGGGCAGGTCAGGAAGTACAGCACTGCTGGAAGAATCTAGTTGCAGGAGGCAGCACTAGGATATCAGGAGCTCCATTGGCCACTACATTTCCCCACCAGCATAGAGCCCTGAGACTGAGGCGACCTGTTGACAGAGGGGATGCCCACCTTTCCAGGGAGTACAGGGCATTTTCCGCAGGTGAGGTAACACCATCCTACAGAGATCCCAGAAGCCCCAGCAGTGCAAGTTAAGAGAAAAATAAAAACTTGTGCCACCTACTGGAAAACAAAAGAAAGATTTTTACTTACCAACCTCTTAAAATAGTGAAGCACTGAATACATGTTAAAAAAGCAGATTTAATTCCCATAAAAGCAGAAACATAATCCATCAAATACCATGAGTAATCAAGGTAACAAGGTAGCTGAGAAACAAAATGAAGAACTTCCAGAAAATAAGCTTAAAGACATGGAAACGTGATTGAAATGACAGAGAATTCAAGACTGCAGTTCTGAAAAAACTCAACAAGATACAAGAAAACTCAGAAGGTAGTATAAAGAACTCAAATAAAATCAATGAACAAAACAAGTACTTTACCAAAGAAATTAAAACTATAAAAATAAATCACACAAATGCTGGAGCTGAAGAATTCAATAATAAAAGAGACGAAGAATGAACTGGTGAGCTTAGGAAAAAAACGGAGCAGACCAGATGGAGAAAAGAATTAGTCATACTGCTCTTGCTGGTATGGCTCAGTTGGCTGGAGTGTTGTCTCTGTACACTAAAGGTTCAATTCCTGATCAAGGCACATACCTAGATTGCAGATTCCATCCCTGGACAGGTTGCCTACAGAAGGCAACTGACCAATGTTTTTCTCTCTCTCTCCCTTTCTCTCTTTCTAAATCAATGAACATGTTCTTGAATGAGAATAAAATAAACCTTAAAAAAAAAGAATTAGTGATATCGAAGATAGAAATCTAGAAATGACTCATGAAATGAGAGATTTGAGAGTAAAAAAAGAAAAGAAAAACTCTAGGACAAGTATCTGACTCCATTAGAAAGAACAGTGTAAGAATTATGAATGAAAGAATAATGAAAGAATAATGGGTAAACCAGAAGGAGACGAGAGGGAGGAGAGAACTGAGAGCCTATTGAAACAAATAACCAACGAGAACTTCCCAAACCTATGGAAAGAACTGGTCCTTTAATTCAAGAGGTTAACTCAACACCTAGTTATCTCAATCCATAAAGGCTTGCTCCAAGGCACATCATATTAAAACTGTCAAAAATTAATGACAGAGAATGCTCAAGGCATTTAGGGAAAAGAAGATGGTGACCTAAAAAGGAAATCCCATTAGATTATCACAGGGTTTTTCAGCAGAAACACTACAAAAACTAAAAAAGAATAGACTCAAATATACAAATTACTGAAAGAGAGAAATCACCAGCCAAGAATAATTTATCCAGCAAAGTTATCCTTTAGATATAAAAGAGAAATAAAGGCTTTTCCAGACATACAGAAGCTGAGGATATTCACAAGACCTGAATTACAGGAAACACTGAAGGGTATTCTACCTGAGATAAAAAGAAAAAAGAATATAAAACTATGAATAAGATTACTAACAGAGAGACAGAAGCAGAAAATTGTAACTCTTGTTCAGAATAGGATATTAAACAATAAATATAACACAAAGGTTAAAGGAGGCAAAAACACTTAAAAAACACAATATCTACTGCAAGTTGGAAATGAACTCACAGCAGAAAGGGATAATTTGTGAAAAGAAAAACATAAAAGAGGAAGGGGTAAAGGTCTGAATTTGCATACGGGAATGGATAGAATCAATCAGAAGAAAAAGAACTACTGTGTATATGAAACTAAACTTTCTTTTACATAAACCTAATGTAACACCACACACCCCCACCCCCAGAACTGAGACACATAACAAAAAAAAAAAAAAAAAAAAAAAGGGAAACAAGGGAGAAAAATCATAGAATATCACCAAACTAAAATCACAGACAGAAACACAAGGGAAAAGAAACAATGGAAACACAAAACTACCAGAAAACAAAAGATAAAATAGCTAAGAAATCCTCACATATCGATAATCACCCTAAATGAAAATGGACTGAACTCAGCAATGAAAAGGCACAGAGTAGTGGGATTGATAAAAAACAATCACTAGCACCACCACCACCACCACCAACAACAAAAACTATATGCTCCCTTCATGAGATACATTTAGCTGCAAAAGAAAAAAAAAAAAGGCATAATCAAAGAAAAGGGGTGAAAAATGATACTCCAAGAAAATGGCATCCAGAGAAACGCAGGGATAGCCACATTTATGTCAGATAAAATAGATTTCAAGACAAAAAAGGTAACAAGAGACACAAATGGATATTTTATACTGATAAAGGAGAGATTACATCAAAAAGACATAACTTATTAACATATATGCACCCAACCTGGCTGCACCAAAATATATAAAGCAATTATACTAACAAAACTAAAGGGAGAAACTGACAAAAACACAATCATATAGGGGACCTAACAACCCCATTGACAGCTGTGGATGGGTCATCCAACAGAAAATCAGTAAGGAAATATCTGCTTTAAATGACACATTAAACCAAATGGACATAATTGATATTTATAGAGTTTTTCATCCCAGAACACTAGATTATAAATTCTTCTCTAATGCACCTGGAATATTCTCAAGGACAGACCATATGTTGGGAAACAAAACCAGCGATAACGAATTTAAGAAAATTGAAATCATATCAAGAATATTCTTTGGCCATAATGCTTTGAAAGAGAAAATCAACTGTAAAAAAAAAAAAGGAAAAATCACAAATATGTGGAGGTCAAACAGCATGCTATTAAACAATGACAGGGTCAAAGACACTTTTTAAAGGATCAAAAGATACATAGAGTCAAATAAGAATGACAATATGACATGTCAAAATTTTTAGGATACAGCAAAAGTGGCAATAGTTCATAGCATTACAGGCTTACCTCAAGAAGCAAGAAAAATCTCAAATAACTTAACATTTCACTTTTAAGAACTAAAAAAAGAACAAATGAAGCCTAAGGTCAGTAAAAGGATGGGAAAAATAAAAACTAGATGAGAAAGAAAAATATTGATGTGAGAGAGAAACAGTGATTGGTTGCCTCCTGTATGTGCCCTGACAGGAATCGAACTCAGACCTTTTGGCGTATGGGATGACCTTCCAACTCACTGGGCCACCCAGCCAGGGCCAAAGATTCTGTTCTTTATAAAGGTTGATACAATTGATAAACCTCTGGCTAGACTCACTAAGAAGAAAAAAGACTCAAACAAGACAAGAAAAGAAAGAGAAATCTCAACAGATACCACTGAAATACAAAGAACTATATAATAATGCAATGAAAGACTTACCATCTTTTGCTGTGTATAATGTGCACTTTTCTGCATCAGCTTTTGAGGGAAAAATAAGGATGCACATTATACATGAGTAATACTAATTCTGTATCTATATAAATGTTTTAAATTCTCCTATTTATGCTTATGCATTAAAAGTGTAACTCTAGAAATCAATGATGCCTATATGCAGAGTAATATCCTGAATATGATAATCAGTTTTGTTTCTCAATATAAATAAATGAATGAATTAAAAATTTAAATGAAGATTTTTTTCCTGGCAGTTTGGGCCAAAAACATGGGTGCACAGTATACACGGAGTGCATAACACATGGCAAAATATGGTATATACCACCAAATTCAACAACCTAGAAGAAATGGACAAATGTTTAGAAATATATAACCTTAGACTGAAACATGAAGAATTGGAAAATCTAAATAGATCAATCAACAGTAAGGATATTGAAACAGTCATCAAAAACCTTCCCAGCGTTAAAGGCCAGGACCAGATGGCTTCACTTGTGAGCTCTATCAAACATTCAAAGAATATTTAACACCAATCCTTCTTAAACTGTACCAAAAAAATATGAAGAGGCAATACCGTCCAATTCATTTTATGAGGCCAACCTTACCCTGACATCAGAACCTGGCAAGGATAACACAACCACACACAAATTACAGACCAGAATCTCTGATGAATATAGATGCAAAAATCCTAAACAAGACTAGCAAATCAAATAAGACAATACATTAAAAAGATAATACATTATTATCTAGTAGGGTTCATTCCAGGGGGGCAAGGATGTTTCAACATATGCAAATCAATCAATCTGATACAACACACTAACAAAATAAAGGATAAAAATCATATGATCATATCAATAAATGCCGAAAAAGCATTTGGCAAGATACTATATCCATTTATGATTAAAATGCTCAATAAAATAGGCATGGAAGGAAAGTACCTCACCATAATAAAGGCCACATATGACAAACCTCAGCTAGTATCATACTCAATGGTGAAAAACTGAAAGCATTTCCTTTAAGATCAGAGAGAAAACAAGGATGCCCACTCTCACCACTTGTTCAGCTGAGTATCGGAAGTCTCAGCCAGAGCAATCAGGCAAGAGAAAAGAAAAACAAAAGGCATATAAAAATTGGAAATGAAGAAGTAAAAATGTTACTTTTTGCAGATGACATCATTGTTTATGTAGAAAACCCTAAAGACTCCACCAAAAAAACTGCTAGAAGCAAGAAAGAAATACAGTAGAGTTGCAAATGTACAAAAATTCAATGAAATGTTAGGAAAAAAATAAACTACAAAATTAAAAGAAATTAAAGATGACACAAAGAAATGGAAATATATGTTCATGGATTACAAGAATCCAATTAAAATGGCTATATTACTCAAAGCAATATACAGATTTAATGAAATCACATCAAAATCCCAATGACATTTTTTTACAGAACTACAACAATAACAACAAATAATCAAATTTGTATGGACTTGCAAAAGATCCCAAATAGCCAAAGCAATCTTGAGGAGAAAAGAACAAAGCCAAAAGTATCACACTCCTTGGCTTCAAATTATACTACAAAGCTGTAATAATTAAAACAGCATGGTACTGGCAGAAAAACAGACACATTAACTAATGAAATAGAATTGAGAGCCTAGAAATAAACTCACCTGTATATTGGCAAATAATTTTCAAATATGGGAACCAAAAACATTGTGTTGGCCAAAAAGTCCATTTATTTTTTTTCCATAAAATAAAGACACATTTTTCATTTTCACCAATAATTTTATTGATTTGGATATTTTAAGTATGTCGGCTATCTCCCACTATTGGCTTCTAGTGGGTAGAAGCCGGGGTAATGCTAAACTACCAATGTGTAAGATAGCGTCACAGCAAATAATTATTTGGTCAAAATATCAATAGTACCAAGAAACTTTGCAAACCACTTAAAAAAATTTTTATTTATTTTTTTAGAGAGGGGAAGGGAGGGAGAAAGAGAGGGAGAGAAACATCAATGCGTGGTTGCCTCTCATGTGCCCCCTGCAGCCCAGGCATGTGCCCTGCCTGGGAATTGAACCTGCGACCCTTTTGTTTGCAGGCCAGCCCTCAATCCACTGAACCACACCAGCCAGGGCACAAACCACTTTCGGCATGCTCAATTAGTCACAGCACCTTCTTCATACACTACACGAATCTTTTTAAGTTTTAGTTGTGTTTTCACCTATCTTGAAAAAATAAAGCATAATACGCTGAAAATGTGTATTTTCTTCCATCTTCAATATTAAAATGGCTGCACAAAAATTCACCAATTTTGATAAGTGTTTTTTAAATGCACACTGATATGACACCTCTCACAATGCAACAGAATGAAATTTGTTTCCAATGAAGTTAAAGACAATTAGGCATTACTAGAGCCACCATCAGAAAAAAACTAAACAAACTCTTTTGGCCATCCCGCTACTATGAAACTCTTAGAAGTAGAGAAATATCTTTGTAACATTGTATTTAGCAATGATTTCTTGGATATGACAAAAGCACAGGCAAAGGAAAAACAGGTACATTGTGACATAATCAAAATTAAAAACGTTTGTGTTTCAAAAGACACTATCAACAGAGTGTAAACACAATTCATGGAATGGGAAGAAATATTTATAAATCATATATCTGGTAAGGAATTGATATTCAGAATAGAGAAAGAACTCTGACAACTCAACAACAAAAAATAACCTGATTAAAAAATAGGCAAAGGACATTTCTCCAAAGATATCAAATGGTCAATAAGCAAGAGGAAGGATTCCCAATATATGCAAATCAAAACCACAATGACATACCACTTCATACTCAGTAGGATGGCTCTTATTTAAACACACACACACACACACACACACACACACACACACACACACAAAACAGAAAGTAAGTGTTGGCAAGGATGTGGAGAAAATGAAACCCTGTGCATTACTGGTGGGAATATAAAATGGTGCAGCAGCTGTGGAAAATGGTATGATTCCTGAAAAAATTAAACACAGAATTACCATGGGATCCAGCAATTCTGCTTCCAGGTATATACCCAAAAGAACTGAAAGCAGGGACTTGAACAGATATTTGTGAACTAATGTTCTCAGCTGTATTATTCACAGGAGCCAAAAGATGGAAGCAACCCAAGCGTTCATTGACAATGAATGGATAAACAAAATATGGTATATATGTACAATGGAATTATTACTCAGACTTAAAAAGGAGATTCTGACACATGCTACAGCAATGATGAATCTTAAAGATACATCTAGGTCAAATAAGCCAGTCACAAAAGGACAAATACTGTATGATTCCGCTTACATGAAGTCCCTAGAATAGTCTAATTAATAAAGAGCAGAATGGTGGTTTCCAGGGGTTGGAGGGAGGGGGCAATGGGGAGTGACTGTTTAATGGCTATAGAGTTTCAGTTTTGGCAGATGGAAGTTCTGGAGATGGATGGCGGTGACGGCTGCGCAACAAGGTAAATGTTCTTAATGCCACTCAGCTTCTTAAAAAGTTAAAATGATCAATTTTGTGTTATGAATATTTACCTATAAAAACCCCTAACAAACTGATGAGATTGGTTACCTACAATGAGTGACTGGGTACAAAAATGGGGAATGGGACTGGGAAGAAGAAATGATGAGGAGTGATTGAGTAGATCTTTTTGTTTGATTTTGACTTTTAGACACATGTTAATGTTTCACATACTCAAAAGACTAAAGACAAAAAGAACTGTATGAGGGGATATGGTTAGCAATTCTTAAACTTTCTACTTAGGACTGAGCAAGTAAATGTATTGTGGTTAATTAGAATCAAGTTTTTCAATGTTAGGGAAAGGAGTTACAAAAAAGCAAATGGAGGCAGCAAAAATAAGCCCCTGTGATGTTGAAGAACTGAAGACATCATATGAAATCATGGATTATCTGTATAAGTACACATGCAGATAGATACGGGGGTGTGTGTGTAGATATATACATATTTCATAGCTGAGAGGGTCAAGAAGCAATGAGATCCCAGTATCAATGACGACATCTAATCTTGATTTTTAAATATCATTTTCTAATAAAAAAAGCAAGTGCTCCCTGGGAGATTTGCTGATTCAGGACTGGGGCTGGTAAAGTACAGCTTGGAACAGCTTGGAACATTTTGTGGTGCATGAAAAAAAGAAAGTACTAAAAAAAAAAAAAGTAATAGAGAACACATTGAAAGGGCATAGGAGCCAACTTTGTCCCAAATTTGCCCAGAGCCCAAATTTGGGACAACCTGAGCAACAAAATAGTAGATTATAACGTATAGAACAACAACAAATGCAGTCTATACTTACATAATTTAGTAAATAAGTAAATGGGGGAGAAGGAAAATCTCTAACAGCAGGATTCTAATTAATCAATAAAGAAGAAACAATGGAAACAAACAAAAATGACACCATTAGAAAAACAGCTGGTAATATTTTCAGGCAAGAATTATCAATGGATTAAGATTAGTAGGTGAAATCAGAATGAGAAACAGGATTTTTATATGAAATATTTCTCCATAAAACACTTTAATCATAATGGGAAAAATAGTGGAGATACCACAGTAGTCAACTGACTGAAGTTAACACATTAATAATGAAACATGACTTCATGGATTGCCTGATAGGGTGCACTGAAAACACATCATTTTTGGGATATTCTTGCCTCAAATGCATAACCTGAATTTAATCATGAGGAAGCATCAGACAACCTCAATTTGAGGAACATTCTACATGGCAAAAGTTAAATGGCCAGCTCTCTCCAAGTGTCAAGGTCATGAAAGACAAAGAAAGACGGAGGAACTGTGCCAGATCAAAAAGACTAAGGAGATTTACCAAATAACTGCAACATATGACTGTGGATTGGATCCTTGTCCAGAAAAAGGCCATTAAGAGACATTTATAAAAGTATTAATAAGGCTCATAGATTAGTTACTAATAGTGTATGGCTGTTAATCTGGTTTTGATCATGTACTGTGATTATGTAAGATGCTAACATGCCGTGAATGAAGCTGGGTGAAGAGTATATGGGGGTTCTATTTTTTGAAACAATTTTAAGTCTAGAACTAATTCAAAATGAAAAGTTAAAAAAAAATTTTAAAAATGAACATTCGGTGTGCCTGGAGCAGGGAGAGCTTTTCAGTTCACCTTCAGGGCACCCAGTAATTTATTCAACGGCACATACTGGAAGCCAGGTCATGTTGGCAGGGGGTGGGATGACGGTGTTAGGCAAGAAGTTTCAGATGAAGGGGAAAAAAAAGCACATCTTGGAAAACAAGAAGGTTTCAGGGAAGTTAGAAGAAAACCTGATACACCTTGAACTTGGCCTTTGAATGCTGAATAGCAATTCTTTCCTTCTCTGAACATCTCTTGGAGAAAAGTCAAGAAAAAGGAATAATGAGGCACCAAGACACCTTTGAAGGGTCATCTCCCTACTTCCCACACAGGAGAGAGAGGTCAGGGAAGACCTGCCACCCTGCCCAATCCCAGTGTTACAGTTTAAGGCTGAGGTTCTCACTGTATAGGGCCACAATCTGTTCTAATTTCACAGGTACTGCAGAGATTAGAGCACTGGAGTCACAGACTCCTCACACTCACACGCTTGATGCTGCACAATGGTCAGTGTCACAGAAACACAACCACACACCCACTCGGAACACACAGGACACAATCGCACTAATCATACATAACTCCACATCCTTATACACAGTTGTAATCTCACACTTACAAAAAAGACGCACAGTCACAAAGTCTCAGCACCAGGACACACAAAATCTCTCTCATATAGTCACAGAACCCCTACACCAACACTCACAAATGCTCTGCACAGACACATCACATACCTACTTAGGAGAAACACACAACTGCTGGCTCTCCACTCTGGCCAACTCAATGTTAACCAGTCACAATTCAACATCACACTCCGGAGACACAGTTACACTCACACAGGCAAAGACATACCACACCCGCACAATACAACGGATACAACTGGGGTGTACACGCAATGTCACTATACAGTCACAGACACACGACAATGGCACATGGTACCACACATCGCGCACTCGTACATTCACCTTGGATACATGCAATCATAACCCAGATACCCACGCCCATCACACAGTTACAACTATATTCACACTTCCAAGGACAAGGCGTGTGGTCCTACATACACAACAGGGACACAAGCAGTATTATCCCGAGTCACCAGCCTTCTCCCCCACCCCACCCCACTCCAGTACAGTATCGCACGTGGTTACAAAAACACAACCAGACACACACCTTGGAGACAGATCACAACCGCACACTCACAGGCACCCAACCACAGCCACAAAGACTCATTCAAAATCTGGCACCCTCAGCCCGCTACTGCCAGCGCGCAAAGACCCCAAGCTCCGGACACGCCCCATTCCCGCCAGAGATTCCCAGACCCCTCACCTCCGGCCTCCGCTCAGAGGCGTCCGGGTTCTTGCGGAGCTAACGATCTCGCCACCACTTTGAGAGACGTAACGTCGGGCCGCTGTGGACTCTGGGAAACGTAGTCCAGATTCCGACCAGCTAGATAAGATGGCGTCCTCGGACCTCGGAATTTGAGCTTGGCTCGTTTGACACTGCTCTCGGGAGACTTCAAAGAGGGAGTGCCCACTCGAAACCTCTAACCAAGCTTGAGCTGATCTTCCTCCAAGGCAGGGCTACTCATTTCGAGGGCGCCATAATCACAGGAAGAGCCAAGTTCGCCTCAGAGAGACAGAGACGGAGTGTCGACCAGCAAAGCCTTAAGGGAAATGTAGTCCAAGGCCGGAAAAACAGCATTGCTGTTAATAGAAGGTAATCAGATACCACCCTGGGCTAGGCCGCGGTGACCAAGCGTGCTGAGTCGCGCAGACTTGTGGGATTGCTCAGTAGCCCTCCGAATGCGCAGGCGCGGAACACCGAGTGGACATTTTGGTCTTTGTCCGCTGGTCAGTCGGTCCCTGGGTCCACGTGGCGCGAAAGTAGGAGGTAGGATGTGGGCGTCTTGGTCCGGTCGGGTTCGGGAGGTAGAAGGGGAGAATTCCAGATCTTTTGGAATGTGGTGCGGGGGAGGGGGCGTGGATTTAAGAGCTTCTGGCCTACGTGTGGGGTGGGGTTGGGGGTCTCTAAGAAGGGCTGGAGCATGTGTGACTCTTAGTTTTACCGGATGTTTGAAGTTATTGAGTGAGAAACTGGGTGCAGGATTGTGTATGGCTGCGTTTGAGAGGGAGCTGTAGGACACCAGCATTGAGGTAATAGCATTTGAGCCGCACTTCCCCTTGTCGAAAGTGCTGATAACGGTGCCATCTTCCTGGAGTATCAATTTTACATAAAGATTTGAAATGGGGTGGGGGGGGGAGAAGCTAAGTTGTAAATAATTTTAAAATGCAAATTATTTTTATATAAAATCGCGTTTCTTTTTATTTGGGGTAGAATGCAAATCACCATGATTTCTTTTTCTTTTTAAACCAAGAATGTTTCAAAGGAATTTTCTTTTTTCTTTTTTTTTCTTTTCTTTTTTTTTTTTGAGGGATCCTGCTTCAGACTGTCTCAGATCCCCTGATCTTTGGGGGGACTTAAATAGGGCTGCTACTAAGTCCTAGACTAAATATCAGCGTTATGCTTTAAGAAGTAGTGTTATACAGCGCAGAAAGCCCACGATTAGGGAGCCACGCGTTACGGTTCGTTCTTTGAAGAAAACCGTTCTGTTGCAATCTTTATTTTAGAGTCTGGACTAGATTCTGGATGTCCTAACTCAGATTGAATTGAGGTATTCTCAGATTGTGTGAAGTAATGAAGAAAATTCTGTGAAGATGCTTTTTGTAAGGAATCCACCCACAATTATCCTTCACATAATTTTTAGTAGTAAGAGTTGAAACTATTGGGTTCCAAATTAAACAAACAGCAACAGTTAGGAGACATAATAGAAGAAAACCACTATTTACAAGAACAATAGAAAATAAATATTGAATAAACTTAAAGAGTCAAAACTATTAGAAAAGAATTTTAAGGTACTAAGTGTAATGTAAGATGTGAACAAATGGATATACCATGTTTCTTAATAGAAAGATGTAAAGAAGTGTGTGCAAACAAATATTAATTTAATGTGATCCTAATAAAAGTATCTGTTTTTCTCCCTTTGGAACTAGATAAACTGATTCCGCACTTCAGATGGAAAAATAGATGAGCTAGAATAGCCAGTAAACCTGGAAAAGGAAAGCAGAATGTGTGTGGAAGTGGGAGCCCACTGGTAACATTTGAAAATATAAATCCTTGGAAATTAAAATAGTATTAGTATTAGAATGAAGCTGGCCTAGGAATGGGAATTTGGCAATATCTATAATAAATTTTTTTTTTTTTGAGCTAGCTATTTCATATCTGGAAATTAGTCCTACAAGTGTATCTACATTTGCATGGAATGATACTGGTATGAGGTTGCTCATTGCATTAGTGTTTGTCATAAAAAAAAGTAAGAAACAATTCTTGCCTATAATTCAGAAACTGGTTGGATAAAATTGTGGTAAATCCATATAACAGAATGATATGCAGCTGTACAAAAAAATGAAAAGGAAGCTTTCTATATACTGACATTTGAAATAACTGCATAAATAAAAGAAAAAAGCAAGATGCAGAATGTATGGTATACTTCATTTGGAGTAAGAAAAGGGAGAGAAATAAGAAAAGTGACTATCTTTGTTAAGGGTAGTGGTATGGGGATATATTGGGCAAAGGTAAATATATTTTTATGTTGTTTTTTTAACTATATGAATTTAGTATATATTCAAAAGTTAGTGTGTTTTTTTTTGTTTGTTTGTTTTTGTTTTTTTTTTAAAGGAGGAAATAGGCCATGGAGCCAGACTGCCTCTGTTGACTCCTTCCTTTGCCACCTTGTGCCTCGGTGACCTTAGGCACTTAAACCTTGTGTCTCAGTTTCTTTTCTAGTAATATAGATAATATAGATAAAATAATAATGATTGATTTATAGGGTGATTGTGCAGATCATGGAGTTCCAGATTCTGTAGAATAGTGCCTGGTGTGTAGCAAGTACTGGATAAATGTTGGTACTGTTGGCACTATTTACAAAATTCGTACTGTTTCTGGTAGAAATTTCTGAAAGATGCTCTTTTCTTATTGCCATTTTTAAACACTTTTGGGTGGGGGGCATTTCTTCTTATAACTGGAATGAAGAAGTTGGCTTTCTTTGTTCTTAGAAACTCATCACCACTGCCTTCATGAAGTTCTTTGATTTTTATGATAGTTACTTTATCATGGTTCTAATTCAGAACTTCTGATGATATTTCTTTAAAAATCCTAATTGTGACTTTTGGGAGATGATCTTCAGGTTGCATAATATCAGGAGAGACATACTGTGTGACTTGGCTACTGTTAATGATTGTAGTTTTCCTTTTATGACAAAAGTGTAGTATGTATGGTTTTACTTGGGCACCATACAAATGTCTATTCATGACCAATCATTCAATGGATTGTTTTAAAACCAATAAGTAATTCTTGGTTAATCAATAATGTTTTCAGGGGTTGCAAAGTGATCATTTTCTATTTTTTTCCATTCCTTTGAAACTTATTTGCCACCTCAAATTGTTTCAAAATTTTCCTCCCTTTTTCTACTTTGTTTCATTTTAAAGTCGTGATCTGATAACTGCAGCTAGTGTTCTGTGGGACACTCATCACAGTTTCAGCTCAGGGACACTCAAGCTGACTTGTTTCACTTTGACACGCCACGGTTTAACTTGGAGACTTTTACACTCTAGGCCCACCTTGTCCTTTCCCTCACAGACAAGGAAATGGCCATGTCTCCAAGAAGCTCTTTACTGGAGAATGGTGTTAGAGAGCAAGATCTGGATACTGGATGTTTTCATTCCTGCAGACCTAGTAACATTGTTTCAAGGCCATTTCAGTGACAGAGCTAAGAAATGGATTTTTAAAAACCATGAGTTGATACTAGTATTTCTAATTCATTATAAATAGTACAGCATTTTTACCTAATGATTAGCTTCTAGCTGTATTTTCTAGTAAAAATTCTGAAACAAGTTAGTGAAAGTACTTATTTTCTTAACTTTGTCCTGCAACATAAAAAAAAGGTTTCAAAATAACCCTGATATTAATAGTAAACATAAACACACTGAATTGCATGAGAAATTTCCTTATACCTATTTTTGTGGTTAGAAAGCATACCACTAAAGATGTGTAGTCAAATTCTCTGTTCTTAAGTCATTTGGAGATAAATCCTTTCTTTGAGGAACTTTGTTACCAAGGTAACAGTTGGTTTCATTTGTTTCAATTTGTTTTCAAGGTCAGGGACTGCTTTTTTTAAAACAGATTTGATTATTAGGAAAGTAATGTATTTCTGATTTACCAAAATATATTTCAGAGATATCTTGTCTCATTCTGTTCCCCTCCTCTATCACATTCTTCAAGTATTTTTTCTTGTTTTATTTCTTGTTTATCAAGTGAATTATTTGTTTGTTGGGCCCCTAATGTATATTTTGTTTTCTCTCCAATCCCCTGCCCTCCTTACATTAAAGGTCGCATACTATACACGTCTCTTTCTTTACTTAATAATATGTCTTAGAGATCTCCTTTCTTAATCATCATCATTTTCTTTTTTTGGAACTGCTGAATAAATGTTATTGCGTGCATGTACCATAGTTCATTCTGTTGAACATTTGGGTTATTTCCAACCTTTTGCTGTTAGTAGCTGCAATAATGAATAATTTCTTTAAAAAAAAATGTTTTATTTATTTATTTTTAGAGAGGGGGAAGTGAAGGAGAAAGTGAGGGAGAGAAACACCATTGTGTGGTTGCCTCTTATGCACCCCCTGCTGAGGACCTGGCCTGCAGTCCTGGCATGCAGTCCTGGCATGCGCCCTGGCTGGGAATCAAACCAGTGACCCTTTTGTTTGCAGTTGGGCACTCAGTCCACTGAGCCACACCAGTCAGGGCAATTTCTTTTTTATCTGTGTCATTTTATGCCTAATGCAGGAACATCTCAAGTATATTGGTACAAGTGGAGTTACCCTTGTTGCCCTAAGTATTTAATACTCTCGTTAGCAATTAGCAAAGTACAAGAGTACCTCTTCTCCCACAACCTTACCATCAGAATATGGTTAAATAGTTGATTTTTGGAGGGGGGAGGGCAAAGGCATAAATGAAAATTGGTATTTCATTTTAGGTTTAATTTCTGTTCCTCATTATGAGTGAAGCTGAGTATCTCCCATATGTTTAAGGGTCAAATATGTTTATCTGAGAACTGTTTGTTCATACCCTGTTTCTTATTTTTCTCTGTGGGTGCCTTTTTCTTCTAGGACCTGTTAATGTTACATTAGAAAGTTTAGCTGTATGTGAAATGAGTTGTGATTTTTTTCTTCAAGTTGTAAATTTGTATTTTGATATCGTTCATGGTAGTCATTTCTTAACAGTGCAGAGTCTGGAGGTTTTTGTTTTTATGTAGTTAGGTATGTCATTTTTTTTCATTTATGGTCATAGAATGCTTTTCCCACTCCAATTCAGCTATACTTTCAAATCCTTACAAGACTATAATTATTATAGGGTTTCATTTTCATATCTACATTTTTAATTCAGTTACAGTTTATCCTGGTATATAGTATTAGGTGTGTATACAGATTTATCTTTTTCCAATTGGCTACCCATTTTTTCCAACACCATTTATTTAAGGTCGTAATTATTTTAAGGTTACATTTTGATTATATACTAAATTCTCATATGTAGTTAGTTTATTTCTGGAGTTCATACTCTCCATCTTCCAGTCTATATTTGTGTACCAATATTTATGTCTTTTTTTAAAATACCCTCACCTGAGAATGTTTATTGATTTTAGAGAGAGAGGACGGGAGAGAGACAGAGACATCTATCAGTTGCTTCTTGTACATGTCCCAGCGGGTGATCGAACCTGCAACCTAGATACGTACCCTGACCAGGAATTGAACTCTCAACATTTTGATGCACAGGACAATGTTCCAATCACCTGAGAAGCCTGGCCAAGGCCCAATACTTATGTCTGTATTTTTGGCTTTATACTTCGGTTTTATTATCTGCTGTAAGTAGTCTCTTACAGCTTGTCTATTGCAGAGTTTCCCAGCTATTCTTTCTTGTTTCTCTATTTAAACTTTAGAATCAGCTTGTCATTCTAGGGAGATAAATCTTATTTTTACTGGTATTTCATTAAACTTATAAAAATAACTTAGTGGAAAGGAACATTAGATCTTTATTATGTTAAATACTTTTATCCATGTACATGATGTGTACAGTTTTCTTGTTGGTCCTCTGGAGTGTTTTCAGATTTTATTTACATAGGTTTTAGACACTTTTTACTAAATTTGTTTCCAGATACTTTATCTTTTATGTTGCTATTATCAGTGGAGTAATATATAGGGAGCTTGTTGATGTCTATAAATTAGTTTTATTTTCTGCTTGCTTTACCAAACTATTGTTCATATTAAATAATAATTGAGGCAGTGGGTATCCTATCTTAATTCAGAATTTAATGGAAATGACTCCAGTATTTTGGCATTAAATAAGATTATGGCTTTTGTGGTTCTGATAGATTACAATTATCTGTATAGATACATAGATTACTCATGCTGCCTGTGGGTCTCTGGGAATGTGAGTAGAATCAAAAAGTTTTAAGGTGGAGGCTACTGCTCTTTCTGAGATAAAACAACCAGGAAAGATCATGTTAATCAAAGAAACAAAAATCCCTCCAAACTGTGATTCTTTAAAAAAAAAAAAAAAAAAATCAAACAAAAAAAATAAGGTGCCCAGTAAGATGTCCATTCCTATTCTGTTTTCTTTCCTTTTCCTCCTTTTTTTAAATGCAGTTCCTCTGTCTTTTGTAGTCTTTTTATAGCTTTGCTTGTTTCTTGAAGTTTTTGTCTTTTCTTAAAAGCTCATTTTGTTATGTTGTGTTTCATTTTTTTACCTGCTTTGCATCAGTAGTTTTCAGATGAGTTTAATTGTTGGAAAATTATGCTGTTCATTTTCAATGTTTATTATATACTTTCATTTCTTGGGCAAAGACAAATTGTTTTTGTGTTACTCATGTTTGTATCAGATAGATTTTCCTAGATGAGTACCAGGAAAACAGAGGCATAGTATCTTATTATGGTTCAAAGCCCATGTGCCTTTTCTAGTTTTTATTTATTTATTTTTAATCTTTACCTGAGGGTATGTTTATTGATTTTGGAGAGAGAGAGACAGATAGATACCGGATGTGAGAAAGATCTGATGTGAGAAACATTGACTGGCTGCTTCCCACGTGTGCCCCACCCAGGGATCAAACCCATAGCCCAGGTATGTGCCCTCACCAGGAATTGAACCTGCAACCTTTTGGTGCATGGAGGACACTCCAACCAGCTTAGCCACCCAGCTAAGGCCTTCTAGTTTTTAAAGCAAGGGACTTGTACATCTTCTCTTGCTCAATGACCCTAACTTGGTTGAGGCTGACGTCTACCTCTTTGTTTCCCATAATTTTTCATAGTACTTGTCTTTTTAGAGTGATGTATTTAGAAGTTGCTAAATCTGGGGATGCCTCACTCCTAAGTACAATGGGTCCTGGAGTAATGTGTTTCCTTCAGTGTTTTTTTGTTACAATGTTGATGAGATTCCATAGGAGCTGAACTCTTGTTAATATCGATTAGACTGTGGTTAAAATGGTTTCATTACACATTGTTTTGCTTTAAGTTGCAGGGCCTATTGATGATGTTAAATAAGGACTAAATTATATTTTTTAAACCTACTCTTTCTGCTTCCCCCTTCAGTCCTTTTCTGTTTAATCTAGTTTGCTTTCATCAGTTAACCTCGTAGGGTGAGGCCTACTTGTTCTATAAGGAAATGTTATCTGCAGATTTTTGAACTTTGAAGTCCTTAGAGTTCCCCTCAGCATTTCCAGTATTTTCTAGGCTCTTTGTAACTCCTTGTTTAGATCTCCTATTTGGGCCTGCCTTTGGCAGAGGTTGGCCAGAAAGTTTGTTTGTTTTTTCTGTAAGATGGTTCTAGTAGTGCTTAGTTGTCTTCAACTTCATTCGGAACAATTTTGTTAGATTGTATTGTGACAGCTGTCATATCAGCGTGCATTTAAAAAAATAATTTATCAAAATTGGTGAAATTTTGTGTAGCCATTTTAATATTGAAGATGGAAGAAAATACACATTTTTGGCATATTATGCTTTATTTCAAGAAAGGTAAAAACATACCTGAAATGCAAAAATAAAAAAGATTTGTGCAGTGTAGGGAGAAGGTGCTGTGACTGATCGAACGTTTCAAAAGTGGTTTGTGAAGTATCATGCTGGAGATTTCTTGCTGGATGATGCTCCATGGTTGGGTAGCCCAGTTGAAGTTGACAGTGATCAAACTGAGACATTAATTTAGAACAGTCAATGTTATACCATGTGAGAGAGAGCTGACATACTCAAAATACCCCAATCAACAAAGGTACTGGTGAAAATGAAAAATGTGTCTTTTATTTTACGGGAACCGTGTGGACTTTTTGTCGCAAACCAGTACATGAAATTT
The DNA here is from genome assembly GCF_021234165.1 of Pteronotus mesoamericanus. Classification (NCBI taxonomy): domain Eukaryota; kingdom Metazoa; phylum Chordata; class Mammalia; order Chiroptera; family Mormoopidae; genus Pteronotus; species Pteronotus mesoamericanus. The sequence goes on from NW_026555307.1 coordinate 7,565,857, forward strand.
AGGAGGTTATTTTGTCCCTAGTTTTGTTATTAGAGTTGGCTATAAGTCGTCACTCAGGGTGAATGCCTCATTCTGAGGATGAATGAATATTTGCTAGTTATTTCTGAAAACTGTTAAGGACTTCTCACCATTTTCTATCCATTCTTGCTACAACTACCATGCTGTTGTGGTTCCTGTAGCACCTGTTATTTTGGGTGTTTTGTGTCACCCTTACATATATTTTGGAGTTAACATATATTCTACTGGTTTCACTAAATAGATCGTTTATGGAATGACTGGTTGGTATTATTCCTCCCTGTTTATTCTTGAAGTTTGTTTGGTTTTTGAAGAAGAAGTAATTGAAAGACTCGAAACCAAGCAGCCGCAGTGTTTCAGTCAAATTTTTTCTTTCCTCCTTGATTGTTGGTGTTCTTAGGATTCTCCCTGTCCTTCACCATCTTTTTCACATAATGTGTATATTCTCTGTAAGTAGTCACAGTAACATTTCATCTGTGTCTCCAGCAGCAGTGATATTCTGACACCTGATAAATTCCCATTATGATTCTAGGCCTATTCTGAACTCCTAATCTACATATACAAATGACAAATGGGTATATCTGCTTGTAAGTTCCTCAGAAACCTGACACTCTGAATTTCCAGAATATCACACTTAATCTTCTTCCTTTTACAGTTGGTCTTCAGCCAACTCACCTCATGTTCCTCTCTGCGTATATCACTGTTTAAATAAGGCTCTAAGCCATCCATCCCTGCCATACTCCAGTAAAAATTGGTGACCAAGCCTTTTCAATGTAGTGTAGTGTGTATGTAAGCAATAACAAGTTTTTTTAGATTTTTGCTTTTTAAATATGATGTCAACGTTATAGAAAAATTAGAGTAGCACAAAGATGTCCTATATACCATTTACCCAAGTTCACTGATCATTCACATTTTGTTTCTTCACTTCATTTTTTCTTCTCTCTTTCTTGGAGTATGTGTATGTGTGTGTGTGTGTGTGTGTGTGTGTGTGTATATATATATATATATACACATACATTTTTTTTCTTCTTTCTCTAAGTATGTGTGTAATTTTTTTCTGAAGAATTTGAGACTAAGTTGCATACATGCTTCCTTTATAAATAGTTTAGCATGAATTTTTTAAGAACAAGGACATTTCTTTTTCATAACTCAGAAAATTTAACATGGATACATTACTATCAGTTAATCCATTCCATATTCAGATTTTGTCAGTTGTCCTCATAATGACCTTAAAAATGTTTTTGAATGAATAGATGAACATATTTAGGACATATCTAATATGTGGTTTTACTCATAGTATAATGCAAACAAAGTAAATAGTAGGATTCCAGGGAAATGTTTTGAGTTTTTTTTTTTTCCCCAAATTCCTGAATACTATCAAAACAACTTCCTGCACATTGTGTACATGTGGCTTAGTTCTGATAGGCGTATGTTACAGTCATAGATGTGAGTATTGAATTCATCCAGGAATAAGAGCCATAGTTAAAATCCACTCAGGAACCTCTGCAGGAGTATGTTGCTATAGCAACTAGTCAGGTAAAGTATGAACATCTTTCCTATGCAAATAAAATTCTGAAAGTAAGTTTCTTTTTCTTTTTCTTTTTTCATTTTTCTTTTCTTTTTTTTTTTTTTACCCATTTCAGAATGTGTGGAAGCTTAAATGGTATGGCTTTGAAATTCAAGATTCAAATAGACTTAGTCCCTTTGCTCATTGTACTTTAATTGTTAAGATAAAAGGTCATTACTTTGTTCTTTTTCACAGGTCCCCATTCTTGTGCATCCCTGGAAATTACACCTTCCTCATCCTTCAGAAAGTTGAGACCCCAGGGCTCAGATTGAGTTCTAGAATGGTATTTTGGCCCCAGCATTAACATTCTAGTGGTGTATCATTTCCCCAATAGCAGGTTATAAACTGACCAAGCTGAACGTGATCCCCCGTTGGAGCAAAAAGACAAGTTGGATGGTGGAGAAAGAAGTGGAAAGGAAATTTGTCCAGGTGAGTGAATGACAACTAGACAGGTTACAGCTGTTCAGTAAGCATTGGCACCTGAAATGCTTTTAAGTATGTTTTCTTATAGACCCTAGTCTTGGTATCAATTTGTATGACTTCTTTAGACACTAGAAGGACATTTTCAGTTCCCATTTTTTCTGTTTCAGTATTCTGCCTCTTTAATTAGATTCGAGAGAATCAGGTTCCCCTATTATCTTTAATCTTAATGTCCATACTTCGTACTTCATTTATACTGCCTCTGTGATTGTTCTCTCTTTTATTGATACCTTCAGTCTCATATCTCCCGGTGTGTATAGATTTCTTTCCTCATGAGTTGTCTTTTATAGGTTTTGAGTCTTTACATATTCTCTGACATTTAGGGTACACACACACACACACACACACACACGACCCTGACCACTCTCATTCTCTCAGTGGTTAAATGCTTCAGAATTATATTTCACCTCTGGGATCACTGTCTCATCCACCTCCTCCATTATACAGCATCAAACTGTATATGGGGGCCCCTCTCCCGTATGTCCCCATATATCTCTTTGAAAAGTTGTTGCCTTAGGAATCATTTCTGCCTTTCTGTTGTGTGTGTGGGATTATGTGAATGTGTAAGTCTATATTTTTAAATATAATACATGAACTCGTAAAAAATTTTTGGACGTTAAGGCAAAAAATAAAAAGTCTCTTCTAATCTCTGAGCTCTGGTACTATACTTTTTCAAAGATGCAGGCACTTAGGAGTTTCACATGTATTCTTGAGGTAGTCTGTGAATAAAGCAGCATATATTATGTACCTGTGCAGCAAATAGGATCTGTGTTTTATATAAATGGTAGTATGTATTGTGTATAGTTTTGTTTTAGGGGTGGGGTTGGTGTGAAGAGTTTCTCTGTCAACAACCTGTCTCCTATTAATGGCCATTTAGGTTGTTTCAGGCTTATGCTATTGAAGGCATAAGTGCATATACTTTTTCATAGCTCTGCAGAGCAGATACAAAACTACATAATAATTTATTCTAAGTGGAAATGTTGGGTCAAGGTTAATAAAAGTAGATTTGGTTAGATAACAGGCCAAATCATAGACTTTGGCCTTTGTTCTGAGCGATTTGGGAAACCATCAAAGGGTTTGGAGCAGAAGAGTGATAAGGTCAGAATTACATTTTGGCTGCTGTATAGAAAATAATGTATGTGGGGAGTGAGGCTAAGAGTAATTGGAGACTATTGTAGTAATATAGGTAAGAAAATAGTTGTAGTTGAACTAGTGACAAGTCAGATTTTTAAGATACATTAAAGTAATAGCTGACAGGATTGGCTGATAGATTGATGACTCCAAAATTTTAAAAGAGAACGAGTTATGAGTTATCATGTATGGAAGTAGGAGGACTTTGGTAATTTTGGAGATAGATCAAGAGTTTTCTTTTGGATTTGTTAATTGTGACATCTACTGATCATCTAAGTACTTAGGTAGGCAGTTGAGTATACAAGTTAGGAATTTAGGGAGATGGAAAGTTGTGACCTTTTCTGTATTGTTACACTCGCAAGCTACTTTGTAAAATGATTGTGTGTCTGCATTTCCCTGTCCAGTTCTACTCTTCCTACTATTCAGGGATGCCAGAAGGCCCACCATGTCTCCTATATTCACCTGGCATTCTGGATTCTGTTGTTAAAAATAAGAGATTTATATGGCACTTGAGGCTGTGCCATGTTTTTGGAGAGCATGGTGCATGAGGGCTCTTTCTAAAAATAGCAGTGGCATCTGCCCACTTACAACCTTTCTCATAAGACATTAGGATTATAACAACAATGATGTTTTCCTTTTTCTTTATTTTTCTGTTTCTTGTTTCTTTGCAGGTATGAAAAGTGGGCAGAGGTGTCTTTATTTTACCATTGTATTAAAAAGTATTATATGATATTTGAGTTACTCCTCTAGAAATTTTTTCCTACTTTATGCTTGATTGGTGTTTTGATGATCTGAGATGTTGCTTTATCTTTCTCTTACTCCATCTTTTCCTTTTTTTCCCTTAACTTGTTGGAGGTGGCTCCTAGAGCACTGCATTCTACTTTTCCTTTTTCCCTGTATAAATTAATTCCCAGAAAGGAGTCACCCATTCTGAAGTTAGAAGTAATTCTTTTTATAATATCAATTTTTGTTTTTGGCACTCTGTTTTTGTCTGGCCCATCATAATTTTTCCTGTTTACAGAATAAACAGCTAGATAAACTTCATTCTCATTGTGTCAGACAGTGAAATCATTAATATCATACAAAGATGAGTGATTTTAGCTTATTAGTTTCATGTCCAGAGATCACTTCAAACCAGTTTTATATTACGTCTGGGTTGTTTCTTTTCCTTATGGTCCTTGTGATATGGTCAGTCAAGAGGTAAAAAGATAAACTTCAGTCTAATCAAGAAAAGACATAGTAACCATATAAATATAAATGTAACCATATTTCCTTCTCTTTATAAAATTCTTTGAATCTAGGTCTTTGATTATGAAATGTTCTAGCTATTCAGGTTCTGCATTATTTAAAACTGGTACTTCCTCTTTTATTGATCTCTCTTATTGTCCATGCTACTTAACACTGTCCACAGAAATTCAGACGGCCTTAGTAAACAATATCATATATGTTTATATTTTGATATCTGGAGTTTATATTATAACCTTTTAAAAGGAAGGCTACAGTTACAGTTGTCTCATTTTTCCCCATTGCTCACCACTGCCCCTCCCACCCATGCTCCCACAGTCAGTCCCCACTATGTTGTCCATGCTTCATGGGTCCTTTCTACATGTTCCTTGACTAGACCCTTACTCCCCTGCCCCCATTCTTCCCCTCCTCACATCCCTCTGGTCACTGTCAGTCTGTTCCTTGTTTCCATGTCTCTGTTTCTATTTTTCTCCTTCGTTTGTTTTGTTCATTAGGTTCCTCTTATAGGTGAGATCATATGGTATTTGTCATTCATCACCTGGCTTATTTCACTTAGCATAATGATCTCCAGTTCCACCCATGCTATGGTGAAAGGTAGGAGTTCCCTCTTTCTGCTGTGTAGTATTCCATTTTGTAAATGTACCACAGTTTTTTGGTCTGCTCATTTAATGATGGGCATATACGCTGTTTCCAGCACTTGGCTATTGTAAATAATGCTTCTGTGAACATAGGCGTGCATAGGTTCTTTTGGTGTTTCAGGATTCTTAGAGTATAATCTCAGAGTGGAATCACTGTGTCAAAATAGAATGTAAACTTTATGAGGACAGAGAATTTTGTCAGTTTTATTTAATACTGTTTATTCCTAGAGCTTAGAACTGTGCCAGCCAGATATCAAGGAGAGAATAATGAGAATTGTTTTGAGCAGTAGTTCCCAAACTTTGTGGTCTCTTTACATTCTTTCTAAGATTTTTCTAAATAACAAAATATATCTTTTAGGGAGTACTATTCAGTTGTTTTTAGTATGTTCAATTCACAGAGTTGTGTAGCCATCACCATTATCAAATTTTAGAAGATTTTTATTACATTCTTTATATTCTTAAAATTTGAGGACCCCCCCCCCCGATCTTTCTTTGGTTTATATGGAATTAGTGATAATTCCCCTTATTTAAAAGTAAAATTGAGAAAATTTAAAAAACATTAATTTATTTAAAAATACCACAAATATCCCAGTACATGTAAACTAATATTACATTTCTTAATAAAAATAATCATTGTTCAAAATAAAAAAGAGTGGTGAGAAAAGTGATACTGTTTTGCACATTTGTAAATATCTTTACTGTCAGGCTTAATAAAAGACAGCTGGAATCTCATATCTGCTATTGTAACCTGTTTTAGTTGAAGTAGTCTTTTAAAATTGTGATTTTACAGTTTCTTGTAAACTGTATAGTTATAGCTTTTTCAGATAATTGTGGATATTTTTTGGTATTCCACTAATACTTGACAAGTGGTAATTTTTTCAGGATTAACCTCAATGTGAAATTTGAAGCTATATCAAAATTTTTTAGACATGAAACCCATGTCTTAAACCTTTGATCTGTCTTAAACTTCAGATGGATCTCTTAACCCATGCATGATTTTGTAACATTACGCATTGGCCAATTGAATTATGCAGATTTTTCAGATGTTGACGTATCTCATCATGCAACATCAGAACATCATATTTTGTTAACATCATCTTCAATCTCATTAGAAAAGTTTTTCAAGAATTTGGAAGCTATCGATCTTGTGGAGGATACCAATTTACAAAAACTAATTTTCTTGAAAACTTAAATTTTATCATCAGCAACATGTACTGTCAGTTTTTCCCTTTGAAGGAAGGATTGTATTCTGTCTGAAGAAAGTACCTGCCAAACCATATTGAAGTCTGAATAACCATGGTTTTTAACATAGTCATTTATTAATTTACTTAAAGCAGATTAATGGTGCCCATGAAAAAAGTGGCGAGCTTAGCTTACAACTTAAGTGATTTGCTGAGGTGAGACAACTATCACTCTTTGGAGTATGACAAAAGTATATGTGTATAAATTATTTATATATATATATAAAATACTTGCTTTTCATGGAATTTATTTTTGCCACACTTTGTTTGGTTTTCTATATTTAGCGCAGACTCTTTTGGACTTGCCTCAGAATAGTTAAAAGCCCTCTCAGTACTATTACCACATTATTAAATGCATTGGGAAATCTCTTTCCATTTTTTTTCCCTTGGAGATACTACTCCTAGAATTTTTGTACTCCTCTGATCTGGGCTGGTTGTATTCTCCTTATAGCTCTTACCTTATGGCTTTCATCACCATTATTACAGTAATTTACTTACCAGTTATACATATTACCTTGGTTTATCCACTGAATTTGTCTTTTTAAAGCTTCAATCAGGAAATACTATTTGCCACTTGTGCTTATATTTCATTGGCCAAACAAGGTTCCTGACCATGCCTGATTTTCCTAAGTGAAACAGAGTGACCTTTCTGCAGTAGGGAGGCGCTGTTATTGATAAATGGTAATAAGGCCTACTTCACCTTTCTCCCTTCCCTTTGGTCTTAATTTCTAAGGGAATTTTTTCTTTCTGTTTCTTGCTTACAAAATTCTGTATTTGTTTTACTGATAAATTATTTTTTCATAACTGTCTATGATTGGTTTTAGGGTTCTGTTGTTTGCTTTGTGTTACTTTTATTTCCTTAGAGTTTTTTTCTTTTGATGTTGATCTTTCATGTTACTGGTATTCCTCAAGTGCGTAGAATGTTGGTCGCACAGTCACATTAAAGAATAATTCGCTAAAAGGTAAGCTCTTGTGCCTGGGTGCTTCTAGTTAGCTGTTAGGCTTCACTGGATGAAAAGTAAAATGCCTCATGGACCCACGCTGTCCTTCTTGCAGAAGGATTATACTGCTTTACTCTCACAGACTTAGGTGTGGCCAAGGCCTTTGTTTTGGTAAAAGAAAGAATATAAGCAGCAAGGATTACCTTGGAGGGATATCCTTCTGAAGTTTTTCCTAGCCTTTTAGTTTGTCCAGAGAAAGATCCTTCTATATTCTGCTCACAGGTATATATACCTGGTTGCCAACCTTTTATTATTATTTATTTTTTCTTGCCTCAGCTGCAGAATGATGCTGAAGGTCTCAGCATATAGTATACAGATTTGATTACATTGATTTCGCATAGCATCTCTCTCTTGACATCTCATTTGCTGGGTGTCCCAAGCTTTTCTGATTAAATTTCTGCAAAGTGTAACATTCATTTCATATAAAGGGATGGTCTTTTGTCCTCCTCACTGGGTGAGTAGAGGTCCAACTGCACCTTATACAGTATATTTTTTTTCTTTTTCAACCACCATCCTTTTTTCTTTGTTCTGAGGTATTTGATTTCCCTCCATTTTCTGAGTCTTTTTGCTAATTTATGGCATAAATTGTCTTGGTTGACCTTGGCAACCAATCCTCTTCCTCAGTACCTTTATGTTATTTGAACTTCCTCAGCTCTTCTGTGTGTTTAAAATCTTCCATTTGCTTTATGTTATCAAAAAATTTATTAATATCTGTGTATATTGATGTCTCCTATCATAATATTATTTCTTTTCCATGTGAGTTTGGGCCATTTTCCCTTTTGTCACTTAATGAAGTTTAGGGAGGAAGCAATAGTTATTCCTCTCCCTTTCTCAGCTATCACAGGCAGACTTTCTCACTTTTATGTGATCTTTTTTAAAATTTTATTTATCGATCATGTCAATTCTGTTGCAGTTGTCTCAGTTTTTCCCTCTTTACCCCCCTCTACCCATCCCACTCCCATCCCCCGTCACAGTCCCTTCCCACTCTGTTAGTCCATGTCCATGGGTCATTCATACATGTTCTTTGTCTAGTCCCTTCCCCTTCTTTCCACCTTTGTCCTCTTTCCCCATCCCCTCTGGTCACTTTCAGTCTGCTCCATGTTTCCGTGCCTATGGTTTATTTGTTCATTAGTTTATTTTGTTGAATAGAGACCACTTATAGGTGAGATTATATGGTAATCGTCTTTCATCAACTGGCTTATTTCACTTAGCTTAATATTCTCCACTTCCATCCATGTTGTTGCAAAAAGGAGTTCCCTATGTCTCTCTCTTTTGACAATATGACTATTAAACATTTAACAATAAAGTAATATACATATAAAAAAGTTAAAGGACAAGGAATAGAAAAGTATTTACAACACATCTAAAACATGGTTAATAGGTTTTTTCTTTCTTGTTCTTGTTCTTTTTTTAAGGGGAAAAAGTTCTACAAACCTTTAATCAATAAATGGATAAAGAATACCAAAAAGTCATTTAAAGCTTTCTTTAAAAAAAAATAGAAATAGGCAAGAAATAAACTGAAACAGCTTTAGTTTCAACAAACAGTAAAGGAACAATTAAAATAACATCATGTTACAATCAGATTAATGAGTATTAAAAATATTGGTAATATCAGGTATTGGCAACTCTGAAGGGAACAGGATATTCATAGAAACTTTTTCGTCATCTTAAAGCAGTCCCTTTAGCATATTTTGCAATGCTGGTTTGGTGGAGGTGTATTCTTTTAGCCTTCTTTTGTCTGGGAGACTCATTACTTTGCCTTCCATTTTAAGTGAGAGCCTTGCTGGGTAGAGCAGTCTTGGTTGCAGGCCTTTGCTTTTCATGGCTTGGAATATTTCTTGCCATTCCCTCTGGCTTGCAGTGTTTCTGTTGAGAAGTCAGATGCTAGCAGTATGGGGGCTCCCTTATATGTTACTACCTCTTTCTCTCTTGCTTGCTTTAGGATTCACTGTTTGTCTTTGCTATTTGCCATTGGAATGATGATGTGTCTTGGAGTGGGCCTCATTGGGTTCTTCTTGCATGGGACGCTGTGTGCTTCCTGGACTTTTGTGCCTTTTTCTCTCCTCAAATTAGGGAAGTTTCCCATCATGACTTTTTCAAACAGGTTCTCTATCCCTTCTTCCTCCTTTTCTCCTGGTATCCCTGTTATACGGATATTATTATGTTTGAGGTTGTCCTGCATTTCCCTAAACTCTTCTTCATTCTTTTTGAGTCTTTTTCATTTTCTTGCTCTTTCTGGGACCTTTTCTCTACCTTGTCCTCCAGTTCACTGATTCGGTCCTCAGCTTCATCTAGCCTGCTTTTGATTCCTTCTACTGTGTGCTTCAATTCAGAAATTGTGTTCTTTTCCTCTTGTCTCTTATTGATAGTTTCTATGTCCTTTTTCATACTAATATAGTTTGCAGTAAGTTTCTCGTAGTTTCCTTGTAGTTTTTTGTAATTCTCTCTGAGCTCGCTGAGCTTCCTTGGAACCATTGTTTAGAACTCAATATCTGATAGTGTACTTGCCTCTATTTCATTTAGTTCTCTTTGTGGGGATTCCTCCTTTCCCTTCAAGTGGGGCATATTTCTTTGTCTTCCCATTATTTGTGAGACTCTTCTCTTTTGCTTCTGTTTCTTAAGTTGATCTGTCATGATTTCCTGACTTTGTGGTGTGAACTTCTATTGTAGGAGACTGCTGTTTTTACTTTCTGGATCTGCCTCTGATGATGTCAGATGTTGACCTTGTCTGACCTTAGGCAGTCTGTTCGAGACTCCCAGGAATCTGCTGTCTGTGGCTGTCTCCTTCAGCTGTTCATCTAGTCACTCTGCACTCAGCAGGGCTCATTAGACAGTTCAGGGCGGGGCAAAGTCCCTCCTGGGAATGGGATTATTGGGTCCTTTCAAGCTGCTGCTGTATGGAGGAGAAGTCTGCACTGTGATCCCGCCAGCTACTCTCTCCGTTCTCTCCCCAAAGCCTCCATCCCCAGTCTCTCCTCAAGTGTCTCTAGACCAATCTGTCCCCTTTAGCCAGGGATCTACTGACTGTGGCTGCCACTTTGCACTCAGTAGGCAGCTTAGACAGCACAGGGTGGGGTGGAATCACACCTGCGGGCAGGGCTATGGGGTCCCCTGCTGCTGTCGCCGCTCAGGGGGAGTAGTCTCTTCCTGAGCAAGATCGCTGCTGCCGTGTGGGGGATGAGTCAGTACTGAGATCCTGCCAGCTACTCTCTCAGTTCTCTCCCCAAAGCCTCCTTCCCCAGTCTCATCAAGTGTCTCTAGCCCAGTCTGCCCTCGCCTTTGCCAGAGACCAGCGTAAGTGGCTGCAAACAAAAATTTTGCGTTGGCCCTATAGAAGGCTCTTTGCGTCTCCAGCTACCTGTCTCTGGCAGAGAGCAACGCTACTACTTTTCTTACCTGGCAGTTTTCTGTGTACTTTTTGGGCTCTGTTGCTGTGGGCTAGAGATCCCCACTTTTGGTTTAGACCCTACTCTTCTCTGGGGGATCCAACTGGTCAGTTCAATATCCTTCTGGTGCTGCCACCCGTGGGCGCCCCACCTGCCTTCTCAGGTCTGTACTGCACTCCTTACCAGTTAGATTGCGCTAAAGCCGATTCTTCTGTCTCCAAAGTTACAAGGCTCCTCTCTCTCTGTTGTTCAGTTGTTTGTTCCAGGTGATTGCTCCACAATTTAGTTATAATTCCAAGCTGGTCCTGGGAGCAGGTCAGTGGGACTTCCACTCACTTCTCTGCCATCTTGATTCTCCCTATGTGGTCATCTATTTATCTTATTTATTAATTCCTCATTGTTATGTTCATTGCTTAATTATGAAATGAGAAAGGTTATTTTTCAAAAGTAATCTAAGCTTTGTGGACTGATGAATGTTAATTTTCCACCTTGATAACCTTCACAAGGGGTTTCTTCTCAAAATTTAGATTGGAGACATTGGTCATTAGTCTTCATTAATATTATGCAATGAACTAGCAGAGTTGGTCCCAAAAAGCACAAAATAGAAATTTTATTGCTAGTAATTGGAAATTCGTGAATAATGATGATAATATAAAGCTAACGTTTATTGAGTGCTTATCATGTGCCAGCCACAGTTCTCAGAACTTTGCACATTAACTCCTTTAATGTATTCTTTTTACTCCAATTTAGAAGACGCCTGAGAAGATGATGAGCAGATAGAGAGACAAGACTTGGGAGGCAAGTTGCATCTATCTTCAGTAAAGTACACAGACTGAGGGGGGAAAGCAGTGAATTTAAGAAAATTGGAAAAATACTTCATCTGTTCTCCAGCTGTATGTTTTTTAAACAACAGCCTTTTCAACTTAACCTCAAAAGAGTTTGAAATACAATTTAGGCTTAGTCATGAGGGATGTTGTATAGGAACGAATCATCAATTGTATTAATTTGGAAATCCTGTTACAGGTTATTCCTTATGGTAAATAACCTTTTTTAAGTGTAAATCAGTGTGGAAATGCCTTCAGTTTAAAAAGTTTGAATTCCATCTGATGTCAGAATATTCATACCCTATGAAGTTACTGAATGTGGGAATACTTGCACTCATGTGTCATACCTTATGAAATGTAGACGTCAGGCTGGAGAGAAACCCTTTGCTTCTTAGGAATATTGAAAAGCCTTTAGCTACATGACATATCTCATTGAGCAGAAGAAAATTCATTCTGGAGAAAAACCAATGAATGTAAGAAAACTTCATTGAGTTCTAGAAAATACGTACTTGGAGAAAAAGTTCTGAACGTGGTATGATAAAGTTTTCTCTCAAACCTATCTCTTCCTTTACATTGGAAAGGTCATACCCAGAGAAGCCCTACAAATGTAAGAAATGCAGAAACACCTTCATCCAAAAGTAAATCATTTACCAAAAATTTCATACTGGAGAGAAACCTTGTGAATGTGGGAAAGCTTCCATTCAGATGTCACGCCTCAGTCAACAGAGAATTTGTAGTGGGGAAAACCCCTTTGCCTGTAAGGTATGCGGGAAAGTCTTCAGCCACAAATCAAATCTCACGGAGCATGAGCATTTTCATAATAGAGAGAAACCTTTTGAATGTAACGAATGTGGAAAAGCCTTCAGCCAAAAGCAGTATGTCATTAAACATCAGAATACTCATACCGGGGAGAAGCTTTTTGAATGTAATGAATGTGGAAAATCCTTCAGCCAGAAAGAAAACCTTCTCACCCATCAGAAAATTCACACTGGAGAGAAACCTTTTGAGTGTAAAGACTGTGGGAAAGCTTTCATTCAGAAGTCAAACCTCATTAGACACCAGAGAACTCATACAGGAGAGAAGCCCTTTGTATGTAAGGAGTGTGGGAAAACCTTCAGTGGCAAATCAAACCTTACTGAGCATGAGAAAATTCATATTGGAGAGAAACCCTTTAAATGCAGTGAATGTGGAACAGCTTTTGGCCAGAAGAAATACCTCATAAAACATCAAAACATTCACACTGGAGAGAAACCCTATGAATGTAATGAATGTGGAAAAGCCTTCTCTCAGCGAACATCACTTATTGTACATGTGAGAATTCATTCAGGTGATAAGCCTTATGAATGCAATGTATGTGGGAAAGCCTTCTCTCAAAGCTCATCTCTCACTGTGCATGCAAGAAGCCATACAGGTGAGAAGCCCTATGGATGTAATGAATGCGGGAAAGCTTTCTCTCAATTCTCAACCCTTGCTCTTCATTTGAGAATACACACAGGTAAGAAACCTTACCAATGTAGTGAATGTGGGAAAGCTTTCAGCCAGAAGTCACATCACATTAGACACCAGAAAATTCATGCTCATTAAAAACACTGAATATCTTTAAAATTGGAAAGCATTCATATCTCATAGCATATCAGAAATAATCATTCTGAAGGAAAACATCACAAATGAGGGGGGGGAAAAAGCTAAAAACTTTTGGGACACCAGAGAATTCATGCTGAAGAGAAGGACATTTGAATTAAATCCTGTGCCCAGCAAAATAACCTACAGCAAAGGTAATGCTGAAACTTTAGATGCATTTTCACTAAATGGGAAACATGCTTGTTACTACTCTCTGCATAGATCTGGAGATCTTCACTAATGTAATAAGAATATTAAGTTGTAAGTATTGAAATTACATTTATGGCATTGTTTTAGCCACACAAAAGAGATTCTGGAAATAACCTATGCATTTATTAGAATTTAGAATAGGATAGAAATGGCATCAGGAGGTGAGAAGATAATGAGACTGTTTAAAAAAAGATTTGGAGATAATTTGTTCGAGAAAAGTAGACCATGAACTATGCACGCACTAAAACAGGAATATGGAAAAGCTATATACTAAAATGATTATGACCTTGGGAGAAGGGAAACATTCCTTATAATGAGTTGAAAAATATCTAGCATTTCTACTCTGAGTTTGTTTGCTCAGGAAATATGTACCAGGCTATTTACTGTGGCAGAATCTGTAGTAGCCATAAATTGGAAACAACTTAAATGCCCCTGAGGAATAAAGTAGAAAGTAGTGAATGATGGGATACATATCTATAAATGTAACTAATGAGATCTACATGTATTACAGAGAAAGATATCAAAAATGTAGAGGGAGGGAATGAAGTTGCAGAATGACACATCTAATACCATGACATTTTTGTATATTTGAATTAAAATTTGCCTCACAAAGTTCAGTACTATATATTGGTAATAGATACATATATGTATGTATGTTTTTAAAATGTTTTTGAAATGGAAGGATACAGACCAAACTCTTGATAGTGGTTGCCTGTGAAGAGTTGAAAAGGGAAGTGTTGGGGGTGGAGGGTGGATTGGGGATTGGTTAAAGGGGACTTGATTTTTATATGTAAACATCCATTTCTCTTAAAAACAGACTGCAAGTAAATATATATCTCAAAATACTGGATAATTCTGGATTGTGGTATATGGCTATCGTCTTATTTTTTGTACTTTTCTGTATTTTTAAATTTTCTCTGAATTAGTAAGAATGGGGTGAGGATGGGAACACAACTTACAGAAATCAGGTTTGAATGAATTTATTCCGAAATACTAAACTTTTTATGGAAGATATTTCTAAAATTTTATCAATGAGGAATGGGTAGACTTGTTCTCTATGTAGTATGAAATTATCTATTTTATTAAAATTAAAAATGATAGCATAATCCAAGTGTGTTTTTTTTTTAACATGTATGGTGCACACTGTATGGTTGGTCTACACATTTGTAACATTTTGCAGCATATTAAGCTCAAAATTTTGAGAACTTTTAGTTAAATTACGGATACACAGACTTTATATAACTTGTCGTTTTAGATAAACTTTCTGGAATGTCAACTTTCTGTAAATTTCCATGGGAACAGATATGCATTAATAAATGTTTTTGGTAGTTTTATGTTAAGAAAGAAAATCAGCTTCCCACAACGTCCACAATCTGAGTTAAGTGCTAATACCTGGATCTCATTTACAACGTATAGACTATTTTATTCTTCCCAGTGGTTTGACAAACACACCCCTTTGGGTTCTCCCCCCCCCCGCTTTATTGAGGTGTAATTGACAAATAAAATTGTAAGATACGAAAAATGTACAATGTCATGATTTCATATACATATGCATTGTGAAGAGAATTCCCCCCATTAAGTTGTTTCTTTTACAGGTGTAGGAATGGGATGGGTATGAGACAAGTGATCCAGACCCTGAACAGAATTATATTGTGTACACCAGTCCTTCCTGAAGATTTTTTTCTTTGCCCGTATTTACAGTGTACGTTGATACATCATTAAAAGTTTTCTTGAATAATGGTGAATATCAGCATTATAGCAACTGAGGTTGATTTCAAAAGCTGCTTTTTAAAAAGCTTTTAAGCCATGATCCATGTGGCTCAGTTGGTTGGGCATTGTTCCTCAAAGCAAAAGGTCACAGGTTGGATTCACAGCCACAGCGTGTGTCTAGGTTGCAGGTTTGGTTCCTGGTTGGGGCAGGTACGAGACGCAACCAATCAATGTTTCTCTCACACATTAATGTTTTCCTTCCTCTCTTTTTCTCCCCTCCCCACTCTCTAAAAATAAGTAAATAAACTTTTTTTAAAAAAGCTTTTAAACTTGTTAAGTGCCACAGCATTACTGTGTATCTTTTGTTAGCCTTTTTGGAAGAATGAAAATTAATTACATACTTAGTTATCTAAATGAAATTTACTCCTTTCTAATATGGAGTCCCTCACCCCCTTTATAAAAAGGATGTTATATACTAAATTTACTAAGAAATTATGCCAGGTATTTGTACACCACTTAAAAATTGTCTGCATTTATCACCCAGGGTAGGTAAAACAAAGATTTTAGGCCAAAGATATGTCTCTTACTCTTCACTTAGCTCTGAACTCTGCTCTTGTGTTTGTGCAACTTTGGAGGCAACAATAAATTGTGTGACTGAAGACAAAATCAAGGAATACTTCTAATATGTATTTATGGGCCATGGCTTAGAGCCCCCCTCCCCTGCCCAGCAAGACTCTGTTCGCTCATAGAGGAAAGTTGAATCCAAAATTCAGAATCATTTCACTCAGCAAGTTGGGAGGCAGATCTCCGAGTACATTTATCTTACTCCATCTCAATTGATAGAATGTAGGTATAAGTGACCTGAATGTTAGACATCTTTTAAGTTGTCAGCCTTGGTTAATTCCATGTTATCTGGATGTGTAGTACTAGCTGCCTTATATAGTATCCATTCCATGTGAGGGACCCAAAACTGCCTCGTTTATTCTTACCCAAGCCCAGTGAAATCTCTCAAATGTCTTAATGCAAGGCATAATCTTCAGAGTTGTGTCTGTTATGTAAACAGTACTATACTTTTGCTTTCTTTACATGACTCCATACATATTTCACATTTAAGGTCTTTTGTGTTTAAAATACTATGAACCAACATAAGCTGTTTTTTTTTTTAAAAAGCATGGCTTTGTAATTTTACTAATTACTAGTGAATAACAAGTTGATTTTTGTCACACAAGGTAATAATAACCTGGCATGACAGCTAGTGTATGGGGGAAGTTAAGGGGTGCAGAGACTGAACAAAAAGGAAAGAGGACTTATGGTCATGGACAACAGTGTGGTGATTACTTGGGGCAGGGGGGTTTAAGGGGACTAAATGGTAATGAAAAAGATTAAATTTTAAAAAAATCTTTAAAACCTAAAAAAATATGAGGTCTGTCCAGAAAGTATGCAGACTTGTATTGTGAAAGATATAAGAAACATTGTACAAAGGACAATGAAGCCTCAGTCCCCTTCAAAGTAAGCACCTTGGAACCTCACACAGTTCTCCCAATTGCCATCAGCTTCCCTGTCATATTTTCCTGAATCTCAACGACTGAAATCTCTTCCCTTTCAAAGGTGATTTTAGTTTTGAGAAAAGCCAAAAGTTGCAGCATGTCAAATCTGGGCTTAGAGGGAGGATTAGTCACCTAGGTGATTTGATGTTTTGCTAATGAACTCTGTGAGACAGTGCATTGTCATAACGAAGCTGCCAATTTACCAGTTGCCCATAGCTGTAGCCTTCTGAATACAAGAATAGTTTCTGTGGAAGAATGTTCAAGCCTCATACAGATTCGTTGCTCTACTCAGTCATTTTGAATGCCATAGCCACACAGTACACATGTTCACTGAGCAGTGTCTTCTGTTCCTACTGCCTAGTATAGTGAAGTCATTGTTCACACATGCACAGTCCAGTCCACTCTCCTTGGCTACCAGGTTACATCATGTTTCATGAACTATTCTTGTTATATAAACAATGGCTGGACTTTTTCTGGACAGATCTCGTATAATGCACAGGAAAGGGCAAAGTGTGGGGTGTGTTTGATACAGGCATGTAATGCATGATGTAGGGTCCAAATCTTGGATTTTATTAGTACAGTGAGTTTTCTGAATGACCGTGATGTGGTAAACATTTTGATAAGATCATTAAGGCTTTGTGTAGAGCAGGTCGAAATAGAAACAAGAGTAGAGGCAGGGTGACCATTTTACAGGCTAAATAATCACTGAAGCAAGATGATAAAGGTTGGAGCAGAGATGGTATATTGGAGATAGACAGAAATAAATAGTCTGGGACTTATATGGCAATGAGCTGACAGAACTTTGAGGTGTATGATAAATGAAAGGAAGGCTTTAAGTACTGTGCCAGCATTTTTTTTTTTTTTTTAAGATTTTATTTTTAGAGAGGGGAAGGGAGGGAGAAAGGGAGAGAAACATCAGTGTGTGGTTGCCTCTTGAGCGCCCCCTACTGGGAGCTTGGTCTGCAACCCAGGCATGTGTCCTGGCTGGGAATTTACCCGGCGATACTTTGGTTTGCAGGCCAGCGCTCAGTCCACTGAGCCATACCAGCCAGGGCTTGTGCCAACTTTTTGAACCTTGTTAATTGGCTAAGATGTTCTGGGCTATAGAGAAGCACTTTCGAAACACATAGAATTAATTAGTTTGAGGTGTATTAGGTTTGAAAAGCTTTATTTTTGACACAGTGGAAATCAGAGGGGACAATTTGGTACCTTTGGAATCATAAACCTTTAGATAGTATTAAAAACATAATAGGATATGATCACTCCAGGAAAGGATATAGAGAAGACAAGAAAGTCTAGGTTTGAGCCTTGGCACCCAGCATAAGTCTTGTGGAAAAATGCCGCCAGTCTCCTAACAAGGCAGGTGTGATTCCTTAGCCAAGACAGTAAAGTGTATGAAGTTAGTCATTCTGTTGGTTGCTACTACAAAACTGAATAAGGTTAGCACAGCATCCTTTGGATTTGGCAATATGTAGGCCATTGTGAACAAAAGCCTGCTTGGTGCACTCTTGGGGTCATAAGCCAGATTGGAGGAGCATAGGTTAAATTGATAATAGTATAGCTCTGCTATCACCCTCCCTGGTTTTGAAATCTGGTCCTATCTGCTGCTATTTGTAAGGCTTTCTGCAAGTTTTGTAACATTTTCCTCAGTTGCCTTATCTCCAGTGTATCATAGAGTTGAACTAAGTTCACATTTTTAAAATTTTAGAATAGTACTCAGCACATAGTAAATGTTCAGTAAATGTTTATTATTTTACTAAATTTAAAAGTGAACATAAAGGTAGGATGAGGTTACAGCAAGTGTAGACAGACTACTTTTCTAATGTTTTGTTGGAAGCCCAGAGGTAGGTCAGCTTGAGGCAGATGTAAGGTTAAGGAAAGGATTTTTGGTTCTTTGTCTTGGGTTTGCTGTTAAAGATGGAATCCATAGAATATATTTGTATAGACTATGGTAATGACCCAATAAGATAACTTCATGGCAAAAAGTATTTGAGAAGCCAAGAGAAGGTAAGCTATTGATAGGTGACCCGGTTAGGTGTTTATAGGAACTGGGTTACCTTCTCTGAACAGGAGAATATAGGTGTCAATACAAGGAGATCTGAGAATTTAGTAGTGGGGAGAATAAAGGTTCCTATCTGGTG
Source organism: Pteronotus mesoamericanus (assembly GCF_021234165.1). Lineage (NCBI taxonomy): Eukaryota > Metazoa > Chordata > Mammalia > Chiroptera > Mormoopidae > Pteronotus > Pteronotus mesoamericanus. The sequence goes on from NW_026555307.1 coordinate 7,584,613, forward strand.
GTTTTCCCAATTAAATCAGATGAAGTTGTTTGGTTAGAATGAAAAAGGAGAAAATACGCAAAATTTGATAAAAAGATGTATGTTACACAAGTGTTGAAGCATGCTCATAGGTCCCCAATAAAATCTATCTTGATCAGGGTTATGAAGTTTTTTAATGAAAAAATCCTTTTTCCTCTTTAGGCAATCATTTCAGACATCCTTAAGATGTGTCCAATTTGAACTGCATGCCCTTGGGATTTTGTGGAGTTGATTTGGAACATATGGTGGTTCTTCATCAGTGAGTTTTTTCTACCCTACGATGAATATTACACTTGAGAGACTTTTATTCAAATACCCGGCCACCTGAAAGAGAATTTTGAGAGTGTTATTGAATGAAGTCCTATATAATGAAATTATCTTCCCACAGAGCTTAACATAAAATGCAGATGGAGGACTGAACTTTAGGGCAAGTCTTTGTTAGCTGGGTAAAGTTAATTAGCATATGGAGGCTAGGGAATTCCTGGCAATGCTATATCAGGAATCTTGTAGAAAACAAGTTGGTGAGTAAAACAGGAGAAAATACTAATGACCAGACTACCATATATACCAAGGTGTTAATGCAAAGAGCTGAGGTCCGAGAAGTCCTCAGTGTATTGCTTGCCAACTCCAAAGAAATAACCTGGAGGACTGGCTGCAAAAATACGAGTTTATTAATATTTACATGCTTGTAGGGTGGAGGGTTGGGGGCAGCCTGCCGGTGAGATCTCCACAACACAGGCTCTCCCAGCACAAGGTTGTATAGACTACAGAAAACAGTAAAGGGCATGCAGGGTGGTCATACTTGTACACAAGCTGTTTGACATAAAGACAGCTATTTACAACCCTGGCTCACATCCAAGAATAGTTTCGTTTTGGCCATTTCTTGACTGAGAAGCTGGCTAGGCTACCAAGGTCCCACAGCACACTTACAGATGGCCTTCATTATGTTCCCACAGGGTAGGAGGGGGAGTTGGAGCTTTAGGAAGGGGCCCATGTTCTCACCACACACTCTACCCCAATGTGGTACCTTCCTTCACCACTCCCATACAATCTGCCCATTACATCTTTTGCATATGTTCTGGAGAGGTTAGAGAATGGGTGAGACATTGTATCTATATTCCACAGCATGTGGTATAGCCTAATGTCTGCTAAAAAAAAAAAAAGTGCCTTTCAAAAAAAAGCAGTTGGTGCTATGAGATGTGCTTTTGAAAAAGAGAAAAAGAATGAAGTAATCTGGACAAGTAAGTTTTCCATTCTAAGGAGAATGCTAAATTTGTGTCACTAAAACGAGAATTAATAAATCAAGAATTTTTACATTAAAATATCCAGGAACAGTATTTTATGAAAACCAAATATACAATTCATATATATTTGTACAGGAATAACAAGACTCATACATACCAGTAACAGAGTTATAAAGCTGATTGCTCAAGCTTCCAAACCATGTTGATATAGGATCATTTTGTTAGGTTGACTTGGATTCATCTTCCAAGCCAGCCCAGCAGAGGGGCATCTCTGAACATACCCAACAGTTCAAAACATGGACCAGAGAGCCACTTCAGCACATCTTGCAAAGCTGTTCGCCTGCACTAAACTAAGGAGAATAAAACAAATGTTTAGCAAGCACCAACAGACAAGTCAGCACTGGTGGGGAGTGTACAGACTGTTGCTTTACCCTGTGTGAAAAGTTTCCTGTTAAGATGGTCTCCCTGGCCTCCTATACTGTACCTTTAACTGGTGACATCCCACCAGTCTAGAACACTAGCTGTGAGAGGAGGAGTATGAATCTGCCAGATGGAAATAATTAAATTACTTACTCCAATAAATTGCCCAAGGTTATTTACTCGAATGTGGTAAGTTGCTTACACAAGACCTAGGCAAGACCATCCTCCTCCCATGGGGCTAGGATGATGCATCAACAGGTACCAGTTTGAGTTTCCCAGGCCCAGGTTAATGCATTAGCTTGAGGGTATATGTCCTGGGGTGCTGGTTACAAGAGGTATTCTCCTTTCACCAAGAAGGTCTTTTGTTAGTATCCATTGTTTCAACTTGCACTCTCAGTGGGGATGCCCATGTCTGCTGCAGCATCTGGAATGCTGCAGGTCCATCTGGCTGGAACTTTTCATTCATAGTTAATAGTATGTCAGAGTCTTGTGGTCCATCTTTGTAATGACCCCACCCCCCTTTAGTTTTCAGGGCTTTTTTCAACAGTCCATTATAATGTTCTGTCAATCCAGTTCCTGTTTGATTACAAGGTAGGTGCAGTTGTTATTTAATGTTGTGGCTCTCAGCCCAGTCTTGCAGGTATGTCTGGTAAAATGGGTCTTAGGTCACTTTCAATAGCATGTGAAGTACCAAATATAGCCAGCTGTCTTACTGAGAAATGTTTGCATCAAGACTGTTGTATCTATGAGCTCCTTCTGACAGTAGTAGAGGGCCTATATAGTCTACTTGCCACCCGGGGAGGGAATCTTATCTTTTTTTTTATCCTGACATCGCCAGCAAGAGATGTGGATATTGCTGTGCATGTACAGAACACTGTTGACAAGCTGTAACAATGTCAGTCATTTTTTTTCCCCCATTTCATTTTCTTTTATTGATTCCAGAGAGAAGGGAAGGGAGGGAGAAAAGGAGGGAGAGAAATATTGATGTGAGAGAGAAACCAATCAATAGCTTCCTTCACATGCCCTAACTGGGGACTGAACCCACAACCCAGGCATATGCCCTGACTGAGAATCGAACCCATGACCTTTTGGTCTGCAGAACACCCAACCAACTGAGCCACACCAGCCAGGGCAATGTCAGTCATTTTCGATGGGAGGCCCTAGGCTTTAGCTGTTGCCTTTAGGGTTTTCTGCCCTAAATGCTTCATTTTCCTGTGTAGCCATGTAGCCAGGTCTTCTAGCTATTAAAGGCGAGTGAGGGTATCTGCTTCATCATTCCCTGAACATTGTAACATTGTAACAGTTGATATCCCGAGACATGATATAGGGTCACTTCCTTAGTCTGTACAACTGTCCATATGTCAGCCCACTTGGTTTGTTCCCACTGCGGTCTATTGCTGACAGACCAATCCTGAGCATGCCATTGCTCTAACCATAGATTAGGCCTTTGAAAACAGCCCAACTCTGTACAGATGAATATTAGATTTGGTTCATGTACAATTACCAGCCATACGGCTCTTAATTCAGCCCATTGACTACTGTGTTTTTGCCCGTCCTCTATTCAAATGGCTTCCGTGAGGGGCTGGTATACTGTGGCTTGCCACTTAGGGGGCTATTCTTTGCATGAGCCATCAGTATATCATGCTTCAAGTAGCACTGGAACTGCACTTGGTTTCACTGGTGAAGAGTGTCTTTTCAGCATCTTCTGACACAAAGGTGACTGGCCGCAAAGTCTGCAGTTTCTGGCTAAGAGGGATGTTGAATGGATGTGTCTCTGCTGTGGATAAACTCTTCATTTCATTGCCCATCCTTGTGCTTCTAGATGAGTTACCCGTGGAGCACACTCTTATAGACTTTGGAGAGAAAGAGAGGTTAGCATAATGTCCCTTTCCAGCTTGACCTCTTCTTGGAGTTTGACTAGATAGAACTGCCTAAGTGGCTAGCTCTGCCTTTGTAGCATATCACACCACCTGTAGGAGAGGCCAGGTGTCCACCACAACAGCTGCTCTAAGTTCCTTTTGTTTTGCCAGTGGCAGCTTCTGTGCCACTGATTCCAGGACCAAAAGTAGTACTGCTGGTGTTTTTGGAGTGACCCTGTGCTCATGTGGTGGTTCCCAACTATCAATTAGGGTTGACACATCATACCATATGGAGCTTTTTTCTTAGCCTGGGATTTCACCCATTGTATTCACACTGCCTCACATCCTGTCTTCACCAGCTGTGGACTCTACAGGAATTTCTCTGGAATTCTGTTGACTATGCCAATTGTCGTGCAAAGACCTGAGGTTCAAGAAGACCTCAGCATATGGCTTGCCAATTCCAAAGAAATAAACTGGAGGACTGGCTGTGAACATATGTTTATTAGGACTCATGTGCGTACCAGAGGTGGCCAGCTGGTGAAGTATCCATAACACAGGCTTTCCCAGTACAGGGTTGCATAGAGGACAGAAAACAAAACAAATGACATGCAGGGTGGAGATGCTTGCATGAAAACTGTGTGAGACCAAAATGCCAGCTATTTGCAATCCAGGTTCACATTTGAAACCAGTTTCATTTTGGCCAGTTCTCGACCGAGAAGCTGGCCAAGCTCCCAAGGCCCCTCAGCACACTTACAGATGGCCTTCATTATATTCCCACAGGGTGAGAAGGGGGAGTTGGAGCTTGGGAAGGGGCCCATGTTCTTACATATCACACACATAGGTTAAATATTTATGCAAAATGATTTTTCACATAAATATGTTTTAAAGATTTAATTTATTTATTTTTAGAGAGAGGGGAAGGGAGAGGGAGAGAAACATTGATGCATGAGAAAAATATCAGTTGGGTCCCTCTTGCACACCCCCAACTGGGGACCAGGCCTGCAACCTAGGCATGTGCCCTGACGAGGCATCAAACCAGCAACCTGTCAGTGGACTCACCAGCTATGGACTCTGCAGGAATTTCTCTGAAATCCTGTTGACTATGCCAATTTTTATGCAAAGAGCTGAGGACCAAGAAGACCTCAGCATATGGCTTGACAATTCCAAAGAAATAACCTGGAGGACTGGCTGCAAAAGACATGGGATGATTCCCAACTGACTGAACCATATCAGTCAGGACATATAAATGTTTGATTAAAGGAATAGTGACTATAAAACAATGATAATGTCTGTTTTGTACAGTTAAAAGAACTAAAGTTTTGAGAAACAAATTTGGGAGTTACTGGGTTAAAGCAGTGGTTTTCAACCAGTGTGCTTCAAAGTTTTTAAAACATGTAATATCTGACTATTTAATCAGGGGCACTGATCCCTTTTTCCTTACATTGTCAGATAACAAAATGACAACAACCAGTAGACTATTTCCATTCAGTGTGAATGAATCAAAATTATACCTATTTTTTGGTGAGGTTGGCAAAAAATATAATATATTTTGGGTGTGCTGCAGAATTTGAGTAATTAACTTATGTGTACCATAAGATAAAAAGGTTGAAAATTGCTGGGTTGAAGCATTCTAAGTTCCTTTTATCTCAGGAGATTGGCAGACATATTGAATTAACTGTACAGTACATGCTAAAATAACAATATTATATATTATATAATTATATAATATGTTATATAACACACATATAAATACATATTATATAAAATATATAATGTATAAGTATATATTATATATATTTATATATAAAAATATATAAATATATATAATTTACCCTCTTTTTTTCCCTTTCCATTTCTTTTTCTTGCCTTCTTTTGGATATTGTATATTTTGTAATATTTGACTTTGTTGAGTTGTCTTTTTTTTACATCTCTTTTTATTATATTTTAGTGGTTGTGTGTGTATATATATATATATATATAAAAATATACATATCTATGTGCTACAAGTCTACTTAGAGTTGATATTTTATCAGTTTAAGGAAAATGTAAGCCTTACAACCATAAAGTCTTTTTATCTTTTCCATTTTATGCTGTAGTTATTATATCTATATACATTGACAGATCATCAAGGAATGGATAAATTCTTATGTTTATCCATGTATATACCATTTTATTGTTCTTCATTTCTGAAGTTTCAAGTTCCCCATTTCTTTTATTTTGCTTATTATTTTTTAAATTTTTCTTTTATTTTTTTTTCTCTCTGGACCTGCCTCTGATGATGTAGATCTTGACCGTGTCTGACCTTAGGCAGTCTGTTCCATCCTTCCAGGAATCTATTGTCTGTGGCTGTCTCCTTTAGCTATTAATTTAGTCCCTCTGCACTCAGCAGGCTAGTTTAGAGACACCAGAGGGCGGAACAGAGTCCCTCCTGGGGGCGGGGTTATTGGGTCCTCTTACTGTACTACTGCTCAGGGGAATGGTCTCCCTGAGCAAGATGGCTGCTGCTATGTGGGGGAGGAGTCAGCACCGGGATCCTGCCAGCTACTCTCTCCATTCTCTCCCCAAAGCTTCTGTCTCCAATCTCTCCTCAAGTGTCTCTAGACCAATCTGTGCTTCCTTTAGCCAGGGATCTACTATCTGTGGCTACCACTCTGCACTCAGCAGGCTGGCTTAGAGACACCACAGGGCATGGCCAAGGTCCTCCTGGGGGTGGGGCTATTGGGTCCTCTCATCCATTGGTGCTCAGGGGAGTGCTCTACCTGAGCAATATGGCTGCTGAAGTATGGAGGATGAGTCAGTACTGGGATCCTGCTGGCTACTTTCTCAGTTCTCCCCCCAAAGCCTCCTTCCCCAGTCTCTTCTCAGGCATCTCTAGCCCACTCTGCCCCTATCTTTGCCGAAGCCCAGGGTAAGTGGCGGCAAATAAAAATTTATGCATTGGCCCTTTAAACTGCTCTTTGGGTCTCCAGTCACCTGTCTCTGGCAGACAGCAACCCTGCCACTTTTTGCAGCTTGGCTATTATCTGTGTACTATTTGGGCTAAGAGGAGCAAGGGATACAGAACCTGGTTGAAAAAGTGACACAAGTCCAGGAAGCACAAAGAGTCCTATTCAAGGGGAACCCAATGAGGCCTACTGCAAGACACATCATAATTAAAATGGTAAATATCAAAGACAAAGAGAGAATCCTAAAGGCAGAAAGGGAGAAACAGGTAGTAACGTATAAGGGAGCCCTGATATGGCTAGCAGCTGACTTCTCAACAGAAACACTAAAGCCAGAAGGGAATGGCAAGAAATATTCCAAGCTGTGAAAAGCAAAGGCCTGCAATGGATACTATTCAACCCAGGAAAGCTCTGAATTAAAAGGGAAGGTAAAAAAAAAAAGAGTTTCCTAGATAAAAGGAGGCTAAAAGAACATACATCCACCAAACCAGCACAGCATTATGTGAAAGGGTCTGCTTGAAGAAAATGAAGAAAAAAAATGAGAAAGAGAGGAACACAGGTACAAAGGGGAAAAACAAATAAGTACTTATCAATAATAACTTTAAACATAAATGTATTGAATGCTCCATGCAAAAGACATTTCTTGATTACTGCTTCAATTTCCCCAGCTGTTATCGGTCTGTTCAAGCGTTCTGTTTCTTTCTCCTTCAGTGTTAGAAGATTATACTTTTCTAAAAATTTGTCCATTTCATCAAGGTTTTCAAATTTCTTGTCATATAATTGTTCATAGTAGTTTCTGACAATCCTTTGTATTTCTGTGGTATCAGTTATTTCTCCTCTTTCATTTCTGATATTATTTATTTGGGTTCTCCCCCTTTTTTTCTTGATGAGTCTGCTTAAAGGGTTGTTGATTTTATCTATCTTTTCGAAGAACCAGCTCCTGGATTGGTTGATCCTTTGAATTTTTCTTTTTGTCCCTATATCATTTAGTTCTGCTCTGATCTTGATTATTTGCTTCTTCTACCTATTCTGAGATTTATTTGTTGTTGTTTCTCCAGTTCTTGAAGTTGTAGTGTTAGGTCTTTTATTTGAAATGTTTCTATATTTTTTAGGTAGGCCTGTATTGCTATGATCTTCCCTCTCAAGACTGCCTGTGCTGTGTCCCATAGGTTTTGGACTGTTGTCTGTTCATTTTCATTTGTTTCCAGAAACTTTCTGATTTCTTCTCTTATCTCATTATTGACTCATTCATTGTTTAATAGTCTACTGTTCAGTCTCTATGAGTTTGCAAGTTTTTGAGGTTTCTTCTTGAGGTTGATTTCCAGTTTCAAGCCCTTGTGGTCCGAGAAAATGCTTTGTATTATTTCAATTTTCCTGAATTCGTTGAGACTTGCTTTGTGTCATGTCATGTGGTCTATCTTTGAAAAAGTTCCATGCGCATTTGAAAAGAATGTGTTTTGCTTCTTTGAGATGTCAGGTTCCATACATGTCAGTTAAGTCCATTTGATTTATGCATCATTCAGCTCCAGAATATCTTTTGTTTGGAAGATCTGTCAATTTTTGACAGTGGGGTGTTAAAATCCCCTACTATAAATGTGTTGCTGTCTATGTCTTTCTTGAAGTCGTCCAAGATTTTCCGTATATATTTGGGTGCTCCTATGTTGGGTGCATATAAGTTTACAATGTTTATGTCTTCTTGATGGATTCTCCCTTTAAGTATTATAAAGTGTCCCTCTGGGTCTCTTTTTATGGCCTTTGTTTTGAAATCTATTTTGTCTCATATCAGGATTGCTACCCCTGCTTTTTTTCTTGCCCATTTGCTTGGAATATTTTTTTTCCATCCCTTTACTTTCAGTCTGTGTAGGTCCTTTGTTCTGAGGTGCGTCTCCTGTAGGAAGCATATGTGTGGGTCATGTTTTCTTATCCATTCAGCTATCCTGTGTCTTTTGATTGGGGCATTTAGTCCATTTACATTAAAAGTTATTATTTATAGAAATTTATTCATTTTTTTCCCTTTTTACCTGTGAACCATTCTTTCTCCTCTTTTTCTTCATCTTCTTAAAGCAGTCCCTTTAGTATATCTTATAGTGCTGGTTTGGTGGAGGTGTATTCTTTTAGCTTTCTTGTCTGGGAAACTTCTTACTTCCCCTTACATTTTAATTGAGAGCCCTACTGGTCAGAGCAGTTCTGGCTGCAGGCCCTTAATTTTCATTACTTGGAATATATCTTGCCATTCCTTTCTGGTTTTTAGTGTTTCTGTTGAGAAGTCAGCTGCTAGCCATATTGGGGCTCCCTTGTATGTTACTCCCTGTTTCTCCCTTGCTGCCCTTAGGGTTCTCTGTTTGTTTTTGATATTTGCCATTTTAATTATGATCTGTCTTTGAGTGGACCTCATTGGGTTCCTCTTGAACGGGACCCTTTGTGCTTCCTGGGCTTGTGTGACTTTTTTTCTCCTTAAATTCAGGAAGTTTTTCATCATTACTTTTTCAAACTGGTTCTCTATCCCTTCCTCCTCCTCTTCTCCTTCTGGCATACCTGTTATACGGATAGTATTACATTTCAGGTTGTTCTACATTTCCATAAACACCTCTTTACTCTTTTCGAGTCTTTTTTCATTTTCTTGCTCTTTCTGGGAACTTTTTTCTACCTTGTCCTCCAGGTCGCTGGTTCGATCCTCTGCTTCATCTAGCCTGCTTTTGATTCCTTCTATTGTGTTTTTAAATTCAGAAATTGATTCTTCATTTCCTCTTGTCTCTTATTGACAGTTTCTATGTCCTTTTTCATGCTCTTATAGTTTTCAGTAAGTTCCTCATAGTTTCCATGTAGTTTTCTGTAATTCTCTCGAGCTCACTGAGCTTCCTTAGAACCATTGTTTTGAACTCAGTATATGATAGTTTACTTGCCTCTATTTCATTTAGTTCTGTTTGTGGGGATTCCTCCTTTCCTTTCAGTTGGGGGTTGTTTCTTTGTCTTCCCATTATTTGCGAGACTCTTCTTTTTCGCTTCTCCTTCTTAAATTGATCTGTCTTGACTCCCTGACTTTATCGTGTGAACTTCTATGGTATGAGACCACTTTTTTTTTTTCATCATTCCTGGATCTGCCTCTGATGATGTCAGCTGTTGACTCACCTGATCTTAGGCTGTCTTCAATGACTTCCAGAAACCTACTGTCTTATTCTGTCTCCTCCAGTTGTTAGTCTAGCCACTCTGCCCTCAGCAGTCGGGGTGGGGCAGAGTCCATCCGGTGTGCAGGGCTATTATGCCCTTTCACACTGCTGTGTCTCAGGGGAGTGGTCTGTCTTAGCAAGATGGCTGCTGTCATATGGGGGAGGAGGCAGCACTGGGATACTCCCGGCTATTCTCTCATTTCTCTCCCCAATGCCTCCATTGCCAGACTCTCCTCAAGCCTCTCTGGACCACTGTATGTCCTCTTTTGCCAGAGATCTACTATCTATGAGTGCCACTCTGTACTCAGCACCTGGGCCTGTGCAACGCTGGGGTGGGGCTGAACCTACTGGGATCATAACTATTGTGTCCTTTCATGCTGCTGCTGCTCAGGGAAGTGGTCTGCCTGAGCAAGATGGCAGCTGCGGAATGGGGAGTGAGTCAGCACCGGGACCCTGCCATCCACTTTCTCAGTACTTTCCCCAAAGCCTTCCTCTCCAGTCTCTCCTCAGGTGGCTCCAGCTTACCCTGCCCCCGCCTCCACCAGAGCCCAGGGTAAGTGTCTGCCACTCCAAATTTTTGTGTTGGCCATTTAAATGGCTCTTTGTATCTCCAGCTGCCTGTCTCAGGCAGAGAGCGCGCTGCTGCTTTTTCACAGCTGGCTGTTATCTGTGTGCTTTTTGGGCTCTGGTGCTGTAGGCTGGAGATCCCACTTATGGTTTAAGCCCTGCTCTTCTTAGGGTGATTCAACTGGCAGTTTCAATATCCCTCTGGAGCTGCCACCTCTGGTGCCTATTCCGCTTTCTCTAGCCTCTACTGCACTCCTTACCAGTTAGGTTGTGCCAAAGATGGCTCCTCTGTCTGTCTGAGGCTTTAAGGTTCCTCTCTTGCTATTGTTCAGTTGTTTTCCAGGTGATTTCTCCACAATTTAGTTGTAATTCCAGATTGTTCCTGGGAGGAGGTCAGTGTGACCTCCACTCACTCCTCTGCCATGTTGAAGTCCTTAAGTGATAGCCTTGATGGATAGAGTAGTCTTGGATGCAGATTGTTGCTTTTCGTTACTTTGAATACATCCTGCCATTTCCTTCTATCCTGTACTGTTCCTGTTGAGAAATCAGCTGACAGCCTTATGGGAACCCTCTTGTAGGCAACTAACTGCCTTTCTCTTGCTGCCTTTAAGATCCTCTCTTTGTATTAACCCTTGCCATTTTAATTATAATGTGTCTTTGTGTGGTTCTCTTTGGGTTCATCTTAAATGGGAATCTCTGCTTTCTAAATTTGTATGACTTTTCCCTTTATTAGGAAGATTTTCTGCCATTATTTCTTCAAGCAGGTTCTCTATCCCTTGCTCTCTTTCTTCTCCTTCTGGTACTCCAATGATGTTGTACCAATTTCCTTAAACTATCCTCATGCTTTTTATTATTATTATTATTATTTTTGCTGCTTTGATTGAGTGATTTTTCTGTCTTGTATTTTAATTCACTGATTTGATTTTCTGCTTCATCCAACCTATTGTTCATTCTTTCCAGTGTATTCTTTATTTTAGGTATAGCATTCTTCACTTCTGTTTTTTTAATGGTTTCTATGTCTTTTCCTTCCTGTTGAGCATCCTTATAACTATTACTTTGAACTCTGTTTCTGTTGAATTGCTTGCCTATTTCATATAGCTCTTCTTTGGAAAAAGCCTTTGTTCTTTCATTTGGGACTTTTTTTGTGTGTCTCCATTTCAGCTGTCTTTTTCTGTTTGTTTCTGTGTATTAAATAGAACTGCAATGACTCCAAGTCTTGGTGGAATGGCCTTTTTTAGTGGTATCTTTGAGATTTAATGGTGTAGACCTTTTATCTTCTGTGCTGAGTGCTTGAGAAATGACACTTGTGAGGGTTTGTGGGCCCTCTTGTTGTAATTGGGTCTTGATTGCTCTTGCCCTGTTCATGGGTGGGCTCAATCCTCAGGCTAGCTGAATGTAAGGCTCAACACTGACCATGTCATGCAAACTGTTGTACAGGTGCTGACAGAACAAAACGAGATAATACAAAACAAAACTGAAAACAACACAAAAAACAAACCTCCCCCCAACAAAAATAACAAGAAAAAGAAAGGAAAAAGGGACAAACAAAATAATAAAAGATGAGTCAAAAATTATTTGAGAAGAAAAATAAATGAGAGAATATGAAAGGAAATAATAAAAAGAAAAAATAGAAAATATATAAAAATAAAATAAATAATAGAAAAAGAATAATGGAAATACAAAAAAAAAAGCGAAATAAGAGATGTGAACAAAAATAGAGAAGAAAAGAAAAAGTCAATTAGAAAAGAAAAAATAAAGCAAAGATTTAAAAAAGAAAAGTGGGGTTTGCCTCAACAGATTTTTGTGCCTGCTGTGATCACTGTTTATATAGCTGTTTGTGAAGTTTGTTGGATCTTGTTTTGATGTCTGAAACTAGCCACGTGATGTGCCAGTCCAGACCTCCCAGAAGGTTCTCTGGGGCAAGCCAATGCCAAATGCTATCTTTGCCTGGCACTCAGACACCTGTTCTGAAGCTCAGCAGAGCAAAGCCTCTAGTAGTTTGGTGGGTGCGACCTCTGGAGCCCAGAGATTGCATCTGTATTGGGTCTTGCACTTTGAATGTCCTCACTCTAAGTTGCTCTTCCTTCATCCATGGAACTATGCTCAGCTGGGTTACCTGGGACCTGGAGGGTTATTCAAACAGTCTTGGGGGTGATTCTTGCAATGTTTAGGAAGGGGCTGAGCACTTCCTCTCTTTTCTGGTACTATGGGAGTTGAATTCACTGAGGAGCTTGAATCTTCTTTCCCATAATGCAGCCACAAAGCCCAACACATGCTCCAGACAGAATCCCACCCAGGGGACAAAGTCACAAAAATTCACCTCTGTATGGCTCCCTGGCACCCCTGCATTGCCTAGCCAAGGAAAAGGGGATAAAAAAGTCATCCCTTCTTGGTAATCCAATCTCTCTGTGTGGCCAGCCAAAGCAGGGCAGAACTAAAACTTCCAGCTTTGCCCAGGGTTTGAACAAGCCGAATGTCTCTCTCTCTCTTGTTTCATCTAATCAAGCAGGGTGGGCCCAAATTTCCAGCCCAGTGCCACACTCCTTTTCCTAAGAGGACAGCAGGATGGGGCAGGCTAAGGAGTTCAGCAGGTAAGGGGAGGGATACCACCTATTCACTTGAGGTGGGCAAGACCAATCTTCTTTCCCAAGCCACATAGTCTGGTCTCTGACAGCCCTCTGCCTGAAGTCCTTCTAGAGAGTAGAAGGGCCCCTCAAAGTCACTGATGGGTGTACAGGAAAGATGCCTCATTGGCTCTGAACTGCTGCGCGGCCCCTCCAGCAGTCACAGATTGCAGTGAACTCCCCAAGATGGTATTTTAACATTGGAATAGCTCCTTTTCTGTGATGGTGCAGTCCGAGTCTCCAAGGTGGTCTGAATTTCCAATGATTTCCACTGCCCTATGCTACATGGACTCTCCTTCCTGTCGTTGTTGTTCCAGGTTGGGGATCCCTGTTTAGGGTCTCAGCCCCAGGAAAGGGAGGTCCACTGGTTCAATATCCCTCCGGCATCCCAGCCACCACACTTGCACAAACAAGCTCACACTTTTTGTTTCCTCTTGTCTTCCTTTGTGCTTCTATGTATCAAATTTCAGATAAGCTACACTTTTTAGAAATTGTATTTTATTGATTATGCTATTACAGTTGTCATAATTTTTCCCCTTTTGCTCTCTCTACCCAGCACTCACCACTCCATCAGGCAATCCCCACACCACTGTTTATGTCCATAGGTCATGTGTATAAGTTCTTTGGCTTCTCTATCTCCTATACTGTACTTTACTTCCCCATGACTACTCTGTTACTACACATCTGTATTTCTTAATCTACTCACCTCTTCATCCATTCACCCACACCATCCTCCCATCTGGCAACTATAAAAATGCTCTCCATATTCATGATTCTGTCTCTGTTCTTCTTGTTTGCTTAGTTTGATTTTTAGATTAAATTGTTGATAGCTGTTTATTTATTGCCATTTTATTGTTCATAGTTTTGATCTTCTTTTGCTTTCTTATGTTCCAAATCATTGATCTGATTCTTGGCTTCACCCACTCTACTGTTGACTCCCTGTAAATTGTTCTTTATTTCAATTAGTATATCTTTCATTTCTAACTGGATCTTTTTTATGCTGTTGAGGTCCTCACTAAGTTCCTTGAGGATCCTTATAACCATTGTTTGAACTCTGCATCGTACAGATTGTCTGTCTCCATTTTGTTCAGTTCTTTTTCTGGAGTTTTAAAAAAATAATTAATTAATTAATTATTTTTTCAAATACATTTGTCTCTGCTTACCCCCAACACTTTCCCCTCCCCTTTCCCCCTTCCTCAATCCTTCCCTACTTTGGCTTTGTCCTTGAATTCATGCTATATGTTCCTTGACTTGACCCTTTCCTTTCTTTTCCTTGCCCACCCCTCCCTCCTTCCCTTTTGTCTCTGTTGATTTCTTTTTTCTTTCTTATTTTCCTTGTATCTTTGTTTTGTTGGTTAGGTTCCACTTATAAGTGAGATCATATGGTATTTGTCTTTCGCCCCCTGGCTTATTTTGTTTAGCATAATGCTCTCCAGTTCCATCCATGCTGTCACGAAGTGTAGTAGTTCTTTTTTGCTTTCTGCTGCGTAGTATTCCATTGTGTAAATGTACCATAATTCTTTCATTTGGGCCATGTTTCTTTGTCTCCTAATTTTGGAAGCCTCCCTGTGCTTGTTCCTGGGTATTAGGTAGAGCTTCTATGACCCCCTGTCTTGGTAGCATGGCCTAACGTAGTAGGCATCTGTAGGGTCCAGTGGTACAGCCTCCCCTATCACCCAAGCTGTGTCTTGAGGTATGCCCTCCATGTGAGCTCAGTGCACCCTTCTCTTATATTTGAGCCTTGCTTTTTGTTGGTAGACCAAAAGGAGGGATTTAACCAGGCCAGTGAGCTGCAAGGACTGATTGTGACCACTGACCACCAACCTCCATTCTCTGTGGAGGATCAGCTGTGCAGGGGGAGGGGATGGTGCTCCAGTAAGATCTGTGGCTGTCCGCTGGGTGCACAGGCTCTGGGGTTTCCTAAGTGGTGTAGGCCAAGGTCAGCCCCCATCTGTGTTCTGCTGGGACCACTTTGTCTGAGCTATAAAGCAATCTGAGATGGCTGCTACTTGTGCTTGGCTTGGAGATTCCCAGGTGAAACCAGGCTGTGAATATAAGCTATCTGCTGTTAGTGCCAGGCTGGTACCTCTCAGCAAGAGGTATGGGGGCTAAGGGTTTACTGAGGCTGGCTGTTTCTTGTTCAATCGGATTTAAAAAGTGGTGAAGCATGATCCAAGACCAGCCATTCATATGGAAAAGTCACGGTTAACAATTTGGGTGGGTCCATTAGTGGGTGGATTGGAGTATCAGAGAATCTCCAGGATATGGAAAACAATATTAGCCAAGTTGATGGAGATTCAGATATGGCACCTGCTTGCCAGTCTGTGACTCTGTAGGGGAAAGGCTCAGAAAAAAGACATTGGCCTCTCCTTGCCATTCTGTCTGGAAGAAAGCTGTCACCCAGCCCTGGCCTTGATGCCAGACATCTCAGTTTCTTCCTGTATGCCACTGGTGCCTCTCAAGCTGCTACCCTGGTGCTGGAGCTCAGAGGGAGTGAGTCTGTGTAAGCTCTTGTGTGCATTTTTAAAGAGGAAATGCTTCGGACTCTAGAAGTTTCTTCCACTGACTTAATCCCTACTGGTTTTTGCAGCCAGGAGTCATGAGGACTTATCATCCTCGCACTGGAAGCCTAGGCTGGGGAATCTGGTGTGGGGCTGGGACTCCTTGTTCCCACAATAACACATTCTGCCCCTCCTACCAGTCTGGATGGATGTGGTCTCTTTAATTCCATAGTTGTCAGACTTCCATTCAGCTCAATTTCTGATGGTTACAAGTGATGGTTTTTCTATAGTTTAGTTGTAATTTTGATTTGGTCGTATGAGGAGGCTAGCTGTGTTTACCTATCCTGCAATCTTTCCTGGAAGTCTAAGCTACACTTCAAGTCGTTTCTCAAGTTATTGGTCTGTAGCTTAGCTGCAAGTTTGGTCTGGGGCTGGGAACAAGTGGATGAAACTTTCAGCTACTCTGCAGCCATCTTGGAATGATTCAGTTTGAACTTCCTGATTAGGCTAATCCACTTGAAGTCTGCACTATTTCAGAATTTTGCTGAAACCCTCATAAAGCTTAAGATCACCCTGGTTCCAAGCACACTTCCAAAACTCTTAGTGTCATGGGCCAAACTGCTGCTTCTTCTGGAATACAGGTCTTGAGGTATCAGCATCATTTTCTTCACTGAAACCCCCAGTAATGGTATGAACTAGTGTGTGGCTGACAGCAGAGCCCACAACCTTATCAGCTGCAGTGGTTGTCATCTGGATGATCAGAATGGGCTGTGGGAATGCAGCAGCAGGTTAGACACTAGCAGATGGTGGACCTGGTGCTGGTGGCGACTGCTGGTGCTGGCCTGGGTGCAGCTCTCATCTGAGGTGACTGGCTGGCCAGAGGGACCATGCTGAAGCTGTGGCTTCAGATTTCATGTGGCATTTCAACTGTGCTATGGCTCCAATTTCCTTACCACTAGAGACATCATACTGCTGAAAAATGCTATAAATGTAAAAATGTGGGAAGGCCTTTATTCGTGGCTATAAACTTATTCAACATCATAAAATTTATACTGTTGAGAAACACTACAAATGTAAGACATTTGGAAAGACCTTTAGTAGTGGCTTTTACCTTGGTCAACATGAAAGAATTCATACTGATGAAACACCTTTTGAACATAAAGCATGTGAGGAAAACTATATTTATGGTTCTTGGCTGCTAAACACCAGATAATTCATTCTGGTGAGAAACTCTGTGAATGTAAATAATGTAGCATGACCTTTATTCATGAATTATGACTTAACCTACATCACATATTTCAAATAGGTGTGAATCCCTAGGAAATTAAAGAATGTGGGAAAGACTTTATACTGAATTCACAACTTATTTGCCATTGGGGAATTCATATTGGTGAGAAACCCTATGATTATAAAGAATGTGAAAAGGCCTTTAGTCGCTGTTTGCATCTTAAAGAACATCACAGAATACACAGAGGTAAGAAACTTCATGAATGTAAGAAATGTGGAATGCCTTTAGTTGTGGATCTAAACTTAACTGACATCAGAAAGTCTATACTGGTGATTAACCATGCATTTAAGAAATGTGGAAAGATTTTAAATGATCTCACAGATTACTGTACAGATAATAAAAAACTGGTGAGAAACCTTATGCATATGAGGAATCCAGGAGGACTTTTTTTTTATGGATCACAACTTAGTTTACATCATAACATTCACTGTATGATGTAATTAATACAGGAAGTCATAAATTTTGAGTTATAAAATATCAGATACATTACAGTGGAGGAAAGTGCTATGGATGTGCTATCACATAAATATGCAAATTCCTTTCCACATACAAATTATTCTACATTAAATAATTTATATGGGTAAAGAATATGTTAATAAAATAAATGTAGAAAATGTTTTCATAACCACTTACAGTTTCTTAAGCTTCAGCAAATACAAGTTAGAACATAGTTGTGGTAATGTAGTAAGTGTAGAAAAGTCTTCAGCAGTAGCATACAACTTATACATTAGATCTCAATTCTACCATTTTCAGCCTCTGTGACGTTGGGCAAATAATTGAATTTCTCTGAAATCATTTGTAAGATTATCACATTATTTTAGTAATGTTTTTGTGGGCATTAAATAACATAAAATATTTTTAAAAGTAACACATAGCAGGCATATTAATAATGCTGATTATGGTTATAATGATAATTATACTTTAGCATTCATGAAAAGAAAATGGTACATGCAATGAATTTACAGATTTAGAGTACAGTTGTTAAATAAAAGTCTCCTTAAGAAATTGCAAAAGGTAAGACAGAAGATGGCAGCTGTGTATGTGGAAGCTGAGCCCACTCTCTTGCGCCCTAAGAATGGATTTTTAGCAGATCTTCTGACAAGTGACCTGAACCATCAATGGAATCTCAGATGATATGAATTATCTATCTATCTATCTATCATCTATCTATCTATCTATCTATCTATCTATCTATCTATCTATCATCTATCTATCTATCATCTATCTATTTTTGGAGAGAGGGGAAGTGGGGAGAAAGAGAGGGAGAGAAACATTAATGTGTTTGCCTCTCTAGTGCCCCCTACTGGGGATCTGACCCTCAATCCAGACATGTGCCCTGACTGGGAATCAATCCAGTGACCCTTTGGCTCATAGGCTGGCACTCAATGCACCGAGCCACAGCAGCCAGGGCAGGTGATATGAACTTTTGAAGCCAAGAGGAACAGAATATGCTTTGCCCCACCCACACCTGTACCACAGCATAAGATACATGGTGGGCGGTATGATTCTTAGTCAGCTAGGCAGAGGGAAGAACCAACCAAAGAACAACCCCACAACCAAAACCCAATTACAAAAAGAGAGACCATATAAACAGCATAAAGGGCATTCCAAGAATATCCATCTGATGAGATAAAAAAGATTGCACCACTGAGTCCCAGGTCTCCTACCACAGAAGGCCACCTCATCAAGACAGGGAGTCAAAGCAGATCAATCTAATGCACATAAAAAAATAAGAAGTTACCTAAAATGGAGAGAAAAAGAAAAAACCCAAATGAAAGGAAAGGTGGAATTTGTAGAAAGAGTGCTAAATGAAATTGAGGTAAACATCCATCAGACACAGAGTTCAAAATAATGGTTATAAGGATGCTCAAGGATCCCAGTGAGCACTACAAGAAAATCTATGGAAGTTATAAGGAACTTACTGGGAACTATGTCAGCATGGAAAAGGACATAGAAACCATGAATAAGAACCAAGAGGACATGAAGAATGCAATATCTGAGATGAAGAATACACTAGAAGGAATTAAATTCAAGCTAGATGAAACAGAGGACTGAATCAGTGAGTTGGAGTGCAAGGTGAAAAACAAAACATACACACACAGAACAAAAAAATGAAAAAATATTAAAAAATAACAAAGAGGGATTAAGGGAGCTGCAGGACAACATGAAATGTAATAATATTTGTATCATAGGGATACCAGAAGGAGAAGAGGAGCAATGGGTAGAAAACCCATTTGAAAAAGTTATGACAGAAAACCTCCCTAAGTAGGTGAGGAAAAATGTCACAGAAGTCTAGGAAAAAAGAGAGGGTCCCAATCAATGTGAACCCAAAGTGGCCCACTCCAAGACACATAATAATTAAATTGGCAAAATTTAAAGACAAAGAGAGAATCTTAAAGGCATCAAGGGAGAAACAACTAGTAACATAAAAGAGTGCTCCAATATGGCTATCAGCTGATTTCTCAATAGAAACACTACAAGCCAGAAGGGAATGGCAAGGAATATTCCAAGTAGGGAAAAGCAAAGGCTTGCAGCTGAGACTGCTCTACCCAGTAAGGTTCTCAGTTAAAAAAGAAGGTGAAATAAGGAGTTTCCCAGACCAAAAAAAAAAAAAAAAAAAAAAAAAGGGCTAAAAGACTGTATCTCCACCTAACCAGCATTGTAAGACATGCTACAGGGACTGCGTTAAGAGGATGAAGAAAGAAAGAGAGAGTAGAGAGAGAGAGAGAGAAAGAGAGAGAGGGAGACAGAGAGGGAGAGAGAGAGAGAAAAAGGTAGGGAGGGAGAGGGAGAGGGGAACAAAGGTACAAAGGGGAAAATGTCAATGAATAAGTACCTATCAAAAATAACCTTAAATGTAAATGGATTAAATGTTCCAATGAAAAGATATAGGGTATCTGAATGGATAAGAAAACACAACTGACATCTATGCAGTCTACAAGAGACACATTCAGAACAAAAGACCTACACAGGCTGAAAGTGAAGGGATGGAAAAAAAATATTCCAAGCAAATGGGCTTGAAAAAAAAGCTGGGGTAGCAATACTTTTATAGACAAAATAGACTTCAAAACAAAGACCATAGCAAGAGACAAAAAAAGGACACTACATAATACTTAAGGGAGTAATCAAACAAGAGGATATAACCATTGTAAACATATATACACCCAATAGAGGAGCACCTAAATACATAAGGGAAATCTTGGAGGACTTCAAGAAAGATAGCAACAGCAACGCAGCAACGCAGGAGATTTTAACACATAGCTGTCAACAAAGGATAGATCTTCGAAACAAAGAATCATCAAGGATATTGTTGCATTGAACAATACTCTAGATGAAAAGGACTTAATTTATATATACATATATGTGTGTGTGTGTGTGTGTGTGTGTGTGTGTATATATATATAACATTTCATCCCAAAGAAGTAAAATAAACATTCTTTTCAAGTGCACAGGGATCATTTTCAAAGGTAAACCACATGGTAGGACAAAAAACAAGCCTCAACAAGTTCAAGAAAAATGATATCATATCAGGCACATTCACAGACCACAATGATTGAAACCAGAAACCATCCTCAAGGAAAGAACTCAAAAGATTCAAGTACTGGAGACTGAATAACATGTTATTAAACAATGAGTGGGTAAACAATGACATCAAAGAAGAAATCAAAAAGTATCTGGAAACAAATTAAAAGGAACCCACAACAGCCCCAAACCTACAGGATACAGCAAAGGCAGTTCTGAGAGGGAAGATCATAGCAATACAGGCATACCTAAAAACGATAGAAATATTTCAAATAAACAACCTAACTGAATCTCTACAAGAACTAGAGGAACAAAAACAAATAAAGCCCAGAATGAGTAGACGGAAGGAAATAATCAAGACCTGAGCAGAATTAAATGACATACAGATTATACCAGTCTGCATTCCCACCAACACTGTACTAGTGTTCCCTTTTCTCCACAGCGTCGTCAGCACCTGTTGTTTGCGGATCTGTTTATGATGGCCATTCTGCCCGGTGTGAGGTTGTACCTCATGGTGTTTTTGATCTGCATTTCTCTGATGGCTATTGATGCTGAGCATCCTTTCAAATGCCTCTGGACCCTCTGTATCTCCTCCTTGGAAAAGCGTCTGCCCAGGTCCTTTGCCCACTTTTTGATCGGATCGTTTGTCTCCTTGGAGTGGAGTCGAGTGAGTTCTTTATATATCTTGGAGATCAAACCTCTATCTGATGATTCATTAGCAAATATATTTTCCCATACGGTTGGCTCCCTTTTCATTGTGATGATGTTTTCTTTAGCCGTGCAGAAGCTTATTTTGATGAGGTCCCACTTGTTTATTCTTTCCTTTATGTCCCTTGCTTTAGGAGACATATGGGTGAAAAAATTGCTGCGTGGGATATCTGAGAGTTTCCTGCCCATGTTCTCCTCCAGGACTTTGATGGTGTTGTGACTTATATTTAAGTCTTTTATCCATCTTGAGTTTATTTTTGTGTATGGTGTCAGCTGATGATCCAATTTCAATTTTTTGCATGTAGCCATCCAGCTCTCCCAACGCCGTTTGTTGAAGAGGATATTATTCCTACATTTTATGCTTCTGCCCCCTTTGTGAAATATTAGATGCCCATAGAGACCTGGGCTTATTTCTGGGCTTTCTATTCTGTTCCACTGGTCTATGGGTCTGTTCTCGTGCCAGTACGAGATTGTTTTGAGTATAGTGGCTTTGTAGTAGAGTTTGATGTCCGGTATTGTGATCCCTCCTACTTTGTGTTTCTTTCTCAAAATTGCTGAGGCTATTTGGGGTCGTTTATGGTTCCATATAAATTTTTGAAATGTCTGTTCTATTTCTTTGAAATATGTCATTGGTATCTTAATAGGGATTGCATTGAATCTATAAATTGCATTGGGTAGTATGGACATTTTGATGATATTAATTCTTCGAATCCATGAGCACAGTATATGCTTCCATTTATTTGTGTCTTCCTTAATTTCTTTTTTCAATGTTGTATAGTTTTCTGCGTACAGGTCTTTACGTCTTTGGTTAAATTTATTCCTAGGTACTTTATTTTTCTTCTTGCTATATCGAATGGTATTTTTTTCTGATTTCTTTTTCTTCTATTGCATTGCTGGTGTACAAAAACGCCTTTGATTTCTGAATATTGACTTTGTATCCTGCTGTTTTGCCAAATTCACTTATTAGGTTGAGGAGTTTTTTGGTAGAGTCTACAGGGTTCTCTATGTACACTATCATGTCATCTGCAAACAAGGATAGCTTTACTTCCTCCTTTCCTATTTGGGTGCCTTTTATCTCTTTCTCTTGTCTGACCGCTGTGGCTAGGACTTCCAATATGATGTTGAAAAGAAGCGGTGAGAGCGGACATCCTTGTCGTGTTCCCGATCTTAGTGGGAAAGCTTTCAGTTTTTGCCCGTTGAGTATGATATTGGCTGTAGGTTTTTCATATATGGCCTTTATTACGTTGAGGAATGCCCCATTTATTCCCATTTTGATGAGTATTTTGATCATAAATGGGTGTTGTACCTTATTGAGTGCTTTTTCTGCATCTTTCGAGATGATCATGTGGTTTTTGTCTTTTCTTTTATTTATGTGATGTATCATGTTTACTCATTTGCGTATATTGAACCATCCCTGAATGCCTGGGATGAATCCCACTTGATCGTGGTGGAACATCTTTTGAATGTATGGCTGGATGCGCTTTGCCAATATTTTGTTGAGGATTTTAGCATCTATGTTCATCAGCAAAATTAGCCTGTAGTTTTCTTAATTTGTGGGGTCTATATCTGGTTTTGGGATCAGGGTGATGCTGGCCTCATAGAAAGAGTCTGGGAGTCTTCCCTCCTCTTGGATTTTTTGGAATAGTCTGAGAAGGACAGGGGTTAGCTCTTCCTTAAATGTTTTGTAAAGTTCTCCTGTGAAACTGTCTGGCCCTGGGCTTTTGTGTGCTGGGAGTTTCTTGATTACTGCTTCAATTTCCCCAGCTGTTATCTGTCTGTTCAAGCTTTCTGTTTCTCTCTCCTTCAGTGTTGGAAGATTATACTTTTCTAAAAATTTGTCCATCATCAAGGTTTTCAAATTTCTTGGCATATAATTGTTCATAGTAGTTTCTGACGATCCTTTGTATTTCTGTGGTATCAGTTGTTATTTCTCCTCTTTCATTTCTGATATTATTAATTTGGGTCCTCTCCCTTTTTTTCTTGATGAGTCTGCTTAAAGGCTTGTCAATTTTATTTATCTTTTCAAAGAACCAGCTTCTGGATTGGTTGATCCTCTGAATTGTTCTTTTTGTCTCTATGTCATTCAGTTCTGCTCTCATCTTGACTATTTCCTTCCTTCTACTTGCTCTGGGGTTAATTTGTTGTTGTTTCTCCAGTTCTTCAAGTTGTAGTGTTAGGTCTTTTATTTGAAATGTTTCTATCTTTTTTAGGTAGGCCTGTATTGCTAAGAACTTCCCTCTCAGGACTGCCTTTGCCTTGTCCCATAGGTTTTGGACTGTTGTCTGTTCATTTTCATTTGTTTCCAGAAATTTTTTGATTTCTTCTCTTATCTCATAATTGACCCATTCATTGTTTAATAGTCTACTGTTCAGTCTCCATGAGTTCGCAAGTTTTTGAAGTTTCTCTTTGAGGTTGATTTCCAGTTTCAATCCCTTGTGGTCTGAGAAGAAGTTTGGTATTATTTCAATTTTCCTGAATTTGCTGACATTTGCTTTGTGTCCTAGCATGTCGTCCATCTTTGAAAAACTGCCATGAGCATTTGAAAAGAATGTGTATTTTTCTTCTTTGGGATGTAAGGTTCTATATATGTCAGTTACGTCTCTTTTTTTCAGTGTGTCATTCAGCGCCACAATATGTTTATTAATGTTTTGTTTGGAAGATCTGTCCATTTTTGACAGTGGAGTGTTGAAATCCCCTACTATGAATGTGTTGCTGGCTATATCTTTTTTGAAGTCATCCAACAATTTCCTTATAAACTTGGGTGCTCCTATCTTGGGAGCATATAAGTGTACAAAGTTGATGTCTTCTTGATAGATTCTTCCTTTAAGTATTATAAAGTGCCCCTCTGGGTCTCTCTTTATGGCCTTTGTTTTGAAATCTACTTTGTGTGATACAAGAATGGCAACCCCGGCCTTTTTCTCATGCCCATTTGCTTGGAATATTTTTTCCATCCCTTTACTTTCAATCTGTGTAGGTCTCTTGCTCTCAGGTGGGTCTCTTGTAGGCAGCATATGTGTGGATCATGCTTTCTTATCCATTCAGCTACCCTGTGTCTTTTGATTGGGGCATTTAGTCCATTCACATTGAGAGATATTACTGATAGAAACTTACTCATCTTTTCTCTTTGTGCCTGTGTTCCTCTCTCTCTCATTCTTTTCCTTCATCTTCTTAAACCAGTCCCCTTAGCATACCTTGGAGTGCTGGTTTGGTAGAGATGTACTCTTTTAGTCTTCTCTTGTCTGGGAAACTCCGTATTTCCCCTTGTATTTTAATGGAGAGCCTAGCTGGGTAGAGCAGCCTTGGCTGTAGGCCCTTGCTTTTCATGGCTTGGAATATTTGTTGCCATTCCCTCTGGCTTGTAGTGTTTCTGTTGAGAAGTCAGCTCCTAGGCATATCGGGGCCCCCTTGTATGTTACTTTCTCCTTCTCCCTTGCTGCCTTGAGGATTCTCTCTTTGTCTTTGACAGTTGCCATTTTAATGATGATGTGTCTTGGAGTGGACCTCTTTTGAGTCCCTCTTGAGTGGGGTCCTCTGTGCCTCCTGGATCCATGAGAACCTTTCTCTCCTCAAATTAGGGAAGTTTTCCATCATTACTTTTTCGAGGAGGTTCTCTATCCCTTTCTCCTCTTCTTCTCCTTCTGGGATCCCTATTATACGGATATTATTGCGTTTCAGCTTGTCCTGCATTTCCCTCAATGCCTCTTCATTCTTTTTGAGTCGTTTTTCCATTTCTTGTTCCTTCTGGGAGCTTCTTTCTACCTTATCCTCCATCTCACTGATTCGATCCTCGGCTTCATACAGCCGGCTTTGGATTCCTTCTCCTGTGTTCTTCAACTCAGAAATGGTATTCTTCATATCCTCTTGTGCCTTCTTGATAGTTTCTATGTCCTTTTCCAGGCTGATATAGTTGTCTGTAAGATCCTGATAGTTTCTCTGCAGTTTCTGATAGTTATCTTTGAGCTGGCTGAGCTCATTGAGCTTCCTTAGAACCAGTGTTTTGAATTCAGTGTCTGATAGTTCCCTTGCCTCTATTTCATTGAGCTCTCTCTGTGGGGAGTCCCCTTTTCCACTCATTTGGGGGGAACTTCTTTTTCTTCCCATTTTTGTGAGTCTGTTAAGTATTTTTGTCCTTTACTTTTCTTCCTGGGCCTGCCTCTGATGATGTCAGTTGTTGACCCTATAGGATCTTGGGTTGTTTATTTGAGCCTTCCAGGAGTCTAATGTCTGTGTCTGACTCGTGCTTGGGGGAGCTCTGTGACCCCTTCGGTCAGGGCTGGGCTATTTTTTGGGATCTCTCTGCACTCTCACGCGGGCCTCTTGAGCGTGCTCCCCGGCTCGGCAGGATCCTCCGCCTCCCTGGGCTCGCATGTGCTTGCCCCAGACCAGGGGGCTTATTCGTGACCTCGCATACTCATCTGGCCCCCCTGGCTGGTGAGCTCCCTGGCATTGGTCCGTTTAGGGTCTTCTGTGTGTTTTCCCCACTTTTGGCTCTTTGGGTGCGTTGCTTGCCCTTGCCAAATGGGGACTACGGAAATGGGAGGAAGTCAGCTCCAGGACTCTCTGGTTAATCCTGTCTTTGGTCTCTCCTCCAGAGACTCTGGGCAGCTCTATTAATTTTGTTGGCCGCTCCGCAATCGCGGGCGGGTGGGTCAATCCACACCTGCCCTTGCCCCTCTGTGCACTCCCTCGCAGGCCGGATCGGTGCCAATCTGTGGGAGGCCTTGCCGCCCCGGTGCAAGCGTTCGCCAGCCCGCGCGGGTCACACACTCGCTCGCCAACCCTCGCCGGTCACTCAGCACAAGTGTCAAAATGTATGAATTCTTTACCCGTATTAATTCTATAATGAAGTTCACAAGTTCACAAGCTCTCACTAAACACACAGATAGTATAGTCAAATTTTTAGTGCATCCTTTAATGAATGCACTAGCTATTTGATGAATGGATAGCTATTAATCAACAAAGGAGGGAAAACTTAGTAATATGTAAATTTGATGTAAATGCATTAAAACAATGGAAAAAAACAATTTAATACAGATTAAAACAATTGAAAAAATATCAGGACTTGGATGCATGACAAGAATGGAAAAAGACATTAAAAATTAATAAAAAGGTGAGCCATTCTTGAAGTTCTAGCCAAGATGGAGGATTAGGTAGACATTCTTTGCTTCCTTGAACTTCCAAAAGAAGGATAACAACAAATTTAAAAACAAAAACATCAGAACTGCCTGAAAATCAAATTGTATGGAAGTCCAACAACCATGGAGTTAAAGAGGAACCATTCATCGATACTGTTAGGAGTGGTGGAGACAGGTAGCCTGGGTAGAGAGGACCCACAACACAGTGGCTGCTGGTGGATTGGGCAGTCCCAGATTTACGTCTGGATAAGCCAGGAGAAACAACTGGGGAGTGAGAGAAATCATGCAACCCAGGGTTCCAGTGCTCAGAAATAAAGCCTCAAAACCTTTGGCTGTAAAATCTGTGGGAGTTACAGTTGCAGGAGCAATGCCCAGTTTCACAGAAGAATACATCTGAGAGGCCCACGGGATGCTAGAATGGACACAAGCCTACTCACTCACCCAGGAGTCAGCACCTGAAATGGCAGAATCTGCTTATGGGCAGTGAGGGAAGAGATGGAAAGTGGGGCGAGAGCTCAGCAAGCTAGCAAGCGGCATTGTTCTCTCTCTGACTGGTCCCCCATATATGGTGCCACAACAAAGCGACATGGGTTGCCCTGCCCTGGTGAGAATACCTAAGGCTCCATCCCTTACAACATAACAAGTGTACTGAGACAAAGAAATATGGCCCAAATGAAAGAACAGATCAAAGTTCCAGAAAAGGAACGAAGAGACGAGGAGATAGACAACCTATCAGTTGCAGACTTCAAAATCCGGTAATCAGGATGCTCACAGAAATGATTGAGTATGGTCGCAAAGTAAAAGAAGACATTAAGGCTATACAAAGTGAAATAAAGGAAAATATACAGGGAACCAACAGTGAAGGGAAGGAAATAGGGGCTCAAATCAATGATTTGGAATAAAAGGAAGAAAAGAACATCCAAACAGAACAGAATGAAGAAACAAGAATTCAAAAAATGAGGAGAGGCTTAGGAACCTCTGGGACAACTTTAAGTGTTCCAACGTCCAAATCACAGGGGTGCCAGAAGGAGAAGAGGAAGAGCAAGAAATTGAAAACTTGTTTGAAAAAATAATGGAGAACTTCCCCAATCTGGTAAATGAAGTAGGAACTCCCAGGAAGTCCAGGAAGTCCATATCATTAGTAGTACATCTAAAACTAATACAATGTTATAGTAAATTGTATCTCAATTCAAAAAATTTTATTTATTTGTTTTTTATTTTTGAATCATTTTCTTTTTGATTACAGTTGACATACGTTATTATATTAGTTTCAGGTGTACACTCAGTGATTAGACATTACATAACTTACTAAGTTATCATCCAGATAAATCTTGCACCTATCTGGCATGATACATAGTTATTAGAATATTATTGACTATATTCCTTATACTGTACTTTTAAATCCCCGGGACTATTTTGTAACAACCAATTTGTACTTCTTAATCCCTTCATCAGATTCACCCAACCCCCAACACCTGTCTCATTTGGCAACCATCAAAATGTTCTCTGTATCTATAACTCTCTTTATGTTCTGCTTATTTGTTTATTTTGGTTTTTTTAAAGGTTCAATTGTTGATAGATATGTATTTATTGCCATTTTATTGTTCATGTTTTTCATCTTTTTTCCTTCTTTTTCTTGAGGAAGACCCTTTAACATTTCATATAATACTGATTTGATGGTGATGAACTCCTTTAGCTTTTCCTTGTCTGGGAAACTCTTTATCTATCCTTTGAGTATAAATGTTAGCATTTCTGGTAGAGTAATCTTGGTTGTAGTTCCTTACTTTTCATCACTTAGGCTATTTCTTGCCCATCCCTTTGGCCTGCAGTTTCTGAGAAATCAGCTAACAGTCTTATGGGAGCTCTTTAGTGGGTAACTAACTGCTCTTCCCCGGCTGCTTATAAGATTCCTTTTTTGTCTTTAACCTTTTGCATTTTAATTATGATGTGTCTTGGTGTGGCCCTCTCTTCTCCTTCTGGCATCCCCATGATAAGAATGTTGGTTCTCTTCAGGTTGTCCCATAGGTTCCTTAAACTATTTTCATTTTTTAAAAAATTCTTTTTTTCTTTTTTGCTGTTCTGATTGGGTATTTCTTTTTTGCATCCTTAAATTGCAAATCACTGATATGATTATTGGCTTCATCTATTCTTCTGTTGATTCTCTGCAAATTATTTTTCATTTCAATTAGTGTGTCCTTTTTTTATGCTGTTGAAGTTCTCACTGAGTTCCTTGAGGATCCTTACAACCAGTGTTTGGAACTCTGTATCTAGTAGATTGCTTATCTTCATTTTGTTTAATTCTTTTTCTGAAGTTTTAATCTGTTCTTTCACTTGAAACATGTTTCCTTGTCTCATTTTCCCTGCTTCTGTGTGTCTGTTTCTATGTATCAGGTAGAGCTGCTATGACTCCCATGCTTGGTAGAGTGGCCTAATGTAGTAGGTGCTCTGTAGGATCCAGTGGCATAGCCCTCCTGATCACCCAAGTTGGACACTCAAGTTGCACCTTCCATGTAAGCTGAGTATACCCTCTTCTTGTAGTTGAGTCTTGATTTCTATTGGCATGTCAATGGGACGAATTTACTGCAAGGCTAGTCAGTTGCAAGGGTTGTCTGTGGCCTGTGACCACCAATCTCTAACCATGGTGGAGAATCCACTGTGAAGGGATCTTCTCCGCAGAGCTGTACTTACTTTAGCAGGGATCTGATGCCTGCTGAGTCTGCTCCTTGACTGTGTCACTTGTGGAGGTGTTTGGGTAGTGATGTTTCAAAGTGGTCTGAAGCTGTTCACTAAGTGCATTAGCTCTGTGGCCTCCTAGGAGGTGCATGCCAAGAGCAGTTGTCATCTGTGTCCTGTGTGGGGCCACCCAGCATGAGTTACAATGTGATCAGCAGGTGGCTGCTATTTGTGTTGGACTTGGAGGTGCCCAGGCACACCCAAGCTATGAACTGAGACTGGTTGTCACTAGTGCTGGGCCTGGTGCCATTTAGTGAGAGGTATGGGGCATGCTGGGCCAGATGCTGCTTGTTTGAGAGATTTTAGGAAAACTTGATGCATGAGCCAAGACAAGCTATTTGTAAGGAAAAGACACGGGAAACAGCTTAGGTGGCCTGAAAGTTAGGTAGGGCAGGGCCTCAGGGAATCACCAGGATGAGGTTAAGAGTGTGAGCCAGGTTGATGGAGTCTCAGCTATGGCACCTGCCTGCTGTGGAGGAAGGGCTCATCAAAGGACCAATGGCCTCTGCCAGCAATTATGTCTAGTAGAAAGCTGTCCCTCGCAGCTCTGGCCCAGATGCCAGACAATTTAGTTCCTCCCTGTATGGCCCTGGCGCCTTCCAAGTTACTGCCTCAGTGCTGGAACATGGAGGGAGTGAGTCATAGTAAGTCCATGTGTGGGCCCTTAAAGATGAACAGCCTGGGACTCCAGAAACCTCCGCCTCCTTCCATCACAATCTCTGCTGGTTGTTATGGCCAGAAGTTGTGAGGACTTCATTTCTGGCACTGAAACCCTGGGCTTGGGGGCCTGGTGCAGGGCTTGGGCCACTTGCTCCTCACAGGTGCCCTCTGCAGCCAAGATATCCCTCCCAATTTTTATCTGCCACTTGTGAGTGTGGGATCAACCCATTCTGCAGCTCCGCCCCTTGTACCAGTCTCAGCTTTTATGTGGCTTCTTTAAATCCCTAGTTGTAGGGCTTCTATTCAACCAGATTTCAGGCAGTTCTAAAAAATGGTTGTTTTGTAGTTTAGTTGTAATTGTGATATGGTTGTGAGAGGAGGCAAGTGCCACAATTACCTACAATGCCACCTTGCCTGGAAGTTTTCAATTTAAAATAAAATAAAAAAATGGAAATACTCAGGCCCCACCACAGACATAATGAATTAGATTAGATAGCAGTGGGGTCCAGTAATCTTTTTCTAAAAAAAAAGATTTTATTTATTTAATTGTAGAGAAGGGGAAGGGAGGGAGAAAGAAAGGGAAACATCCATTGGTTGCCTCCAGGGGATCAGACTCCCAACCATGGCACCGTATCCTGAACAGGAATCAGACTGAGGACACTTCACTTTGCAGGATGACGTTCACATCACTCAGGGCCCAGTAATCTGTCTTTTAAGAAGCTCTCCAGGTGATTCTGATGTTCCTAAAGGTTGAGAATGCTTATCTCTAGCCGTGTCCTCCCCCTTCTTTCCAAGGATAGTCCCTTTCATGTACTGTGGTAATCAATCCCTTGATTTTCTCTGTTTTTCACATCTATTTATCTTCATTTAGTTTTCCTTGTTTTACATTTATAAAAATACAATCACTGTTTTGTTTTTTTTTTTAAAGATTTTATTTATTTATTTTTAGAGAGAGGATAAGGAAAAGTGAAAGGGAGGAAGGGAAACATCAATGTGTGGTTGCCTGTCACGCATCCCCTACTGGGGACCAGGCCCGCAACCCAGGCCTGTGCCCTGACTGGGAATCAAAGCAGAGACCCCTGGTTTGCAGTCTGCTATGCTGGCCAGGACCAATCACTGGTTTTTAAGGGGGGAAAACCCCCCCAAAACAACCAACTGCAGGCTAGAAGATAATGGTATAATTCTCTTGAAATTCTAAGGGAAAACTCTGTCCAGCTTAAAATTCCAAACCTAGTTAAGCTATCATCCTAAAAAGGTAGAATAAAGGCATTTTTAGAGTTGTAAGGGCCCCTAAATTTTACTCCACATTGACCTTTCTAAAGATGCTAATGGAAGAACTTAATTTATTTACAAAAATAAGCAATTAAAATGTGAGAGAAAAAAAATAAGACATAAGCTCCAGGAAACCAGACTGATCATAAGAAAGAGGTGAAGGAAATTCCTAAGACGATCATGTGCTGGCTGTTTACTTACTGTCTTTCAGGCCCACAGTGAATTTTCTGTATGCTTCTTTGTAACGCTGGAACTGGGACTCTGCAAACTAGGCTTAAGGCTGACAGGAATGCTTGCATTCCGGCGGCTGCTTTTTTGCTCGGACTACATTTCCCATAGGGTCTGCAGCTCGAAGCTACTTGTGCCGTGAACTGGCCGCCTCGTGCTTTGCATACCCACGATAACCAGGCCGCCAGCCATGAGTAGGACTGGCAACTCTATCGGCCAACCCTCTCCATCTGCGAACTGTCCTGGGTCAGGGCCTTGGTGTCAGGTTTGGTGCCGATGAACGGTAGAAGAGCTCAAACACCGCTTCTCTGCGGAGGAATGGCCGGGGCCGGGGGCGCTGTGGGCCGCCTCAAAACTACATTTCCCAGAGGACTCCGCAGGCGGGCGCTACGTTCGGCGGGCTTTCGGCAGCCTCTTTACAGAGTGGCGGGACGGTTGGCGGATTTACCTCCCCCGGAGGCTTTGGATCCTGGTGCGACTTGGCCATTTTGCACTAGACCGGAACTAGGGAAGGACTAGGGTGAGGAGTCTGGGTCCTGGCCTTTAGTGTCTGGAGCAGGCTGACGGGCCGGTCCTTTCGTATCCCAAGGGAACTGACAAGAAGAGATCATTTTTGTGTGGGAGAGATTGAGATTGTTACTGTCTTCGTGGTATGTGATTGTGACTGTACGTGGTGGTAACTCTGGGTGATGGAATGGAGTGCTTGTGACTACGTAGTCTCACAGTGGGAATGTGATTGTGACTGCATGACTGTACCATTGTGCATGGGGATGTAGAGGGATGGTGATCGTGCAGTTGGGTCTGTGTGTCCCTGTGGTGGGTGTGTGATTGTGCAGCATCGTGTGTGTGGGAATCGGAGGTCTGTGACTGTGTGGTGGTAGGAGCCTGACTGCAGGTGCAACTCGTGTGACTCGGTGTGTGTGTATTTGTGTGAGTTTGTGATTGGTTGTGGGGCAATGGGTAGGTCAAGGTGGGAAGCCTGTGGTAGTGGGATTGGGATTTTGTGAATCCCCTAGGTGCATATATGGGATTCTAAGTAATCAGGAGACTTGGTATAGAACTATCTGTGCACAGAGGGAATGGAAAGTTGTGACTGGGCTAAGGGTGACTTTACCACTTTCTTTGCCTAGGAGACTGTCTCTATCCGGTAATTACGTTGGGTTATACTCTTCAGTGTTCCCTGATCTTCCTCTGCATGTATGTGTGGATGGAGAGGGGCTAGAGGAAGGGTGGGATTGAAAAGCCAAGTGTCTCATCAATTTCTCCTTTCCACAGTTCTTTCACTAAGAGGAAGAAGAAAGAATGGTTATTGAACATTCAAAGGCCACGATCAAGGTGCTTTGGGGTTTTTCTTTCTTCCCTGAAATCTGTCTTGTTTTTCAGGGCATAATTTTTTTCCTCTTCTGGCAGTTCCCAATAACCAAAGCCTATTTAAGAGATCTTGTCCTTACTACTCCCCATTTAGATACATAATGGGGGGACCTTGGGATTAGAACCAAAACCCAGTTTCTTATCTACCCCTTCCATCTTAGTTTTATTTTGACAGTTTCTCCTATGTGCCAAATCTCTAAGAGGCAGATATAAGAACATTATCATAATAACTGAATTGTTGAAAATGAGATTAATGCGTATGTAACATCACACATCACCAACTCGGTATTAAAAGCCATACAATTTATAGGATGGTGTTGGTTAGTCTTAGTTCAAGTAGGTGACAGGATCTTTCACTTTGCCATCATTTTTGGAGTAGGAGTGAGATTGGGAGATTGATCAGAGAGTTCTTTACCAATAGGACCAATAATTTGCCAGGTAATCTGTGAGTAAGCCCTGAATCAATTTTTAGGTCTATTTGGAATTAAATACTCAAATGGTCCCCTTGGGGTTCTCACCCTGGAATCCTTGGACTCCATCATTGGATTTCTAAAGGGAAGGAAGATTGTAAAGATGTTCATTAAGGGTTATGAAAAAGGTAGAACCATGGATAGGTCTAAAAGTAGAGACTATAACATGTTGTGACAAGCCTTGAGATAAATAATATTTAAAATTAGTTTTCATAAATGGGAAAATTTTAAGTAAACTCTATTTTAAGATAGCATTTTATACAGCTATTCAAACTATGTTTGAGATATAGCACATGTATTTTTATTATGAATAACAGTAAGCAACACTAAAAGAGAAATAGTCAAGAAATTTTTATTTAAATCTACCTCCCTATATTTTTTTAACAAGAGAAGTATTTGTAAAAGGGCCAAGGGAATGTGAGGTTCTCAGAATGACAAAGCTTTGGAACTCAGCTTTGGACTGAGTTTGCAGCTCAGTAAATCTCAAAGCAATTCTTAGATAGAGTTAAGCTCTTCAGACACTCTCTAGAGATTCACATGGCAAAGAGGTATCATAAAAGGCAGATTATCAATGCTCAGCAGAACTAGTCTTCTTGTATCACATCCTTGAAGAAATCCCTCTGAACAGGATTTAGCCTTTTGTCCTCCACCTAGCAGATGATGACTACATCCATGAATGCTTCCCTTCTTTGAGATGGCAAAAATTTTCTTCTCCAGAGGCCTGTGCTTCCATATTGCCCTGGTGGTGGGGGTGGTGATAGGGAAGGAGCAAGAGAGGGAAGATAAGGTAATCAAAATGTGGTAAGTGGACAGCATTTACACAGACAATATTTGACATTCTAAACTTCACACAGTAATTAATTAGGTTATAAAAATCTATAGTTTGAGTTGTAGCTAGACTAATTTATTATTGGACAAAAGGGCAGTTCCAGATACTGGAAAGAAAGGCGATAAGTCTGTGCCCAGGTGAGTAAGAGGAACTCAGAATTTGGAAGCCTTGTATGTGAAAGTTCAGCTGGTCCATGTCTAGGCCAGAGACATCTTTCATTTGATCTGTTGCAATAGCCTATTAACTGATCTCTCTACTTCCTTCATGGTCTGCCTAAAATTCTTTTTTAACAGAGCAGCCGGGGTGATTTTTCCAAAATGTAAGTTAGATTATGTTACTCCTTGACTTAAAGCTTTCTGTGGCTTTCCATCTTACTCAGAATAAAAAGCAAGGTTTCTATAGTGGTTTAACATACCCGTATGTAATCTGTTTTTGGTTACCTCCCTGACTCTTATCATATATATATATATATATATATATATATATATATATATATATATATTTTATTTTTATTTTTATTTTTTTTGCCACTCAATTCTGTCCCCTGTGCATTTGCGTTTTCTGATTGCCCTTCTTGGAGTTGTCTTACTCCTGATACCTGCATCACTGACTCCTTAACTTCTTCAAGACTTTCTTCATATGTCTCCAAGTTGGAAAATCCTTCCTTGACTACGGTATAGCATCTCAACCAACACACTTTCTATTGCCCTTATTCTATTTTACTCTTCTCCATAGCCATTGCTTTTTTATTGACATATAATTAACATGTAACATTAGTTTCAATATTTGTATATATTGTGAAATGGACACCTCAATGTCTAATTTACTATCTATCACTACAGATAGTTAAAATTTTCATGTAATTAAAACTTTAAAGGTCTATTCCCTTAGCAACTTTTAAATATATAGTATTATTAACTAAGCCACTATGCTGTACATTACATTGCTAGGACTTATTTATTTTGTAACTGGAATTTTGTACTTTTTGACCACTTTCACCCATTTTGGCCACTTTCTACCCTCTTTATCTTTGGCAGTCACCAATCTATATTCTGTATTTATGCATTTTTTTTGTTTTTTTAAATTCCACATGTAGGTGAGATCATATGATATTTGTCTTTCTTTGTCTGACTTATTTCACTTAAGTGAAATAATGCCTTCAAGGTCCATCCATATTGTTGCAAATGTCAGGGTTTCCTTTTATATGTATGTCCATCGATGGACACTTAGATTGCTTTCATATCTTGGCTATCGGAAATAATGCAGCAGTGAACATGGGGTGCAGATATCTTTTCAAATTAGTGTTTTTGTCTTGTTCAAATAAATACCCAGAGGTGGAATTGCTGGATCATATGGTAGTTATATTTTTAATTTTTTGAAGAAACTTTATACTGTTCTCCATTGTGGCTGTACTAATTTACATTTCCATCAATAGTGCACAAGGTTTCCCTTTTTCCACATCCTTGCCAGTACTTATATATTTTTTAAATATTTTATTTGTTTATTTTTAGAGAGAGAGGAAGAAAGGGAGAAAAAGAGGGAGAGAAACTTCAATGTGCGAGAGATACTTGATCAGTAGCCTCTCACACACCCTATACTGGGGACCTCGCCCCACAACCCAGGCATGTGCCCTGACTGGGAATCGAACTGGCTACCCTCAGATTGCAGGATGGTACTCAATCCACTAAGCCATATGAGCCAAGGCAACACTTGTTATTTTTGATAATAGCCATTCTAATAGATGTGAGGTGATATCTCATTGTGGTTTTGATTTGCATACTATATATTTTTGTGTCCCCCCCATCTACAACTAAGTCTAAAGTATATCTCTGGTGTTCCAAGGATGGTGAGGGGTTTGACAAAGAATTCACTATTAGTAGTGTAGCATTAGCAGACTAGGCTGGGCCATGCTATTTTAACAGGACTTAAATATCATGCAAAGTTCATTTCTCATTCATACTACATAACCATCATGGGCTACATATAAGAGTATAGCTATACTTTTGTCTTGTTTCCTATCCATTGGGTTGGCCAAAAAGTCCATTTAGTTTTTTCCATAAAATAAAAGACACATTTTTCATTTTCATCAATAACTTTATTGATTTGGATATTTTGAGTATGTTGGCTGTCTCCTATGTGGTATGAAGTTGGTTGTTATCAGTTAATGTCTCGATTTGATTGGTATTAACTTTAATTGGTCTGCCTGGCCATGGAGCATCGTCCAGTTAGAAATCTCTCCAGCAGGAAACTTCTCAAACCACTTTTGACATGTTCGATCAGTTACACCACCTTTTCCATACACTGCACAAATCTCTTTGTATTTTAATTATGTTTTTACCTTTCTTGAAATTATAAAACATAGTACTGAAAATGTGCATTTTCTTCCATATTCAACATTAAAATGGCTGCACAAAAAATTCACCAAATTTGATGTTTTTTTTAGAATGCATGTTGATATGACAGCTGTTACAATATAGTCTAACGAAATTGTTTCAAATGAAGTTAAAGACAACTAAGTGCTACTAGAGCCATCTTACAGAAAAAACCAAACAGATTTTTGGCCAATCCAATAGTTTGTGAGGCCAGGTATCAAGGCCTTGTGGTCTCTGGCATGGGTTGAGCAGCCCCTACTTAGATTTCATGGTTCATAACATAGTCAGAGAGAAGCCAAGAGATATTTATATCTTGGCTTAGCTTGGTGTATATTAGAAGCCTCTGAAAGTCTTTGTCTAGGTATGGAACATGTGCAAGTATATTGGGTTTCTATCTTGAGGATCCATCTTTAACTTAGGCTGTAACTTGGGTAACCTGGTTTGAGGAAAATTGGCTGTATCTGCAAAGGGGGAACTGTATTGAACTATGTTATTATACCCACCTGAGGTCCAGACCAACATCTTTAGACTAGTGTAATGGTCTGCCTGAATCCCTCCTGCAGAGGTAACTGGGACCCTCTGGTGCTGGAGTATATCTGCCCTGAATCCCTCCTGATGTTCTTGGGTTTCACTGATTTAAAGAAGTGCTGGGATTTGTATACAACCCTTTTAGTTTCCATCAGAGAGAGCATATGTGTATATATGTCTGGGAGGTGTAGGGGCAGGATGCACAGAAAGAAAATTGGAAGAGAAATATTTTGGGCATATTTGGGAGTTATTGTTTCCTTCTCCCAGCTGCTTTCTTGGGATGCTGTACTTTTCCAGAAGGGGAATTTAGAAATATACAACTCAGTTTTATAATTTTAAAAGGCATGCTCCAATTGAGTTATTTCTTCTCCCTTGAAATATAATGTCTTTTTAAAAAACTTATTGAGGTATAGTTGCCATATAGTTTCAGGTGTACAACATAATGATTTGCTATTTTGATATATGATGATCACCACAATAACTCTAGTTAATATCTGTCACCATACATAGTTACAAGTATTTTTTTCTTGTGATGGAACCTTCTAGGATCTACTTACTCTCTTAGCAACTTTTATATGTGTAATACAGTACTTTTAAAATCTTCACTCAAGGATATTTTTATTGATTTTAGAGAGAGAGAAGGGGAGGGAGAGAGAGATACACTGATGTGAGAAACATCGATTGGTTGCCTCCCATTTGCACCCTGACCAAGGATTGAAGCCACAACCTTTTGGTATATGGGATGATGCTTCAACCAACTGAGCCACCTAGCCAGAGATGCAGCCTTTTTCTTGCCTGTTATTTTCTTGATTCTGCTCATGTATACTCTGATTCTTTCTAATTCCTGCTTTACTGGGTGTTCCTTAGGATTAACTCCCTGAGTTGCCAAAACATTTAATTTAATGTGTAAGCCAAAACTAAAACCACTACTGCATGTTCAAGCGGGCCCAACTTCTGCAACAACTCATTTCTAAAAACAGACATCTTGATCTTCAGCATGTCACTTATTGCACCGATGGAATTCTCAAATGTTGATAAATACTCATGAATTTCTGCAGGATTATCTCCATTGATTTCTTTTGCCTTTGTGACCAAAGTGGTGTCAGTACCGTTGGTGAAGGCCCTCTTTTGATTACAGACTGCTGACTTCTTGTATTCTCACTTGGGGAAGACCTTTCATTTCAACAGTACAATACAGTTTTATCATTTCAGTGGCTGGTGACTTTCAGGGATGTGGCTATAGACTTCTCACAGGAGGAATGGGACTATCTGGACCCTGCTCAAAGAGACTTGTACAGAGATGTGATGATGGAGAACTATAGCAACCTGGTCTTACTAGGTAAGGTTATTTATCCCTAAACATCATGTGAATTTAGGGTGTATCTTTCAATTGTCTGGGTGGGTTTCTATTTCTTAGGGAATTATTTTGTACTTTGTAGATTAAGATATGAACAGCTTTTGCAATACCTTTATCTTCTCCATTCTTTAGACCTTTATAACTTCTTGCTTTTCACATAGTTGCCTATTTTCTTGAGAACTGGGTTTGAATTCAGCAACAACATGGTTATGTCTTATTATCTTTTCTTATAAACAGGATTTTCTATTTCTAAACCTGATGTGATTTCCTTATTGGAGCAAGGGAAAGAGCCCTGGGTGCAAAGGAACATGGCTGGAGGGTGGTGCCCAGGTGAGTAAGGATTTAACTGGAGAAAGGCACTGCAGTTAAGAAGCCAGTGCTCTGGCTGGTGTGGCTGAGTGGATTGAGTGCCAGCCTGCGAACTGAGAGGTCACTGGTTCAATTCCCAGTCAGGGCATGCCTGGGTTGTGGGCCAGGTCCCCATCTCAGGGCATGTGAGAGTCCACCAGTTGATGTATCTCTTGCACATCAGTGTTTCTCTCCCATTTTTCTCCCTCCCTTACACCTCTCTAAAAAATAAATAATTAAAAAAGAAAAAAGAAGGACCCAGCTTGTGGGATGCAGCATCTTAAAGGTAATGATTGCAGAATCTTTCCCTAGTAGGCCCACCTAAGAGTTGTGGAGAAGAGGCCTAAGATAAGTGGAAAAAAGACCCTGTTTTACCCCTAGTACTCTCTGTTGCTATTCATCTACCTTCATCCCTTCCTGTTTTAAAGCCCTTTTTTTTTCTTGAGGAGATAACCTATTTCATATAACTTGGATCTACTTCTTTCCCTTTTATTACGTATTTTTAAAAAATGATTTTTCAATCACTGTTGATGTACGATACTATATTTCAGGTGTACCATGTAGTAATTAGACATTTATATAACTTTTGAAGTGATAAATCTAGTACCCATCTGACATCATTAATAGTTATTACAATATTATTGGCTATATTCCCTGTAATGTACTTCACATCCCTGTGAGTGTTTTTATAACTGACAATTTGCACATCTTAATTTCTTCCCTTTTTCATTCATTCCCATAATCGCCCTTCCATCTGTCATCAAAATATTCTCTTTATCTATGAGTTTATTTCTGTGTTGTTTATTTATTTTATATTTAGATTCCACAGAGAAGTGAAATCATATGGTATTTGTCTTTGTCAGACTTATTTTACTTAGCATAATACCCTCTAGGTCCATCTATGTTGTTGCAGAGGGCAAGATTTCATTCTTTTTTATGGGTTAGTAATATTGTATATATGTACCACCTCTTCTTTTTCCATTTGTGCATAGACGGACACTTGGCTATTGTAAATAATGCTGCGATGAGCCTATGATTCAAATGTCTTTTCAAATTAGTGTTCGGCTTTCTTTGGATGAATACCTAGAAGTGAAATTGCTGGGCTCTTATTTGTCTCTTATTATAGCCTTTGTTTTAAAGCCTATTTTGTCTGGTAAAAGTATTGATACCCAGCTTTTTTTTCATTCCCACTTTTATGAAGTGTTTTTTTTTATCTCTTTACTCTCAGTTTATGTCCCTCTTTTGATCTGAAGTGGGTCTCTTGTAGGCAGCATACTCATATATATGGTCTTGTTTTCTTATCCATTGAGCCACTCTATGTCTTTTGATTGAAACATTGAATCCATTTACACTTAATTATTGATAGGTATGTAGTTTTGCCATTTTATTATTCATATTTCTTATCTCTTTTTCCCTTTTCTTTTAAAACAAGTCCCTTTAACATTCTTGTAATACTGGTTTTGTGTTGATGAATTTTTTTTTTAGCTTTTTCTTGTCTGGGAAGTTCTTTATCTGTCCTTTGATTCTAAATTATAGCCATGTGGATTAGAGTAATCTTGGTTGCAGATTCTTGCTTTTCATCACTTTGAATATTTTATGCCAATTCCTTCTAACCTGCAAAATTTATGTTGAGAAATCAGCTAGCAGTCTTGTGACAGCTCCCTAGTAGAAAACTAACTGCTTTTCTCTTGCTGCTTTTAATATTCTCTGTTTTTTAATTTTGGCATTTTAATTATGGTGTGTTTTGGTGTGAGCCTCTTTGGGTTCACCTTGTTTGGGAATCTGCACTTCCTGGGCTTGTTTGACTATTTCCTTCACCAAGTTATGGAAGTTTACTGTAATTATTTCTTCAAATAGGTTTTCCATTCCTTGTTCTTTCTCTTTTGCTCTGGTACCCTTATGGTGTGAATGTTTGCATGCTTGAT
Organism: Pteronotus mesoamericanus; assembly: GCF_021234165.1. NCBI lineage: Eukaryota > Metazoa > Chordata > Mammalia > Chiroptera > Mormoopidae > Pteronotus > Pteronotus mesoamericanus. The sequence continues at coordinate 7,624,701 of NW_026555307.1, forward strand.
GTCGTCCAAGAAGCCTTTTAAACTTTCCTCATTTTGTTTATCTATCTATTTATTTATTTTTTCAAAGTTTTGATGATCTTACCACATTTGTCATAGATTACATCAAATTGCCACATTAATTCAGCTTCAGTTTTAAAGGCAGAGTACTTATAAATTATAGACAATTCCGTTGAGAATTTCTTAGGCTCATCTGTGACAGATTCTCCGGTTATTAACAATGAAGGCATTGGAACCACAGCCTCACTCAGACCTTCTCCTTCACAGAATATCTGAGAAAAAAACACACAGGTCATTGTTTCTTCCGTCTTTGTAAAAAGAATAAAGTCTTTTCCAATCCTCATGGATCCACTTTTAAGACCATTGCCATATTGCCCAATAAACTTCAAGGGTGATAAACGTTTCTTGTATGTTCCAAAGTAAATTCCTCAGAACGGAACAAAACTCCAGAAAAAGAGGCCTTCCTCAGGCCTCATACCACATCCATCATCCAGGAAGTACAACATGAATCCACCCTGCAGTTTTCCATTATCCACTGAAAACACATCAAGTCTTGCAGCCCCTGCATTTCTTGCATTGTCCAGCAATTCAGCCAGTTTTCCAAAAAGGAAACTGTGGGTGGTGGTGTTGGCATAGATGAAATCCAGATGCAGCTGGGCCCACCCCAGAGTAGCATACTTGTCACCCATGTCCTCTAACGCGACCCGCGCAGCCTCTCTCTGGCAGCCAGAGTAGGAAGCTTGCCCTGTGCTGTAGGCTGATGTGTGGCAAGGTCTAAATTGTTGCTGGTCTTGGATCCACCTTTTGAGCAAATGAGACATCTGAACCAAGCCCCTCTTCTGGACTGAGATATATGTTGTTATCCTCTCATACCCCACCCTGGGCTCTGGCAAAGTCGGGGGGAGAATGGGCTGGAGACACCTGAGGAGAGACTGGGGAGGGAGGCTTTGGGGAGAGAACTGAGAGAGTAGCTGGCAGGATCCTGGTGCTCTATTATTTATTTTTTTGCTCTCTGATTTGGTATTTTCTGCTACTTTATCTTTAAAATCTCTGATTTGAAACTCTGCTTTTTCTATCCTACTGTTGATTCCCTCTAATGTATTCTTCATTTCAGTTATTGTATTCTTCATTTCTGACTGGTTCTTTTTTATGTTTTCTATCTCCATTTTTATGTTTCCTATCTTTTTATTGAAGTTCTCACTGATACTCATTGAGCATCCTTTAACCAGAGTTTTGAACTCTGCATTTGGTAGATTACTTTTCTTCATTTTGCTTAGTTCTTTTTCTGGAGTTTTGTTCCGTTCTTTCATTTGGGACATGTTTTTTTGTCTCCTCATTTTGGCTACCTCCCTCTGTTTGTTTCTGAGTAATAGGTGGAACTACTACAACTCACAGCTTTAGTAGAGTAGAGTTATGTAGTAGGTGTCCTGTGGGGCCCTGTGGCGCACTCTCCCAGGCCACCTCTGCCAGGTGCTTTAGGTGTGTTCCTAGTGTGAGTTGTATGTGTGTTCTCTTGTAGTTGAGCCTGGATTGCTGTTGGCATGTCACTGGGAGGAATTGACTCTCAGGCTGATTGGCTTGAGGACTGGCTGTGACTATAGCAGAAGAGCTGCTGTGCAAGGGCTGACACCACCAAGCAGGTTTTGCATTAGTTGGGTTTTGGTGCCTTTTGAGCCCACAGTTTGGGTATGTTGTTTGTGGAGGTTGTGGGGTTCTGCTCTGTTGTGGTCTGAAGCTGGCCATCAGGTGTGTTGGTTTTGGGGCTTCTTGAAAAGGTTCCTGGGGCAGCCCAAGGTCAGCCACTACCTGTGCCTTCCCCGGAGCCACCTTGTACAAAGTGATATGCTGATTGTTCCTGCTTGTGATGGGTTTGGAGGTTCCTGGGAGAAGCTAAGCTGTGAACTGAGGCTGGCTGCCATTAGTGTTAGTCTTGGAGCCATTTAGCAAAAGGTACAGGGCATATCCAGGCTAGATGCTGCTTGTTTGGGATTTGTGAAGATTTGAGAGATTTTAGGAAAGTCTACAGTGCGAGGTGAGACAGCCCATTTGTATGGAAAAGCCACTGTATATGGCTTGAGTGGATTTATAAGTTGGGTAGAATGGGTTCTCAGGGAATTACCAGGATGGGGTGAGGTGTATTAGCCAGGTTGATGGAGACTCAGATATGGCACTGACCTGAGCCTGCAGCCTGGGTGAGGGGATGGCTCAACAAAGGAACAGTGGATTCTGCCAGCACATTGTCTCAGCGAAAGCTGCCCTGCAGCCCTTGCCCTGAAGCCAGACAATTCAGTTCCTTCCCTGTTTGCCTGGCACTTTGTGAGCTGCTGCCCCTGTGCTGGAGCTCAGAATGAGTGAGTCTGAGTGAGTCTAAAGGGCATAGGCCCTTTAGAAGAATACCTACGTCTCCAGAAGCCCTCCTTTTCACTCAGCTACAATCTCCTCTGGACTTCACAGCCAGAAGGTATGGGGACTTTTCTTCCTGGTACTGAAACCCTGTGCAGGGGAGCTTGGTGTGGAGCTGGGAGCTTTGTACCTCAGGGGTGGACCTCCACAGCTGAGATATTGCTCCTATTATTAACCTCCACAGGTGGGTTTGGATCAGCCAGTTCAGCATCTTTATCCCTCCTACACCAGTCTCCACATAGCTTCTTCTCTATAGGACTTTTGTTCAGCTAGACTTCTGGCAGTTCTCAAGGGTGGTTGTTCTGTATTTAGTTGTAATTCTGATGTGTTTGCGGGAGAGGGAAAGCACAGCATTTACCTATGCTGCCATCTTGACTGGAAGTTCCCTTCTTCCCCTTTTATTTATTTTTAAAGATTTTATTTATTTATATTTAGAGAAAGGGGAAGGGAAGGAGAAGGGGAAAGAAACATTGATGTGTGAGAGAAACATCAATCCGTTGCCTCTCACACGCCCTCAACTGGGGACATGGCCCATAACCCAGCAATATGCCCGCACTGGGAATCGAACTGGTGATCTTTTTAGTTTGTGGGATAACACCTGAACCACTGAACCACACCAGGCATGGTCTCTTCTTTTCCTTGTTGTATGTATGTTTTTTAAAAAAATCTCTTGAAATATATTATTAAGCCCTACTGTTCATATTTCCTACTGATTTTAGACTCTTTTTTTCTGACTCCCTTTGCTTTGATGCAGCAATTCTGTGTGTGAATGGGTATTTATTCACTTGAAATCAGCATTTTTGACTTAAAAATTAATACAGCATTTTTTTGGTGGATGAGAATCAAATAACTATGTAAGCTATTAAGATACGGTCTAATAAAGGGTGTAGAACATGTTGATAAATAACTTCCAGAGAACAGAATCAACCATAAGACTTCTAATATGGTGCTTAGAAGAAAGAGCTAAAGATATTAATGTGGGAGAGTACTAGGAGAAAAGGACACGCCTCATTTTAGGAGGAAAAATTACACAGAAATTGTTGTGGATAAAAGAGGATAATAAGTAAATTGTAGAAAATTTAGGTTTCAAGAAAAAGTGAGAGATTCATTTTCAAATAACTTGATGACATTCATTTAAAAAAAATTTTATGTAAGTATAATTGGTATACAATATTATATTGGTTATATTAATTTCAGGTGTACAATAGAGTGATTTGACATTTTTACATCTTACCGTATAATAATCACACCTAATAGTAATCATTTGTGTAAACGTATCACAATATTATTGACTATATTATTCTTCCCCTTTTTACCCATTCTCCACCCTCTCCCTACTAGTAATATCCCTTTGTTCTCTGTTTCTATGAGACTGTCTTTGTTTTGCTTTGTTTGTTAATTTGTTTTGTTTTTTAGATTCCACATATTAAGGGAAAGCACATAATACTTGTCTTTCTCTGCCTGACTTATTTTACTGAGCATAATATCCTCTAGATCCATCCATGTTGTTACAAATGGCAGGATTTCAATTATTTATTGCTATATAATATTCTATTACATACATATCACATCTTTACCCATTCATCTATTGATGGACACTTAGATTACTTCCATATCTTGACTATTGTAAATAATGCTGCAGTGAACATAGTGGTGCATATATAGTCATTCCTTTTAGAACTAGAGCAAATAATCCTAAACTTTATATAAAACAACAAAAGACACCAAATGGCCAAAGCAATCTTGATAAAGAACAACAAAGGTGGTGATATCATGTTCTCTGATCTCAATAATAAACAAAACAGTATGGTACTGGCACAAAAACAGACAAAGTGATCAATGGAACAGAATATAGAGCCCAGAAATAAAAGCTCACTTATATGGTCAACTAATCAGTGACAGAGGAGGTAAAAATATACGATGGAATAACAACAATTTCTTTAACAAGTCATGTTAGAAAAACTGAACAGATACCTGGAAAAAATGAAACTTTCTTATGCCATATACAAAAATAGACTCAAAATGGGTTAAAGACTTAAATATAAGACCTCGAACCATAAAACTCCTAGAAGAAAACATATGAAGTATACTAATTGACATCAGTTTAAGTAGCATCTTTTTTGATACATCCCCTTGAACAAGGGAAACATGAGGAAAAATAAACAAATGGGACTACATCCAACAAATGCTTATGCACAATGAAGGAAACCATCAACAAAACAAAAAGACAACCTACTGAATGGGGGAATATATTCACAAATGATATATCTGATAAGTGGTTGGTATCCAAAATATAAAACTCAATAACCAAAAATAAACAATCCAATTGAAAAATGGGCAGAGGACATTAAAAGATACTTCTCCAATGAGGACATACAGATGGACTATAGACATATGAAAAGATGTTCAATATCACTAATCATCAGAGAACTGCAAATCAAAACTGCAAAGAGATACCACTTCACACAAGTCAGAAGAACTGTTGTTAAAAAGTTAACAAATAACGTGTTGGTGGGGATGTGTAGATCAGGGAACCTTGTACACTCCTGGTGGGCAGCATCCCCTAGGGAATATAGAATGGTGTTTCCTCAGAAAACTAAAAATAGATATATCATGACCCTTCAATTATACTGCTGGGAATTTATCCAAAAAAAATGAGAACACTAATTTGAACAGATATATGCACATCTATGTTCACTGCCGCATTATTTACAATAGCCACTGTGGCACTCTTAATTTGATTTTGCTAAAACGCTTAAGTGCAATCAAAACTATTTAAATCTCTTTTTATTTTGACACTTGGCTGGGGCTAAAAGGTCTCTTTTTCTCTCTCACATACACGTACACACACACACACACGCGCACGCGTGCATACTCTTACTGCTGGAGCCTGGAATGCTTATCTTCAGGCTTCCTGTTTTTGACTTCACCAGTCTCTCTTTACTATGAATGATGTGATTCAGTTTTTTACTATAGCTGTCAGAATCAACAACCTTGGTGTTAGCAAACAAGGTAAGAATATTGGCCAACCTTCCATTGATGATCCAGACTGTGGCGCCATTGAGGATGTCCTGTTTCTTATCTTCACTTAAGGTCACCCTGGTCTGCATAGAGGCAGCATCACACCCACTGGCTGGCTCTGTCAGGCAGAATGTAGCAATGTGTACCCCAGATGCCAGTTTGGGCAGGTATTTGGCTGTCTGCTCCTCATTGCCAGTCAACATGATTTCTATATTCTTTTGGGACTTGCATCCCAAAGAGCCCTAGGCTATTCTGTTCTTTAAAGTTTCCTTTGAAACTTTTCCCTCTTCAGTGAAAATTTTTTCTATGGGCTCCACAAACTGATTGATTTCATGAAGTTCATCTTGGCTAACTTCTGGAAATGTGAACATTTCTTTTTTCTTGATTTTACCTGGAAAGAGCTCCTTGGCAAAATCATGGCTTGATAGACTAGCGCATTGCTGGCTCCAGGTGACGGTGAAGGCCACCAGATCCTGGCAGGAAAGCACCGCTGCAGCTGCTCATGCTGCCCCAAGTCCCCCACATTCCCTAGTTGATTATATGCTTTTTTCCCCTCTAAAATATATCTAATTGATTATGCTATTGCAGTTATCCCATTTTTTTCTCCCCATACTCCCATCCACTCTGCATCCTCCCTCCCTCCAGCAATAACCCCCTTAGTTCATGTCCATGTGTCATACATATAAATTCTTTGGCTTCACCATTTCCTATACTTTTCTTCACACATCCATCTATTTTATACCTACCAATTATGCTTATTCCCTGTACCCTTTTCCCCTATTCTTCCCCTCCATCACCCCGCTGATAACCCTCCATGTGATCTCCATTTCTGTGATTCTGTTCCTGTTCTAGTTGTTTGCTTAGTTTGTTTTTATTTTTATTTTTTTTAGGTTCAGTTGTTGATAGTTCTGAGTTTGTTGTCATTTTACTGGTCACAGTTTTGATCTTCTCCTTTTTCTTAGATAAACCCCTTTAACACTTCATATAATAAAGGCTTGGTGGTGATAAACTCCTTTACCTTGACCTTATCTGGGAAGCACTTTGCCTGCATTTCCACTCTAAAAGATAGCTTTGCTGGATAGAGTAACCTTAGATGTAGGTCCTTGACTTTCATGACTTTGAATACTTCTTTCCAGCCCCTTCTTGCCTGCAAGGTTTCTTTTGAGACATCAGTTCATAGTCTACGGGCACTCCTTTGCAGGTAACTCTCTGCTTTTCTCTTGCTGCTTTTAAGATTTTTTATCTTTAATCTAGGATGATGTAATTATGATGTGCCTTGGTGTGTTCCTCCTTGGGTCCAACTTCTTTTGGACTATCTGAGCTTCCTGGACTTCCTGGAAGTCTGTTTCCTTCTCCAGATTGGAGAAGTTCTCCTTTATCATTTTTTAAAATAAGTTTTCAATTTCTTGCTCTTCTTCTTCTCCTTCTGGCACCCCTGTGATTTGGATGTTGGAACACTTAAAGTTGTCCCAGAAGTTGCTAAGCCTCTCCTCATTTTTTTGAATTCTTGTTTCTTCATTCTGTTCTGTTTGGATGTTTATTTCTTCCTTTTGTTCGAAATCGTTGATTTGAGTCCCAGTTTCCTTTCCTTTACTGTTGGTTCCTTGTATATTTTCCTTTATTTCACTTTGTATAGCCTTCATTTTTTTCTTTACTTTGCGACCATACTCAATCATTTCTGTGAGCATCCTGATTACCAGTGTTTTGAAGTCTGCAACTGATAGGTTGTCTATCTCCTCTTCTCTTAGTTGTTTTTCTGGAGCTTTGATCTGTTCTTTCATTTGGGCCATATTTCTTTTTCTCAGCACACCTGTTATGTTGTAAGGGGTGGAACCTTAGGTATTTTCACCAGGGCAGGGCAACCCGCGTCACTCTGTTGTGGCACCGTATATGGGGGAGTGATCAGAGAGGGAACAATGCTCCTTGCTCAGGCTCTCACCGTTTCCAGTCACTTCCCCTGCTTTCCATAAGTAGATTGTGCCCTTTCAGGTGCTGCCCTGGTGGTGAATCCTGATTAGCTGCACTTGTGTACATTATAAGATCCTATGGGCCCCTCCAGCAGACTGTGAGACTGGGAGTTTCTCCTGCCGCTAAAACCACCAGGTTTTTACAGTGAGAGGTTTCGAGGCTTTAGTTTCTGGTGCTGGAACCCTGGATTGCACAGTCTGTCTCGCTCCCCAGTTGTTCTTCCTGGCTTAGCTGCTGCAAATATGGAATTGGCTGGTCCATCAGCCGCCGCCTTGTCAGGGTCTTGGCCACCCTGGCTTCCTGTCTCCGTCCCTCCTACTATCTGGATGAATGTTTCTTCTTTAACTCCTTGGTTGCTGGACTTCCATACAGTTCAATTTTCTGGTAGTTATGGTTGTTTTTTGTTTTTAAGTTGGTTGTTATCATTTTGGTTGTGTGAGGAAGCAAAGGGTATCCTACTTACGCCTCCATCTTGGCTGGTAGCTGAAGTTATCCATGACATTCTTAATGTGGGCAAAAACTGCATTTTAAGTAGCATAGACTGAAGGATTTTTTTTGAAATATGAGAAAAGAGAAGGCTTTTAATTTCTTAAAAATATGTTTTTAAGTAATGGGAACACTCTCTGTTTTGTTTTTTAAAAGTTTTCTGGTTGTAAGATATAGATGATTTTATTTTAGTTTTTTCACACGGCATTACAAATGTATTTTAAATTTTAATACTTTAATACAGGAAGTTTTAAATATACACAAGAATGGTAAGTTGAACATCTAATGAATCCATTTTCCAGCTCCAGCAATTATCACAATGTTTTTAATTTTATTTCATCTATCCACAAAGACCTATGTAATCCTCAACCCTGATATATTTTAAAGCAAGTCCCAGATACCAAATGTTAGGTTGCTTTTCAGTTTCTTTTGTTTAAAATCATTAGTCTTACGCATCTTGATTTATATAGGTATTTTTCATATTATATTCTCGAATGTGAGATTTCTGGGCCAAAAAGTTTAAACCTTTTAAAGTTCCTGATATTTTAGTGCAGAAATACATGATCTAGTGAAGCTGACTTATCCAACTCAGTTCAGACAAGTATTAATAGTAAGCTAATTCATTGAAAAGTTTAAAGAAGTATGATGTGCCACAACTATTTTAACCGAAAACATTTAATTATAGATCTTTTATTCATTTCTTTTTATATCAGGGGTGGCAGTTTGATTGAAAATATGTTCCTGATTTGGAGTTCTGTCTTATTTTTCTTTTTTTAAAGATTTTTATTTATTTTTTTAAAGATTTTTGCTTATTAATATCTACAGAGAGGAGAAGAAAGGGAGGAAGAGAGGGAGAGAAACATGAATGTGTGGTTGCCTCTTGTGTGCCCTCAACTGGTGACCTGCAACCCAGGAATGTGCCCTGACTGGGAATCGAACCAACGACTTTTTGGTTCACAGGCCAGCACTCACTCCATTGAGTCACACTAGCTGGGGCTCTGCCTTATTTTTCATATATACTGAAGTCATAATGTGTAAATCATAATGTAAGCTTTCAGGTTTTTTTTTTTTTTTTTGCTTTTTTTTAACCTGAAGGGACAACATAAAGATTCTTGCAATCCAATGTGAATAGAGAATCCTCAAGAGCTGTGCCATCCTATATGGTAGCCACTAGTTACATTTGCCTATTTAAATTTAACTTTAATTTAAATTGTATAAAATAAAAAATACAATTTTTCAGCTGCCTAACCCTATTTTATATGCTTAGTTTATTACATTTGGCTAAGGGGTACTATGTTGGACAGCTCAGACTCAGAACATTTTTGTTATTTCAAAAAATTCTTTTGCATTTCTCTCATTGTAGACAATTCCTCTCCTGTGTACCAGGTTTTCACTGTTGATTTATCTCCATATAATATGAGTTTTTTTTGTGTGTGTGATTGGCGTGTATGAAGGCTTCCCAGAACATTCTATTTAATTTATTTGTGTTTGAAAAACTTTATTATTTAAGTTATGATATGTATAAAAGAGTACATATAAATTTTAAAATATAACAACAAAAACTTGTGACTCAGCCACACTATTCAGGAGTTAGTATAATTTACAGTGCCATAACAACTAACTTGTGCTTATTTTTAATTCTATTTTACTACTTTCCTAATGTCCCCATAGCACCTAACCTGATTTTTGTGTTTATTCTTCCATTGATCTTTTTATATGATATAATAATAGTTTTTATTTACATTTAAATAGATGAATTATTTATTTTTTATTGTTTATCTTATTACAGTTGTTTCTTTTTTTCTCCCTTTCCTTGCCTTTACCCAGCCCCACCCTCCCTAAGTCAATCCCTGTATTGTTGTCCATGTCCATGGGTTATACATAAATGTTCTTTGGTTAATCCCTTCACTGTCTTTCATCCAGTACCCCCACCTCTCCTCCCCAGATGTCAGTCTGTTTCATGTATCTGTGCTTCTGTTTCTATTACGTTTGTTAGTTTATTGTGTTCATTAGATTTCACATATACATGTGATCATGTAGTTATCTTTCACTGACTGGCTTACTTCACTTAGCATAATATTCTCCAGGTCCATCCATATTGTTGCAAAATATAAAAGTTTATACTTTTTTTCCTGCTGCGTAGTATTCCATTGTGTAAGTGTACCACAGCTTTTTTATCCAGTCACCTACTGATGGGCACTTAGGTTATTTCCAAATCTTGGCTATTGTCAATAATGCTGCTATGAAGATGATGGTGCATTTATTTTTTTGTATATGTGTTTTGGGATCCCCAGGATGTATCCCAGAAATGGAAGAAGTGGGTCAAAATGAAATTCCATTTTTATTTTTTGAGGACACTCCATATTGATTTCTAGAGTACCTGCACCAGTCTGCATTTTCACCAACAGTGTGCTAGGGTTCCCTTTTCTCCATGTCCTCACCAGCACTTGTTGTTTGTTGATTTATTGATGGTAGCCATTCTGACACGTATGAGGCGATATCTCATTGTGGTTTTAATTTCCATCTTTCTGATGATTAGTGATGTTGAGCATTTTTTCATATGTCCTATTTGGAGAAGTGTCTATCAAGTCCTTTGCCCATTTCTTAATTGAGTAGTTTGTCTTCCTGGCATTGAGTTTTATTGGTTCTATGTGTATTTTGGAGCATAAACCCTTATCAGATGTATCATTGGCAAAAATGTTCTCTAATACAGTGGGTTTCCCATTCATCTTGCTGATGGTTTCTTTAGCTATGCAGAAGCTTTTTAATTTGATGTAGCCCCATTTGTTTACTTTCTTATTTTTTTCCAATGCCCTAAGAGATATATTGGCAAAAATGTTGCTATGTGAGACATCTGAGATTTTACTGCCTATGTTTTCTTTTAGGATTTTAATGGTTTCATGACTTACAGTTATGGCTTTTACCAATTTAAAATTTATTCTTGTGTATGGTATAAGTTGGTGGTCTAGTTTCATTTTTTTTAGTATATACCAGTGCAGTTTTCCCAACACCATTTATTGAAGAGACTATTGTCTTTGCTCCATTGTATGCTCTTACCACCTTTGTCAAATATCAACTGATCCTAAAGGCATGGGTTTATTCCTAGGCTCTCTGTCCTGTGCAATTGATCTATACGTCTGTTCTTATGCTGGTACCAGGCTGTTTTTATTACAGAGGCCTTATAGTATATAAATAAATGGAAGCATATGCTGCGTTCATGGAATTGAAGAACTAACATCATTAAAATGTCTTTTCTACCCAAAGCAATCTATACATTCAACACAATTCCTGTTAAAATACCAATGTCATTTTTTTACCAAACTTGAATAAAAATTCCAAAAATTTATATGGAACTGCAAAAGACCCCAAATAGTCTCAGCAATCTTGTGAAAGAAGAACAAAGCTGGAGGTATCATAACTCCTGATACCAAATTATGCTGCAAGGCCACAGTAATAGTTTTATCATATATGTTTATATCCCTAAGCAATGTATTTTTCTTTGCTACTGAATATTATAAAAATGGTTTCATTCTATATGGAATATTTCCTGATTTTTTTTACTCAATATGATATTTATAGAATTCATCTATGTCTTTGCATGCAGCTATGATTCATTAATTTTCTTTCTAGTAAATTGTTCCATTATATGAGTATACTGTAATTTATTTATCTGTTCCATGATTCAGTGAAATCTAGCTTATTTTGAACAAAATTGGCTATGAGTATTCTTATAAATCTCTATGTTTATGAATTTCTCTCAGGTTTATGAATTTCCCTAGGATCTATACCTAGAAGTGGAATTTCTAGTTCATAGGATATATAAATGTTCAACGTTTCAAGATTATTTTTGAAAGTAATCCTACCAATTTGTTCTTCCAGCATGAGTTTTCTTTGATGCACTTCCTCATTTTTACTTAATCACATTTAACTATTTGTGCCAATATAGTTGTCCAGAGTTAGCCAAACTCTGGATTAAGTGCATAGTCCTCCAGACTGGGAAATTTGCCCAAGACTTCTGACACCAGCTGAAAATTCAAGTGGTCCAAGAGTCATCCTCATTTCACATCAGCTAGTTACAAATTTGAGGATCTTCATGGACTCAAATTTGGTAATTCATCAGAACAACTCACACAAGTCAGGAAAATACTCTATCTGTGATTAGTTTTATATAGCATAAGAATACCAGCAAAAGGATTAGAACCAGCCAAAGGAAGAGACACAGGGCAGGATCTGGCCTCCCAGATTCCATGTGTGAAGTTTCCCTGTCCTTGGCTGCATTTTCCTGTCATTCATGTGTGACAATACAGGGTGGGGCAAAAGTAGGTTTACATTTGGGAATACACAAAACACAGAGTTTATTCCTACGGTGCTATTTTCCATGTGAACAACGGTAAACTCACTTCTGCCTTACCCTGGATGCATGGACTATTGCCAATCCAGGATGTTCTCTTGAGCTTCAGTGTCCAGAGTTTTTAATTGAGGCTTAATTACATAGACATGATTGATTAAGTTATTGCACATGTGGTTGAACTTAATGTCCAGCTTTCTTCCTTTGTATGGAGGCTGATTTCATCTGACCCAGGGACCCAACATTTAATCACATAATTCATCTTTCTGGCATGGGCAACCCCCACCAGGAGTCACTGAGTTAACATAAACTGTCAAGTGTGGTCCAGGGGCCTCACTATGAAGAATAAAGACACTCCTGTCACTTGGGAAATTCCAGGAGCCAGGAGAAATGCCAGGCCTCCTTTAGGGAAAGTTAATTCTTTTTACTACATAATAGTGAATGTAAAATTGTACTGTATTTTTAGTTTTTATTAATTAGGCATAACATTTTTGTTAAAGTATATTTGCTATTTATACTTCCTCTTTATGTGAAATTTCACCATCTTTTTCAAATGAACAAAAGAATTGGAATTACGTTTTGCAACAGTTCACCATGTGCCCAGGAAAAATGATATCTTTGGCATCCAGGCATAAAGTTATTTATAAGGAAAAAAATTAGATTGCCATCTGGTCTTTCTACAGCAAAGCTTTATTCTAGAAAACAATTTATATTTTTCTGTTTGTTATACAAAAATATAAATTTTGAGCTAAGAATTTTACATGTAGACAAATTGTTAAATACATGTAGCAGCAGAGTATATTATTACTGTAACCTCTTCCTGATGAATCCACTAGGAAATGAGCTTCAGAAAAACAAAATAGAGACATGCCACTTGAGGGCTGGTGGTGAGCATCAAATATATAATAATCTGTATATTTAACATCAAATAGTAGTATTAAGAGAGAGAGTATAGTTTTCTTGCTTAGATATAGTAGATATAGTGTATTCTTCCAAAATGTAGGGTAAGGATGTGGAAAGTATATGAAAAATATAATAAGCATGCAAATTACTTTATTGGTATTAAAAGGGAGAGTTACTTAGAATCAGAGGCTGGGGAGAGAGAAAAGTAGTAATTACTTTCAGTATTCCTCATAATAGGAAGTCTAAGATAATAGTAAAAAAGAGAGAGAAAGAACAGGAATTATATAAATTTATTAGCATACAAAGGAAATACAGATGTAAGATTGATAACATTAAGTAAAGACCATATAGTCCTGAATATGAATTGAAAGGATTATTTTGAACTCAACCTGTATTTTATCTTTAATTATATATCTTACAAAGTGGCTTAGAGATATCAATTGGTTTTATATATAGACTTCAAATCCATCCTAGTTTACACAAATGGAAAAATACACATTTATAATTAGATAATTGAGGAAATAAGAAGACTAAGTGGATATTTGATCTTAAAGAATTACTGTTAAATTTTAGTTTACTATATTATTTAGATTACTATAGTATTATGCTTTTGCAAAAATGTCCTTGTCTTAGAGGTTCTTGTTGAAATATTTAGAGATTAAAATACACGATGCCTAGAGTTTGCTTCAAATTCAAAATAATCTGGAATTTGCTGTGAAGTGAATGAATAAACAAAATTATAAGTTGACAATTGTTGAAGCTGAGTAACTGTTACATTGGTTTTTTTCCACTTAAAGAAGTTTACATTTTTCTGTGGCAAACTATTTTATTGCAAAAATAAAAAATAGGAAGTGAGACAACAGATGGATTATGAAGTAGGAACTAACTATAGGAGGTCCTCAAATAATGTCATTTTGTTTTCTCTTTGTAGGAACTTAACTCTTGTTTATATTAATAAGCCTTAAGCCTGCGGTAAAATTGATTTCATTATGGCTTGGTTTGCATAAAGTCATAGAACCTATCTAAGACATTAAGTGAGGACTTACTGTAGACTGAAATTTTGTAAAACAAGGAACAAAGAAGTGATGTAGCTGCACAGGCAGATCTGATCAAGATCTAGGAAGTTGTGTGTGTGTGCACTTTACAAGAGACTATATGAGAGTGTCTTTGTATGCTGATGGGATGAAAACGGGAGAGCAGGAAAAATCCTTTTTGAAGGAGAGGGGGTGCAAACTACAGAAGCATATGAGAGAAGAGATTATATTAGAGGTGATGTTCTTTAGTGCCTAGTAGAGGTATTTGCCTTGGCAAGAGCATTTTATCAGAAGAGATGACAGATTATTGAAGTTTATATACAGGTTGGTTGATTTGCTTGCATAAAGGAAAATGTTCTCATTCTTACTCATTTTCTCTCAATGAAATAATCAGTGTGGACATCAGTCATGAGATAGTTTTGAGATTTTAGGAGAGAGAAAGCATGGGGAATATTTATCCAGAGTAAAAGAATAAGAAATGTAGTAGGGATGAAGGTAAATGCTGAGGGTCTATTTGAGTTGCGTGGTTATAAATTTATAGTGAGAATAGTCAAGATGGTGTGTTTTTTACCAGCCATGCTTAACTACTCAGGTGGAGAAGAACAATGGGTAGGACTGGATTTAATCAGGTTTAGGAAGATGAATGCAAGTTAATAGTTATAATGAAGGACTGGAATATAAGCTAGATAAAGCCATCAGGATTATAATTGACAGTAAAATTAACATTGCAGATGATTCAGGCATGAACAAGAGGGTGATTCTAGAATAACATTTACATTTCTGCTTGAGTTTTGGAGGTCTACATTTTTTTTTTCATGCCTCATCCCTTTTACATTTGTCTTCTTTTTGATAGACTTTTATGAAAAGCAGTGCAAGTGCAGGACCACTTAATATCATTTTCCTTGCTCAGTCCTCCTGGTTTTTTCCCTGAACCTTCTTTCATAGTAATAAGAATGGTAGTAATAACCACTTCTTAAACTCTTTATGCCAGGCACTTTACATATATTATTCCTAATCCTCACAAGCTTATGGAACAGGTATTTCTATATTTATTATTATATGAAGAAATGGTGATTGAAGTAGGCAAAAGTAACTTGTTTGTAACATAATCATCAACAGAGATGGGGTCTGACATGCTGATCTCTCTAAATCCGATTCTCACTAAACCTCATTACTATTTTTTCTTTTATCCTGAACCATTTCTCAGACTTTACTGTCAAATCATTCATTATTATAAATTTTGCCTGTTCTTTTCTGTATTATTTCAAGGACAATCTTTATAGCACCTGTGCCAAATGGTCATTTCATTGGATCCACAAAACCTACCATACTGTAATCACAGGGATATTTGTATTGTAATCATTCTATGCTCACTCAGCATTTTAGAATATTCTCAGTCTGTTCCATTATCTAGATTGCCATTCTCTTATTTCCTTCAACTTACATCCAGTATACCCTTTAATAGAGTTCATAGTGTTCCACTTTACCCACTCTTTCTATCAAATAGTTGGTGATCCTCATCTCCCAACATTCTCAATTCCCTTTCCTTAATTAACATTACATAGATCTTTTATTAGGCTTTAAACCTATTATGATGCCTGGGGGGAAAATACGGTTTTCTGGGAAGTACAAATATAGTGGTCTTAGAGAGACAGAAGTAGAAGACCCTGAGAAAGGGCCAGGAGGAACAAAACAGAGTGTGTTTTGGAAGAAAGGTTAAGTAATAGCACAAATTTAGGTGAAGATTAAAAGAAAAGGCACCTTAGGGCAGTAGTTGAAATAAGGAAACCAAAAAAATAGTCATGACTATACAGGGAGCATTGGTACAGGTATATGTATAAATAGGGACACAGTTGAAATACTTTGGTTTCTGTTCAGGTCGTGTAAGTCTTTCATCTTTTACTAAATAGGGACACAGTTGGGTAGATGGATGGTTTGGTATATATAATATTGTTTTTCCATTTGCATCATTTAGTTATCTAGTTTTGGTTGTAATTTTGTTTTAGCCTATGAGGGAAGTGATGAAGTGAAATGCATTTACAGGATCTGGCACAAATAATGCACCTTTTTTCATTACAAAATCATAAGCATGTAATTATGTAACATAACAATATCACACTCAAGCACACCATATGGCATTTTAGGTGAAATGTTCAAATTAAAACTATAAATCATTACACCTATATTATTATTCTATCAAACACACTTGAGCAGGCTTTACTTCTGCCAGACTCTGTATTATTTTTTCAGCGATGGGGAAGAGATTAAAATTAGAGACAGATGTTTAGAACTATTCTATAATTATAAACACAAACTGGACAGATACATGCAAAGATCTGTGTAAAGTTTCTCTTTATCCCTATAATCTTTTTCATTCATCCAGTGATTCATTCATTAAACAATTTATGGAAACCTATTATGAGTAAGATGTTGGTTATTCTGTGTTGAGATATGCCATTGTTCCTGCCCCGTAAGTGTTTTAACAGTAAGAAAAAAGATTCCATTATGAAGAAATAGATGATTGTATAATTTTAAAATCTAGAAAATTGCAATGAGAGAGAATGAAGTGAATTTAAGTAGAGTTATCTAGCTCAAACTTTCTAATGAGGTAACTTTTTACCTGAGACTTATAGTATGATATGAAGCCAGCCATGCAAAGAGTCAAGTTTAGAGAATTTCTAACAGCTTATGAAAAAATTTAAAAAGATAAAGAGTTTGGTTTATGTCAAATGCTTGGAGGTGATGAATATTTGGTAGATAATGAACTGTGAAGAGAAGTGGGTTGAGATGTTGGATAGGATTTTGATTGAGATATGTCCAAGAAAAGATATGGAGGATCTTGTAAGCTGTGGTAAGGTGTTTGGATGTTATTCTAAGTGCAGTTGGAAATCACTGAAAAATTCTAAGTGGGATTATTAAATTTTGTGCAACATCAGAATTGGCTAGTTAAGTGTATTAAAAATAGGAAACCTGACCTATTGGTATAAATTCTTATTTACTTGATGTGAGTACATCAACATTCAACTTTTAAAATAAACTATTTAAATGACTGTACACTGGAATTTAGAAACTACTGACTTTACTTCTCTAACAACCCTCTTTATAGTTCTTAACTGTTTATCCTCTTGACCTTTTTCTCAAGTTGAAGTCTATGTACACCATCTTCACTTATTAGGGACATTATTTTTATCCCCCCCCCCCATTTCTACCATAGAAGTTTTATTTCTCCCCAAAGAGGAAACACTATGGGTTTACTTTCTGGTTACCTTTCAGACTTGGAATTCAGATGTAAGACCAAGGAATTGTGTCTTCAGAAAGAAATCTATGAAGTAACATCAGCCCAGTGGATGGTAATGGAAAAAAGTTATAGCCTTGTACACTCCAGTGTCAGAGATGACTGGGAATGCAAAGGCCAGTTTGAGAAGCAAGAGATAAATCAGGATGGATATTTGGGGCAAGCATTAATGACTTGTGAAAAAATGCCAACTTGCAGCCTGCAGACATCTCTTGTTCTACATCAGCAAATTTTTTCTGGAGAGAAACTCTGTAAATTTAAAGAATGTGGAAAACCCTTTATTGATGGCTCAGGACATATGCTACAGCAAGGAATTCATATTGGTGAGAAACCCTATAAATGTAAGGAATGTGGGAAAGTCTTTAGTCATTTTTCCTACCTTACTGAACATCAGAGAATTCATACTGGTGAGAAGCACTATGAATGTAAGGAATGTGGAAAAGCTTTTATTCGTGGCTCACATCTTATTCAACATCAGAGAATTCATGCAGATGAGAAACCCTATGAATGTCAGGACTGTGGGAGGGCCTTTAGACAATCTGCACACCTTACCCGACATCAAAGAATTCATACTGGTGATAAACCTTATAATTGTAAGGAATGTGGGAAATCTTTTATTTGTGGCTCAGAACTCACTCGACATCAGAGAATTCACACTGGTGAGAAACCTTATGGTTGTAAGGAATGTGGTAAGGCGTTTAGACTGCGTTCACAACTTGTTCAACATCAGCGACTTCATACTGGTGAGAAATGTTATCAATGTAGGGAATGTGGAATGGCCTTTATTCGTAGTTCACAACTTACTGAACACCAGAGAATTCATCCTGGTATGAAACATTATGAATGTAGAGAGTGTGGGAAGGCCTTTGTTTGTGGTTCCCAACTTTTTCAACATCACCAAATTCATACTGGTGAGAAATCCTATGAATGTGCACATTGTGGGAGGGCCTTTATTTGTGCCTCACAACTTACTCAACATCAACGAATTCATACTGCCAAGAAACCCTATAAATGCAAGGAATGTGGAAAAGCCTTTATTCGTGTCTCAGAACTTACCCGACATCATAGCATTCATAGTGGTGAGAAACCCTATGAATGTAAGGAATGTGGAAAGGTCTTTAGACAGTCTGCACACCTTAATCAACATCTTAGAATTCATAATCTAATGTAATTAATGTAGGAGACCCTTTACCTACCTGCCTTTTATTATAACTCATCAGATTTCATGCCAGAGTAAAATAGTCAATGTAGCAGTTCCTTTGACCTGATATTCAGTTTATTCAGAGTCAGAACATTTAATGCTGAAAAAATTGATAATGAACGTTGAAGAGTTTCTATCATAACTCAAACCTTATTGAATTTTACAAATTCAGGTTAGAAAATGTGGTGAATGAGAAAAGGCTAGTATTTACTATTATGTGACATTAGGCAAATTAACTTCTCTGTGCTTAAATTTATTAATTGATAAACTGTTAATAGTATATTTGTAATAAAGAATATGACTCCAGTTTTGATGTTTGACTATTGACTTTTGAAGCATCATCTTTTTTTTTTTCATTTAATTTATTTTCTTTATTTTTTCAAATACATTTGTCTCTGCCTTCTCCCCACCACCAAGCATCATCTTTCTGTCCACTTTGGTCCCACAACTGGACAGGCCCCTCTTCCTTTGGAGCCAATGGGAAATTTAAATTTTGCAAATTCTAGCCCATATCCAGTTCCACTTCCTGTCTACTATAAAAGCCAATTTATTCCCTCCACCTGCACAAGATATCCCAGATATGTTTGCACAGTCCCTGCTCTACCCCCGCAGCCCATTTGTGAGTAAAAAACTTTTCACAATCTCTTGATGTGTGGAGTATCATCAGCCTCAACAATCAATATAAAATTGGGAGGGAGGTCAATCCCAGCTTTGTGGAGTGACCACAAATTACTTTGTGTAGCTGGCAGGGCAATCTGTGGGCTATGACCACCACCACTTTTTGGTTTGTTTTTAAAATGATCTTATTAAAATGCTCATAATTATAAAAATAAAATGCACAGGAATCACAAAACATAACTTTCATATTGTATGCTACAGTGTGTTTAGAGCATTATGAATATTTCAGTTCTACTTTAGTTAAGCTATTCATACATTTTACCTTTTCAAGCCTTTTGAAATATAATACAAACATGACAAAATGGTACAAGAAGTGTTTCAAAAACAGAACACATTCTACCCCTCCCGCCTCTGTTGTGAATTAATGTTTTCTGAAATTCAAGACGCATGTGCAATTAAAGGGGAAGACTTTGGTGACAAATAGTTTACACGGTGGCCATGTTTAGTTTTCAAACAAAAATGATAGCTTTCCATATCTATTGATATAACCACAATTCTGAGGGATATTTAAAGAAAAATCCCCTGAGTATTTTGGTCTAATGCTTCAGTCCATTGAAATTCACAAGCTTTACAAAAGGATATAAAATGAAAATTTTTCTACTGGTTAACAGTGGGCAGGTTTAGGGCCAGATTTTCCCTTCATAGGTTCACTGCCACACCCATCCATTTTTCCACAGATGCTACTTCTGCATACATTTACACATCTAGCCCATGACTGCTGCAGACACAGCCCCATATTTTTCTTCCCCACCACCACATCAGCACTAGACTTACATTAACACTTAGTGACCACCACTACCTTAAGATCTTTCTATTATTGCTCATAGCTTACTGGGTACAAAACACTCTAAATAGTTGAGGAGATGGCTCTGCTGCTTGAGGTAAGGTTGTGCTTTGAGCTGTACTGCTCTGTGCTTCATCTGCTGAGTTTTGTAGCGCCTCTGTAATAGACTTAATCAACCTAAGTCAGATGGTTTGAGAATTGATGTTTAGGGATGGGCTCGTTGGGGTCAGTGACCGGGCTGTGAAAGAATTTACAAAGAGAAGAAAGTGCAGAGAGAAAGATTTATTTTATTTCCCCAAGGGAGGGAAAGGGCCTAGTGTGGAGCTATGCACTGGCACCAGCACTGAGAGGTTAGGGCTTTGAGTTTGTTTTATTGGGTAATGGGGCGTTTGTAGAGCAGGATGTTTCAGTTAGGCTGCAACTTTTTAGATGTTATCTCTGGGTGCAGGGTCTGGTGGTCATTGTGGTCTAGTATGTCCTCTTTCAGAAGTTCCTGGAGTCTCTGCACCTTCAGGGCACTTCCAGTAATTTTCTAGTCCTGAGGATAAAGGCTCATAAGACAATTAGGATTAGTCGTGCTTTATGGGGTCCAACCAGCTCTGGGAAAGAGGGCCTGAGAAAGTGGCTTTTGTCCTATTACTTGTGAGATTGAGACCCTCCTTGAAGTGGCCCTGGGTTGTGTCCCTTGGATACATCCATGTGTGTCTTGAAAGCATGTGTTTCAGGTCCTTGCATGTGGCACGGTTCCTCAGTGCCTTGAAGTGGCCCTGGGTTGTGTGCCTTGGCCCTGGGTTGTGTGCCTTGGATACATCCATGTGTGTCTTGAAAGCATGTGTCTCAGTTCCAACATAATAAACTGTGACTGATGCTAGGCTCAGGGGAATGGCTTTTAGACAATGACTGCTGGTTGTGTCTCTCACCAGGCATTGGCCCCTGTTCTACAGAAATGCTCAGAAGAAAGATCCTATACAATATATGCACCCTTCAGTTGGTTGCCTGTGAAAGAGGAGTTATTAGAGAGTGAAAAAACAGTTGTGTGGTTTGCTGAGCTCTGTACTCTTCAGATGTCTGATTGAGAGATCTTTAAATATTTCTTCTGCTGGTACCCATGTCTCTATCCCAACAAAGATTCTGATCCTCAGGGCTGTTTGGAAAAACACCTGTGGTGTCCTGTGGCACAGCCACTAATAGATTCTGTTACTGAAGGAAGTACCCATTTCAGTTTCCAGGGCTGCCTTCGACCACTATAGAGCCTCACCAGAAGACCTGGCATTGGTAACACTGCAATCTGGGCTTCTCCAGTTTTCTCATCTCAATAACACCCCAAGGAGCTCCAGGTTCTTCTGTGACAAACTTTACAGAGTATCCAGTCTCTTCCTTGCTCAAATCCAGATCCCTAAGGTGTAGGTAGGACTCACTGCTCCACTGCCTAACTTGAGTCAGTGGCAACCTTCCTAGCCTTATAGTGATATAGCAGGCCCTTTGGACTCCGGGTATTACCCACAGACAACCAATCCTATACAACTGCGGTGGTCCTTTGATCACCACACAATGTGTAACCTTTTATGGCTTTGATACTAGTTTCCAAATTATGGTAATTCCCAGAAAACCCACTAAATTTAAAGGAGGAACTCACTATATTCTTTGGGGCATCACTGGACATAAGATTAAAGGCAAACAAGTCCACCTTACCTAGGCCATTGGCACAATAGCTTTACCTAATTTTTCAGTGGTCATATTTCAAACCCTGTTTGGATTTTCCATTATTGGGATAGATGCTCTAACTGGTCATGTGGCCTATTAGAATGAAATTAAAGCTTTGGTCTTACCAAATGGGGCCTTGTGGATCTGCTTTAGCCCATTAAAACTGCTGATAGGGCCCCAAATAAATTGAAACAAGGCCTTTGCTAATTGAAATCCGGTATACAAGATATATTAAGAGAAGAGGTAATTATTCCCACTCTTTCTCCATTTTACAGCCCAGTTTGGCTTGTCTTAAACCTAGAAAGAATGAGTGGTACCTTACGGTGGATTACTACTACCTAATGCCATAGTCCCACCCATTAAAATAAGACCCAGGATAACTGAAATGACCAAAAGGGTATAAGCTTTCAGTTGTAAGATGAGTACATAGAATCTAATGTATAGCATGGTGATGATAGTTAATACTGTATCATACACTTGAAATTTGCTGAGAATAAATCTTAAGTGTTCTTATCACACATATAAACAAAAAGGTAATTGTGAGATTATGGATGTGTTAACTGAGTGTGAGAATCATTTCACAGTATATATATGTATGTGTATGTATAAGTACATATATATAATCACATTGTATATTCTAAAGAAGTTTTTTATTTATCTAGTTAGTTATTTAGTTAGTTATTTTAGAGAGGGGGGAAGGAAGGGAGAAAGAGAGGGAGAGAAACATCAATGTGTGAGAGAAAGAGAAATATCAACTGGTTGCCCCTTGCATGCACTCCAACCGGGACCGGGCTGCAACCTTTTTCTCTACGGGATGACACCCAACCAACTCAGCCACACCACTCAGGTCCACATTGTATAAATATATACAATTTTATTTGTCAATTATACCTTAATGAAGCTGGGGTAGGGGGGAGAAATAACCAACACCATTCCATCTGCCACTGCCAAACACTTTGCTGTTACAGGTTTGGCTAGTATGTTCTACTCAGTACCCATTTCAACAACCTCTCAGTTCACATTCAGCTTTGAAGGGACACAATACATTTTAACTTGGTTGTCCATAGGGTACCTAATTAGCTTGGCTATAATACCCAGCCTCTGACAAGATATGAATCAGACCCAAAAGTCACAATATTTCTAGGGAATGCTACTATATTGGTTACATTCTCAGATTAAGGTATTTTCTAGATACTCTGACAGAGGGCATACAAACATTTATGACTGCTCTTACTGAGAGGGAATTGGTTATTGCCCCACATGAGGTTCAGGGGCATGTTATTTCATATGAATTCTTAGACCTCATCTGCTCTGCTGAGGGCAGCTCCATCCCTAACTTAGTTAAAAGGCAACTTCTAGTTTATCAGCCCCAACTACTCTCAAGCAAACCCAACACCTATTAGGTTTCTTTGGCTTCTAGAGACAACATATCCCTGTTTACAAATATTATGAAAACTTATTTATGCCTTCACCATTTTATTTTTTTTTAAATTTTTTTTAAATTTATTTTTTTTCCAATACATATGTCTCCACCTTCCCCCCACCACATTCCCCTGCCCCCCTCCCCCATTTCCCTCCCTCAATCCTTTCCCACTTTGGCTTTTTGTCCATGAGTCCTTGCTATATGTTCCTTGACTTGACCCTTCCCTTCCTTTTCCCCGCCCACTCCTCCCTCCTTCCCTCTTGCCTCTGTTGGTTTCTTTTTTCTTTCAGTGTTGCTGGTCTTATTTTCCTTGCATCTTTGTTTTGTTGGTTAGGTTCCACTTATAGGTGAGATCATATGGTATTTGTCTTTCGCCCCCTGAATGTCTTCATCTTTAAATCACTGTGAAGAGGGGCTCTTTGCAACAGAAAGTCCTATAGTCAGTCTAGAAGACCAAATAACATTGCTTCCTCTACTGCCTCCTAAAGACTCCTTCATGGTGGAAGTGCTGGTAACCACGTGTTATACTTCTTTGAGTCTGGACCACCTACAATATCTATAAATTGCCCATGAATTTCTGGTGCAAAAAGCTGCACACTTCAGTCCTATAATACATGCCATTAGAGCTATTGCTGCTGGCTGCATACCGGGCCTCCTGGAAACAGAGACTGTCACAGGACCTGACCCTGTGACTCTCCACATCCAATGCCTATTATGCTCTACATCATGGAAATGGTAACCTGCAAGGTTGGTATGGCCACTAAGATCTTGCTAAAGTTGAAGGAGCACCTATGGGATATCATCAGATTTGAGCTTTCTGACATATTCTACCTGCAGGAGGAAGTAACCTCTGTCCTCAGTTACTTGCCAGATGCCACCATACTAGAAGAGACCATCCCTTACCAAGACCCCTTGGTTACCTGGGGAGCCCTTTGGGATCAACTGAGTGAACAGCAAATGGAGTTCATACGTATTTTATGGATGGTAGCACCATCATCTCACACAATGGAGCTTGCTAAGGGGCTCTCTTTTAAAATCCTCACTTGAGCATATGTTTTGATTTTGGGCGGGGAAGAGAGAGAGAGAGAGAGAGAGAGAGAGAGACATCAATGTGAGAGAGAAACATCAATTGGTTGCCTCCCATACATGCCCCAACCAAGGACTGAACCTGCAACTCAGGCATGTGCTCAAGCCAGTAATCAAACTGATAAAGGATGGGATCTAAGGGTCAGCAGTATTTGCTGTATTCTTGACATTGGAGGATGTCCTGGTCAACAATCCTGGACCCATAGTCTAGTTATTGAATCCAGCCAATGGCAACAGTAGTTTCTCACTTAAGACCTACTCATTTGGTGTAATAAAAAATACTTTGGGTAATTCCTTGCCTTTTAGACATCATCAAATACACAAATTATGGTCACATGTGTCTCTGCCTATACCAAGGCTCAGGTTGTTTAGACGCCAATTTAATGCTCAAGTTGATAAGTACAAGTTTTAACAACTCAGGCTAAAACCTCTCATATGACACTCCAGATCCTATTTTGCATGTCCATTGGTCTTGTGAAATATCAGTGCTTTGGATGAATGTAAAAGGTTTTCCCTATGTTCTGTCATGGCCAATGTGGTGACAAGTCAATGTACTCTGCAGGAGGACCTATCACTGTCAATATAATTGCTGGGGTGCCATGCCACAGTGGTCCTGATCCTTGTAGTCACTGGCAAATAGATTTTATCAGACCATAGCCCTTCTCTTCTGGTGTAACTCCTTATGCCTTGACCATGATGTACACCTACACTGGTCTTTTTACATGCCCACCCCACATAGACACACAAGTGCATAACGCCTGTATGTGGGCTCACTAAAACACTCTTCATTCCCTTTGGAGTTCCACGCATTATCCACAAAGGCACTCAAAATATTCAACCTTGGCCTGTTGAACAAGGCATTCAATATAACTTGCCTTGCCTCAGTCCAAGACTGCCAGTCTTTTAAACCACCACACTGGCCTATGAAAACAAGCCTTACTGAAATTACAAAATCAGTGTGGCCTTCTAAATGAGTCTTCCTTCTGCCAGTAGCTCTCATTAAACTAAATTCCTGGCCCCTAAAACCCTTTATATCAAAATACACTGATGACACCTCATTTGCTTTTTCTTCCCCTCTGTGGTGACATTTCACAAATTAAGGTTTACGAAGACCACGTTAAACAAGAAATGTCTCCCTTCCATTTTCTATCACTTTTCAGGCTTGCCCCATCCCTGTTTTGATGGAAGTCAGACCTAGGATGGATTTTTAATTATAACTCATTCACTGTTGAACGCCCCTCTGGCAATCCACTAAAGCTGTTCATGCAACCTGATGATGATTTGCCTAAGCTACAAGCTGCCAAAATTTTCAAGTTAGAAAGGATATTTCATTAATAATGTCAATGATGATCTCAGGAGAGACCATTGCCTCAGGACCCATACCCACAATAGTGTGGAGAGCAGACAGAAGCTAAAGAAGATTTAAATTTGCCTGTATTAACCACATTTTCTAGTTTTATTTTTTAATTTGACTATGATGTCTGAGATCTTGCTAAGCGGGATTGCCTTGTTAAATAGATCCCCAAATTTAGCAAGTGATTTTCTTGTGAGTGAACCTTTCATATGCAATCTAATCAATACAGAGTCCTTATTTCTGTGCTGCCAGCTTTATCAGGCTCTTATTCTCCCTTATATTTTGGCCATTATTCCCATTCCCTAGCCACCCAAGTGCAAGGTATCAGACAAATAGGGATAATACCTACACCTGGAGCCCACTGAAATGATTCAAACTAGCCAATTCCAAAATCCTGCTTAGCCTGCCTTGCTCATTCCTTCCCGTGAAAACTACAATAAAGGCTCTTTCCTCTCCCTATGACTGAACTTACTGTGCTTTCACATGCCCTGTGTGGTATGGTGTGTGCCTTTTTACTGGGAACTATGGCTAATAAACTTGCTGTAAGAAGCATCCAAACCTGTAGAAAATTTTAGTGAGTTTATCTGAGCCAAAATGATGACAATTGCTGGGAAGCAGAATCTCAATGGATTGAGAAAATGCTCTGGAGAATGGCAGTTTTGAAGGAGACATAAGGGTAATTACACAAAATTCATTTGTGATAGATTAGGAAGGCAGGAAAATGCAAAGTGGAGAAAATCTCTGAATTTGGATAAAAAGCAAAATGGAGAGACACATACTTCTTTTACATTGGCGGGCACAGGATAGTTCACATTTACAGCATATAGAGAACAAGATAATTTGGAGTTCTGTAGTCTCTGCTTTGGTGGGAGATTGTGCCCTGAAGGGTCTAGAAAAAGGAAATAACACAGACATTCCAAAAGTATGTTATCATAGGTGCAAGAAGACAATGAACAGGCTAAGCTAAGGTAAAGACTGACCTTTTTCAAGGAAGCTGCATGCTTAGGATGTGACTACTCATCATGACTTGCTTTTAGTTAGGAAGCTTTAATTTCAGATCATCCTCTATGGTTACTTTAGGTCTCTGAGTTTGTCAAGGCCGCCAAACAGGCTTCCCCTGAGCTTGTCAGATTTAGTATGTGACCCCCTTTTCATCCACAAAACTATTTTTTGTCTTCTGATCTGTTGTCCTTACCAAACCTAAAGAACAATAAGGTCTACATTTTAAAACATGGTTTCATTCAAGAGCAATTACAACTAAAAAATGCAGGTAACCTCTAATCACACAGACCTGGAATTGAGACAATAGGACCAGAGTATGCCTATGCTGGTCAGTAGCCCCAGGTGCTTCATGCTACAGTATTTACATGGAAAAATGATATTGTTTGGTCTTTTAGCTTTTCATTTCCTAGTACTGCCTACTTTGGGTAATTACCTGGGCCTGGGACATTGCAGATCATAAGGGAGACCCCACCTGGCAATGCTGGGCTATATGTTTGTTTCACTGTTACTCCTAATTACTTGAATTCTTCAGTGCTACAGCTATGGCAAATGACTAGGGGCTAACATCTAAAATATATAAGGAAGTCATATCAGAAAACCACACACACACACACACACACACACACACACACACACACACACCCGATAAAATATGTCTGTTTTTAATTTATTTGTTTTGTTTTAGATTCCACATATAAATGAAATTATATGGTATTTGTCTTTCTCTGCTTATTTCACACAGCCAAATACCCTCTAGTTTCCTCCATCTTATTGCAAATGAAAAGATTTTTATCCTTTTTTTATTGCTGAATAATATTTCATTCTGTATATTTTTTTAATCCACTCATCTAGTGATGGACACCTACTTTGCTTCCATATCTTGGCTATTACTAATAATGCTAGAATAAACATGGAGTGCATTATATCTTTTTGAATTAGTGTATTTCCTTCCTCTAAATCTCCCAGAGATGGAGTTGCTGGGTTGTGTGGCACATCTACTTTTAATTTGGGGTGGGGGGAATCCATAGTGTTTTCCATGATAGCTACACTAAATTACAGTCCCACCAACAATGTATGAGGATTCCCTTTTCTCCACATTCTTGACAGACTTATTGTTGATTTATTGATGAAAGCTATTCAGACAAATGTGAGGTTTTTGCATTTTTCTGATATGAGTAATGTTGAGCATCTTTTCATATGTCTTTTGACCATCTATATATCCTCTTAGGAGAAATGTAGACTGAGGTCCTCTATGCAATCTTAAATTGGATTGTTTTTTTTTTTTTTGGTATGACTTCCTTATATATTTTAGATGTTAGCCTCTTGTCAGATATAATACTTGCGAATATCTTCTTTCATTCAGTGGGTCGTCTTCCGATTTTGTTGATGGTTTTATTTGCTGTGCAAAACATCCTTAGTTTGATGTAGTCCTACGTGTTTATTTTTTTTCTTTGTGTTCCATGCTAGAGGAAATATATCCATAAACATATTACTAAGAGCAATGCCAAAGAGTTGACTGTTTGTGTTTTCTTCTAGGAGTTTTATGGTTTCAGATCTTACATTTAAGTCTTTAATCCATTTTGAGGTTATATGTGTATATGAAGTAGGAAAGTGGTCCAATTACATTTTTTGCATGTATCTGAACTTTTCCCAATACCAGTTATTAAAGAGGCTGTCACTACCCCATTGTATCATCTTGCCTCCTCTGGCAAATATTAATGGACTATATAAGTATGGGTTTATTTAGGGCTCTCTATCCTGTTCTATTAATCTGTGTGTCTGCTTTCACTTCAGTAGCATACTGTTTTGATTACTATACATTTGCAGTATAGCGTGATATCAGGTAGCATGATCCTCCCAACTTTGTACTTCTCTCTCAGAATTGCTGTTTGTGGTCTTTTGTGGTTTTATATGAATTTTTGTATTGTTTGTTCTAGTTCTGTGAAAAACACATCATTTTTAGGTAGGGATTGCATTGAATCTATACACTGCTTTGGGTAGTGTGGACATTTTAATGATGTTAATTTTAACTCTTCCTAGCCATGAGCATGGTATATACTTCCATTTATGTGTATTGTTTTTATTTTCTTTTTCTGGGGGGGGGGATATGCACATTTATTTATTTAATTCTATTTTTAAAAATATTTTATTTACTTTTAGAGATGGGAAGGAAAGGAGAAAGAGAGGGAGAGAAACATCAACATGTGGTTGCCTCTTGTGCACTCCCTGCTGGGGACCTGGCCTGCAACTCAGGCATGTGCTGTGACTGGGAATTGAACCAGCAACACTTTGGTTCACAGGCCGGCACTCAATCCACTAAGCCACATCAGCCACACCCCATGCCCCCTACTCCCACAGTCAGTCACCCCCCCATTGTCTTTGCCCATGATCCCTCTATTCATGTTCCTTTGCTTGCCCCTTCCCATTTTTTCCCCATTCTCCCCCTTCCTCCCCAACTCTGGTCACTGTCAGTTTGTTCCTTATTTCCAAGTCTCTGGTTCTATTTTGCTGGCTTGTTTATTTTGTTGATTAGGTTCCACTTATAGGTGAGATCATATGGTATTTGTCTTTCACCACCAGGCTTATTTCATTTAGCATAATACTCTCTAGTTCCATCCATGCTGTCACAAAAAGTAGGAGTTCCTTCTTTCTATCTGCTGCATAGTATTTAATTGTGTAAATGTACCACGGTTTTTTGATACACTCCTTTACTAATGAGCACTTAAGCTGTTTCCAGCATTTTGCTAATGTAAATAATGCTGCTCTGAACATTGGGGCGCATAGGTTCTTTTGAATTTGTGATTCAGGATTCTTAGGGTGTAGTTCCAGCAGTGGGATTGCTGGATCAAAAGGCAGTTCCATTTGTAGTTTTTTTTTTAGGAAATTTCAAACTTTTTCCCACAGCAGCTGCACCACTCTGCATTCCTACCCACAGTGTACTAGGGTTCTGTTTTCCTCACAACCTCACCAGCACTTGTAGTTTGTTGATTTTTTTAATGATGGCCATTCTGACTGGTGTGAAGTGGTATCTCATGATGGTTTTAATTTACATCTCTCCCATGGCTAGTGATGTTGAGCTTTTTTTCATGTGTCTCTGTATGTCCCCCTTGAAGAAGTGTCTGTTTAGGCCCTTTTAACTGGATTGCTTGTCTTCCTGGTGTGGAGTAGTATGAGTTCTTTATATTTTGGAAATCAAACCCTTGTCCGAGGTATCATTGGCAAAAGTGTTTTCCATATGATTTGTTCCCTTTCCATTAAAAAAAAAAATGTTTTCTTAAGCCATGCAGAAGCTTTTTAGTTTGGTGTAGTCCCCTTAGTTTATTTATTCCTTTATATCCCTTGCTCTATGGGATGTATCAGTGAAAATGTTGCTGCATGGGATAACTGAGAATTTCCTGCCTATGTTTTCCTCTAGGACTTTTATAGTGGCATGACTGTTATACACTGTTATAAATATACTGTTATAGTGTATTTAAGTCTTTTATCTATCTTGAGTTTATTTTGGTGTATGGTGTAAGTTGGTGGTCTAATTTCTTCTTTTTGTATGTTGTCCATATCTCCCAACACCATTGTTGAAGAGGCTATTTTTACTCCATTTCATGTTCCTGCCCCCTTTGTCAAATATCAACTGACTATATTGACATGGGTCTATCTCTGGGCTCTCTATTTTATTTCATTGGTCTATGTTTCTGCTCTGATGCCAGTACCAGACTCTTGATTACAGTGGCCTTGTAATATAGTTTGATATCATGTATTGTGATCCCTCCTACTTTGTTCTTCTATCTCAAAATTGCTAAGGCTATTAGGGTCATTTATGGTCCTATATAAATTTTTGAAATATTTTTTCAATGTTGGTGAAATATGTCATTGGTATTTTGATAGGGATTGCATTGATTCTATAGACTGCTTTGGGTTGTATGGACATTTTAGTGTTGTTAATTCTTCCAATATGCTTCCATTTACTTGTGTCTTCCTTAATTTCTTTCAATCTTTAATGTTCTGTAGTTTTTCTGAGGTAGGTCTTTACCTCCTTGGTTAAGTTTATTCCTAAGTATTTTATTTTTCTTGTTACTATAGTAAATAGGACATTTCCCCTGTTTTCTGTTTCTGGTATTTCATTGTTTGGGTACAAAAATGCCTTCACATTGAGGGAGGGAGGTGGGGGAGGGGTGCAGGGGAAAGTGGTGGTGGGAAGTTGGAGACAAATGTATTTGAACAAAAAAAAATAAATTAAAAAAACACACAAAAAATGCCTTCAATTTCTGAATATTGACTTTATATCCCACCATTTTGCCAAGTTCATTTATTGGATCAAGTAGTTTTTTGGTAAAGTCTATAGGTTTTCTACGTACACTATCATGTCACCTACAAACAATGATAGTTTTACTTCCTCCTTTCCAATTTGGATGTCTTTTGTTTCTTTTTCTTGTTTCATTGCTGTGGCTAGGACTTCCAATGCTATTTTGAATAGAACTGGCGAAAATGGACACCTTTGTCTTGTGCCTGATATTAGAAGAAAATCTTATAGTTTTTGCCCATTTAATATGATGTTGACTGTAGGTTTCTCGTATGTGGCATTTATTATGTTGAGGCATGATCTTGCTATTCCCACTTTGTTGAGTGTTTTTTATCATACATGGGTGCTGTACTTTATCAAATGCTTTCCAACATCTATTCATATGATCATGTGGTTTTTGTCTTTTGTATTGTTTATGTGGTGTATTACATTTATTGATTTCCCTATATTGTACCATCCTTGCATCCCTGGGATGAATCCCACTTGATAATGGTGTATGATCTTTTAATTGTATTGCTGGATGCGGTTTGCCAATATTTTGTTGAGGATTTTAGCATCTATGTTCTTCAGAGATATTGGTCTGTAGTTTTCTTTCTCTGTTGTATCTTTATCTGGTTTTGGAATTAGGATAATTCTGGCCTCGTAAAGAGTATGGGAATCTTCCCTGTTCTTGGATTTTTGGAATAGTTTGAGAAGAATCTGGGTTAGTCTTCTCTAGAAGTTTGGTAAAGTTCTGTGACTCTGTTCGGCCCAAGGCTTTTGTGTGTCTGGAGTTTTTTGATTACTGCTTCAATTTTACTAGATGTTACCAGTCTATCCAGGCTTTTGCCTCTTCTTGACCCAGTTTTGGAGGATTATATGTTTCTATAAATTTGCTCATATTGCCCAGGTTTTCAAATTTCTTGGCATATAGTTGTTCAAATGATCCTTTGTCTTTCTGTGGTATCAGTTGTCATTTCTCCTCTTTTGTTTCTGATTTGATTTATTTGGATCCTCTCTCTTTTTCTCTTGATGAGTCTGGTTAAAAGCTTGTCAATTTTGTTTATCTTTTCAAAGAACCAGCTCCTGGATTTATTGATCCTTTGGATTGTTCTTTCAGTCTCCATGCCATTCAATTCTGCTCTGATCTTAATCATTTCCTTCCTTCTACTTACTCTGGGATTTGTTTGTTGTTGTTCCTCTAGTTTTTGTAGATGTATGATTAGTTGTATATTTGAAATGTTTCTATCTTTTTTAGGTAAGCCTGGATTTCTATGAACTGCCCTCTCAGGACTGCCTTCTCTGTGTCCCATAGGTTTTGGACTGTTGTATGTTCATTTTCATTTGTTTCCAGAAACATTTTTATTTTTTTCCTTTATCTCATTGTTTTCCCATTCATTGTTTAATAACATGTTATTCAGCCTCCAAGTACTTGAATGTTTTTGATGTTTTTCCTTGAGGTTGGTTTCGCACCATTGTGATCTGAAAAGATGCTTGATATGATTTCAATGTTCTTAAATTTTTGAGGCATGTTTTCTGTCCTATCATGTGGCCTATCTTTGAAAATGTTCCATGTGCATTTGAAAAGAGTGTATATTTTGCTTCTTTGGGGTATAAGCTTCTGTATGAGGCACAGAGTTAAGCCCATTTGATTAAGTGTTTTGTTCAGTGCCACAATACCTTTCTTTATTCTTTGTTTGGAAGTTCTGTCCATTGTTGACAGTGGGTATTAAAATCCCTTAGTATAAGTGTGTTACTGTCTATATCTTTCTTGAAGTCCTCCAAGATATTCCTTATATATTTCGGTGCTCCTGTGTTGAGTACATATATGTTTTTGATGCATATGTCTTGACAGATTCTCCCCTTGAGTATTATGAATTGTCCTTCTGCATCACTTTTTATGGACTTTCTTTTGTAGTTTATTTTGTCTGATAAAAGTGTTGCTATGCTGCTTTTTTTTCTTGTCCATTGCTTGGAATATTTTTTTCCAACCCTTCATTTCCAATCTGTGTAGGTTTTTTGTTCTGAGGTGGGTCTCTTATAGGCAGCATGCATGTGGTCATGTTTTCTTATCCATTAAGCTACCCTGTTTTTGATTGGAGCATTTATTCCATTTATATTTAATGTTACTACTGAAAGGTAGTTTTAATTGGTAATTTTTTCCTTATGTACCTGTGTTCCTCTTCCTGTGACTCTTTTTCTTCATCTTCTTAAAGCAGCCCTTTAAGCATTTCTTGCAATGCTGGTTTGACAGAGGTGTATTCTTTCAGCCTTCTTTTGTCTGGAAAACTCCTTATTTCTCCTTCCATTTTAATTGAGAGCCTTGTTGGGTAGAATAGTTCTTGGTTGCAGACCTATGCTTTTCATTACTTGGAATATTTCTTGCCATTCCCTCTGGCTCCTAGTGTTTCTTTTGAGAAACCAGCTCTTAGCTTTATCGGAGTTCCCTTGCATGTTATTTCTTGATTTCCCCTGATGCCTTTAAAATTCTTTGTCTTTTAAATTTGGCAATTTAATTATGATGTGTCTTAGAGTTGGCCTCACTGGGTTCATCTTGATTGGAAGCCTCTGTGCTTCCTGAACTTGCATGGCTTTTCCCATCTTCAAGTTAAGGGATTTTTCTCTCATTTTTTCAAACAGGTTTCCTATTTCTTCTTCCTTTTCTTCTCCTTCTGGTATTCCTATGATTCGAATGTTGTTATGGTTCATGTTGTTTTGCAGCTCCCTAAGCTATCTTGATTTTTTTTTATTCTTTTTTCATGTAGCTGCCCTACCTGGGTATTTCTTTCTACCTTGTCTTCCAGTTCACTGATTTGGTCCTCTGCTTTATCCCACCTGCTTGTAATTCCTCCTAGTGTACTTTTTATTTCAGATATTGTATTCCTCATTTCTTCTTGGTTATTCTTTATAGTTTCTGTTTCCTTTTTCATACTGTTGTGGTTCCCACTCAGTTTATTGTAGTTGTCAGTGAGTTCCTTGAGCATCCTTATAACCATTTTTTTGAATTCTATGTTTAATAGATTGCTTGCCTCAATTTCGTTTAGATATTTTATTGGGGATTCTTCCATTCCTTTTGACTGGGGGTTCTTTCTTTGTCTCCCCATTTTAGGTGGCTCTTTTTGTTTCTGCAATTCCCGATGGTCTGCTTTGCCAGCTGTCTTCGTAGAGTGAACTTCCATGGTAGGAGTTGTGTGGGACTCAGTGGTGCGGTCTCTTTGATCTTGTTGTCTGGATGCTCTAGGGTTGCCCTTTTTTCCATTTGTGTGGGCTTTGTTGTTGTACTTGGGCTTTACTGTTGGTGGTTTCTTTGTTGGTGGGCTCCTCCCTTCAGCGGGCTGACTAGTAGTCACAACTCCCACCTTGTCTTGTATGCTGTTGCACAAGTGTTTGTTAACAAAGAAGTATTACGAGACCACCAAACCTCCATGAGCAAAAAGAACTCTCCTACCATGTCAGCCATCTCAACTGCAATTGAGCTAAGATTAATAAAGGTGAAGAGAAATTGCATATATTATAATATATGACAAAGGGAACATGAGATGACTAAAAGAGGGTGAAATGTTATAGAGGGGTAAGAAGGAAGAGAATTGATAAGAATAGGGCTAGAATTGAGGTGAATGGAAAGAACAAAATTTGAAACAGGGAGACCTGTGCCTGAGACTGCGGCTGATGTAGGAGCATTGGAGGAAAGCTGAGTCAGTGACTGTAACTTAGTGGCTCTCTCCCCTCCCAGAGGGGGGAAGTGACAGGAGAGACCTGGACACTTAAAGTCTTTGGATGGATAAAGAGACAGTAAGAGATGCACAGCTGGAGGTGTACCCTGGCTGGGATGATGGTCGCCACCTGGGATGGGGGTTGTTGACTGGAACAGTACCAGAGGAATTGGGGAGCTGGGTGACAGCTGGAACTGGGAGGAGATGGGCCATGACTGGCCATGACACAGACAGACTATGGACTGGTCAGAGAATTGGTTTGTGTGGAAATCTGGGTGCTTGTTAGGAATAGCAAGGTGCACGTAAGGGGACTTCTCTCAAAAGAGGATCTCAGCTGCTGTGCAAGGACTTTGCATGCACAGAAACTTTGCATGCACAGGGTTCTCACATGCAACAGCTGGGCCAGTGAAAAGGGAAGAGTTGGGGCATGATTTGCTCCCACTCAGGGCACCTTATGGGTTGATCAAAGGGGGACAGCAGGGGTTAAGAGAGGTAGTAGCACCCAGAGAGTCTTCTTTCAATAAGGGAACTGAGCTGCCCTGCAGGGACTTTGTGTGCACGCAGTGCCCAGGCCAACAAAGAGGGAGAAGGGGTGTGATTTGCTCCCACTCAGTGCCCTTCACAGACTGATCAAAGGGTTGTAAAACAAGGTGGATTATTGGTGCCGGCTAGTGCATAGGCGCAGAGTGGACAGTACAGGCTGCACAGTGCTCTGAGAGTGTGGTCTGGAAACTGGGCACCTGTGGTTATTGTAGCTGAGGCCAAGCCCCCATCCTCATGAACCACAGGAAAGGAAAAAAATGGAGCCCAAGCCCCCTCTGCCTGCAGTGTCTGGGACTATCTGCAAAACCCACTTGGCAGGTTTAAAGTCAGCAGGGAGATGTTTCTTTTTCCCCCCTAAGAGTAAGACAATAACACCTGGAGCTGTGAGAAAACCAGAGACGGACCCAGAAGTCAGAAGACAAATACCAACATCTGAGACAAATTTGACTTTTCCGTCCTTCAGAACTTGCATGTTGTTTTAATTTTTCTTCTTTCCACTTAATTAGTGTTTTTGTTTTGTTTGCTTGTTTGATTTCATTGTTTGATTTGTTTTCCTTATTCTCCCTTGCATATTGCATTTTAATTTATCTTCTTTCACTTTACTTGTATTCCAATAACACACTGCTCTTGGTCTTTTACTTTTTATTCTTTTCATTCAGATTACTTATTTCTCACCATACTATTGTTATTGCAAATCTCACACAGCACCCTTCCGTGGACTTAATCCATTTTGCCATCTTCCTGAACTTCATTGTTGGGGTTAATTTTATTTTCCTATACACTAAGCAAAGTTTGTATCCCTTATTCTTACCATTTCTCCTCCTCCTAACCTCGTGTAAGCACTCTGCTTCCGAAAACCAGCTCACATTCTTTTTTCCATCTAATAAGAGCCTTTTTTCACCTTTTCTAAAAAGAGGCTAGTTGGGTGAAATATCATGGTTATTGCTATATTTCTCCAAAGGATCTCCTATTTGTCCACTACTTATTAGTACTTCTAATCTCAAATGATACTCTCCCGCTCTCTTACTCCATTTTGCCTTCATCCTGCCCTGGATCAGTTAAGTAAAGAATTTTATCTCATTATTTCTTTATCCTTTTTTTCCTTTCCTTTTTTCTTTCCTCTCTTTTTCTTCCCCCTCTCTCAGCCTGGGCTGTACTCCTTACTCTTATTAGTTTGCTTCCCCCATATTCTCAAAATAATTTTTCTTTACTGTAGGCACCTGATAATCACATTTTGCTTTCCTAAAATATTCTTTTTCTGGAGAGAAAAAAGATGGCGGAGGAGTGAATGGGAGTCACACGGACCTCCTCCCAAGACCAAACTGGAATTGTGACTAAATAGTGGAGAAATCACCTGGAAAACAATGGAACAATAGTGGGAGAGGAGCCTTGGAGCCTCGGACAGACAGTGGATTCAACTCACACATCCCAACAGGTAAGAAGTGCGGTGGAGGCTCGAGAGGGTGGGTTGGGTGCCCACGAGCACCAGCACCAGAGGGACATTGAAACGGCCAGTTGGATCCCCCTGAGGCGAACGGGGTCTGAATCATAACCAGGGACATCTAAACTACAGCAGCTAAAACCAGGAAAACACACAGACAAAACGCAATCCCGATAAGCTTAGGGGCGCTTTTAGAAGAGGAGAAGAGGAGAAAGGGTCTCATGGATACAGGAAGACCGAGGGCCCCATTCAAGAGGGACCCAAGGAGGCCCATTCCAAGACACATCATCATTAAAATGGCAACTGTCAAAGACAAAGAGAGAATCCTCAAGGCAGCAAGGGAGAAGGAGAAACTAACATACAAGGGGGCCCCGATACAGCTAGGAGCTGACTTCTCAACAGAAACACTACAAGCCAGAAGGGAATGGCAACGAATATTCCAAGTAATGAAAAGTAAGGGCCTACAATCAGCGCTGCTCTACCTAGTAAGGCTCTCAATTAAAATAGAAGGTGAAATAAGGAGTTTCCCAGACAAAAGAAGGCTAAAAGAATATGTTTCCACCAAACCAGCACTACACGGTATGCTAAAGGGACTAGTTTAAGAAGATGAAATAAAAGAGTGAGAAAGAGAAAAACACAGGTACAAAAAGAAATGAATAGGTTTCTATCAGTAATAACTGTCAATGTAAATGGACTAAATGCCCCAATTGAAAGACACAGGATAGCTGAATGGATAAGAAAACATGACCCACACATATGCTGCCTACAAGAGACCCACCTCAGAGCAAAAGACCTACACAGATTGAAAGTAAAGGAATGGAAAAAAATATTCCAAGCAAATGGGCAAGAGAAAACGGCCGGGGCAGCAATACTTATGTCAGACAAAATATATTTCAAAACAAAGGCCATGAAGAGAGACCCGAAAGCAGCTGTTGTGGAGAGAAGATGGCGGAGGAGTGAATGGGAGTCACGCTGACCTCTCCCAAGACCAAACAGGAGTTGCAACTAAATAGTGGAGTAATCACCTGGAAAACAATGGAACGATAGTAGGAGAGGAGCCTTGGAGGTGCAGACAGTGGATTCGACTCTCACAAGTGAGAAGTTGGTGGAGGCTCGAGAGGGTGAGCTGCGTGCCCACGGGCACTAGCACCAGAGGGACATTGAAACAGCCAGTTAGATTCCCCCGAGAAGAACAGGGTCTGAATCATAAACAGGGACCCCTAAACTACAGCACCTAAAACCAGGAAAATACAGACAAAATGCAACCACGAAAAGCTTAGGGGTGCTCACTGCCAAAGACAGGTGGCTGGGGATGCAAAGAGACATTTAAAGGGCTAATGGAAAAATTGCAGTGGCAGCCACCCTCCTTGATCTCTCGGTAGAGGCGGCAGCAGGGTGGGCTGGTGCCTGGGAAAAGACTTGTGAGGAAAACTTTGTGAAGAGAACTGACACGGCGGCTGGTAGAGCCCCGGTGATAACGCACATCCCACTCTGCAGCTACCATCTCGCTCAGGCATAAGGGAATCAGTTAACCTGCCTTTTGTGCGCTCCGCACACAGATTGTGCATGTGAGCTGGGGGACTGAGTGCAGACTGGCTGGGAGAGCCTTGAGGTGAGAGTGAAGATGGAGGCGTTAGGGAAATAACGGGAGGAGGAACCGGGGAGTCCCGACTCCTTCTCCTTGCCGTAGTCTCCATTGCACGGGAAGAGGCCACACCCCCAAAGAGCCAAAAGCCGAAAAGCACACATAGACACCCCTAAAACACCCAATGCAGGAGCGCACACTTGCGCCGAGTGACCGGCGAGGACTGGAGCATGTGTGTGACCCGCGCGGGCTGGCGAACGCTTGCACCGGGGCGGCAAGGCCTCCCACAGATTGGCACCGATCCGGCCTGCGAGGGAGTGCACAGAGCGGCAAGGGCAGGCGTAAACTGACCCGCCCGCCCGCGATTGCGGAGCGGCCCACAAAATTAGTAGAGCTGCCCAGAGTCCCTGGAGGAGAGACCAGAGACAGGATTAACCGGAGAGTCCTGGAGCTGAATTCCTCCCATTTCCGTAGTCCCCATTTGGCAAGGGCAAGCAACGCACCCAAAGAGCCAAAAGCAGGGAAAATACACAATAGAGGACCCTAAACTGACCAGTGCCGCGAGCTCGCCGGCCAGGGGGGCCAGATGAGTATGCGAGGTCACGAATAAGCCCCCCAGTCTGGGGCAAGCATATGCGAGCCCAGGCAGGCGGGGGATCCTGCCGCGCTGGGAGCGCGCTCAAGGAGCCCGCGTGAGAGTGCAGAGAGATCCCAAAAAATAGCCCAGCCCTGACCGAAGGGGTCACAGAGCTGCTCCAAGCAGGAGTCAGACACAGGCATTAGACTCCTGGAAGGCTCAAACAAACAACCCAAGATCCTATAGGGTCAACAACTGACATCATCAGAGGCAGGCCCAGGAAGAAAAGTAAAGGACAAAAGTACTAAACAGACTCTCACATAAATGGGAAGAAAAAGAAGTTGCCCCCAAATGAGTGGAAAAGGGGACTCCCCACAGAGAGAGCTCAATGAAATAGAGGCAAGGGAACTATCAGACACTGAATTCAAAACACTGGTTCTAAGGAAGCTCAATGAGCTCAGCCAGCTCAAAGATAACTATCAGAAACTGCAGAGAAACTATCAGGATCTTACAGACAACTATATCAGCCTGGAAAAGGACATAGAAACTATCAAGAAGGCACAAGAGGATATGAAGAATACCATTTCTGAGTTGAAGAACACAGGAGAAGGAATCCAAAGCCGGCTGTATGAAGCCGAGGATCGAATCAGTGAGATGGAGGATAAGGTAGAAAGAAGCTCCCAGAAGGAACAAGAAATGGAAAACGACTCAAAAAGAATGAAGAGGCATTGAGGGAAATGCAGGACCACCTGAAACGCAATAATATCCATATAATAGGGATCCCAGAAGGAGAGGAAGAGGAGCAAGGGATAGAGAACATCCTTGAAAAAGTAATGATGGAAAATTTCCCTAATTTGAGGAGAGAAAGGTTCTCATGGATCCAGGAGGCACAGAGGACCCCACTCAAGAGGGACTCAAAAGAGGTCCACTCCAAGACACATCATCATTAAAATGGCAACTGTCAAAGACAAAGAGAGAATCCTCAAGGCAGCAAGGGAGAAGGAGAAAGTAACATACAAGGGGGACCCGATACGCCTAGGAGCTGACTTCTCAACAGAAACACTACAAGCCAGAAGGGAATGGCAACAAATATTCCAAGCCATGAAAAGCAAGGGCCTACAGTCAAGGCTGATCTACCCAGCTAGGCTCTCCATTAAAATACAAGGGGAAATCGGAGTTTCCCAGACAAAAGAAGGCTAAAAGAATACATCTCTACCAAACCAGCACTCCAAGATATGCTAAGGGGACTGGTTTAAGAAGATGAAGGAAAAGAATGAGAGAGAGGAACACAGGCACAAAGAGAAAAGATGAGTAAGTTTCTATCAGTAATCTCTCTCAATGTGAATGGACTAAATGCCCCAATCAAAAGACACAGGGTAGCTGAATGGATAAGAAAACATGACCCACACATATGCTGCCTACAAGAGACCCACCTCAGAGCAAAAGACCTACACAGATTGAAAGTAAAGGGATGGAAAATAATATTCCAAGCAAATGAACATCAGAAAAAGGCTGGCGTTGCCATACTTGTATCAGACAAAGTCGATTTCAAAGCAAAGGCCATAAAGAGAGACCCAGAGGGGCACTTTATCATACTTAAAGGAAGAATCTATCAAGAAGACATCAACATTGTAAACTTATATGCTCCCAATATAGGAGCCCCCAAGTTTATAAGGAAATTGTTGGATGACTTCAAAAAAGATATAGATAGCAACACACTGTTAGTAGGGGATTTCAACACCCCACTGTCAAAAATGGACAGATCTTCCAAACAAAACATTAATAAACATATCGTGGCGCTGAATGAAACACTGAATCAAAGAGACTTAACTGACATATATAGAATCTTACATCCCAAAGAAGAAAAATACACATTCTTTTCAAATGCTCATGGCAGTTTTTCAAAGATAGACCACATGATAGGACACAAAGCAAGCCTCAGTAAATTCAGGAAAATTGAAATAATACCAAACTTTTTCTCAGACCACAAGGCCTTGAAACTCGAAATCAAACTCAAAGAGAAACTTCAAAAACTTGGAAACTCATGGAGACTGAACAGTACACTATTAAACAATGAATGGGTCAATAATGAGATAAGAGAAGAAATCAAAAAATTTGTGGAAACAAATGAAAATGAACAGACAACTGTCCAAAACCTATGGGACACAGCAAAGGCGGTCCTGAGAGGGAAGTTCATAGCAATACAGGCTGACCTTAAAAAGATAGAAACATTTCAAATAAAAGACCTAACACTACAACTTGAAGAACTGGAGAAACAACAACAAATAAATCCCAGAGCAAGTAGAAGGAAGGAAATAGTCAAGATTAGAGCAGAACTAAATGACATAGAGACAAAAAGAACAATTCAGAGGATCAACCAATCCAGAAGCTGGTTCTTTGAAAAGATTCATAAAGTGGACAAACCTTTAAGCAGACTCATCAAGAAAAAAAGGGAGAGGACCCAAATTAATAATATCAGAAATGAAAGAGGAGAAATAACAACTGATACCACAGAAATACAAATGATTATCAGAAACTATTATGAACAATTATATACCAAGAAATTTGAAAATCTTGATGAAATGGACAAATTTTTAGAAAAGTATAATCTTCCAACACTGAAGGAGGAAGAAACAGAAAGCTTGAACAGACCGATAACAGCTGGGGAAATTGAAGCTGTAATCAAGAAACTCCCGGCACACAAAAGCCCTGGACTGGATGGTTTCACAGGAGGATTTTACAAAACATTTAAGGAAGAGCTAACCCCTGTCATTCTCAGACTATTCCAAAAAATCCAAGAGGAGGGAAGACTGCCAGACTCCTTCTATGAGGCCAGCATCACCCTGATCCCAAAACCAGATAAAGACCCTACAAAGAAAGAAAACTACAGGCCAATTTCGCTGATGAACATAGATGCTAAAATCCTCAACAAAATATTGGCAAACCGCATCCAGCAATACATTCAAAAGATTATCCATCACGATCAAGTGGGATTCATCCCAGGGATGCAGGGATGGTTCAATATACGCAAATCAGTAAACGTGATACACCACATAAATCAAAGAAAAGACAAAAACCACATGATCATCTCGATAGATGCAGAAAAAGCATTTGACAAGGTACAGCACCCATTTATGATCAAAACACTCAGCAAAATTGGAATAAATGGGGCATTCCTCAACGTAATAAAGGCCATATATGAAAAACCTACAGCCAATATCATACTCAACGGGCAAAAACTGAAAGCTTTCCCACTAAGGTCGGGAACACGACAAGGATGTCCGCTCTCACCGCTTCTTTTCAACATCGTATTGGAAGTCCTAGCCACAGCGGTCAGA
Organism: Pteronotus mesoamericanus; assembly: GCF_021234165.1. Classification (NCBI taxonomy): domain Eukaryota; kingdom Metazoa; phylum Chordata; class Mammalia; order Chiroptera; family Mormoopidae; genus Pteronotus; species Pteronotus mesoamericanus. The sequence continues at coordinate 7,666,861 of NW_026555307.1, forward strand.
CAAGAGAAAGAGATAAAAGGCATCCAAATAGGAAAGGAGGAAGTAAAACTATCATTGTTTGCAGATGACATGATAGTGTACATAGAGAACCCTGTAGACTCTACCAAAAAACTCCTCAACCTAATAAGTGAATTTGGCAAAACAGCAGGATACAAAGTCAACATTCAGAAATCAAAGGTGTTTTTGTACACCAGCAATGCAATAGAAGAAGAAGAAATCAGGAAAAATATACCATTCGATATAGGACGAAAAAAGATAAAGTACCTAGGGATAAATTTAACTAAAGTCACAAAAGACCTGTATGCAGAAAACTATACAACATTGAAAAAAGAAATTAAGGAAGACACAAATAAATGGAAGCATATACCGTGCACATGGATTGGAAGAATTAATATCCTTAAAATGTCCATACTACCAAAAGCAATTTATAGATTCAACGCAATCCCTATTAAGATACCAATGACGTATTTCACAGAAATAGAACAGACATTTCAAAAATTTATATGGAACCATAAACGACCTCGAATAGCTGAAGCAATTTTGAGAAAGAAACACAAAGTAGGAGGGATCACAATACCGGACATCAAACTCTACTACAAAGCCACTATACTCAAAACAATCTGGTACTGGCACAAGAACAGACCCATAGACCAGTGGAACAGAATAGAAAGCCCAGAAATAAGCCCAGGTCTCTATGGACATCTAATATTCGACAAAGGGGGCAGAATCATAAAATGGGGCAATAACAGCCTCTTCAACAAATGGTGTTGGGAGAGCTGGATGGCTAAATGCAAAAAATTGAAATTGGATCATCAGCTGACACCATACACAAAAATAAACTCAAGATGGATAAAAGACTTAAATATAAGTCGCAACACCATCAAAGTCCTAGAGGAGAACATTGGCAGGAAACTCTCAGATATCCCACGCAGCAATTTTTTCACTGATATGTCTCCTAAAGCAAGGGACATAAAGGAAAGAATAAACAAGTGGGACCTCATCAAAATAAGAAGCTTCTGCACGGCTAAAGAAAACATCAGCCAACTGAAAAGGGAGCCAACCATTTGGGAAAATATATTTGCTAATGATACATCAGATAGAGGTTTGATCTCCAAGATATACAAAGAACTCACTCGACTTTACTCCAAGAAGACAAACGATCCAATCAAAAATGGGCAAAGGACCTGGGCAGATGCTTTTCTAAGGAGGAGATACAGAGGGCCCAGAGGCATTTGAAAGGATGCTCTGCATCACTAGCCATTAGAGAAATGCAGATCAAAACCACCATGAGGTACCACCTCACACCGGTCAGAATGGCCATCATAAACAGATCCACAAACAACAGGTGCTGGCGAGGCTGTGGAGAAAAGGGAACTCTAGTCCACTGTTGGTGGGAATGCAGACTGGTGCAGCCACTATGGAAAGCAGTGTGGAATTTCCTCAGAAAGCTGAAAATGGAACTGCCTTTTGATCCAGCGATTCCCCTGCTGGGACTATACCCTGAGAACACCAAAACGCCAATAGAAAAGAATCTATGCACCCCAATGTTCATAGCAGCACAATTTACAATAGCCAAGTGTTGGAAGCAACCTAAATGCCCATCAGTAGATGATTGGATCAAAAAATTATGGTACATATACACAATGGAATACTACGCAGCAGAAAGAAAAAAAGAAGTACTAAACTTTGCGACAGCATGGATGGAACTGCAGAGCATCATGCTAAGCGAAATAAGCCAGGGGGCGAAAGACAAATACCATATGATCTCACCTATAAGCGGAACCTAACCAACAATGCAAAGAAGCAAGGAAAATATGACCAGCAACACTGAAAGGAAAAGAAATCAACAGAGACAAGAGGGAAGCGGGGGGCAGGGAAAGGGAAGGGAAGGGGAAAGTCAAGGAACATATAGCAAGGACTCATGGACAAAACCAAAGGGGAAGAGCTGAGGGAGGGAAGGTGGGAAGGGGCAAGGGAAAGAGGTGGGAGGAAGGCAGAGACAAATGTATTTAAAAAGTAAATAAATTAATTAAAAAAAGAAAGAAAGCATGATCCACACATATGCTGCCTACAAGAGACCCACCTCAGAGCAAGAGACCTACACAGATGGAAAGTAAAGGGATGGAAAAAATATTCCAAGCAAATGGGCACGAGAAAAAGGCTGGGGTTGCCATTCTTGTATCACACAAAGTAGATTTCAAAACAAAGGCCATAAAGAGAGACCCAGAGGGGCACTTTATAATACTTAAAGGAAGAATCTATCAAGAAGACATCAACTTTGTACACTTATATGCTCCTAAGATTGGAGCACCCAAGTTTATAAGGAAATTGTGGGATGCCTTCAAAAAAGATATAGACAGCAACACACTGATAGTAGGGGATTTCAACACCCCACTATCAAAAATGGACAGATCTTCTAAACAAACCATCAACAAGGATATGGTGGAGCTGAATGACACACTGAATCAAATAGACTTAACTGACATATACAGGACCTTACATCCCAAAGAAAAATACACATTCTTTTCAAAGGCTCATGGAAGTTTTTCAAAGATAGACGACATGATAGGACACAAAGCAAACCTCAGCAAATTCAGGAAAATTGAAATAATACCAAACTTTTTCTCGGACCACAAGGGCTTGAAACTGGAAATCAACCTCAAAGAGAAACTTCAAAAACTTGCAAACTCATGGCCACTGAACAGTAGACTATTAAACAGTGAATGGGTAGACATTGAGATAAGAGAAGATAGCAAAAAAATTTCTGGAAACAAATGAAAATGAACAGAAAACAGTCCCAAACCTAGGGGACACAGCAAAGCCAGTCCAGAGAGGGAAGTTCATAGCAATACAGGCTTACCTAAAAAAGATAGAAACATTTCAAATAAAAGACCTAACACTACAACTTCAAGAACTGGAGAAACAACAACAAATACATCCCAGAGCAAGTAGAAGGAAGGAAATAGTCAAGATTAGAGCAGAACTGAATGACATAGAGACGAAAAGAACAATTCAGAGGATCAACCAATCCAGAAGCTGGTTCTTTGAAGAGATAAATAAAATTGACAAGCCTTTAAGCAGACTCATCACGAAAAAAAGGGAGAACACCCAAATGAATAATATCAGAAACGAAAGAGGAGAAATAACAACTGATACCACAGAAATACAAATGATTGTCAGAAACTACTATGAACAATTATATGCCAAGAAATTTGAAAACCTTGATGAAATGGACAAATTTTTAGAGAAGTATAACTTCCAACACTGAAGGAGAAAGAAACAGACAGCTTTAACAGACCAATAACAGCTGGGGAAATTGAAGCAGTAATCAAGAAACTCCCAGCACACCAAAGCCCAGGGCCGGACGGTTTCACAGGAGAACCCCACAAATTAAGAAAACTACAGGCCAATTTTGCTGATGAATATAGATGCTAAAATCCTCAACAAATATTGGCAAACCGCATTCAGTAATACATTAAAAATATATTCCACCACGTTCAAGTGGAATTCATCCCAGGCACGCAGGGATGGTTCAATATACGCAAATCAGTAAACGTGATACATCACATAAGTAAGAGAAAAGACAGAAACCACATGATCATCTCGATAAATGCAGAAAAAGCATTTGATAAGGTACAGCACCCATTTATGATCAAAACACTCAGCAAAATGGGAATAAATGGGGCATTCCTCAACGTAATAAAGGCCATTTATGAGAAACCTACAGCCAACATCATACTCATGGGCAAAAACTGAAAGCTCTCCCACTAAGAACAGGAACACGACAAGGATGTCCGCTCTCATTGCTTCTTTTTAACATCGTATTGGAAGTCCTAGCCACAGGGGTCAGACAAGAGAAAGAGATAAAAGGCATCCAAATAGGAAAGGAGGAAGTAAAGCTATCCTTGTTTGCAGATGACAATGATAGTGTACATAGAGAACCCTGTAGACTCTACCAAAAAACTCCTCAACCTAATAAGTGAATTTGGCAAAACAGCAGGATACAAAGTCAACATTCAGAAATCAAAAGTGTTTTTGTACACCAGCAATGCAATAGAAGAAGAAGAAATCAGAAAAAAAAATACCATTCGATATAGCAAGAAGAAAAATAAAGTACCGAGGCATAAATTTAACCAAAGACGTAAAAGACCTGTACGCAGAAAACTATACAACACTGAAGAAAGAAATTAAGGAAGACACAAATAAATGGAAGCATATACCGTGCTCATGGATTGGAAGAATTAAGATCATCAAAATGTCCATACTACCCAAAGCAATTTATAGATTCAACGCAATCCCTATTAAGATACCAATGACATATTTCACAGAAATAGAACAGACATTTCAAAAATTTATAGGGAACGATAAACGACCCCGAATAGCCTCAGCAATTTTGAGAAAGAAACACAAAGTAGGAGGGATCACAATACCGGACATCAAACTCTACTACAAAGCCACTATACTCAAAACAATCTGGTACTGGCACAAGAACAGACCCATAGACCAGTGGAACAGAATAGAAAGCCCAGAAATAAGCCCAGGTCTCTATGGGCATCTAATATTTGGCAAAGGGGGCAGAAGCATAAAATGGAGCACTAATAGCCTCTTCAACAAATGGTGTAGGGAGAGCTGGACGGCTACATGCAAAAAACTGAAATTGGATCATCAGCTGACACTATACACAAAAATAAACTCAAGATGGATAAAAGACTTAAATATAAGTCGCAACACCATCAAAGTCCTGGAGGAGAACCTGGGCAGGAAACTCTCAGATATCCCACGCAGCAATTTTTTCACTGATAAGTCTCCTAAAACAAGGGACATAAAGGAAAGAATAAACAAGTGGGACCTCATCAAAATAAGAAGCTTCTGCACGGCAAAAGAAAACATCAGCAAAATGAAAAGGGAGCTAACCATATGGGAAAATATATTCGCTAATGATACATCAGATAGAGGTTTGATCTCCAAGATATATAAAGAACTCACTTGACTCCACTCCAAGAAGACAAACAATCCAATCAAAAAATGGGCAAAGGACCTGGGCAGACGCTTTTCCAAGGAGGAGATACAGAGGGCCCAGAGGCATTTGAAAGGATGCTCAGCATTACTAGCCATCAGAGAAATGCAGATCAAAACCACCATGAGGTACCACCTCACACTGGTCAGAATGGCCATCATAAACAGATCCACAAACAACCGGTGCTGACGAGGCTGTGGAGAAAAGGCAACCCTAGTACACTGTTGGTGGGAATGCAGACTGGTGCAGCCACTGTGAAAAGTAGTGTGGAATTTCCTCAAAAAGCTGAAAATGGAACTGCCTTTTGATCCAGTGATTCCCCTGCTGGACTATACCCTAAGAACACCAAAACGCCAATAGAAAAGAACCTATGCACCCCAATGTTCATAGCAGTACAATTTACAATAGCCAAGTTTTGGAAGCACCCTAAATGCCCATCAGTAGATGATTGGATCAAAAGTTATGGTACATTTATACAATGGAATACTACGCAGCAGAAAGAAAAAAATAACTACTAAACTTCACGACAGCATGGATGGAACTGGAGAGCATTATGCTAAGTGAAATCAGCCAGGGGGCGAAAGACAAATACCATATGATCTCACCTATAAGTGGAACCTAACCAACAATACAAAGATGCAAGGAAAATAAGACCAGCCACACTGAAAGGAAAAGAAACCAACAGAGAGAAGAGGGAAGGGGGGGGCAGGGAAAGTGGTGGGGGGTAGGCAGAGACAAATGTATTTAAAAAAAATAAAGGAGAGCTGGAAAAAAAAAGAATATTATAAAAGAATGTTACTAGTACTCGGCTTAAATAAAACTTGTGAATATCGAAAAAGTACGTGGTATAATCTAATAAGTATAAAACCATGATAAGAAAATGAAGTCATTTAAAATATCAAAAAGAATTAAAAAACAAAAACAAACAAAAAAACTGAAAACCAAGAGAAGAAAGAGCAGTTAAAAAAAACATGGAAATTCTGATGAAGACCAAGGTGAATTTTGTCTGAGCTCTTGCTGCTTGCCTTCTGACTTCTTTTTTGATCTCTTTCTAGTTTTGTGTCAGCTCCAAGTCTTACTATCTTACTCTTAAAAAAACAAGAGTTTTAATTATTTTCAGAACGAGGGGAAGAGAGGGAGAGAGGGAGAGAAACGTCAATGTGCAAGAGATACATGAATTGGTTTCCTCTTGTGCCCCCATACTGGGAACCTGGCCTGCAACCCAGGCTTGTGCCTTGACCAAGAATTGAACTGGCAACCTTTCCATCCACAGACCAGCATGCAGTCTACTGAGTAACCCCAGCTGGGCTCTTTTACTCTTTCAAAAAAAAAAAAAAAAAGAAAAAGAAAAAGAAAAAGAAAAGCCCCCTGCTGTTGGTTATGCCTGGGGGCATAACCTGTGGGCAGATTTCCCAGCGCCTACAGAAAGAGGGAAGTTGTGGTCAGATTCCTCTTTCTGGAGATTTGGCAAGGAAGGGAACTCAGTCTGGGCTACAGTAATTACAGGTGCCTAGTTTCCAGCTCATGCCCTGAGAGCACTGTATGGCCTGCACTCTCTGTGCAGTTGTACTGGGGTGGTGCAGATAAACCACCTTGCTTTGCACCCATTTGATCATCTGTGAGGTGCATTGAGTGGGAGCAAATCTTGCCCACAATCCTCCCTCATTGGCTTGGCAGGTGTGCACATGAGGCCCCGCCCATTGTGCATCAGTTCCCATTTTGAAAAAAGTTTGTGTGTGCTGCTGCCACTCAGAGCCACTGTCTAGCTTTCCACACACTCCATGTCTGGCAAGTCCAGGGTCTATCTCAGTCAAAGCCAGTCACAGGCCACCTCTTTTCCCAGTTCCCGGTGCCACCAGGATACCCCCCCACTCTCTGGCACTCTCCGGCACTCTCCCTACCTGTCACTGCCACCCTGGCTTGGGTGCACCACCAGCTATGTGCATGCTTGCTGCCTTTTTTCCCCCTTGGCGACTTTATCTGTTTACATATCTCCTGGCACCGGTCTGCGATTTCCCTGCCCTGGGAAGGGAGGGAGCCACTAGGCTGCTATCACTGACCCTCCTCTTTTCTGACGTCCCCGCAGCAGTGGTGGTTTCTGGTGCCACATCCATCCAGGGACTTTCCCCATCTGCCTATAAAACCTCTTCACCACCTGTTTTGAAGAGTCCTCTGCACATTTTGGCTTCCAAACTTCATATGAGCTAAAATCCTGTTGGCTGTTCAGTTTGGTTTTTGGAAGATCAGCTAAGTGTCCCAGTTGGGTGCACAAGCAGGTGGGCTCACCTCCCTCCTACTTCGCTGCCATCTTCCCCTCCCAGGACAACCAGCATTTTGAACTCAATATCTGATAGCTTTCTTGCCTCTATCACATAGCACTCATTCTGGGGATTTCTCCTTTCCTTTTGATTGGGGGTGGTTTCTTTGTCTCCCAATTTTAGGTACTCTTTGTTTCTGCTTCTTAAATTGACCTGCTTTGACTCCCTGTATTCACGACATGAACCTCTATGATAAGAGACTTGTGGGAGTCAGTGGTGCAGTCTCCTTGATCTCCTGTGCTTGATGCTCTTGGGATGCCCTTATGCTCTTTATGTTGGCTCTCTGGTTGTAACTGGGTTTTGATTGTTGGGTTGTTGTTTGGTGGGTCCTTCCTTCCAGCTGGCTGAGAGTCACTCTGCCCACGTTTTATATGCTGTTGCGCATGTGCACTGTTTTCCCTTTCTGGATCTGCCTCAGATGATGTCAGGTGGTGTCCCAGTCTGGTCTTAGGCAACCTGTTCAAGACTACCAGGGATCCACCGTCTATGGCTGACTCTGTCAGTTGTTAATCTAGTCACTCTGTAATCAGCAGTCACACGTAAGCACCACAGGGTGGGACAGAGTAACTCCCGAAGGCAGGGTTATTGCTTCCCCTCAGGCTGATGCCACCAGGAAGGGAGTGGCCTGCTCAAGCAAGATGGCTGTGGCGTAAGGGGGATGCCTCAGCACCAGCTTCCTGATAGCTGCTCTCTCAGTTCTCTCCCCAAAACCACCATCCCTAGTCTCTCCTCAAGTGTGTCTAGTACACTCGTCCCCCCATCCCTCTTTGCTGGAGCTCAGGGTAAGTGGATGCAAGTAAAATTTTATCACTGGCCCTTTAAATGGCTCTGTGATTCCAGCTGTCTTTCTCTGGCAAAGAGAAACCCTAACACTTTTCACAATTAGATGTTATCTGGATTCTTTTTGGGCTCTGGTTCTGTAGGCTGGGGGGCCCAGCTTGGTGTTTAGACCCCATACTTCTCAGGGGGGATTCCTGGCCACTAAAATATTCCACCAGCACTTCAGTTGCCACTCATGGGAGCCCAGTGAGCCCTCTCACAACTCCTCTGTACTCTGTGCCACTCACATGTGGCAAAGCTGTTTCTTCTGTCTGTGGTTATAATTCTTCTCTCTTGCTATTGTTCAGTTGTTTATACTGGATGATTTCTCACAATTAAGTTGTAATTTCAGATAGGTCCTGGGAGGAGGTTGATGAAGCCTCCACTCACTCCTTTGCCATTTTGGATCTCCCATATCTTTCTTCTTAGAGAAGACCCTTTAACATTTGTTGTGATATTGTTTTAGGGTTTGTTTGTTTGTTTTGGTTGGGGAAGCTGTATATTTTGTATTCAGTTTTAAATGATAGCATCGCTGGGTAGAGTATTATAGGTTGTAATTACTTCATCACTTTGAATGTTTTGTGCCAATCCCTTCTGGCCTGCAGTGTTAAGAAATCAGCTGATAGCCTTATGGGAGCTTCCTTGTAGATAACTGTCTCTTGCTGCTTTTGAGATTATCTGTTTTCCTTCATCCTTTGACATTTTAATTATGATGTATCTTGATGTGGGTCTTGTTGCCTTTATCTCTCTCTCTTTTTTTTTTTTAGTTTTTAGTTTTGTTTTAATTATATGTACATTGGGCAAATATACTTACCAAGGAGGAAGACTTATAGCCTATCATGCTTCCCAATTTTTTAAAATTTTATATTTCATTGTTTATGCTATTATGGTTATTCCACATTTCCCCTTTTGCAACCCTCCATCCAGCCTGTCCCCACTTCCATAATCAGGCCCTTCACCATTGTCCATGTCCATGTGTCCTTCATATATGTTCTTTGACTAATCATTTCACTTTCTTTCAATCAGTCCCACTTCTCCCATCTCCTCTTACAGCTATCAATCTGCTCCATGATTCTATGCCTCTAGTTCTATTTTGCTCACTAGTTTATTTTGTTCATTAGGTTCTTGTAAGTGAGATAATATGGTATTTGTCTTTCACCACCTGGCTTATTTCACTTAACATATTAGTCTCCAGTTCCATTCATGATGTCACCAAAGGTAGGAATTCCTCCTTTCCTTCTGCTACATAGTATTCCATCATATTGATGTATACAGTTTTTTTATCTACTCTTCTACTGATGGGCACTTAGGCTGTTTGTAAATCTCGGCTATTGTAGATAGTACTGCTATGAACATTGGGGTGCATAAATTCTTTTGAGTTGGTGCTCTGGAATTCTTCTCTGGGTCAAAAGGCAGGTTGATTGTAGTTTTTTTTAGGAAATTCCATACTGTTTTCTACAGTGGCCACACCAGTCTGCATTTCCACCAACAGTGTACTAGAGTTCTAATTACTCCACATCCTCACTAGCACTTGTTGTTTGTTGGATTTATTAATGATAGCCATTTTGGCAGATGTGAGGTGATACCTCATTGTGATTTTAATTTGCACCTCGCTCATGGCAAGTGATGTTGAGTATTTTTTCATATGTTTATGAGCCATCTGTATGTCCTCCTTGGAGAAATGTTTATTCAGGTCCTTTGTCCATCTTTTAATTGGATTGTTTGTCTTCCTGGTGTTAAGTCATATAAGGCCTTTATATATTTTGGGGATTAATCCCTTGTCAAATGTATTATTGGAAAATATATTCTCCCATGAGTTGGTTCCCTTTTCACTTTGATGATATAGTATCTTCAGTATAGTGTCTTTAGCTGTGCGGAAGCTTTTTAATTTAATGTAGTACCATTTGTTTATTTTTCCCCTTATTTCCCTTGCCCTAGAGGTTATATTGGCAAATATATTGTTATGCAAGCTATCTGAAATTTTTCTGATTTTAAAATATTTTTTAAATTAATTATTTTTTCAAATACATTTGTATCTGCCTTCCCCCCACCACCTTCCCCTGTCCCCCTCCCTCTGAAATTTTATTGCCTATATTTTACTGTAAGACTTTTATGGTCACAAGACTTATATTTAAGTCTCTTATCCATTTTGAGTTTATTCTGGAGAATGGTGTAAGATGGTCATCAAGTTTCTTTCTTTTTTTCGTTTTCTTTTTTTTCCTGTACCAGTCCAGTATTCACCACACCATTTAGTGAAGAGACCGTCTTTATTTCTATTGTATGCTCTTGCCTCATTTCTCAAATATTAATTGGACATAAAGGCATGGGTTTATTTCTGGCTCTCTATTTTTTTTTCATTAATTAATTTATTTTTTCAAATACATTCGTCTCTGCCTACCCTCTACCACTTTCCCTTGCCCCCTCCCTCCTTCCCTCCCTCAGCTCTTCCCCTTTGGTTTTGTCCATGAGTCCTTGCTATATGTTCCTTGACTTTCCCCATCCCTTCCTTCTCCCCCACCCCTGCCTCTGTCCTTCCCTCTTGTCTCTGTTGGTTTCTTTTCCTTTCAGTGCTCCTGGTATTATTTTCCTTGCATCTTTGTATTGTTGGTTAGGTTCCTCTTATAGGTGAGATCATATGGTATTTCTCTTTCGCCCCCTGGCTTATTTCGCTTAGCATAATGCTCTCCAGTTCCATCCATGCTGTCGTAAAGTTTAGTAGTTATTTTTTTCTTTCTGCTGCGTAGTATTCCATTGTATAAATGTACCATAACTTTTGATCCAATCATCTAATGATGGGCATTTAGGGTGCTTCCAAAACTTGGCTATTGTAAATTGTGCTGCTATGAACATTGGGGTGCATAGGTTCTTTTCTATTGGCGTTTTGGTGTTCTTAGGGTATAGTCCCAGCAGGGGAATCACTGGATCAAAAGGCAGTTCCATTTTCAGCTTTTTGAGGAAATTCCACACTACTTTTCACAGTAGCTGCACCAGTCTGCATTCCCACCAACAGTGTACTAGGGTTCCCTTTTGTCCACAGCCTCGTCAGCACCGGTTGTTTGTTGATCTGTTTATGATGGCCATTCTGACCAGTGTGAGGTGGTACCTCATGGTGGTTTTGATCTGCATTTCTCTGATGGCTAGTAATGCTGAGCATCCTTTCAAATGCCTCTGGGCCCTCTGTATCTCCTCCTTGGAAAAGCGTCTGCCCAGGTCCTTTGCCCATTTTTTGATTGGATTGTTTGTCTTCTTGGAGTGGAGTCGAGTGAGTTCTTTATATATCTTGGAGATCAAACCTCTATCTGATGTATCATTAGCGAATATATTTTCCCATATGGTTAGCCCCCTTTTCATTTTGCTGATGTTTTCTTTAGCCGTGCAGAAGTTTCTTATTCTGATGAGGTCCCACTTGTTTATTCTTTGCTTTATGTCCCTTGCTTTAGGAGACATATCAGTGAAAAAATTGCTGCGTGGGATATCTGAGAGTTTCCTGCCCAGGTTCTCCTCTAGGACTTTGATGGTGTTGCGACTTATATTTAAGTCTTTTATCCATCTTGAGTTTATTTTTGTGTATAGTGTCAGCTGATGATCCAATTTCAGTTTTTTGCATGTAGCCGTCCAGCTCTCCCTACACCATTTGTTGAAGAGGCTATTAGTGCTCCATTTTATGCTTCTGCCCCCTTTGCCAAATATTAGATGCCCATAGAGACCTGGGCTTATTTCTGGGCTTTCTATTCTGTTCCACTCATCTATGGGTCTGTTCTTGTGCCAGTACCAGATTGTTTTGAGTATAGTGGCTTTGTAGTAGAATTTGATGTCTGGTATTGTGATCCCTCCTACTTTGTGTTTCTTTCTCAAAATTGCTAAGGCTATTCGGGGTCGTTTATGGTTCCCTATAAATTTTTGAAATGTCTGTTCTATTTCTGTGAAATATGTCATTGGTATCTTAATAGGGATTGCGTTGAATCTATAAATTGCTTTGGGTAGTATGGACATTTTGATGATCTTAATTCTTCCAATCCATGAGCACGGTATATGCTTCCATTTATTTGTGTCTTCCTTAATTTCTTTTTTCAATGTTGTATAGTTTTCTGCGTGCAGGTCTTTTACATCTTTGGTTAAATTTATTCCTAGGTACTTTATTTTTCTTCTTGGTATATCGAATGGTATTTTTTTTTTCTGATTTCTTCTTCTTCTATTGCATTGCTGGTGTACAAAAATGCCTTTGATTTCTGAATGTTGACTTTGTATCCTGCTGTTTTGCCAAATTCACTTATTAGGTTGAGGAGTTTTTTGGTAGAGTCTACAGGGTTCTCTATGTACACTATCATGTCATCTGCAAACAAGGATAGCTTTACTTCCTCCTTTCCTATTTGGATGCCTTTTATCTCTTTCTCTTGTCTGACCCCTGTGGCTAGGACTTCCAATACGATGTTGAAAAGAAGCGGTGAGAGCGGACATCCTTGTTGTGTTCCCGATCTTAGTGGGAAAGCTTTCAGTTTTTGCCCTTGGCGTATCATGTTGGCTGCAGGTTTCTCATAAATGGCCTTTATTATGTTGAGGAATGCCCCATTTATTCCCATTTTGCTGAGTGTTTTGATCATAAATGGGTGCTGTACCTTATCGAATGCTTTTTCTGCATCTATCGAGATGATCATGTGGTTTTTGTCTTTTCTTTGATTTATGTGATGTATCACGTTTACTGATTTGCGTATATTGAACCATCCCTGCATCCCTGGGATGAATCCCACTTGATCGTGATGGATAATCTTTTGAATGTATTGCTGGATGCGGTTTGCCAATATTTTGTTGAGGATTTTAGCATCTATGTTCATCAGCGAAATTGGCCTGTAGTTTTCTTTCTTTGTAGGGTCTTTATCTGGTTTTGGGATCAGGGTGATGCTGGCCTCATAGAAGGAGTCTGGCAGTCTTCCCTCCTCTTGGATTTTTTGGAATAGTCTGAGAATGACAGGGGTTAGCTCTTCCTTAAATGTTTTGTAAAATCCTCCTGTGAAACCATCCAGTCCAGGGCTTTTGTGTGCCGGGAGTTTCTTGATTACAGCTTCAATTTCCCCAGCTGTTATCGGTCTGTTCAAGCTTTCTGTTTCTTCCTCCTTCAGTGTTGGAAGATTATACTTTTCTAAAAATTTGTCCATTTCATCAAGATTTTCAAATTTCTTGGTATATAATTGTTCATAATAGTTTCTGATAATCATTTGTATTTCTGTGGTATCAGTTGTTATTTCTCCTCTTTCATTTCTGATATTATTAATTTGGGTCCTCTCCCTTTTTTTCTTGATGAGTCTGCTTAAAGGTTTGTCCACTTTATGAATCTTTTCAAAGAACCAGCTTCTGGATTGGTTGATCCTCTGAATTGTTCTTTTTGTCTCTATGTCATTTAGTTCTGCTCTAATCTTGACTATTTCCTTCCTTCTACTTGCTCTGGGATTTATTTGTTGTTGTTTCTCCAGTTCTTCAAGTTGTAGTGTTAGGTCTTTTATTTGAAATGTTTCTATCTTTTTAAGGTCAGCCTGTATTGCTATGAACTTCCCTCTCAGGACCGCCTTTGCTGTGTCCCATAGGTTTTGGACAGTTGTCTGTTCATTTTCATTTGTTTCCACAAATTTTTTGATTTCTTCTCTTATCTCATTATTGACCCATTCATTGTTTAATAGTGTACTGTTCAGTCTCCATGAGTTTCCAAGTTTTTGAAGTTTCTCTTTGAGTTTGATTTCGAGTTTCAAGGCCTTGTGGTCTGAGAAAAAGTTTGGTATTATTTCAATTTTCCTGAATTTACTGAGGCTTGCTTTGTGTCCTATCATGTGGTCTATCTTTGAAAAACTGCCATGAGCATTTGAAAAGAATGTGTATTTTTCTTCTTTGGGATGTAAGATTCTATATTTGTCAGTTAAGTCTCTTTGATTCAGTGTTTCATTCAGCGCCACGATATGTTTATTAATGTTTTGTTTGGAAGATCTGTCCATTTTTGACAGTGGGGTGTTGAAATCCCCTACTAACAGTGTGTTGCTATCTATATCTTTTTTGAAGTCATCCAACAATTTCCTTATAAACTTGGGGGCTCCTATATTGGGAGCATATAAGTTTACAATGTTGATGTCTTCTTGATAGATTCTTCCTTTAAGTATGATAAAGTGCCCCTCTGGGTCTCTCTTTATGGCCTTTGCTTTGAAATCGACTTTGTCTGATACAAGTATGGCAACGCCAGCCTTTTTCTGATGTTCATTTGCTTGGAATATTATTTTCCATCCCTTTACTTTCAATCTGTGTAGGTCTTTTGCTCTGAGGTGGGTCTCTTGTAGGCAGCATATGTGTGGGTCATGTTTTCTTATCCATTCAGCTACCCTGTGTCTTTTGATTGGGGCATTTAGTCCATTCACATTGAGAGAGATTACTGATAGAAACTTACTCATCTTTTCTCTTTGTGCCTGTGTTCCTCTCTCTCATTCTTTTCCTTCATCTTCTTAAACCAGTCCCCTTAGCATATCTTGGAGTGCTGGTTTGGTAGAGATGTATTCTTTTAGCCTTCTTTTGTCTGGGAAACTCCGATTTCCCCTTGTATTTTAATGGAGAGCCTAGCTGGGTAGATCAGCCTTGACTGTAGGCCCTTGCTTTTCATGGCTTGGAATATTTGTTGCCATTCCCTTCTGGCTTGTAGTGTTTCTGTTGAGAAGTCAGCTCCTAGGCGTATCGGGGCCCCCTTGTATGTTAGTTTCTCCTTCTCCCTTGCTGCCTTGAGGATTCTCTCTTTGTCTTTGACAGTTGCCATTTTAATGATGATGTGTCTTGGAGTTGGCCTCCTTGGGTCACTCTTGAATGAGGCCCTCGGTGCTTCCTGGATTCATGAAACCTTTTCTCTCCTCAAATTGGGGAAATTTTCCATCATTACTTTTTCAAAGAGGTTCTCTATCCTTTGCTGCTCTTCTTCTCCTTCAGGTAGGCCTATTACATGGATATTACTGCATTTCAGGTGGTCCTGCATTTCCCTCAATGCCTCTTCATTCTTTTTGCGTCTTTTTTCCATTTCTTGTTTTTTCTGGGAGCTTTTTTCTACCTTATCCTCCATCTCACTGATTCGATCCTCGGCTTCATGCAGCCTGCTTTGGATTTCTTCTGCTGTGTTCCTCAATTCAGAAATGGAATTATTCATATCCTCTTGGGGCTCCTTAATAGTTTCTATGTTCTGTTGCAGGTTGATATAGTTGTCTGTAAGATCCTGATAGTTTCTCTGCAGTTTCTCATAGTTATCTTTGAGCTGGCTGAGCTCATTAAGCTTCCTTAGACCCAGTGTTTTGAATTCAATATCTAATAGTTCCCTTGCCTCTATTTCATTGCGGCTCTCTCCGTGGGGAGTCCCCTTTTCCATTCATTTGGGGGAACTTCATTTTCTTCCCATTTTTGTGAGAATCTATTAAGGAAGTTATTTATTTATTTATTTATTTATTTATTTTTGGTTCTGCTTCAATTGAGCCATCTAGATTTCCTGACTTTTTGGATTAAACGTCTATGGTAGTAGGCGGGTCTATTTATTTATTTATTTATTTAGTTTTCTTTCTAGAAAACTAAATCATAATCATAATCATAGGTCTGTCTATGATTATGTCAGTTGTTGACTCTGTCATACTTTAGGCCGTCTATTTGAGCCTTCCAGGAATCTACTGTCTATGTCTGACTCCTGCAATTGTCAATCTGGTCACTCTTCCATCAACTGTCAGGCTTAGGCACCACAGGGTAAGCAGTGCCTCCTGATGGCAGGAGTATCATGTTATAGGCTACTGTCACTCAGGGGAGTGGTCCGCCTTAGCAAGATGGAGAACGTGGGCTGGGGAAGGGGTCAGCACTGGGATTCCCCCCTTCCCTGCTACTCCCTTAGTTCTCTCTCCAATGACTCTGCCTCCAGTCTTTCCTCAAGAGTCTCTATGCAGCTCTGTGTCCCCCTTAGCCTGGTGTCTACTATCTCTGCGGGCAGCTCTGCACTCAGCAACAAGGCCAGCACACAACTCCTGTCCCTGCCGGACTGTCCTGAGGGCAGGGCTAATTTTTCCTTTCCCGCTGCTGCCTGTTTGGGGTGTGGTCTGCCTGCACAAAATGGAGACTGCGGAATGGGGAAGGAGGCAGGTCTGGGACCCCCTGGCTACTCTTCCAGTTCCTTCCCCAATGCCTCTGTCTCCTATCTCTCATCAAGAGTCTCTAGGCAGCTCTGTGTCCCCTTTGGCCAGGGATTTCTGCAGGCCGCCTTGTAATTGCACGCTGGCAGGCTTGCGCCAGCACCAGCACTGGGCGGATTAATGCTGGCTATTGTGTGCTTTCCCGCTGCTGTGCAAAATGGAGACTATGGAGTAGGGAAGGAGTTAGCTCTGGGAATCTCTGGCTACTCCTCCAGTTTTTCCCCCAACATTTCTGTCTCCAGTCTCTCTGCAAAAGTCTCTAGGCAGCTCTGTGTCCCCTTTGGCCAGGGATCCTCTATTTCTTCTTCCCGCTCTGCACTTAGCACCTCAGCCCCTGTGCATGTAAGCTCTTGGTGGAGTGCACAGAAGGCAGGTTTATTGATTCTCTTATGCCTGAGTGAGATGGTAGCTGCAGAATGGGAGGTGTGTTATCACTGGGGCTCCGCTGGCCACCGTCTTAGTTCTCTTCACAAAGTTTTCCTCACCAACCTTTCCTCAGGCACCAGCCCACTCTGTTGCCACCTCTACTCAGAGATCAAAGAAGGCGGCTGCCCCTGCAAATTTTTGCATTGGCCCTTAAATGTCACTGTGTCTCCAGCCACCTGTCTCTGGCAGAGAGTGCCCCTAAGCTTTTCGCGGTTGCGTTTTGCCTGTGTGTTTTTTTGGTTTCAGATTTTGTAGCCTAGGGGTCCCTGTTTATGATTCAGACCCTGTTCTTCTCTGGGGGATCCAACTGGCCATTTCAATGTCCCTCTGGTGCTAGTGGCCGTGGGTGCCTAGCCCACCCTCCTGAGCCTCCACCGCACTTCTCACCCATTAGGATGTGTGAAAGTTGATTTCACTGTCTGTCCGCGGTTCCACAGCTCATCTCACTCTATTGTTCCATTGTTTTCCAGGTGATTACTCCACTATTTAGTCACAATTCCAGTTTGGTCCTGGGAGGAGGTCCGTGTGACTTCCATTCAGTCCTCCGCCATCTTCTCTACTCCTTGCATTCTGAATTTTTTTAGTTTTCTTACATAAATATTAGTTTGGTTACAACCCTCTAAAATATTTCATTTTCCTCCCATCTTTTGACTTGGAATTATTAGAACTGTTTTTTTCCTGAGCTTTGCATTTGCAAATTACAGCAAAAAAACTTGACATAGCCTTGAAAAAGCACCACAACAGCTGATACTTAAACAATCTTAGTGACTGATGCTGTGTAAAACATGCAGGATTTACATCACTGGAGATACTTAAACTACAGATAAGGATCTGTCAGATTTCCACTGCTTACTCTCATACCAGGCCCAAGAAACTTGAGCTACACATCTCAAAATCTTCTTGAATCATAGATTTATAGACTCAGAAACTGGGTTATAATTTGCTCTGATTATTAACCTTTGTTTTAATAGGCATACACCTTATTAAATACCTGATTGTTTGTTTGCACAATATAGATCTCACTTTGGAAGCCCATGGGCATCGCTGACTCCTGAAATGAGACTCAACAATTTAACTGAACTGATTTATTGTCAGGACTACATAATTCAGTCAATGAAATATGGAGCAATCTATCAACTTTGCTTCTGGATACAATTCCACATCAAGACAATGATGCTTTGGGGATTCCAGTTTATTCCTACTTTGGGAAAATCAGCTAACAGCCTTTCTGTTCCAGTCATGGGTCCCATTCCCTTGCCACTCTTAGATTAGGCAGAGAGAGACTTCCATACCCTATATAGGCAGGGACCACATCCCTTGCCAAGTGTTCCAGAAAAGCAGTTGGGGTGCTGCTCTCTGCTGCCACCCTCTTGGCAAAATTCTGGAGGCAAAGATTTGGTGATTAAGGAAAGGAGTCTTTATTCAAAACCTATACAATTTTGGAATAACAGATTTCCACATGCATTAGTCACTTAAGCCTATCAATTAAGGCTAAACTCTAACTCTTTAATTTTAGCTTTAATTACCTAAGCCTATCAATTAAGGCTAAAATATTTAACTCTCAGGAGTGTCCAACCTGCAGCCCAGGATAGGTATGAATGCAGCCCAACACAAAATTGTAAATTTACTTAAAACATTATGAGATTTTAAGAATTCAAGATGGCAGAGGAGTGAGTGGAAGTCACACTGACCTCCTCCCAGGACCAATCTGGAATTATAACTAAAATGTAGAGAAATCACCTGGAAAACAACTGAACAATAGCAAGAGAGGAGCCTTAAAACCTTGGACAGAGGAATCAGCTTTAGCACAACCAAACTGGTAAGGAGTGTGACAGGATTGAGAAGGTGAGATAGGCACCCATGGGCGGCAGCATCAGAGGGATATTGAAAGAGCCACTTGGATCCCCCTGAGTGAGCAGGGTCTAAACCATAGGCAGGGATTTCCAGCCTAAAGCACCAGAGCCCAAGAAGCATACAAACAGCTGTGAAAAGTGGCAGGGTGCTCTCTGCCAGAGACCAGAGGCTAGAGACACAAGGAGGTGTTTAAAGGGCCGGTGCAAAAATTTGTACTGGCAGCCATTTATCCTGGGCACTGGTGGAGGGGGGAGAAGAGTGGGAGCCCCCGGAGGAGAAACTGGGGAAGGAGGCTTTGGGGAGAGGATTGAGAAAATGGCTGGCGGGGTCCTGGTGCTGACTTATCCCCCCATTCCATAGCTGCTATCTTGCTTGGGCGGACCACTCCCCTGAGCAACAGTGGTGTGAAAGGACATATTAGCTTCACCCCCAGGAAGCTCTGTCCCAGCCAGCTGTTGCAAAGGTCTGGGTGCTGAGTACAGAGTGGCAGTCACAGATAGTAGATCCCTGGCTAAAGCAGATTCAGAGTGGTCTAGAGTCACTTGAGGAGAGTCTGAATATGGAGGTGTTAGGGAGAGAACTGAAGGAGTAGCTGAGGATATCCCAGTGCTAACTCCTTCCGCACATGGCAGCAGCCATCTTGCTCAGGCAGACTACTCCCCAGAGCAGCAGCATCGTGAAAGGACACTATAGTCTTGCCCCTAGGAAGCTCAGCTCTGGCCCAGTGTTGGGCAAGCCCAAGTGCTGAGTACAGCCAGCAGTTACAGATAGTATTTTGTTGGCTAAAGGGGACACAGAGTGGTCTAGATGCCTTAGAAAAGTCTGGAGATGGACGTGCTGGGGAGAGAACTGATGGAATAGCAGGGAGATCCAGGTGTTGACGCCTCCCTCATGTGGCAGCAGCCATCTTGCTCAGGCACGCCACTGACCTGAGTGGCAGCAGCATGAAAACACCCAATAGCCCCGCCCACAGGAGGGACACTGCCCGCCCTGAATGCTGAGGGCAGAGTGACAAAATTAACAACTGGAGGAGAAATTCAAGACAGTAGATTCCTGGAAGTCTCTCAAAGACTGCCTAAGGTCAGACAGAGTCAACAGCTGACATCATCAGAGGAAGATCCAGAAAGAAGAAAAAAAAAAAAAAAACAGTCACCTGCAATACTAGTTCACACCACAAAGTCAAGAAATCAAGACAGATTAATTTAAGAACAAGAAGCAAAGAAAGAAGAGTCTCACAAATAATGGGAAGAAAAAGAACCCCAAACAGAAGGGAAAGAAGGAATCCCCCAAAAAAGAACTAAATGAAATAGAGGCAGGACAAATATCAGATGTTGAGTTCAAAGCAACAGTTCTAAGGAAGCACAATGAGCTTAGTGAGCTCAGAGAGAATTACCAGAAACTACAGAGAAACTAAGAGGAACTTATTGCAAACTATATAAGCATGAAAAAAGACATTGAAACTCTCAGTAAGAGGCAAGAGGAAATGAAGAATCCAATTTCTGAATTGAAAAACACAGTAGAAGGAATCAGGAATCAGAAGCAGGCTCAATAAAGCCAAGGATCGAATCAGTGAGCTGAGGACAAGGTAGAAAAAAACTCCCAGAAAGAGCAAGAAAATGAAAAAAGACTCAAAAAGAATGAAGAGGTGTTTAGGGAAATGTAGGACAACCTGAAACATAATACTATCTGTATAATAGGGATACCAGAAGGAGAAGAGGAGGAGCAAGGGATAGAGAACCTCTTTGAAAAAAGTCATGATGGTAAACTTCTCTAATTGGAGGAGAGAAAAAATCACACAGGTCCAGGAAGCACAGAGGGTCCCATTCAAGAGGAACCCAATGAGGCCCACTCCAAGACACATCATTATTAAAAAGCAAATAGCAAAGACAGATAGAGAATCCTAAAGCAAGCAAGAGAGAAAGAGGTAACAATATATAAGGGAGCCCCGATACGGCTAGCATCTGACTTCTCAACAGAAACACTGCAAGCTGGAAGGGAATGGCAAGAAATATTCCAAGTAATGAAAAGAAAGGGCCTACAGCCAAGACAGCTTTACCCAGCAAGGCTCTCACTTAAAATGGAAGGCAAAGTAATGAGTCTCCCAGACAAAAGAAGGCTAAAAAAATACATCTCCACCAAACCAGCACTAAAAGATATGCTAAAGGGACTGCTTTAAGAAGATAAAGAAACACAGATACAAAATGAAAAAACAAATAAGTACCTATCGATAATAACTTTAAATGTAAATGGAGTAAATGCCCTAATCAAAAGACATCGGATAGCTGAATGGATAAGAAAATATGACCCACACAAATGCTACCTGCAAGAGACCCATCTCAAAACACAGGACCTACACAAACTGAAAGTGAAGAGATGGAAAACAAATATTCCAAGCAAATGGACAGGGAAAAAAGCAGGGGTGGCAATCCTTATATCAGACAAAATAGATTTCAAAACCAAGGCCATGAAAAGAGACCCAGGAGGACACTTTATAACAGCCAAAGGAAGAATCCATCAAGAAGACAACATTGTAACCATATATGCATCCAACATAGGAGCACCCAAATATATAAGGAAAATCTTGGAGGGCTTCAAAAAAAAGATATAGACAGTAACACACTGATGGTAGGGGATTTTAACACCCCACTGTAAAAAATGGATAGATCTTTCTAACAAAATATCAACAAGGATATTGTGGAACTGAATGATGCATTAGATTAAATGGACTTAACTGACATATGTAGAACTGGTCACCCCAAAGAAGCAAAGTACACATTCTTTTCAAATGCACATGGAATATTTTCAAAGACAGACCACATGATAGGACACCATACAAGCCTCAACAAATTAAGGAAAATGGAAATAATACCAAGCATTTTCTTGGACCACAAGGGCTTGAAACTAGAAAACAACCTCAAGGAAAGAAGTCAAAAACATTCAAATTCATGGAGACTGAATAGCATGCTATTAAACAATGAATGGGTCAATAATGAGATAAGAGAAGAAATCAAAAAGTTTCTGGAAGCAAATGAAAATGAACACAAAACAGTCCAAGACCCCTGGGACACAGTGAAGGCAGTCCTGAGAGGGAAGTTCATAACAATAGAGGCCTACCTAAAAAAGATAGAAACATTTCAAATAAAAGACCTAACAGTACAACTTCAAGAACTGGAGAAACAACAAACAAAGCCCAGTGAAAATAAAAGAAAGGAAATAATCAAGATCAGAGTAGAACTGAATGGCGTAGAGACTAAAAGAACAATTCAAAGGATCAACCAATTAAGAAGCTGCTGCTTTCAAAAGATAAACAAAATTGACAAGCCTTTAAGCAGACTCATCAGGAAAAAAAGGGAGAGGCCCAAAATAAATAATATCAGAAATGAAAGAGGATAAATAAAAATTGATATCACAGAAATATAAAGGATTGTAAGAAATTTCTATGAAAAATTACATGCGAAGAAATTTGAAAACCTTGATTAAATGGACACATTTCTAGAAAAGTATAACCTTTCAACACTGAATGAAGAAGGAGCAGAAAGCCTGAACAGACTGAAAACAGCTGGGGAAATTGAAGCATTAATTAAAAAACTCTTGGCACACAAAAGCCCTGGAATGGACGGTTTCACAGGAGAATTTTACAAAACATTTAAGGAAGAGCTGACTGCTGTCCTTCTCAGACTATTCCAAAATATCCAAGATGATGGAAGACTCCCAAACTCTTTTTATGAGGCCACCATCATCCTAATCTCAAAGCCAGAAAAGACACAACCAAGAAAGAAACTACAGGCCAATATTGCTGATGAACAGAGATGCTAAAATACTCAACAAAATATTGGCAAAGCACATCCAGCAATATATTAAAAAGATCATCAACCATGATCAAGCAGGATTCATCCCAGGGATTCAAGGATGGTTCAATATTCACAAATCAATAAATATGATACATCACATGAACAAAAGGAAAGACAAAAATCACATGATCAAATCAATAGATGGGGGAAAAGCATTAGATAAGGTACAGCACCCATTTATGATCAAAACACTCAGCAAAATGGGAATAAATGGGCCATTCCTGAACGTAATAAAGGCCATATATGAAAAACCTTCCACCAACATCATACTCAACAGGCAAAAACTAAAAGCTTTCCCACTAAGATTGGGAACATGACAAGCACGTCCACTTTCACCGCTTCTTTTCAACATAGTATTGGAAGGCGTAGCCACAGCGGTCAGACAAGAAAAAGAAATAAAAGGCATCCAAATTGGAAAGGAGGAAGTAAAACTATCACTGTTTGCAGATGACATGACATTGTACATAGAAAACCCTGTAGACTCCACCAAAAAACTACTTGACCTAATAAGTGAATTTGGCAAAACAGCAGGATACAAAGTCAACATTCAGAAATCAAAGCCATTTTTGTACACCAGCAATGAAATAGAACAAGAAGAAATCAGAAAAAAAAAATACCGTTCAACATAGCAACAAGAAAAATAAAGTACCTAGGTATAAATTTAACCAAGGAGGTAAAAGACCTGTACGCAGAAAACTATACAACATTGAAGAAAGAAATGAAGGAAGACACAGATAAATGGAAGCATATACCGTTCTCATGGATTGGAAGAATTAATATCATCAAAATGTCTGTACTACCCAAAGCAATTTATAGATTCAATGCAATCCCTATTAAAATACCAATGGCATATTTCACAGACATAGAACAAACATTTAAAAAATTTATATGGAACCATAAACGACCCTGAATACCCACAAAAATTTTGAGAGGGAATATCAAAGTCGGAGGGATCACGATATCTGACATCAAACAATATTACAAGGCCACTGTAATCAAAACAGTCTGGTACTGACATAAGAACAGACACATAAATCAATGGAACAGAATAGAGAGCCCAGAAATAAACCCAGGTCTCTATGGTCAATTAATATTCAACAAAGGGAGAATAAGCATAAAGTGGAGTAAAAATAGCCTCTTCAAATGGTGTTGGGAGAACCAAACAGGTATATGCAAAAAACTGAAATTTGATCACCAGCTGACACCATACATGAAAATAAACTCAAGATGGATAAAAGACTTAAATATAACTCGCAACTCCATAAAATTCCTATAGGAGAACATAGGTAGGAAACTCCTATATCCCGCACAGCGATATTTTCACTGATATGTCCCCTAGAGCAAGGGACATAAAAGAAAGAATAGACAATTGGGACTTCATGAAAATCAGAAGTTTCTGCATGGCTGAAGAAAATATCAGCAAAATGAAAAGGGAGCCAACTGCATGGAAAAATATATTTGCCAATGATACTTCAGAAACGGGTTTAATCTCCAATATATATAAAGAATGCACATGTCTCCATTGCAAGAAGCCAAACAACCCAATCAAAAAATGGGCAAAGGACCTGAACAGACAATTCTCCAAGAAGTACTTACACAGGGCCCAGAAACATATAAAAGGATGCTCATCAACAGTAACCATCAGAGAAATGCAAATTAAAAGCACAATGACACCACTTCACACCAGTCAGAATGGCCATCATAAACAGATCAATAAACAGTGGGTGCTGGTAAGGTTGTGGAGAAAAGGGAACCCTAGTACACTGTTTGTGGGAATGCAGACTGGTGCAGCCCCTGTGGAAAATAGTGTGGAATATCCTCAAGAAGCTAGAGATGGAACTATGTGTTGACCTAGTGATTCCACTGCTGGGACTATACCGTAAGAATCCCAAAACACCAATTCAAAAGAACCAATGCACCTCAATATTCATAGCAGCAGTTTACAATAGCCAGATGCTAGAAGCAACCTAAATGCCCATCAGTAAATGAGTGGATCAAAAAACTATGGTACATTTACACAATGGAATACTAAGAAGCAGAAAGAACGAAAGCTACTACCCTTTACAATGGCTTGGATGAACTGGAGAGTATTATACTAAGTGAAATAAGCCAGTTGGTGAAAGATAAATAACATATGATCTCACCTATAAGTGGAACCTAACCAGCAGGCAAGGAAAATATGTCTAGGAACATTGAAAGAAAGAAGAAACCGAGAGGGCCGGGAGGGAGTGGGGGTGGGGGAGGGAGGGTGGTAGCAGTGAGGGGAAGGGTCAAATCAAGGAACAGGTGTGAAGGACACAAGGATGAAGCCAAGTTGGGGAAGGATTGAGGAGTGGAGGTACATGTGGGTGGGGCAGGGGAGAGTGGTGGTGGGTAAACGGAGACAAATGTATTAGAACAATAAAAAAATTTTTTAAAAAGCATTATGAGGTTTTTTTCTTTTGTGATTATGTGTAGAAATGTATTTAATGTATGGCCCAAAACAACTCTTTTTCTTCCAGTGTGGCCCAAAGATGCCAAAAGGTTGGACATCCCTGCTACTTAAGCCTATCAATTAAGGCTAAAATCTTTAACTCCTAAGTTCCCCTATCATTTCCCATTAGTTTTTAATTATTTTATTTCTATAGGATTAGTTTACAAGCTAAAACAACATAAGATAAAAAACTACACAATTTTGGAAGAATGGCAGCCTTCTGCCTCAGAGTCCATCCTCTCTAGAACACCCAAAGAATAACCCTGCCACCCTCCACCAGGCGAGCCCGAGCCACGGGTGCACCTGGAGTTCCTTCTCCCATCCAAAATCCATCCTTTGGAAGATGCAGACAGCTGCAGCACTATTGCCCAGGCATTCTCAAGGAGGAGAGCCAGAGAGCCAGCCTCTGCCTTCCTTTTATTTTAAATCTCTGGCCCATAATGCCATGCACTCTGGAGGTGTTCAGCTTCTTAGCAAATCACATCCTAGACTGTTATCATTGCCTCAGGCAACTCTCTCCTATTCCTGAGGGATCTGATCAGATCTCCCCTATCATCCCCAGAAGGCAGTTACTGAAGACATGTAGTCCTCCCTTATCACCCCTAAAGGATTTCAGAATACAAGTCTCTGTGGGGTAAATGAGATGAGCTAGTAAGCCAGGACTACTGGAATAGGTAAACAACCAAGCGGTTTACAGCCATCTAGTAAATAAAAGTCTACATTGCCTAAGCAAGGACATTTAGAAGTAAATGGTTTACACCAGAGAGTAAATAGCTTAAATCACTGTACTCAGGGAGACAGATAGGAGAAATCCAATTAGTGCCATTTTCCAAACACGCCAAAGGATAGATGAAGTTAAGGGAATAAATCTCATTTTGGCACATCAGCATAAAGCTAATGAGTATTCTATTATAATCTTCCCCAAAGACCTCACCTAAATTACCAGCCTTTAGAAAACCTCAAAACAAAGAACCTAGCGCATGCTCCCTACTCCTGGGAGTATACCCACACCTTTCCCTTTCTCGTCTTCCCTCTCAGGCAGGCATCTCCTAAACTCTAAGAGAACCCATGAGACTTGTAACCAGGGGAGCAATGGGCAATGACAGTTTATCTGAGGTCAACCCCCTGAACTTCTTCAAGGCCCCCTTTTCTCTGATTTCTCGGTGAGCCAAAGCAACCCTGCCTAGGACCATTTCTTTTCTGTAACATTTCTAGAGCGCCAAAGTACACATACTGAGTCCCTTTCCTGTTGCATCTTGTGTCCTAAGCCCCTTCTTTTTTCACTGTCCCCAGTTTTAATAAATATAATCTAAAAATAAAAAAAGGTCGGCTGCCCTGCCATCTGGCCCCACAGACCCACTACTGACAAATTGGCCTAGCGTTCACATGCACCATGTCCAGTTACTCCAGTGTCACCGCTATGAAGAAAGTGATTGAACAGCTCTGGCTGGAGGCTGGGCTCAACCACATGAAGGTTTCCCAGGCAGGTGCAGATTTGAAACAATTCTGTCTGCTCAACATGACCCCCTGCAGACTGGAATATCTTCAAGTACCAATCCCTTCAGACCCCAGTCTGTTCCTTTTTGTAGTGAAATCAATCTTTGAAGGTATTCTAAACCACTATTCATGAACCAGTGAATATTCAAAGAGAGCTAAATTTGAAGCTTGTACAAAAAGCTTATCCCTGTAACATGTGCCGTGGTATATCAACTTCTGCTTTTGTCAGTCCTTAACATCTACCTCTCTGAATTTTCATGGATTTCTGTTTCACAAGGATGACTATTTTATATACAGTGGCAGCGGCATGCAAATAAATACTTAATATAAAAGATAAAAATTAAAAAAAATCATACACCATGATCAAGAGGGATTGATTCTAGGGGTTCAAGGTTGGCACAATGTATGCAAATCAATAACCATGATACGCCACATAAACAAAATGAAATATAAAAATCACATGGTTATATCAGTCGATGCAGAAAAAGCATTTGATAAAATCCAGTACCCACTTATGATAAAAACATCTCAGCAAAATGAAACAGAGGGAACATACCTCAACATTATAAAGGCTATATATGACAAACACACAGCCAATATCACACTCAACAGGCAAAAGTTAAATGTTTCCCTTAAGATCAGGAACAAGGCAGCGGTGTCTGCATTTATTATTTTTATTCAACACAGTGCTGGAAGTCCTAGCCACAGCAATCAAACAATAAAAAAGTAAAAATCATCCAATTGGAAAGAAAGTAAAACTGTCATTATTTGCAGATTACATGATACGGTATATGGAGAACCCTAAAGATTCCACCAAAAAATATCTAGAACTGATAAATAAATGTAGTAATGTAACTGGATATAAAATAAATATCCAGAAATCCATTGTTTTTTGCATTTTATTTTAAAATTATGTTTATTTTATTACAGTTGTGTCAATTTTCCCCCCTTTGCCCTCTTCCACTCATCCCACCCCGCCCCCTCTCCCACAGTCAATTCCCACACTGTGGTCCATATCCATGGGTCATTCATACATGTTCTTTGTCTAGTCCCTTCTCCTTCTTTCCACCATTGTCCTCCTTCCCCATCCCCTCTGGTCACTTTCAGTCTGCTCCATGTTTCCATGCTTGTGGTTTATTTTGTTGGTTAGTGTACTTGGTTAAATAGAGTCCACTTACAGGTGAGATCATATGGTATCTGTCTTTCAACAACTGGCTTATTTCACTTAGCATAATATTTTCCAGTTCCATCCATGTTGTCACAAAATGTGGGTCTTTCTTTCTTTTCTTTCTTTCTTTCCTTTCTTTCTTTCTTTCTTTCTTTCTTTCTTTCTTTCTTTCTTTTTCTTTCTTTCTTTCTTTCTTTCTTTCTTTCTTTCTTTTAAATGCAGATTGATTTTATGTATTTATTTTTTAAATGTCAAAATACATTCTAAAATATTAAAAAATTTAAATCCATTATAAAGTCTCAGCAATTAAAACCACATGACACCACCACAGAAATAATTAAGTAGATCAATGAAATAAAATGAGCATTCTAGAAACAAACATGTATGTCTAACAATGTAATATATGATTAAGTTGATATTTCAAATCAATGGGGAAAATAAGGCTTATTTAATAAATAAGGTGCATAAACCACTATTACTTGAAATAAAACAAATACAGAGCCCTATGTACACATTATACAAAACATATTCAGGTGACTTGAAAATCAATATGTAAAATCTAAGTTTTAGAAGAAAATACAAAATAATATTTTTCTTACCCTGAAGTAAAATATTCAAATCCCAAAGCTATATTGACAATATTAAACATTTAGAACTATACAGTAATATACATATAAAAAAAGTTAAAGGATAAGTAATAGAATAGGAAAGTATTTGAAACACATCTAAAAAAGGGTGAATAGTTTTCGTTTTTTATTTAGGGGAAAAATTCTACAAACATTTAATTAAAAAATGGATAAAGAATACCAAAAAGTCATTGAAAGCTTTTTTAAAATAATAGAAATAGGTAAGAAAAATACAAAAACAGGTTTAGTTTAAACATTAAAGTAACAAAATAATACATCATCATCACAATCAGATTAATACATATTAAAAATATTGGTAATATCAAGCATTGGTGACTGTGAAAGGAACTGGGTATTCATAGATTCTTTTTCTTCATCTTCTTAAAGCAGTCCCTTTAGCATATTTTGCAGTGCTGGTTTGCTGGAGGTGTATTCTTTTAGCCTTCTTTTGTCTGGGAAACTCCTTACTTCACCTTCCATTTTAATTGAGAGCCTTGCTGGTCAGAGCAATCTTGGTTGCAGGTCTTTGCTTTTCATTACTTGGAGTATTTCTTGCCATCCCCTTCTGGCTTGTTGTGTTTCTGTTGAGAAGTCAGATGCTAGCCATACCAGGGTTCCCTTATATGTTACTACCTCTTTCTCCCTTGCTGCCTTTAGGATTCTCTGTTTGTCTTTGATATTTGCCATGTTGATGATAATGTGTCTTGGAGTGGGCCTCATTGCATTCCTCTTGAAGGGGACCCTCTGTCCTTTCTGGACTTGTGTGACTTTCTCTCTCCTCAAATTAGGTCAGTTTTCTATCATTACTTTTTCAAACAGGTTCTCTATCCCTCCTTCCTATTCTCCTTCTGGTATCCCTATTATACAGATATTATTACGTTTCAGGTTGTCCTCCATTTACCTAAATGCCTGTTCATTCTTTTTGAATCTTTTTTCATTTCCTTGCTCTTTCTGGGAGCTTTTTTCTACCTTTTCCTCCAGCTCATAGATTTGATCTTCTTCATCTAGCCTTTGATTCCTTCTATGGTGTTCTTCAATTTGAAATTGTATTCTTCATTTCTCTTGCCTCTTATTTATAGTTTCTATGTCCTTTTTTATGCTGATATAGTTTGCAGTAAGTTCCTCATCGTTTCCTTGTAAGATTTGGTAATTCTCTCTGAACTCACTGAGCTCGTTAAGCTTCCTTAAAACCGTTGTTTTGGGCTCCATAGCTGATAGTTGACTTGCCTCTATTTCATTTAGGCCTCTTTCTGTTGATTCCTCTTTTTCCTTCAATTGGTGGGAAGTGCAGATGTTTCTTGTGTTCCCATTATTTGTGAGACTCTTCTTTTTTGCTTCTGGTTCTTAAGGTAATCTATCTTGAGTTCCTGACTTTGTGGTGTGAACTTCCATGGCAGGAAACCACTGTTTTTTCTTTCTGGATCTGCCTCTGATTATGTCACATGTTGACCCTGTCTGACCTTAGGCAGTCTGTTCAAGACTTCCAGTAATCTACTGTTTGTGGCTCTCTGCTCCAGTTATTAAATGTAGCCACTCTGCACTCAGCAGTGAGGCTTAGACACCACAGGATGAAGCTGAATCCCTCCTGGGTGTGGGGCTACTGTGTCTTCTTATGCTGTTGCCTCTCAGGGGAGTGGTTTGCCTGAGCAAGATGGCTGCTGCCATAGGGGAATTGTTAGCACTAGGATCCCACTGGCTACTCTGTCAGTTCTCTCCCCAAAGCCTCCTTCCCCAGTCTCTCCTCAGACATCTCTAGCCAGTTCTGTCCCTGCCTTTGCCGGAGACCAGGGTAAGTGGCTGCAAATAAAAATTTATGTTTTGGCCCTTTAAACAGCTCTTTGCATCTCCAGCTGCCTATTTCTGGCAGAGAGCAACCCTTCCACTTCTTGCAGCTGGCTGTTATGTGTACTTTTTGGGCTCTGGTGCTGTAGGCTGGAGATGTTAGTTTATGGTTTAGACCCCATTCAGCTCAGGGGGATCCAACTGGCCATCTCAATATCCTACTGGTGCTGCCGCCCATGGGTGCCCCACCTGCCTTTTCAAGTCTCTACCACACTCCTTACCAGTTCCGTTGTGCTAAAGCTGATTCTTCTGGCTGTCCGAGGTTATTACACTCCTCTTTAGCTATTGCTCTGTTATTTGTTTCAGGTGATTTCTCCACAATTTAGTTGTAATTCCATACTGGTCCTGGGAGGTCAGTGTGATTTCCATTCACTACTCTGTCATCTTGATTTCTCTCTCAGTTGAACTTTTATAAATCAATAATGAACTATTAGAAAGGAAAACTTAAGAAAACAATCCCATTTACAATTGCATAACAAAGTTCCTAGGAATAAATTTCACCAAGGGGGTAAAAGACTTGTACTTAAAAAAAAGACACTGAAGAAAGAAATTGAAGAAGATACAAATAAGTGGAAACATTTACTGTGTTCATGGATAGGAAGATTTAACATCATTAAAAATGTCTATACTACTCAATCCAATCTATAGATTCAAAGCAATTTTCTCAATATACCAATGCCATGCTTCAGAGAAATAGAAGCAATATTCCAAAAATTTATATGGAACCACAAAAGATCCTGAATAGACTCAGCATACTTGAGAAAGAATCAAGTTGGAGGAATCACCCTACCTGATATGAAACAATACTACAAGACTATTAATCAAAACAGCATTATACTGGCATAAAAACAGATACATAGATCAATGGAACAGAATAGAGAACCCAGAAATAAACCCAGACCTATATGGCCAACTAATATTTGACAAAGGAGGTAAGAACATATGTACTATGGGTTAAAGACCGTCTATTCAATAAGTGGTGTTGGTAAAGTTGGACAGATACATGCAAAAAAAAAAAAATAAACTAGACCACCTTCTTACACGATACACAAGAAGAAACTCCTCATGTATTAAAGACTTAAATATTAGACTTAAAACCATAAAAATCCTTGAAATATAGGCAGTAAATTATCTGACATTTGTTTTATAAATATTCTTTTTTCTAATATATCCTCCTCCGGCAAGGAAAACAAAACCAAAAAAAAAAAATAGACAAATTGATCTACATCAAACTAAAAAGTTTTTGTACAGCAAATTTAAAAATAACTTATATAAGTCAACACCCCCCAAGAAGCAATTCAATTAAAAAGTGAGCAAATAATATGAACAGACACTTCTTCAAAAAGGACATATATGGCCAATAGGCATATGTAAAAATCCTCAACATCACTATCATCAGAGAAAAGGAAATTAAAACCACCAAGAAATATCACCTCACACCTTTCAGAAAGGCTATCATCAACAAGTCGACAAACAACAAGTGTTGGTGAGAATGTGGAGGAAAGGGAACCCAACATTTGTTGGTGAGGAATGCAGATTGTGTACTGTTGGTGGGAATGTAGATTGGTGCAGTCACTGTGGAAAACAGTATGGATTTTCCTCAAAAAATTAAAAATGGAATGGCCTTATCACTCAGTGATTTCACTTCTGGGAATACATCTGAAGAAAGTCAAAACACTAATTGGGAAGAATATATGCTCTCTGTGTTCACTGCAGCATTATTTACAAGAGCCCAGGCTTGGAAGCAGCCCAAGTACCCATTAATAGAAGATGTATTAAAAAGATAATCCACTGCTGGGATTATACACTAAGAATCCTGAAACACCAATTCAAAAGAACCTATGCACCCCTATGTTCATAGCAGCATTATTTACAATAGCCAAGTGCTGGAAACAGCTTAAGTGTCCATCTGTGAATGAGAGAATCAAAAAACTGTGGTACATTTACACATAGGAAAACTATGCAGCAGAATGAAAGAAGGAACTCCTACCTTTCACTACAGTGTAGATGGAATTGGAGAATATTATGGTAACTGAAATAATCCAGGAGACAAAAGACAAATACCATATGCTGTCACCTAAAAGAGGAACCTAATGAACAAAACAAACAAATGAGCAAAATAGAACCAGAGGCATGGAAACAAGGAACAGATTGACAGTGACCAGAGGAGAGTGGGTGGGGATAAGGGTGTAAAGAAGGGAGAGGGACTAGTCAAGAAGCATGTATAAATGACTCATGGGCATGGAGAACAGGGTGGGGATTGACTGTGGGAGGGGGTGGTGAGCTGTGCAGTGGAGAGCAACAGGGGAAAATTGGGACAATTGTAATAGAACAATAAAATATTCAATAAAAAGAAAAGCTGTGGTACATTTACACAATGGAATACTGCTTGGCTGTAAAAAAGGAAATCTTACTTTTTGCTACTTCATGGATGGACCTGGAGAGTATTACGCTAAGGAAAATAAGCCAGTCAGAGAAAGACAAATATGATTTCACTTATACATGGAATCTAATGAACAAAATAAACTAACAAACAAAATAGAAACATACTAATAGACACAGAGATCAACTGACAGCTGTCAGAGGGGAGGGGTATTGGGGGGTTGGGTTAAATAATGAATAAATTAAGCAAAAAAAAAAAAAACCCTTCATAGACACACAAAACAGTATCATGATTACCAGAGAGCAAGGGAGGTGAGAGGAGGTAGAAGAGGATAAAGTGGGGATAAACAGTGACAGGAGACTTGACTTTGGGTGTTGAACACACAATACATTAAACAGATGAGGTATTATAGAAGTGTACGTTGAAACCTATATAATTGTATTAACTAGTGTCACCCCAATAAATAAAGTAAAAAATTTAAAAAGAAAAACATAAAAGACTTTGTAAATTTAGGTCCATTTACTCTTTTGAAAGTCAAGCATGAGCTTAAGAAAGAAGAGGGATCAGCAGACTCTAAGGACATCTCAACAACCCCCTTGAGCAGGTATTCTAGATGAGAAAATTGACTACAAGATTAGATAACATCCCAAGTACTCAGCTACTAAACAAGGGGGGTTTGAATTAAAACCTGTCTCCAAATATACTCGAATAACTTATTATTGTTTTAATTTCCTTGAATACAGAAGTACTGATAAAGTCTATGCTGCAGTTGTGTCCATCCTCTCCTAGAGTATTTTAGTGCATTGTATACCTGCATATTCCTCTGCTACCTTTAGTCATTAAATCGGGCTAAAGTACAACCAATTAATTTGCTACACATCTAAAAAACATCAATCTTGATAGTAATAACACTATTTTAATGGGATTATATATTTAACCCTATTAATTTTAACATGCAAACATTTAAAAAGGAAGTAATGATCAAAGGACTTACTGTCAATTTTATTATGCAAGACTATAACAATATATTCTTTCCAGAACCCTTTACTTTTCTTCCACTTGATATAAAATATATTATCCAAAAGTAAAATTACAAAAAGTAAATTTGTGATATGGACAATTATACAGCAAGAAACAAAAAAAGACAGGGAGAAACACAAAACTGATTATCTGAATTCCATACCCCACTCCCACTCTAAATGTATGTCACAAAAGAGCCCAATATAGTTTCTGCTGGTAGTCTGAGTGACCTGATATACCAGCATAAATCACATGTTCTAGAACTCTGTTTTCTAACTAACATTTTAACTGGGTCTAAAATTTTAACTTTTGAATTGGCACAAGTGAAATGTCATAGTTCAAAATCAAATATATTGAGCACTGAGCCCTTTCTTACTGAACAGCCTTTCAACACTAAGAATATCTTATCTCAACTAAACAGTAATAACTGAAAAAACAGTATTGTTGTACAAATGCATGCTATGTTTATCTGATAATCTGCAATAAAATTTGAAAGAGACTGATCTTCCATATCACAGAGGAAAAAAAAAGCAAAGTATCAAAGTTTTTAGGAGGCTACTAAAGTAGGGGTGACAGGGAAATTTATAGCACTAAGTGTATATATTAGAAAATATGTGAATTCTCAAATTAATAATCTAAGCTACCACTACAGAACCTAAAAAGATGAGCAAAATAATGCAAAACAAGCAGAAGAAAGAAAACAGCAAAATCAATGAAATTGAACACAATAACAATAGAAAAAGTCAATGAAATAAATAGCTGTTTCCTTGAAAATATCAATAAAGTGGAGTAAAAATGGAAAACATCTGGAAAGACTTGAGAAAGAAATCACTACCATGCGGACAATGAAAGGACAATAAGGGACTACTACAGATAACTTTACGAACATAAATTTCACCACTTAGATTAAATGGACTACTCACTTGAATCACAAAACTACCACAACACACCCAATATGAAAGACATAATGTGAATAGCCAAAAACTATTTAGGAAATTAAATCTGTAATTAAAATCTTCCCAAAAGACAAATCTCCAGTGTCAGATAATTTCACTGGAGAATTCTACCAAATGCATAAAGAACACAATCTCTTCCAGAAAATAGAATGCTAGTATTACCTCAATACCAAAGACAGACAAAAACTGTATAGAAGCATATATAGTCCAATATATTTCATGAACATAGATACAAAAATCCTTAACTAAACAGTAATAAATAGAATTCAGCAATATATAAAAGGCATTTTACATGATCAAATGTAGTCCATGGATTAAACGTTGGTTCAATATTTGAAATTAATCACTATAACCTACCATTTCAACAAACTGAAAAACAATCATATCAATTGATGCAGAATTAACATGTCACATATTCAACTCCTGTTCATGATAAAAACTCAGAAAAATAAGAATAGAAAAACTTCGATTGCTAAAAAGCAGCTATAAAAATCTTACAGTAAATATTATACTAAGTGGTTTAATAGTAAATCCTTTCCCTGAACACCAAGCAAGAACTTCTGCCTTTACTACTCTTATTTAACATAGTGCTTGAAGTTCTTGTGTGTGGAGTAAGGAAAATCTATAAAAGGCAAATAGATAGGAAATAAAACTGTCCTTATTTATAGATGACATGATTGTCTATGTAGAAAATGTCAACGAGTCATTACAAAAATTCTGGAACCAGCAAGTAAGTCAGAAAAGTCACAGGTGGAATGTAAACATTAAAAAAAAATCAGTTGTATTTCTCTCTACTTAGCAAGTGACATGTGAACACTGAAATTAAAAATACATAGTATTTATAATCAATTAAAAATACATAGGTGTAAATCTCAAAACATATAGGATTTGCATGCTGAAAACTATACAACACTGATGAAAGAAATAAAAGACCTAAAATATATAGACACACTATACTTATAGATTGGAAGACTAAATGTAAATTCTCTCCACATTGATATACAGGTTTACTGCAATTCCTATAAGAAATCCCAGCAAGAATTTTTACAGACATATTATTACTGCTGTTAACAAATGATTTAAAGCAACATAAGTTGCCTTATAGTTCTATTTGCTAGAAGTCCAACATGGATCTCACTGTGTTAAAAGCACGTGCAAGCAGCATGGCTGCATTTCCTTCTGGAGGCTCATGGAGGGCCTTCTTTTTTTCCCCTTTCTTTTTTCTTCTTTCTTCTCCTTCTCCTCCTTCTCCTTCTTCTCCATCTCCTTCCTCTTCCTCCTCTTTATTCTCCTTCTGTTTCCTCTTTCTCCTCCTTCTTCTTCCTTCTCCTCCTCCTCCTCCTTCTTATTTTATTATTGCCATTTCCAGTTTCTAGAGGCTGTCTGCAGGCATTCTTTGGCTTATGGCCCTCTATATTCATTTTTAAACCAGGCAACGACAGGTAGAATCCTCACAATGCATCACTCTGACCTCTTTTACTTCTCTTTTTCTGTTTTAAAGAACTTTGCTATTACATTGTGCCCATCTGAATACTTTAATCAAGAATGATTACATCTAAAGACATTTAGCAACCTTGATTCCATCTACAAGCTCAATTCCCCTTGCTATGTAACACAGAGATTGACAGATTCCAGGAATTAGGACCACTACTTTGTCTACCATAGCAAATATATACCATATTACTCTAAAATTTATATGAAATGACATAAGAACTGAATTAGGTAAAGTAATTTTGATAAAAAATAAAGTGAGAGGAATTACTCTCCCCAGTTTCAAGACTTATTGTATAGCTACAATAACAAAGATAGTGTGGTACTAGCAGAGACTCACCCATAGATCAATGAAACAAAACAGAGAAACCCAAAAAATATTCATGTAAGCATGCTCAAGTGATTTTTTACAAAGGTGTAAAAAAATGTTCAACAAATGGTGCTGAAACAATTGGGCATTCATTCATGGGCAAAAACAAAACAAAATAAAACATAATCATTACCTAAGTCATATGCTTTTAACTCAAATAACATTACTCAATCATATTACATATAATCACAATCATATAACACAAATGAACTAAAAATGGATCACAGACTAACATGAAAAAACATAAAACCATGAAATATTTAGAAAAAAATAAAATATTTGGGGATTCAGAGCCAAGCAAAGGGATTTTTAGAATTGACATGAAAATCATGACTCACAAAACAGAAATTTGATAAATTGGACCTCATCAAAATGAAAATCTTTTGCTCCGTGAAAAGACTTTGTTAAGAGGATAAAAATACATGTTAACCACCAGGGGAAAATTCTTGCAAATAAAACATCTGACTGAGAACTAATATCTAAAATATATGAAGAACTCCCCCAAATTTAACAGTAAATCCCACCAATGGACAAAATATATAAGCAAACATTTCACCAAAAAGACTATACACATGACCAATAAGCACACAAAAAGTTACTGGTCCCAAGCGAGTTCAAAATCCAACAGAGAAATTTGAATGAATTCAAATTTCATTCATTGTCAAGGCCTGTGGCTTGAGACTCTGCTGTCCAGTCATATCTCAGTTCTCAAGACACCTAGTTCCTTAGGCCTCTGCCTCTGCATCCAGAGTCATCCTTTTTTTCTTGAAGGGTAGCACATTTGCAGTCAATTATCTCCATTAGCCCATTTCCTGTTTCTGTCCTTTTCAGTCCAAACCATTAGTGTTTCTACTAATCTAACATTCAAAGACTTTGTGGGTCTCCCGTGTTTGTCATAGGAATTCACACAATTAGACAAAAGGATCCTCCACAGATCATTCTTGGTTGGGTCAGACTATTTCTAGTGTTTCTCCTGAAATATTTGATTGCAATCCTTCAGAAAAAGGTTGTCTACACCCTCTCTAGACCAAGCTTTCCCCACAGTGAATCTCCTAATTTTAGCAACCTTTACTGCTTAGATAGACTGAAAATTTCCCAAGTGATCAAGTTTTGTTTCCTTTTTGCTAACAGTTCCTTCCTTGATTTCTCTCACATTTTACTATAAGCAGCACAATACCTGGCCCCACTTTCAACATTTTCTTTAGAAATCCCTTCAGACGAATATTAAAGTTCCTCACTTCTAAGTTTGCTTTCATGGGTAGATGTGGCTGTAAACAAAAACCAACTCCATCTTTGTGCCTTGGATTCCATGTTGTGACCTTTAACCAATTTTACTGTCCTTAGCAAGCCTACCAAAATTTTCTAGTTGAAGATTATCTGTGTTCCCTAAACTTATACAATGTACCATAAATATTTTTGTAACAGCCGGAGTGGCATGACAACCATGAAAACTATCAAACTGGTAATAGTATCAATTATAAACAATCATCCATTACAAAACCAGCAGGAGATATGGTCCCTGGCGCATTCTTAGTTGCTTTATCTGGTCAATCACTTGTACTTGAGTTATACTATAATAAAAGTACTGTATTAGAAGTCTGTTAATGAAGAGTGTTGGGTCATTTGTCTGCTTTGATCCTACACCCCTATAAGTAAATTACCCTATAATAATAAATTCATTATACTCTAAGAAGTTGTTTGCATTGTTCTTCAGTATTAAGACACCTCATTATGGTGCCCATTACACCTTTCCCCTATTATCACACTTTTAATACAACTGTAGCACAGGGATTCAGTTGGATTTTCTGCTACAATGTAACAAGAGTCATCTTTCCTCCAGTTTCTATCAAGTTTCCTCATTTCCTTCTGAATTCTCACCAGAAGTGCTGTTAAATGTGAATATTTCTACAAACATTCTCTTCTATATATATATAAGCTTTCTCTATCTTGCTCTCCTCTTCTTCCTGAGACTGCACCAGGGGCACCTTTAACATTAATAAACCGAACAGTCTGTTTAAGGCAATCTGGCCTTTACTATCATGTGGCTTAAAATCCAGCCTCTGCTCATTACTGATACTCAAAAGTACTTCCACATTTTCAGGTATTTGTTTCA
The DNA here is from genome assembly GCF_021234165.1 of Pteronotus mesoamericanus. Lineage (NCBI taxonomy): Eukaryota > Metazoa > Chordata > Mammalia > Chiroptera > Mormoopidae > Pteronotus > Pteronotus mesoamericanus. The sequence goes on from NW_026555307.1 coordinate 7,705,268, forward strand.
GCAAACCCCATTTCCTGGTACCAAAATATTGTATTAGTTTTCTGTGGCTGCCAGAAGAAATCACTTTAAGCTTAGTGGTTAAACCTACAAACTGGCATGTTTCTAAAAATATTATGGTATATATTTTTTAAAGTGGTATATATTTATAAAATTAGACATAGTTTTAAATGTAAAAGTTAAAAAATAAAAAATAGAAAAATCATATTGAAAAGCTCATATCTGCCACTTTGACATTTTTGCAGGGACTCTTCAAATAGGATACCTTTTTTTTTCCTTTAATCCTCACCCAAGGACATGCTTATTGATATTCTGAGAGGAGAATGGAGAAAGAAAGGTAGAGAAACACTGATGTGACACAGGAACTTTGATCAGTTTCCTCTCACATGTGCCCCAACTGGGACTGAATCCACAACCTACACACATGCCCTGACTGGGAATTGAACCTGAGACATCTTGGTGTAGCAGGAGTATCCAACCTTGTGGCCCCTGGGCCACACGTAGCCCAGGATGGCTGAGAATGTGGCCCAACATAAAATCATGAATTTACTTAAAACATTATGGGATTTTTTGTGATTACATGTTGCAATGTATTTAATATGTAGCTGAAGACAACTCTTCTTCTGCCAGTGCAGCCCAGAGAGGCCAAAAGGCTGGATACTCCTGATCTACAGGGTGATGCTCCAACCTAGCCATACCGATCAGGGCTATAGGATAACTTTTTAAAGACAAACTTTTGCAGAATGTCTTTTCATTGTTCCTTTCCCCCTCAGCCAACTGAGATTATACAGTTTCAGAGATTTGTATGAGGGGTTAATACAGGATTTGGAAAATAATGGAAATATATAATTTTTATATTTTTATATTTCCATAATTTCCATTAAAATGTAAAAAAAATAATATTTAGGTTTAGATATTTTCTGTCTGCCCAGGATGTGTGACTGGCTTCAATTTAAAAGTTTTTGTTAGAATGAATTCAGTAGCAATGTTTCTCTTCTAATAACAGTCCATCTCCTCCCTTCCTGTTAGTGATATATACTCATATATTATTGTGGGTATAGCAACTATGATAGGAGAGTAGAAATTAAGATGTTGGGAAACAGCTAAGAGCACAAATATGGAGAGATACTCAATGAATGGTATACAAACACTTTTAAGACTTGTATATAGAACTTCCTATACTAACAGTTCTCTTAGGTAAAGAAACAGACTAATCATCTGTGAGTCTACAAGTATACTTTTAAATGTAGTAATTTAAAAACTGTCCATTAGTACACCATACTAGTACCTCATACACATTCAAACATGAATGTAATGTCCTCTGTATAAAAATAAAGTAGCACAGGCATACATTGTTCTACTGCAAACAAAACATGGCTACTTTCATGATATAATCAATAAAGAAGAAAAATAGTAAATGTAGGGATGCCAGAAAACTTACACTTTTGTGATAACCATGGAAATGCCAAGGAAAGCAAAGATAAGAAAGAATAGAATATCCAAGAGAATGCTGATACATACATTTCCAATATTTTTTGGGGGTTGAGGCTAGAACAAACAGATGTAGTTAGACCATGCCTCCCAGTCACTACATACCCAGGTAAAAGAGGAAGGCTTGCATCCATGGTTATGACTACAATTATTTTGTTAGTAGTCACCACTGTTAGTATATTAATACTATTTACTCACCTACAAATAGATTTATTCAAATGAAGTACTTCCTAGGTTTTCATAGTTAGGAATATAGAACTGGCAGTCTTATCTACGTGTAGTTATTTTACTATATATTCATCCTGCCTGCAATCTTTAAAAGTGTCTAAGCATAGTGATTATTAAAGTTAAATATCACAAAGTTTTCTCTAGTTAGAATAGGCATTATATCTTTTATCTTATGTCCAAATCTAAATTTTTATCATGTCTGATTTTCTCCATCACCCATTGTTCTTTTCTGCTCTGAAATTACCTGCAGGATCAGGACTGACAAGCATGTTTCCATTTACTCTCCACTGGCAATTGCTGCCCCTTTTTATAGGCCAGAAGGCTTATAAGCATTATTTTGCCAGACACTTGAGCTACCAACCATTTTTCTTCTTATTTAGAGCTGGTTTACAGCTCTACTTTTTCTGGGGAAAAAACCTCTTGCTTATTTTAATTTCTACAATGTTTTATTACGCACAATAATTGTATGTATAAATATGGGTTAATAAAACCTCCTCAAGAAGGGCATTTAGTAACACTATTCAAGTTGCTGCTGAGCTTACTATTTTCACAGAAAAGATGGTAGAGATGCTATTGTCTTAGCAGATCTCCAATTCTCAAACATCAAAACCTCTTCGATGAGTTTTCATTTGGAATTTCCAGAGACCCACAGGCTCTGTAAGATAAACCAAGCTATAAAAGGCTTATTTTATATAGGCATGTTATATTATATGTAAGCTTACTTATACATTTTTCATAACTGTGTCTACTGTGATTACTATGCTTAAAAATTTTACTCACCTATGTCCCTTCTTAACCTCCCTTTTTCTAGTATGAACTCTTTGATGCTGAATAAGATGTAAACCAGGACTAAAATTACCCCTATAATCATGACACCTACAGGATTCCCTCCAATAGTATTGTGTAAGGTTTCAGCCACAGCTAAAGCTCTTTTTACATTAATGACATTCATATATTCACAACAGCACTGTGACAATAATGACATCGTAAGAATTTGTTTTTAATAGGAATTCTCCAATTGAATGATTGTTAAAGACCTTTTTCCACACTGATTACAATCAGAGCTGTTACTTTTCAAAGTGAATTATCTCAGCTGGAATATCTACGAGATGTTTGGCAGTATCTATCATAAGCTGAAAAAGCTTAAATACACCCTTGGGTAGAGTAATTTCAGTCTCAGCATAAAATCAATGGAAATACATACACACACAAAAATATACAACGATATTTATAGCAGTATCTTCATTACAATGCAAAATTATAAAAAATACAAATAACCATCTGGAGGATAAACAGTGGTATAGTCTTAAAATGAAATATACAAAATGAATATAAAAACACTACTGCCCATACAATAATGTATGAATCTTCAGAATGTCAAGTGAAAAAAGACACAAGGAATTCATGATGTATTATAAAAATATATAAAGACATGCAACTACTTCATGATGTTATAAGGCAGGGAAGTGATAATCTTAGAAGAAATAACAACTACTTATTATTTCACTGAGTGCAATGAGAAATATAGTCCATATTTCATTTCTCTTATGGAAACTGTTTATAATTATTATTATTATTATTATTATTATTATTCTTTTGCCTCTCCATGTATAAGTCTTAAAAATAAACGGAGTCAGCAGAACTTAAAAAATTAGAATCATTGCTGATAGAGTTCAGTAACAATGATCACACCCATTTTTATGCTATTAAACGATAAAACAGTCATGCTGTACGGTACTTTAAATTATTAACTATTATGACATTTGTGATTAAAATTACCATATTAGCATGTTTTAAAAAGAAACTAAAGTTGTATAATAACTTGGAAAGGAAAGCTTCACAAAGAAATCACACCATTTATTGCATCTCCATGTTTTCTCCCTTGTGAGTTCTTTGATGGACAATGAGGTTTCTCTTATAACTGAAGGATTTATCACACTCATTACAAATATAGGGTTTCTCTCCTGTGTGGGTTCTCTGATGTACAATGAGATTTGTCTTCTGGCGGAAGCACTTCCCACATTCATTACATTTGTATGGTTTCTCTCCGGTATGAGTTCTTTGATGATGAATGAGATATGACTTCCTGCTAAAGGCCTTCCCACACTGAGAACATTCATAGGATTTCTGACCTGTGTGTATTTTCTGATGTACAGTGAGGGTTGCTTTCTGGCGAAAGGACTTCCCACATTCATTACAAATATACGGTTTTTCACCTGTATGAATTCTCTGATGTAGATTGAGATTTGTCTTCTGACTGAAGGATTTTCCACATTCATTACATTCATATGGTTTCTCTCCTGTGTGAGTTCTGTGATGATCAATGAGGTATGACTTCATTCTAAAGGCCTTCCCACAGTGAGGACATTCATAAGATTTTTCCCCAGTATGTGTTCTCTGATGCGCTACAAGGGTTGTCTTCTGGCGGAAGGACTTACCACATTCATTACAAATATAGGGTTTCTCCTGATTATGAGTTTTCTCATGAAGAGCAAGGGTTGTCTTCTGGGAGAAGGACTTCCCACATTCATTACAAATATAGGGCTTTTCCCCTGTATGAGTTCTTTGATGTACAGTAAGATTTGCCTTCTGGTGAAAGGACTTCCCACATTCTATACAAATATAGGGCTTTTCTCCTGTATGAATTCTCTGATGTAGAGAGAGCGTTGTCTTCTGGCGGAAAGACTTTCCACAGTCATTACACTCATATGGTTTTTCTCCTGTATGAGTTCTCTGATGACGAATAAGGTGTGACTTCAATCTGAAGGCATTCTTACACTGTGAACATTCATATGACTTCTCCCCTGTATGTGTTCTCTGATGATCAGTGAGGGCTGTCTTTAGACGGAAGGACTTACCACATTCATTACAAACAAAGGGTTTCTCTCCTGTGTGAGTTCTTTGATGATCAATGAGATATGATTTCCTTCTAAATGAATTTCCACATTGATGGCATTGATAAGGTTTTTCCTCTGTGTGAATTCCCTGATGCAGAATCAATACTGACTTCCTGCAGAAGGACTTCCCACATTCAGTGCATATATGTTTTTTTTCAGTATTGGTTGCTCTTCTCCTTTTATTATACTCAGATGGGTTTTCATTTCTGTAAGCTCTGTGATGTGTAAGTAAACCTTTTTTAAGCAATAATTTCTCACAGTCATTACATCCAAATGATTGTAGTTGAGTTTCCATCTTATGATATTGCATCAGCACTTCATTATGACTGATACCTCTACCATGTTGATTATGGGATTTGACTCCATGGTGAGCTATCTCTGGTTTAGTATTGAAGAGTGATTTCTCATATCCATAATACTCATTATGCCTCTTTCTTGTAGGACTTAGATTACCGATGATTAATTCTGATACATTTTTAAAAATCTTTCCATGACTTTCATATTCGGGAATTAGATTTTTTGAATTTATAGGGTTTTTGCTTAAAGTAAATGTCCTGTCACATGCATTATTGTTTTCCTTAATCAGTTTTTTGGGACTTATGAATACAACTGATCTAGAATGCTTATCTTGGCATTCTTTGAGTTTCACTAAAAAGTCTTCAGCCTTCCAGTTTTTTTCTAGAAAAAAATTTAACAACTTGTGAATCTTCACACATTTGCTATGAAAAGGAACTGAATTAGGGTCTATTATATGCGGCCAAAAAAGACCCCAGACCAATTACTCCCTTCCTGGGACACAGAAGCTAAATAAAATCTCTGCTTCAGTGTGGAAAGGAATAAAAAAATAAGAAATGAATGTTAATAACTTTTCAACAGAAATTCATACATAAAGTTGACTGAACACAAGAAGCAGGGAACAGAAGACAAAAATGGTGAAAGAGGGACTGATGCTTGGATAGGCAGATTCAGAGGCAATGAAGTGACCCTATCAAGGGCATTAATCTTTAAATAGGATGGACAAGGTTAGTAGAAAAGCTTATTCAGGGAAAATATTAGAGGAAGGACTACCTCTGGAGGACACAGAACAGAGCCTTTATTTTTATATATTACCCCTAGGTTGCAAGGTAAAAACTTCCAGTTGTTCTACCATCCCTGTCCTTCTAGCCATCAATGGTAAATTTATAATTCCAAGCATTAATTAATTTCCCAGTGTTTAGAAAAATTATCCTATATTGTAGGTCTGATCCTCTATATAGCTGAGAATAATTTTCTCTTGTGACAAAAAACTAAAAAAACACAACAGGAAATTTAAAACAGACTAGAGTTACATTGACTGGTGTATTTAGATTGCCATTATTGTCAATTTTTTTCAGAATTGTTCAACTAAAAACTCTCATGACTATCAATTATAACTATTCCTCTTTTCAATTGCTGACTTATTTTTTCAGGTTTAAAAGAAACACTATTCAAGTCCTTCCCCAATACAGTAACATTACCTAACTACAGATGAGATTGCTCATTCTGGTTCTAGATCTTTCTGTAACTTTAACTTTCATTTCTCTTATAAGTTTAGAGTTATATTTGACTTCTGTTACTTTGTAATCATCCAAATATTGTGGAACAATGTTAAATCTAGGCTCCAAAATCTTTTTCTGCCTTGAGACCATTACCACCAACACTAACATATAAGGAATTTATCCTGTAAACAAAATTTTACATCCTCTAGAATCATCCCTTACATTCAAACAAGTTTTAAGGGTTGTTCCCATATCTGACAAATCACAGCCATAAAAAGTTTACATTAATACTGTATATCATAGGTGGTGTGCTTGATAGAAACCAAACAACTCATTCAGAATGTATATAGCCATAGCCTATACAGGTATATCTAACAGGAACTTATAAGTACATGCTTTCTGACTGGGGGAAACAGATATCTCTCCTGTATAGCTCCACCAACAGGTCATGGAACAACTACTAAATATCTAAACAAGTTATTGTTTAGCAAAGGCAGAAACAGGGGATCTTATCTTTGATGGAAAGAGACCTTAAGCATAAACCATGTACAATTAGGTATTAAATGATATAATCATATCCAAGTACTGTGTGTGTTATAATTCATAAGTAGCATAGGAATTCACAGAAAAAGAAAACTATGGACATGATGTGGAGTAGTCAAGGAATAGTTCATAGAGAAGAAATCTCAAGACTGAACCATAAGATATACAGTTTGTGGAAGGGAGAACACAGTATAATGAAAAGTACAGAGATGACAAATCCTATATTTGGAGAAAAGTTGGATTAAGTGGAAATTACCAAGAGTTTCCTATAAGAGAGAGAAACAAAGTTGAAAAGACTGGATTAGGACTTATTATGTTAGACCTTGAAAGATGAAGAATTTCAATTTCATATTAAAAAAATAACAAATAACAAGTAACATATGTTGTCAGAGAAGTAACAATATAATTTTAATGAACTAGGAAAAATTATAGTGAAGATGAGCTGCAAATACAATAATCAAGACATAAAATAAGATAGTTATTTTGTAGAATGTCAATGAGAAATGTAAATATGGGAGAAGTAAATATATTTCAGAGGCTGGTAAACATAACACAAATTGTAAAGGGAACCATAGAGATGATGGCAGAGAAAGAAGAATCAAGCAGATATCAGGCAGGAGAAAATAAGTAAAAAATAGGTAAGGGAAAACAATTTAAGAGCTAGAAAAGTTAGTGATTTTTATGTCTAACATATGCCACAAAATAGGTAAGACATTATAATGTAGAATTCCTAAAGGACTAGAGTGAAGGTGGGAGAAATTATCTGAGTATGTCCATTCAGAAGCATAGACAAAAAACAAAGAGCTCAAGTCCTGAGAATAAATGAGATTATTATAATATAGAGTTCCAGTCAAGATGGAGGCATGGGTAGATGTGCTTCACTTCCTCACACAACCATAGAAAGAATTACAACCAGATCTCAAAACTACTAACATCCAGGACTGTCAGAAAATCAAGCTGGTCTGTCAGCCAAGGATTTAAAGAAGACACATTCATTCAGATACGTAGCAGGGATGGAGTTGAGTCGCAGAGATGGGCGAGAGGTGATGTGGGGCAGAGAGGCGGAATGGAGCAGAAAGGTGGAGGCAGCAGTGGAAAGGACAATGGATGGGAGGGATACCTTGAGAGTGAGCAAACTCAGCCCCATGCCAGACCACACAGACCAGGGTTCCATTACTGGGAAAATAGATCCCTGTTAGCTCTGGTGTTAAAAACCAGTGGGGTTGGGGTAGCTGAAGAAATAACCAGATTTTTGCTGCTTCAAGGGCCAGCATGGTCTTAGAACCTATGGAAACCCACCTGCTCAGGGACTTACCACCTGACCAGCAGCTGGAAGGGCATCAGTCGAACAGGGGAAAGGAGTGAAGTGACTGGAAACAGGGTGAATGCCAAGCAAACTGCCAGAAGCCAGGAGGCAGCATTGTCTCCACTATGAGCTGTTCCCACACAGCCACAAAGTGGTGAAACGGGTTGTCCTGCCCTGGCAATTACTTAAGGTTCTGCCCCACACAATTTACAGGTGCTTTTTTTTTTTACATATGCTATGCTACTAAGACATGGAGTAAAAGCAGCTCTACCTAATACACAGAAACAAACATATGGAGCCTGCCAAATTGAGGAGACAAAGAAATGTGGGCCACATGAAAGAGCAGAATAAAACCCCAGAAAAAGAACTAAGTGAAACGGAGATAGCCAAACTATCTGAGTTCAAAATACTGGTTATCAGGATGCTCAGAGAACACCTTGAACAGGGCAAAAAAATAAAGGAAGAAATGAAAGTTACACTAAGTGAAATAAAGAATAATCTACAGGAGACCAACGGAGAAGGGAAGGAAGCTGGGATTCAAACCAACAATTTGGAATATAAGGAAGAGATAAACATTCAACCATATCAAAAAGAAGAAACAAGAATTCAGAAAAATGAGGATAGGTTTAGGAACCTCTGTGACATCTCCAAATGTGCCAAAATCCAAATCATAGGGATGCCAGAAAGAGAAGAGCAAGAGCAAGAGATTGAAAATTTATTTGAAAAAATATTGAAAGGAAACGTCCCTAATTTGGTCAAGGAAATAAACATACAAGTCCAGGAAGCACCAAGAGTCTCAAAGAAGTTGGAGCCAAAAAGGACCATATCAAGACATATCATAATTAAAGTGCCAAAGGTTAAAGATTTAAGAGTGCTTCTTAAAAACAGCAAGAGAAAAGCAGAGAATTACCTACCAAAGAGTTCCTTTAAGACTATCAACTGATTTCTCAAAAGAAACTGCGGGCAAGAAGGGACTGACAAGAAATATTCAAAGTGATGAAAAGCAACTACCTACAACCTAGATTACCCTATCCAGCAAAGCTATTGTTTAGGATGGAAGGGCAGATAAAGTGTTTCCCAGACAAGGTAAAGCTAAAGGAGTTCATCACCACCAAGTCATTATTACAGAATGTTAAAGAGGCTTATTTAAGAAAAAGAAGATCAAAACTATGAACGTTAAGATGGCAACAAATTCATGAGTATCAGCAACTGAATCTAAAAAAAACAAACTAAGCAAACAATCAGAAGAGGAACAGAATCATAGATATGAAGATCATTTGGAGGGTTATCAGCAGGGAGAGGGTAGGGGGAGATTTGGGGTTAAGGTGCAAGAATTAAGAAGTATAATTGGTAGGTAAAATATAGACCGGGGGATGTTAAAAATAGTATAGGAAAGGTAGAAGCCAAAGAACTTATATGCACAACCCACAGACATGAAAAAAGTGGGTGAAACTGCTGGAGGGAAGGTGGAGTACTGGGTGAAGATGAGCAAAGGGGGAAAAACTGGGACAAATGTAATAGCATAATCAATAAAATATATTTAAAAAACAACCAAGGATTGACCTAGTAATTGGTGATCAGCTATATAAAATCAACCATAAGCCCTGCCCGAGTGGCTCAGTAGGTTGGAGCATCATGCCGTACACCAAAAGATTGCAGGTTTTGTTCCTGGTCAGAGCACCTACCTAGGTTTCAGGTTTGATCCCCAGTCATGTTTCATACGGGAGGCAGCTTATTGATGGTTCTCTCTCACATCAATGTTTCTCTTTCTTTCACACTCTCTCTCTCTTTCTCTCTATCCCTTCCTCTCTCTCTAAAATCAATACACATATCCTTGGGTGAGGTTAAAAATAAATAAATAAATAAATAATAAATAAAATGAACATGACATTTAATGGAAGAAAATGCTAACTATGGAATTATCAGTATGGGCCAAGCATAGGAGTTTTAAAATTAATAGCTAGGTTTATGCTGAGAATGAGAACATAAACTTAGCACATAAAATAAATCTGAGGTAAGAATGGAAAAAAGAAATGGAAAGCAACTAAGAAGAGAAGCATAAACCAAGAATTTTCAATTTTCTAGAGACTGATTTAAGAATTCCTAAAAGAAATCTATACAATAGCAGTGAGAGAAGGGAATGAGAATGCCAGAAAAAGACAAATAAAAAAAAAGACTTAAAAGAAGGAAAGTTCATAGTACATTCTGATTAAGTCAAGAGTGGCAACTATCTTTGGTAACATCAAACAAACTAGTAAAGAAAAAGATATAGGGAGAGTGATATTAGAAAGTTTGCTTCAAGTTTGCAGGCATAATGACAATTCTAAAGGTTAAAAACCTTTAAAAAGATATTCCCAAAATATTTCAAAGTTGCCATCAACCCTATAACTGCTTATAAATTTATTTTCCACTAGTTTCATCTGCCTGAGAATCAGAAACTCACCTAAGCAGGTGTGACTTGTCAATGGTGTCCATGGCTCTTCTCCTCGTTCCAACTTGAGGATCACATCAGGCTTGGTCATGTGACAGCCTGATGAGGGAAGATCAGGATTAGTTGCTTAGGGTTCAATACACTTAAAAACTAGTAAGGTGCATTTTCAGTACTGCAAATTAAGATGCACCTTTGCTTAACAGTAAATTTAATACCTTGCACTGGGCAAGTGAAAGATAAACTCTTTCTGTTAACCAAAAAGGATTCATCACCTCTTATCCCTGAAATTGAAGATCACACATACTTGAAGCACTTTGAAAGAACATATATGATACTGGAAGTTTCATGCAGGTTTTCTTACCCACAGAAATGAGGTGGCAATAATTTTCCAACATCACATCCATGTATAGAGTCTTCTGAGCAGGATCCAGGTGCTGCCATTCCTCCTCTGTGAAATCCACAGTCACATCTTTAAATGACACTGATCCCTGCAATGGATAGAAACTATGATTACCACAAGTTGACTAGATACTGGGGACTAGTTTCGATCCTGTTTCTTTGTGGCATTCATAAGAAAACTTGCAAAAAAAGGCCATCATTTTTCTTGTTTTGTGATTTACATTGTGAAGAAAACAAAAAGTACCTGCCACCAAATTTATTTAATAATCCATTCTAAAACTATTTACTGTGAAGTCACTTTATACCCCAAAACTGCCCTCATTCTCTTGGATGACAAGGCAAAATACTGTCCCTGCTTTCAAGAAGCTACAGCCTCAAAGCATGCAATACATATCTTCAAGAAGCTATATGTAAACACAAACCTGCAAAAAGGTATTACAGGCAGTACAAGGGAAGAATGTAAAAGATGCCGTGTATCACAACAGCAGAACAATTTTCTCAGCATTCACTGAGGTGAATTTTTTTCCCTTTAATATTACTGTGATGTGCAAGAAGAATGTGACTTTAAAATACATGGGAGTGACTTTCAGCATCCAGTTATCATAGTGTGAATTGGTCAGGAAAACAATCCCTCAGATTATAAAATCTGAACACAATATATTATAACCAACTAACAGATAGCACTGAAAAACAAGCAGAAATATCCTTAGAAGATAGCAATTGCAATGGCTGAAACTCAAATTTGTGGCATTTTTGCATGAAGTACTGTACCCAAAATCCCACAGCTCTTAAGGCAGAAAACCACAGTGCCCTTCCTCAAACATGGTACAGAACAGAACTGAAAGGCAGAAGAGCTGTAGATTCAGGGATAAATTCTGCAAGTGAGAGAAGTATAGAATGAATGAGACCTAAAATCTGTTTATTAACTCTGCCAGAAGTCCAGGTTGAGAGTTAAACTGAGCAATTGTTGGAGAGATGACAGAGATCTTAGGAAAAAGCTGACAGACACCAGAAAAGAGTTTTGAAAAACAGAAGCGCACCTGGTGAGGTTAAAATTTCTGCTTTGCTGATTACCAGCATGCCACAACATGCTGATAACTCAAGCAGTAACAAACTGAAGCCTTACAGACTCAAGTGTCAGAAATGGGAGCTGACAAAACAGCAGGAGAGTATAAAGGGTAAAGCCCTGAAAAAAAAGAGAGCTGTAGAAAGTAAGACCCACAAATCTATGTATATATACACTAACCAATTCTTTGCTTGAGACCTAAGGAACATGAGAAAAAGGAGAACCTACCTACCCTCAGAGGGCCAGGGTAAAAAGCAGCAGCCAGAAGCTTAAGGATATATCAGCTGCTTCATACCTGAGGTGGGAGTGATGGGGGAGTGGTGAGGTTTGAAAAAGTAATGATGGAAAACTTTCCTAATTTGAGGAGAGAAAAAGTAACACAAGTTAGGAAGCACAGAGGGCCCCATTCAAGAGGGACCCACGAGGCCCACTTCAAGACACATCATCATTAAAATGACAAATATCAAAGACAAAGAAAGAATCCTAAGGCAGCAAGGGAGAAACAGGTAGTAACATACAAGGGAGCCTCAATATGGCTAGTCGCTGACTTCTCTACAAGCCAGAAGGGAATGGCAAGAAATATTCCAAGTAATGAAAAGCAAAGGTTTGCACCAAGACTGCTCTACCCAGCAAGGATCTCAATTAAAATAGAAGGTGAAATAAGGAGTTTCCCAGAAAAAAGAAGACTAAAAGAATACATCACCACCAAACCAGCACTGCAAGAAATGCTAAACAGACTGGTTTAAGAAGATGAAGAAAAAGAGTGAGAAAGAGAAAACCCTGGTACAAGGGAAAAAATGAATAAGATTCTATCAACATAACTCTCAATGTAAATGGGCTAAATGCCCCAATCGAAAGACACAGGATAGCTGAATGATAAGAAAACATGACCCACACATATGCTACCTACAGGAGACCCACCTCAGAACAAAGGACCTATACAGACTGAAAGTAAAGGGATGGGAAAAAAAAATTCAACCAAATGGACAGGAAAAAAAAAGCCGGAGTAGCAATACTTTATCAGACAAAATAGATTTCAAAACGAAGGCCATAAAAAGAGACCCAGAGGGGCACGTCTAATACTTAAAGGAAGAATCTATCAAGAAGACATAAACATTGTAAACTTATATGCACCCAACATAGGAGCACCCAAATATATATGGAAAATCTTGGACAACTTCAAGAAAGACATAGACAGCAACACACTGATATTAGGGGATTTTAACATCCCGTTGTCAAAAAGGGACAGATCTTCCGAACAAAACATCAACAAGGATATTGTGGACCTAAATGATGCATTAGATCGAATGGACTTAACTGACATTTTAGAAACTTTCAACCCAAAGAAGCAAAAACATATTCTTTTCAAATGCGCATGGAACTTTTACAAAGACAGACCACATGATAGGACACAAAGCAAGCCTCAGCAAATTCAGGAAAACTGAAATAATACCAAGCATTTCCTCAGACCACAAGGGCTTGAAACTGGAAACCAACCTCAAGGACAAACCTCAAAAACTGGCAAACTTGTGGATTTGAACAGCACACTATTAAACAATGAATGGGTCAATAATGAGATAAGAGAAAAAATCAAACAGTTTCTGGAAACAAATGAAAATGAACAGACAACAGTCCAAAACTTCTGGGACACAGCAAAGGCAGTCTTGAGAGGGAAGATCATAGCAATACAGGCCTACCTAAAAAACATAGAAACATTTCAAATAAAAGACCTAACACTACAACTTCAAGAACTAGAGAAACAACAACAAATAAATCCCAGAGCAAGTGGAAGGAAGGAAATAGTCAAGATTAGAGCAGAACTAAATGACATAGAGACAAAAAGAACAATTCAGAGGATCAACCAATCCAGAAGCTGGTTCTTTGAAAAGATAAATAAAATTGACAAGCCTTTAAGCAGACCCATCAAGAAAAAAATGGAAGAGGACCCAAATAAATAATATCAGATATGAAAGAAGAGAAGTAACAACTGATACCACAGAAATACAAAGGATTTTAAGAAACTGCTATGAACAATTATATGCCAAGAAATTTGAAAACCTATAATGAAATGGACAAATTTCTAAAAAGTATAATCTTCCAACAATGAATGAAGAAGAAGCAGAAAGCTTGAATAGATAACAGCTAGGGAAATTGAAGCAGTAATCAAGAAACTCCCGGCACACAAAAGCCCAGGGCCGGATGGTTTCATAGGAGAATTTTACAAAAAACTTAAGGAAGAGCTAACTCCTGTTCTTCTCAGACTATTCCTGAAAATCCAAGAGGAAAGAAGACTTCCAGACTCTTTTTAAGAGAGCATCACCTTAATCCCCAAACCAGATAGAGATGCTACAAAGAAAGAAAACTACAGGCCAATATCACTGATGAACATAGACACTAAAATCCTCAACAAAATATTGGCAAACTGCATCCAGCAATACATTAGAAAGATCATCCACCATTATGAAGTGGGATTCATCCCAGGGATGCAGGGATTGTTCAATATATGCAAATCAATAAATGTAATACATCACATAAACAATGTAAAGACAAAAACCACATGATCATCTCGATAGATGCAGAAAAAGCAATCGATAAGGTACAGTACCCATTTATGATAAATACACTCAGCAAAATGGGAATAAAGGGGGCATACCTCAATGAAATAAAGGCTATATATGAAAAACCTACAGCCAACATCATACTCAACGGGCAAAAACTAAAAGCTTTCCCCCTATGATCAGGAACACGACAAGGATGTCTGCTTTCACTTCTATTCAACATAGTATTGGAAGTCCTAGCCGCAGTGGTCAGACAAGAAAAAGAAATAAAAGACATCCAAAGTGGAAAGGAGGAAGTAAAAACTGTTTGCAGATGACATGATAGTGTACATAGAAAACCCTGTAGACTCTACCAAAAAACTCCTCAACCTAATAAGTGAATTTGGCAAAACACCGGGATACAAAGTCAATATTCAGAAATCACAGGCATTTTTGTACACTAGCAATGAAATAGAAGAAGAAATCAGAAAACAAATACCATTTGCTATTAGCAACAAGAAAAATAAAGTTCCTAGGATAAATTTAACCAAGGAGGTAAAAGACCTGTACGCAGAAAACTATACAACACTGAAGAAAGAAATTAAGGAAGACACAAATAAATAGAAGCACATACTGTGCTCATGGACTCGAAGAATTAATATCATCAAAATGTCCATACTACCCAAAGCAATTTATAGATTCAATGCAATCCCTATTAAGATACCAATGACATATTTCACAGAAAGAGAACAGACATTTCAAAAATTTATATGGAACCATAAATGACCCTGAATAGCCACAGTAATTTTGAGAAAGAAACACAAAGTAGAAGGGATCACAATACCGGACATCAAACTCTACTACAAGGCCACTATAATCAAAACAATCTGGTACTGGCACAAGAACAGACACATAGATCAGTGGAACAAAATAGAAAGCCCAGAAATAAACCCATGTCTCTACAGTCAATTAATATTTTACAAGGGAGCAGAAGCATAAAGTGGAGTAAAAATAGCCTCTTCAACAAATGGTGTTGGGAGACCTGGACAGCTACATGCAAAAAACTGAAATTTTAACATCAGCTTACACCATACACAAAAACAAACTCAAGATGCATAAAACACTTAAATATAAGTTGCAACACCATAAAAGTCCTAGAGGAGAACATAGGCAGGAAACTCTCAGATATCCCACTCAGCAGTATTTTTACCGATTTGTCTCCTAAAGGAAGGGACATAAAGGAAAGAATAAACAGGTGGGACCTCATCAAAATAAGAAGCTTCTGCACAGATAAAGAAAACATCAGCAAAATGAAAAGGGAGCCTACCATATCGGAAAATATATTTGCTAATGATACATCAGATAGAGGTTTGATCTCCAAGAAAAAATAAAGAACTATCAGGACTGCACTCCATGAAGACAAACGATCCAATCAAAAAATGGGCAAAGGACCTGGGCAGACGCTTTTCCAAGGAGGAGATACAGAGGGCCCAGAGGCATTTGAAAGGATGCTCAGCATCACTAGCCATCAGAGAAATGCAGATCAAAACCACCATGAGGTACCACCTCACACCGGTCAGAATGGCCATCATAAACAGATCCACAAACAACAGGTGCTGGCGAGGCTGTGGAGAAAAGGGAATCCTAGCACACTGTTGGTGGGAATGCAGCCTGGTGCAGCCACTATGGAAAGCAGTGTGGAATTTCCTCAAAAAGCTGAAAATGGAACTGCCTTTTGATCCAGTGATTCCCCTGCTGGGACTATACCCTAAGAACACCAAAACGCCAATAGAAAAGAACCTATGCACCCCAATGTTCATAGCAGCACAATTTACAATAGCCAACTGTTGGAAGCAACCTAAATGCCCATCAGTAGATGATTGGACGAAAAAGTTATGGTACATATACACAGTGGAATACTACGCAGCAGAAAGAAAAAAAGAACTATAAACTTCGCGACAGCATGGATGGAACTGGAGAGCATTATGCTAAGCGAAATAAGCCAGGGGGCGAAAGACAAATACCATATGATCTCACCTATAAGCGGAACCTAACCAACAATACAAAGATGCAAGAAAATAATACCAGCAATGCTGAAAGGAAAAGAAATCAACAGAGACAAGAGGGAAGGAGGGAGGAGGGGCGGGGAAAAGGAAGGGAAGGGGAAAGTCAAGGAACATATAGCAAGGACTCATGGACAAAACCAAAGGGGAAGAGCTGAGGGAGGGAAGGAGAGAGGGGGTAAGGGAAAGTGGTGGGGGGTAGGCAGAGACAAATGTATTTGAAAAAATAAATTAAAATAAAATTAAAAAAATAAAATAAAAAGTAAGTGAAATTAAAAATACAGCCTTTGTATCCAATGATGGTTGTTTGAATTTTGAGGGAAATAGTGAAGTTTCGGCACAAAGGTTATTAAAATAATCAATGTATTTTTTTTGGCCTCACACAAAGACAAGAAGGAAAGACCAAGATCATAAGATTTGATGATAAAAACACCATAGTAATAAATTTTCATTTACCAAAAAAAAAAAAAAAAAAAAAAGAGTTAATGGGACTATTACCCTAAATTTTTTTAAAAAAACAAGAGTACCTTTTAATTTATTTTATGAAGCAACTCTTACACTGATACCAAAATTAAAAAAGACAATAAAGAATATTACAGAGTCCCTGATGAATTACAATGAAAAAATTAATACAATATTATCAAATTGAGTAAAGTGATATATAAAAAAGCATTACACATTATGACCACGGTGTCTCACCGCTGGAATGCAACATTAGTATAACATCTGAAAACCACTAACATAATCATTATAATATCAGGGTAAAATAATAAAACCATATGATCATTTCAAATAAAGAAAAAGAATTAAGTAAAATTTAAAATATACATATATTTGCTCTCACCAATTCTATTAATGCTGTAGATAGTCTATAAAGAATGACAAGAAGAAACATCAGGCATACAGACTAGAAAAAAAGAAGAGAAAATATTTGTAGATCATGATCAAATATGTAGAAAGGACCACAGGAATCTACACAAAAAGGCTACTAGAAATAATAAGTGAATTTAGCAAGGTCACAGGATACTAATATGAAAATATAAAAATCAAGTCCGCTTTTATATATTAACAATAATTGAAAATGAAATTAAAGAATAAATTTAACAAACTATCTGTAAGACCTGTACACTGAAAACTACAAAAAACTGCTCAGAAAAACTTTAAAAGACCTAAATAAACATGGAAATATACCAGGTCTGTGGAATAGAAGACACACTACCATTAACATACCAATTATCTCCAACCAATTTATAGTCTTTGACAATCACAGTCAAAATAGGTTGCTTTATAGAGATCAGTAAGTTATGTCTAAAATTTACATGGAAATGTAAAACACCTAGCATATCTAAAACAAGATTAAAAAAATAGAGATGGAAGATTCGCGTTACCTGATTTTAGGACTTAATATGGCTGTGTTACACTGGTAAAACCATAAATATACAAACCAATGAAGCATACTACAGAGACACACCTACATATGTATAGTCAAATGATTGTTAATAAAGGCTCCAGGATAATTCAGTAGGGAAAGGATTGTTTTCACAGATGATTCTGGAAAACCTGAATACCCATTTTAAAAAAGGAACTTCAATTCTACCTTACAGCATACAAAAGAATTAAGTTGAAATGGATCATTTACTTAAAAGGAAAATCTAAAACCACAATTCTCATATAGTAAACAAAGAGTGAGATATGCACAACCCTGGGAGTATGCAAAGACTTCTGAGATAGGGCTTAAAAAGCATGGATCATAAAATTTGAAAACCTGATAAACTGGATTTCTTTAAAATTAAAAACTTCAGCCCTGACTAGTGTGGCACTTTTGGTTGGGCATTGTCTCGCAGACCTGAAGGTCACCGGTTCAATTCCCAGTCTAGGTACATGCCTGGGTTGCAGTTTTGGTCACCGGTGAGGGCATGTGCAAGAGGCAACTGATCGATGTTTCTCTCCCTCTCTTTTTCCCTTTCTTCCACTCTCTCTAAAAATAAATAAATAAAGTATTTTTAAAAAAATTAAATGCTCAACTCTACAAGGCCCTATTAGGAAAATAAAAAATCAAATCATTGACTAAGAAAAGATATTCACGGTACTTTTACCTGAACAAACATTTGTATAAAGAACTCTCACAACACAAGAGTGAAAAAACCACCAATGCACATAAAAATTGGCAAAAGGTCTGAACTTAGAAGATTATATAAATGACAAACAGATTATATAAATGAAAAAATAAAAAATACCCACCAATTTTAATCATATCAGGGAAATAAAAATTAAAACAATACTAAAATACCATTACACACTTCCAAGTGTGACTAAAATTAAAGAGTGGCCATACCTGGTGTTGGTGAGGTTACGAAGCTACTGTAAATTGCATATTTTACTAGTGGGAATGTAAAATGGCACAACTTTGTGTAACAGTTTGGCAGTTTCTTATAAACATACATTTTTCCACACAACCCACTGATTCCACAACTAGGTATTCAACTGAAAGGAATGAAAATACAGTCCATGCAGAGGTTTTTCTCTGCAAATGTTCATAGACGTATCATTCATTGTAGTCAAAAAGTAGGGGAAAAATTGTATAAAAAAAAAGAATGGATAAGATTCAGAAGATGGTGGTGAAGTAGTGGGAGCCAAGTCCACTTGCTCTGGCACCCAACGCGGACACTTAGCTGATCTTCTGAAAAACAAAGATAACGGTCAACAAAATCTTAGCTGATACGGAGTTTGGAAGCCAAAGATTACAGAGGACACTTCAAAATAGGCAGTAAGATTTTATAGGTGGATAGGAAAAGTCCCTGGGCGTGGCACGAGCACCTGTGGTGAGCGTGATACCTGCGGTTGCGATGCCTGCATCCATCGAGAATCTGGTCAGAGATAGCAGTCCAGGGGCTCCATCCCCTCCCAGGGCGGGGTATCCCCAGATCCAGGTGCAGAGCGACTTGGGTACAAAAAGTCGTTGGGGTGAACCAGGCTACACACACACAGAGCTAGTGAACACTGACGGGCAGGGGTTTGGGGGGAGTGCCAGAGACTGAGAGATACTGTCTGCACCTGGTCCTGC
Organism: Pteronotus mesoamericanus; assembly: GCF_021234165.1. Classification (NCBI taxonomy): domain Eukaryota; kingdom Metazoa; phylum Chordata; class Mammalia; order Chiroptera; family Mormoopidae; genus Pteronotus; species Pteronotus mesoamericanus. The sequence goes on from NW_026555307.1 coordinate 7,724,807, forward strand.
TGGAGGAGGACTGTAGCTGGTCATGACTGCAATATACCTCTTGGTTTTTGGAGAGGTGTAGTGTGTGGAAAGCTGGACAATGGCTTGGCACTGCAATGGGAGAATCCAGAGAAACTTTTTTTAAAGGGGAGCTGAGGAGTGCTGGGCAAATACCCAGCATATGCAACTGCCAGGCCAACAAGGGAGGATTGCAGGAGCAATTTACTTCCACTCAGTACACCTGGGTGGATTGATTTAAGGGGTGCAAAGCAAGGTGATTTCTTAGCCCCAGCTTGGTGCAGTGGTGCAAAAGGACAGTGTGGGCTACAGTGTGCTGCGGGGTTGATTGGCTGGGGACTGTGCACCTGAGATTATTTGAGGCCAGTCTGGGCCCCCTCCTTGGTTGAACCTCTGGGAAGGGAAGACTGAGCGCAGCCCTCAACTTCTGCAGGAGCAGGGGAAGATCAGCAAAACCGGTTAGGCAGACTTAACAGCTCTATAGGGGGCATTATCAGCAAGAGTAAGACAGCAAGAACACCTAAAAGGGGCCATATTGAACTCCTCACAGGGAAACAAAGTACACTGGGTCCTAGGGCCCTGTTTCACTGAGGCCATCAAAGCAAGGAGTTCAGAAAGTGTGCACCAAGGGGGAATCAGGGCACCACCCAGCCCTTGGCTCATACACAGAGCTGATGTCTACACCAAACAGAAGAGAGCTGACACTCTTACATAGATTGTTCCCTGCCCCTGTGAAATGGAAGCTATTCAATCAGAAACTGAACTGAGGCAGAACAAGGTATGAGGTGTAAGGGCAGGGGGAATGCACCCACAATTTTCCCATAAGAATGAACAGTGCTTTCCAGGGGAGATACGGAGGCCTCAGCCTCTCGATCTCAACAGAAGCTCCTTTTAGAGGCAGGTGAAGATGTAGGTGGTGTTGCCAGAACTTGTACAATCAACTCCCAGACCCTGAGCTCATTAAAAAAAAAGAGATGGATCCAGAAAGAAGTCAGCAGGCTAACACCAACAGCTGAGATGAATTTCACCTTGCTCTTCCTTAGAACTTAAATGTTGTTTTTCTTTCTCCTTTTTTTCCTTTCACATAGCCTTTTAATATTTCTTCTTTTGTCTCAATTATATTACAACTAACTCACCATTCTAGGTCTTTCATTTTTTATTCTTTTTATTCAGAGTATATATTTTGCTCATATTATTGCTATTTCAAATCCCTCATAGCACCCCTCCCTGGTGTCATTCCATTTTGCCTTTTCTTGACTTTACTTATTGTTGTAACCTTTATTTTCTCCCATGATACACCATGTTCTCATTCCTTAGTGCTATTATTTCTCTTCCATCTATCCTCACAAAAGCATTCTTCCTTCCTTAAGTCAGCTCACGTTCTTTTTCACCCTCTTATAATAGTCTTCTTTCCTTTCCACATTTATAAATTGTGGTTAGTTGGACAAGGATATCACGGTTATTGCTGTTCTTCTGTTCTTCTCCAACGGAATTCCTACTTGTTCACTACTTGTTTGTACTTTAAATCCCATAGGCTACTCTCCCTGTCTAACTCCATTTTGTCTTTCCCCTGCTCTTGATCAGTTGAGTTACAAATTTTATTTTAATTTTCCCTCCGTTTCTTAGCCCGGGTTCTATAACTTACTTACTCTTATTACTTGTCTCCCACATCCTCTCCAAATCATTTTTCTTTTTGGTAGATATCTCATATACACTTTTCTCTCTTGTATTATATTCTTATTTCTTATCCACCTCTATTAGTTTTTGCACAACTGTCATTGTAATTGACCCTGCTGTGGTTTTTCTACAATTTTGTTCCCATTGGTTCAATACCTTTTTAATTTTACTTCAAAACTCATAGTATATTCCTTCCTTTGCTTACTCCATTTTTACCATTGGGTATCCCTGCTTTACTTAGGTTTAAATTTTATTTTCTCCTTTGCTTTCTTTTTATTTCCTACTCTTATTATTTCTCCTCCATTTTCCCATTCAAAATCATTTTCCCTCTTTTAGTCATTTAGTCTTTTAGTCCAAAGTCCTTCTTTCCTATCTTTTAATATTCTTAATCTCTTTCCACCTTTATTAATCTTTGCTCAATTGCTGTTGATATTGCTGATGTGGCAGGGTTTTGTTTGTTTGTTTGTTTGTTTTTTGCTGACATGGTTTGGTTTTCTGGTAATGTTGTTTTGCTGACCAGCACCTGTACAACAGGATATAAGATGCAGCAGGAGGTGTGACTACCAGTCAGCCAGCTGGAGGGGAGAACCCAACAACAAATAAGCCACAAACAGGATAAGCCCAAATACAACAAGAGAGCCCATACAAACAGAAGAAAGGGCCATCCTAGGGCATCCAAATCAGGAGATCAAAGAGACTGCACCACTGAGTCCCACAAAACTCCTACCAAAGAAGTCCACTCCACAAAGACAGGGAGTCAAAGCAGAGCATACTGACATGCAGAAACAATCAAAAAGAGTCACCTAAAATGGAGAGACAAAGAAAGAATTCTCAACTGAAAGGGAAGGAGGATCCTCAAATAAAGAGCTAAATGAAATTGAGGCATGCAATCTATCAGACATAGAATTAAAAAAATATTATAAGGATGTTCAAGGAGTAGGTAGATATACTTTGCCTCCTTGCACAGCCAAAAGAAGGACAATAAATTTAACAACAAAAGATAACCAGAAGTGCCAGAAAATTGAACTGTATGGAAGTCTGACAACCAACGAGCTAAAGAAACATTCATTCAGACTGGTAGGAGGGGCGGACACAGGCACCCAGTGCAGAGTGGACATGCAGCAAGGTGGCAGCTAGAGGACCCAGCGGTCCCACACTTGCAAGCAAATAAACCAGAGGAAGAGCTGGGGAGCGAGACAGACCATGCAATCCAGGGTTCCAGTGTGGAAAAAGAAATCCTCAAAACCTCTGGAGGTAAAAACCTGTGGGGGTTGAGGCGGCAGGAGAAACTACTAGCCTCATAGGAGAGTCTGTTGGAGAGACCTACAGGGTCCTAGAACATACAAAAATCCACCAGCCCAGGAATCAGCACCAGAAGTGCCCAATTTGCTTGTAGGTAGTGGGGAAAGTGAATGAAGGCCGGCAGAGAGCTGAACAAGTGACATTGTTCTCTCTGGGACTCCTTACCCACACACAGCGTCACAACCCAGAGACCTGGGTTGCCCTGCCCTGGAAAATACCTAAGGCTCTGCCTCTTCCCATGTAACAGGTGTGCTGAGACAAAGAAATATGGCCCAAATGAAAAAACAGATCAAGGCTCCAAAAATAGAACTAAGTGATGAAGCCAACCTATCAGATACACAGTTCAAAACACTGGTAATCTGGATGCTCACTAAATTAATTGAGTATGGTTGCAAAATGGAGGAAAAAGCAAAGTCTATGCAAAGTGAAATAAAGAAAAATATACAGGGAACCAACAGTAAAGGGAAGGAAACTGGGACTCAAATCAACGATTGGGAACAGAAGGAATAGATAAACATTCAACCAGAAAAGAATGAAGAAACAAGATAAACATTCAACCAGAAAAGAATGAAGAATGAAGAATTCAGAAAAATGAGGAAAGGCTTAGGAACCTCTGGGACAACTTTAAACAATTCAACATCTGAATCATAGGGGTGCCAGAAGGAGAAGAGGAAGTGCAAGACACTGAAAACTTATTTGAACAAATAATGAAAGAGAACTTCCCCAATATGGCAAAGGAAACAGACTTTGAGGAGATCCAGAAATCTCAGACAGTCCAAAAGAAGTTGGACCCAAGGAAGCACACACCAAGGCATATCATAATTAAGTCACCCAAGATTAAAGATGAGAGAATCTCGAAGCAGCAAGAGAAAAGGAGATAGTTACCTACAAAGGAGTTCCCATAACACTATCAGCTGATTTCTCAAAAGAAAACTTTTTTTTTTGAGAAGTTTTCGAGAAAACTTCTTAGGGAAGAAGGGGCTGGAAAGATGTATTCAAAGTCATGAAAAGCAAGGATCTACATCCAAGATTACTCTATCCAGCAAAGCTATCACTTAGAGTGGAAGGGCAGATTAAGTGCTTCCCAGAGAAGGTCCAGTTAAGGGAGTTCATTATCACCAAGCCCTTATTATATGAAATGTTAAAAGGACTTATCTAAGAAATGAAGATCAAAACTATGAACAGTAAAACAGAGGGGAGGGGAAGGGGGAAGAATAGGGGAAAAGGTACAGGGAATAAGCAGCATAAATAGTAGGTACAAAATAAGCAGGGGGAAGTTAAGAAGAGTATGGAGAAGCCAAAGAACTTATATGTATACCCATGGACATGAACTAAGCGGGGGAATGCTGGGCAGTGGGGCAGTATAGGACAGAGGGGAATAAAGGGGAGAAAAAAATGAGGCAACTGTAATAGCATAATCAATAAAAATAAAATAAAAATAAAAGTACAAAGAAAAAAAGGATGCTCAAGGAACTTGGTGACAACTCCAGGGAACTGAGTAGGAACTACAATGGCATGAAAAAGGAAAGAGAGTATAATCAAGAACCAGGAAAAAATGAAAAATACTATATCTGAAATTAAAAATACACTAGAAGGAATTAAAAGCAGGATGAATGAAAAAGGACCAAATCAGCAAGCTGGAAGACAAGGTAGAAAGAAATACACAGGCAGAGAAACAAAAAGAAAAAAGACTCAAACAGAATGAGGATAGTTTAAGGGCACTTCAGGACAACATGAAATGTAAAAATATTTGTATCATAGCAGAAGTAGAGGAAAGGAGCAAGGGATAGAAAACCTGTTTGGAAAAATAATGACGGAAAATATTCCTAAGTTGGTGAGGGGAAAAGTCATGCAAGTTCAGGAAGCACAGAGGGTCCCAATAAAGATGAAGCCTAAGAGGCCCACTCCAAGGCGCATCATAATTAAAATGCCAACTGTTATAGACAAAGAGAGAATCTTAAAGGCAGTAAGGGAAAAAGAGCAATAACATACCAAGGAATTACAAGAAGGCTATCAGTAGGTTTTTCAAAGGAAACACTACAAGCAGAAGGAATTGGCACAAAATATTCCAGATAATGAAAAACTAGGACTTACCGCCAAGACTACCCTATCCAGCAAGGATCTCATTTAAAATAGATGGCAAAACATTGAGCTTTACAGATAAAAAAAGGCTAAAAGAGTATGCCTGCACCAAGCCACCACAACAAAAGATGCTAAAGGGAATGCTATAAAAAGAAGAAAGAGAGGGAGAGAGAGATAAAAAAAAGAGAGCAAGACAGAGAAAAACACAGGTATGGAAAAATGGCAACGAGTAAGTACATATCAATAATAATCTTAAATGTAAATAGATTAAATGCTCTAATCAAAACACATAGGGTAGCTGAATGGATAAGAAGATATGACCCACATACATGCTCTCCATGAGAGACTGTTCAGAATATAAGATCTATACATACTGAAAATGAAGGGATAGGAAAACTATTCCAAACAAATGGACACACAAAAAATGCTGGCGTAGCAATACCTGTATGAGACAAAATCGATTTCCAAACAAAGGCCATATAAGGAGACAGAGAAGAACACTTTGTAATAATTAGGGAAGCATCCATCAAGAAGATATAACCACTATAAACATATATGCACCCAACATAGGAGCACCCAAATATATAAGGAAAACCTTGGAGGACTTCAAGAAAGATATGGACAGCAACACACTTACAGTAGGCGATTTTAACACCCTACGTCAACAATGGATAGATCTTCAAAATAAAGAATCAACAAGGATATTGTGGCACTGAATGATGAAATGAATGTAACTGATATGTACAGAATCTTTCACTCCAAAGAAGCAAAATATACATTCTTTTCAAATGCACATGGGACACTTTCAAAGCTAAACTATATGATAGGACACAAAACAAGCCTCAAAAAATACAAAAAAATTGAAATAATATCAAGCATTTTCTTGGATCAAACTGGCTTGAAACTAGAAACCAACTTCAAGGAAAAAAATTAAAACATTCAAATTCACGGAGACTGAATAGCATAGTATTAAACAATGAAAGGGGTAATAAAGAGATTAAAGGAGAAAGCAAAACATTTCTGGAAAAAAATGAAAATGAACACACAACAGGCCAAAATCTATGGGACCCAACAGAGACATCCTGACAGGGAAGTTCATAGTAATAAAGGCCTAGCTAAAAAAGATAGAAACATTTCAAATAAACAAACTAACCCTACATCTACAAGAACTGGAGGAACGACAACAAAGCACAGAGCAAGTAGAAAGAAGGGAGTAATCAAGATCAGAGCAGAATTAAATATCAAAGAAACTAAAAGAACAACTCAAAGGGTCAATAAATGAAGGAGCTGAATCTTTGAAATGAAACACAAAATCGACAAGCCTTCAATCAGACTCATCAAGAAAAAATGAGAGTCTTTTGGGGAGGCAAGATGGTGGAGGAGTGAATGGAAGTCACACTGAATTCCTCCCAGGGCCAATCTGGAATTACAACTAAATTGTGCAGAAGTTAACTGGAACAAACAACTGAACAATAACAAGAGAGGACCCTTATAACCTCAGACAGACAGAAGAATCGGCTTTAGCACAACCTGACTGGTAAGGAGTGAGGTAGAGATTCAAGAAGGCAGGCTGGATACTCACAGACAGCAGCACCTGAGGGATATTTAAACAGACAGTTGGATCCCTCTGAGAAGAGCAGGGTCTAAACCATAAGCGGGGAGTTCCAGCCTACGGCACCACAGCCCAAAAAAAACACAGATAACAGCCGGATGTGAAAAGCAATAGGTTGCCCTCTGCCAGAGATGGGTGGCTGGAGATGCAAAGAGCTATTTAAAGGGCCAACGCATAAATTTTTATTTGCAGCCACTAACCCTGGGCTCCAGCAAAGGCTGGGGCAGAGTGGGCTAGAGACACCTGAGGAGAAACTGGGGAAGGAGGCTTTGGGGAGAGAGCTGAGGGCATAGCTGGCAGGATCCTGGTCCTCACTCATCCCCCATATGGCAGCAGCCATCCTGTTTATGCAGACCCCTCCCCTGAGTGGCAGCAGTGTGAGAGGACACAATAACCCCACTCCCAGGAGGGACTCTGCCCTGGCCTATTGTGACTAAGCCTGACTGGTGAACGCACTGTAGCAGCCACAGATAGTAGATCCCTGGCTAAAGGGGGCGCAGCGTGGTCTAGAGGCACTTTAGGAAAGACTGGACATGGAGGCTTTAGGGAGAAAACTGAGGGCACAGCTGGTGGGATCTTGGTGCTGACGCCTCCCTGCTATGGCACCAGCCATCTGGCTCAGGCAGACCACTCCCCTGAGCAACAGCCTGAGAGAACACAATAGCCCTGCCCTCGGGGGGACATGCCCTGCCTGTGGTGCCTAAGCCTGACTACTGAGTGCAGAGTGAGTAGATTAATAACTGAAGGAGACAGCCACATACAGTAGATCCCTGGAAGCCTCAAACAGACTGCCTAAGGTCAGATGGGTCAACATCTGACATCATCAGAGGCAGATCCAGAAAAAAAAACAGCGGTAAGTACTAGATGCTACTGAGTTGAAATCTACTGTGGTCTTCTCTATGATTTGCAATATTTTCTTTACTACATAGCTTTTTAACATTCATTTCTGGCCCCTCAAGTTTGTGCATATTAAGTAATTATATTTTATACTAATAGTTTATTTCTCTCCTTATCATAGTCGTACTCTCTTTACAGCCTTATTAACACTGGTTCGTTTGCTGCTGATAGTGTGATTGCAGGCATGAGTTACTTTTGCAGATGTGGGTTAGTTTCCTGGGCTTTGTGGTTTTGTTCTGGCAGCACCTGCACAAACACACAGAAGACGTAGAGGGCAGAGCAACCCTCAGTCAACCAGCTGGAGGGTAGGACCCACCAAAGAACAACCAAACAACAAGCAAAATCCAATTACTTCCAGAGAGTCAACATAAATGGCATAAAAGGCATCCAAAGATCAGCAAGGTTGGGAGATCCAGGAGACTGCACCATTGAATCTAACAGGTCTCCCACTGTAGAAGTTCACACCACAAAGTCAGGAAATCAAGACAGATCAATATAAGAAGCAGAAGCAAAAAAGAAGAGTCTCACAAATAATGGGAAGACAAAGAAATACACCCCAATTGAAGGGATAGGAGGAATCCCCAGAAAGAGAACTAAAGGAAATAGAGGCAAGTAAACTATCAGATATTGAGTTCAAAACAATGGTTCTAAGGAAGCTCAATGAGCTCAGTGAGCTCAGAGAGAATTACCAGAATCTACATGGAAACTACAAGGAACTTACTGTGAACTATATCAGCATGAAAATGGACAGAAACTACCAATAAAACATAAAAGGAAAGGAAGAATATAAATTTCTGAATTGAAGGACACGGTAGAAGGAATCAAAAGCAGGATACATCAAGCAGAGGATCAAATCAGCAAGCTGGAGGACAAGGTAGAAAAAGAGCTCCCAGAAAGAGCAAGAAAATGAAAAAAGACTCAAAAAGAATGGAGAGGTGTTTAAGGAAATGCAGGACAAAATAAACAAACTACACCAAACTAAATACTTTTTGCACAACAAAGGAAACCAAGTATAAAATGAAAATAGAACTTACTGCATGGAAGAAGATACATCTTTTAAGGGATTAATATCCAAAATTTATAAAGAACTCAAGACAACTTAACACCAAAAAACCCCAAACAATCCAATTAAAATTAAGCAGAGGACCTGAATAGACGTTCCTTCAAAGAGGAAATAAAAATGGCCAATAGACATATGAGAAAATGCTCTATGTCACTAATTAGGAGAAAATGTAAATTAAAATGACAAAGAGATATCACCTCATACCTGTCAAAATGACTATTATCAGAAAAACCAGCAAACAAGTTGGTGAGGATATGGATAAAAGGGAACCCTTGTGCACTGAATGTAAATTCATGCAGCCATTGTGGAAAATAGTATGGAAGTTCCTCAAAAAGTTAAAAATAGAACTACCTTATGAGCCAGGAATTCTACTTCTAGGCATATATCTGAAGAAACCCAAAACACTAATTCAAAAAGATATATGCACTCCTATGATCATTGCAGCACTACTTGCTATAGCCAAGATATAGAAGCAATCCAAGTGTTCATCAATAGACAAGTGGATAAAGAAGTGGTACATATGTACAATGAAATATTACTTGGCCATAAAAATATGAAATCTTACTATTTGGGAGAACATGGATAGAGGTAGAGAGTATTACGCTAAGCAAATTAAGTCAGACAGAGGAAAATGAATACCATATGATTTCACGTGAAATCTGAAGAACAAAATAAACACTACAGAAAAGGACTCATAGATGCAGAGAACATACTGATGGTTCACAGATTGAAGTGGAGGAGAGGGTGCTGGGTGAAAAAGGAGAAGGGATTAGGAAGTACAAATTGAGTCTTGGCTGGGTGGCTCCGGTGGTTGGAGTGTCATCCTGTACACCAAAAGGTTGTGGGTTCGATTCCTGGTCCAGGCATATACCTAGGTTGTGGGTTCGATCCCTGGTCCAGGCACATACAGGAGGTAGCAGAAAGATGTCTCTCTCTCACATTGATCTTTCTCTTTATCTCTCTCCCCCTTCGTCTCTCTAAAATCAATAATAAAAAATATCCTCAGGTGAGGATAAAAAAAAAGTACAGATTGATAGTGACAAATAATCATGGGATGCATCGGGAATATAGTCAATAACATTGTAATGACCACATAGGGTATCAAGTGGGTACTTGAGTTATTGGAGGGGATCAATTCACAAATTATATAACTGTCTAAGCATTATGCTGTACACCTGGAAGTAATATAAAATAATATTGAATGTCAACTGTAATTGATAGACAATTTAAAAAAAAAGTTCTGGAAATAGTTGTGCTGGTTATATATCAATGTGAGTGTACTTTTTTTTTCTTTTTTTCTTTTCTTTTCTCTGTGTGGGATGGTTGGTCTTGAGCCTGCAGGGAGCAAGCTGGCCCCAGACTTCTCCAAGTCCACATTTCTTTGCCTCCAATTCTTACGTGTCCAAAGACAGGGAACCAAAGACACGCCTTCGTAGGAGGATACAATGTGAATGTACTTAATGGCACTGAATCATACACTTAAAAATGGTTAAAATATTAAATTTTTTATATATATATATATATATATATATATATATATATATAACCACAATTTAAAAAAAGTTAAACAGAAAAGTGTAAGAAACACAAAGATTAGTGAGTACTGGGATGAGCACTTAAAGGACTGGAAAAGGACCAAAGTTGTTAAATAGGAAGACACATGACTGCTATGAAGAAGCACCCAAATAAAGATGACATCAGTGGTGATGAAGAGAGCTATGGTATAAGAAATGAGATTCAACAGTGAGAGGCATCTTAACTCAGGCTAGCTCTATTAGGTGGGCTGGGGCCATAAACAGATTGGAAAAAATATTTTTAAAAACCCTAAAAGAATAGGATGGGTAGGAGTTGATGAGGTAAATATTGGGCATGTGCCCAAATATCTGTGGAAGGTGCAAGTGGTGGTGATATTTATTTGCAGGTTGGATATAGTTTTGACAGTCAGAATGGCTGTTTATGATTAAAATTATTTGAGCATAATTAGAATAATTGTGGTGAATTGTGAACAGGAGACTAAAGAGAAGCGAACCAATACAGAATCTGGACAATACCAGTATTTATGAGGTCCACGGATAAAGATGAATGTTCTGAAAGAAAACACCAAGAGAAATATCTTTGAAAGACTAAGAGCAGAATATTTCAAGAGTTATGATCTTAGTTCAGTAGGTGATCTAGGCATGTACATTTATTTCTCCTACATATAAAATTAGAAGAAATTTTAAAATAGAAATAAATCTATAACGCCATTTGCATATTGGGGGAGTGTTACAGGCAGGCTACAGAATTTTAGGAATTGTTAGCCACCATGAGAAAAATGGAAGGACCAGACAGGAGAAATACAGGTACCTCAGTTCTGTATATAATCTGTCAAGCACAGCCTATTCTCAAAGCCTTGAGCTAGGACTTCTTGTCACTTAATAATCATAATATATCAATTCCATCTCCATCTTGACTGTTTTTATCTATACAAGTTCATGCAGTAATATACTCTCATTTGAGTAAATGCATTTTTGTGCCAGTATTGCTTCTGAAAGAAGACTGAGAAAGATGTTGAGTGACATACCCACTTAATGTATAAACACTGGTTAAAATTAGAGGGAGCACTTGTGGAAGGTAAAGCCTTATCTGGCCAATATGGGGAGAAGTGGAGACCACTTCTCTGAGGGGAAACACAGGCAGAAGGATTTAATACAAGAAAGGCAAAGGCTCAAATATCATTAAACAAAAAAAGAGTATTTCAGAAAGGAGAGAGAAACCATCACCTCACCTGAGCCATGGTTTTGAGATTTGTAAGAGATGCCCAGTCTTCCTTTGGGTTCCTCTTTGGAAAAGTGGTGGTTCCTAAGGGAAAGCCAATGTGAAAAGATGATATATAACATCACAGACATGGCTTACAGCTCTAATTGTCTTCATTTCCCTTATTTTGGCCCTTGTCGACTCAGCACATCCCACATAAATAATACAGGAGGGAGAATGAGCTAGACAAATTTTATTTTATCCTTAAAGCCAGAGATACAGGCCCTTGGGGCAACAGGTTAAATTTTGAGAAAGCTTTTCTCCCTTTCGCCCCGTCTTTTCTTGCCTAAGCAGTCTACTGATATTAACTACTTTCAAGCTTCTCTCCATTTAAGTTCTACAATTTATATTGTCACCAGCAATATATCAGAATATCTGTCACCCTGATGAATAATGCTGATAAAAACTTCTTGATGCTTGCCTATTAGGTATAAATTGTGTTTCTAGTTTTTATTTTTCTTACTATGAGAGAAGATACAACTCTTTTCATAAGTTTAAAAACCATCTTTAGTTTCTTGTCTCATAATTCTTTTGCTTCTTTTATGTTATTTTTATTTTCTAGTTGATATTAGATCTTTTTTAAAGGAAAGAAATTAATTCTGTATTTACAAAAAATAATTTTTTATACTTTGTCATTTGACTTTGGGTTTTTTCACATGGAAAAGTAACTTTAAAAATAGATTATGGGGCATCTGGTTTAGTACTGATAGGTATTCAGTAACCTGTATTTCCTCTACTCACCAAAACTGCCATCTTTATAATTTACTTTATTACTTTTATGTATTTAACTTGATCTGGGCTTTATATTTAGTTCCACTGATGTGTTCATAATAAGATCACTCTGCAGTTATTAGTTTTAAAACACATTTTAGTATCAGGTAGGGCTACATCCCCCTTCGTTACTTTACTCTTTCAGAATTTCTGGCTTATTCATTTTTTCCTAAGGGCTTCATAAAGTTCAAAAATTTTACTGACACTACATGAAATGTTTGGGAGTTTAGATACTTTATCATATGTCTTCCTGTCCTTTTATTTGTCTTCATTTTTTTGTCTCTTAGAAATATTTTTTAAAAATTTGAACATATCATGCAATCCTTTGTATCACATATTTTTGACGGCCACTGGCCACTTTCCTGTTTTCTGGGTGTGTGTGGGGGGGGGGGGTGTGCGCGCACACACACACACAGACAGACATAGGTATAGACATCTATATAGATACCTATATACACATATACATAGACATCTGTGCTTTGCTACTATTTTTTCTTTTCCCCAACAAACCTTTGGGTTTTCTAATTATTGTCATTGTTCATTTTTAACAGGATGGTAACTTAGAAATCTTTCTGCCTCAGTCTCAGCAGATGTCCCAAAGACGGTGAGTTAATAAGCTTCTAAGTGTCCCTCATTCTAAAATAAGTCTTGTAAGGCAACTGGCTGTAAAGTATTGCTACTATTAATTTAACTCCTACTTCAAGAGGCTGGAGAGACTGAGAGAAGGGAATGTCTCTTTAAGAGAGGATATTTTTAGGACATAGATTTCCAGTGGGGAGAAAAGTGGGTGATTTTCCCTTCCATATAACATACAAGGGGCCTGTTACACCCTGATGCCAATGGGAACTAAAGTGATAAGAGAAATTGCGGGGAAATTTTATGTTTCCATGATTTGGGAGGGCAAGTGACTATGGTGGCTAATTCTCACATGAACTCTAGATAGGGAATCCATGGGTGGAGCCTGCCTGGGTTGGCTTGTATTCTCCTCCAAGAGGACTGAATGGAGAGGCAAGACCCACCAGAGTGGATGGGCCACTGCATATCCAGAGGGAAAACTGGGGAGGCAGCTGGAGATGTGGCTGTACGCTTGAGAAGAAAAGAGTGTCTGGAAGTTCCCAGCAGTGGGTTCTCTCAGAAGGTAAGAGATGACTTACATTAAACTATAATGGTACCAGTCATGTTAGCCTCTTCCTGTCTCTGACTTATGACTTCTCTTCCCTTTTCTAGCTCCCAATCCATTTTAGCTGGAGACTACCCACCTAGAGGGAGTAAAGGGGAGACAAAATAGAGATTGACAATCAGAGGAGAAATTGCAGGCTTCCAGCAGGAGGGAGAGTTTTCTGCTTTTAAAACAAGTTTGAAGTATTGACTTATACAATGAATATTTTATTTAGTTAAATGACTATAATAAAATTGGACAGCTCTTGTGCTTAAATGTCCAACAGATTTTTTTATTATTTTCAGAATGACTGAAGAAATTATTAAATCTGCCCAGGATTTCATTCAGCAGCAGCAGCCAAAAAAAAAAAAAAAAAAAAAAAAAGAAAAAGAAAAAGAAAAAGAAAAAGAAAAAGAAAAATCACCCAAATAGAAATTTTGAGTGTCACTTATGGTTCTACTCATTTCAACATATTAATCATTAGTCAATATGGAGTTTCCCAATATACTATCCTACCACCTAAAATTTTTAAATTTTTACCTCATCATCTGTTTTTAAAATCTCTATTTATTTTACTTGTTTAATTGAAAGAGTCACATAAAATAACCAAATTCAGGTAATCTAAACAATACAAATTTAACTAATCATGCAGCCAATTCTCAAGCACTCCATCTCAATTACACAATGAGCCACATTGAAATTAGTCGCTGAAATCTGTGCACACAAAATACTTCAAAAATTAGACATATGTACACTTATAGCACCCACTACACAATTACCATCCCAGAGGCACGTCATGCATAATCTCCTAGAGCCCATAACAATACTTCTTCACAACGTGGCAAAATTTCATGCACAAACTCCTCACTGTGTCCTCTCTAAAGTTGCATATGCTCTCAAAAACAAAATGAGAAATTAATGGGAAAGGGTGATCCAAGATGGTAGAGGAGTTAATAGAAATTTCACTAACCTTCTCCCAGGACCACTCTGGAATTACAACTAAATTGTGGAGGAATCACCAGGAACAAACAACTGAACAATAGTGAGAGAGAAGCCTCATAACCACTGATAGAAAGAAGAAAGAGATTGAGCATAGTGGAACTCATAGGGAGTGCACTAGAGACATGAGAGGGCTGGTTGGGTGCCCACAGGTGGCAGCTGAAATGCCAGAGGAATATTTAAGCAGCTGGTTGGGTCCCACTGAGAGGTGTGGGATCTAAATCCTAAGCTGAGGTCCACTAGGATCTGATCAGGAAGATGGCGGAGGAGTGAATGGGAGTCACACTGACCTCTTCCCAAGACCAAACTGGAATCGCAACTAAATAGTGGAGTAATCACCTGGAAAGCAGTGGAGCGATAGTGGGAGAGAAGCCTTGGTGCCGCGGACAGTGGATTTTACTCTCACACATCCCAATGGGTGAGAAGTGCGGTGGAGGCTCGAGAGGATGGGCTTGGTGCCCACGAGAAATGGCACCAGAGGGACATTGAAATGGTCAGTTAGCTTCCCCAGAGAAGAAGGGGGTCTGAATCATAAACAGGAACCCCTAAACTACAGCAGCTAAAACTAAGAAAATACAGACAAAACGCAACCCTGAAAAGCTTAGGGGCGCTCACTGCCAGAGACAGGTGGCTGGGGATGCAAAGAGACATTTAAAGGGCCAACGCAAAAGTTGCAGTGGCAGCCACCCTCCTTGATCTCTAGGTAGAGGCGGCAGCAGGGTGGGCTGGTGCCTGGGAAAAGACAGGTGAGGAAAAGTTTGTGAAGAGAACTGACACAGCGGCCAGTGGAGCCCCGGTGATAACCACCTCCCACTCTGCAGCTACCATCTCATCAGGCATAAGGGAATCGATTAACCTGACTTTTGTGCGCTCTGCACACAGCTTGTACGTGTGTAGCTGCGGGGCTGAGTGAAGACTGGCTGGGAGAGCCTTGAGGAGAGACTGGAGACGGAGGCGCTGGGGAAAGAACGGGAGGAGGAACCGGGGAGTCCCGACTCCACCCCTTTCTGTAGTCTCCATTGTGGGCTGGAAAGGCGCGCCCCTAAGGAGGCAGAGGAGGGGCGCGCAGGAACCAGACTGCCTGCGACTGAAACGTAGGCCGCACAGGTGGTGGATCCTTGGCCAAAAGGGTCACAGAACTGCCCAGAGACGCCTGAGGAGAGACTAGAAATGGAAGCGTTGGGAAAGAACGGGAGGAGGAACCGGGGAGTCCCAACTCCTTCTCCTTGCCGTAGTTTCCATTGCACGGGAAGAGGCAACACCCCCAAAGAGCCAAAAGCCGAAAAGCACATATAGACACCCCAAAAAAACCCAGTGCAGGTGCGCACACTTGCACCAAGTGACCGGCGAGGGTTGGAGCATGTGTGTGACCCACGCGGGCTGGCGAATGCTTGCACCAGGGCGGCAAGGCCTCCCACAGATTGGCACCAATCCGGCCTGCGAGGGAGTGCACAGAGCGGCAAGGGCAGGCATAAATTGACCCGCCCACCCGCGCTGCGGAGCGGCCCACAAAATTAGTAGAGTTGCCCAGAGTCCCTGGAGGACAGACCAGAGACAGGATTAACTGTAGAGTCCTGGAGCTGAATTCCTCCCATTTCCATAGTCCCCATTTGGCGAGGGCAAGCAACGCACCCAAAGAGCCAAAAGCGGGTAAAATACACAATAGAGGACCCTAAACTGACCAGTGCCATGGAGCTCACCGGGCAGGGGGGCCAGATGAGTACGCGAGGTCACGAATAAGCACCCTAGTCTGGGGCAAGCACATGCGAGCCCAGGCAGGTGGGGGATCCTGCCTCACTGGGAGCGCGATCAAGGAGCCTGCGCGAGAGTGCAGAGAGATCCCGAAAAACAGCCCAGCCCTGACCGAAGGGGTCACAGAGCTGCTCCAAGCAGGAGTCAGACACAGACATTAGACTCCTGGAAGGCTCAAACAAACAACCCAAGGTCCTATAGGGTCAACAACTGACATCATCAAGGCAGGCCCAGAAAGAAAAGTAAAGGACGAAAGTACTGAACAGACTCTCACATAAATGGGAAGAAAAAGAAGTTCACCCCAAATGAATGGAAAAGGGGACTCCCCATAGAGAGAGCTCAATGAAATAGAGGCAAGGGAACTATCAGATACTGAATTCAAAACACTGGTTCTAAGGAAGCTCAATGAGCTCAGCCAGCTCAAAGATAACTATCAGAAACTGCAGAGAAACTATCAGGATCTTACAGCAAACTATATCAGCCTGGAAAAGGACATAGAAACTATCAAGAAGGCACAAGAGGATATGAAGAATACCATTTCTGAGTTGAAGAACACAGTAGAAGGAATCCAAAGCAGGCTGGATGAAGCCGAGGATCGAATCAGTGAGATGGAGGATAAGGTAGAAAAAAGCTCCCAGAAAGAACAAGAAATGGAAAAAAGACTAAAAAGAATGAAGAGGCATTGAGGGAAATGCAGGACAACCTGAAACGCAATAACATCCATATAATAGGGATCCCAGAAGGAGAAGAAGAGGAGCAAGGAATAGAGAACCTCCTCGAAAAAGTAATGATGGAAAATTTCCCTAATTTGAGGAGAGAAAGGCTCTCATGGATCCAGGAGGCACAGAGGACCCCACTCAAGAGGGACCCAAGGAGGTCCATTCCAAGACACATCATCATTAAAATGGCAACTGTCAAAGACAAAGAGAGAATCCTCAAGGCAGCAAGGGAGAAGGAGAAACTAACATACAAGGAGGCCCTGAAACAGCTAGGAGCTGACTTCTCAACAGAAACACTACAAGCCAGAAGGGAATGGCAACAAATATTCCAAGCCATGAAAAGCAAGGGCCTACAGCCAAGGCTGCTCTACCCAGCTAGGCTCTCCATTAAAATAGAAGGGGACATACAGAGTTTCCCAGACAAGAGAAGACTAAAAGAATACATCTCTACCAAACCAGCACTCCAAGGTATGCTAAGGGGACTGGTTTAAGCAGATGAAGGAAAAGAATGAGACAGAGAGGAACACAGGCACAAAGAGAAAAGATGAGTAAGTTTCTATCAGTAATCTCTCTCAATGTGAATGGACTAAGCCCCAATCAAAAGACACAGGGTAGCTGAATGGATAAGAAAACATGACCCACACATATGCTGCCTACAAGAGACCCACCTCAGAGCAAGAGACCTACACAGATTGAAAGTAAAGGGATGGAAAAAAATATTCCAAGCAAATGGGCATGAGAAAAAGGCTGGGGTTGCCATTCTTGTATCACACAAAGTAGATTTCAAAGCAAAGGCCATAAAGAGAGACCCAGAGGGGCACTTTATCATACTTAAAGGAAGAATCTATCAAGAAGACATCAACATTGTACACTTATATGCTCCCAATATAGGAGCCCCCAAGTTTATAAGGAAATTGTTGGATGACTTCAAAAAAGATATAGACAGCAACACACTGATAGTAGGGGATTTCAACACCCCACTGTCAAAAATGGACAGATCTCCCAAACAAAACATTAATAAACATACTGTGGCGCTGAGTGACACACTCAATCAAAGAGACTTAACTGACATATATAGGACCTTACATCCCAAAGAAGAAAACTACACATTCTTTTCAAATGCTCATGACAGTTTTTCAAAGATAGACCACATGATAGGACACAAAGCAAACCTCAGCAAATTCAGGAAAATTGAAATAATACCAAACTTTTTCTCGGACCACAAGGGCTTGAAACTGGAAATCAACCTCAAAGAGAAACTTCAAAAACTTGCGAACTCATGGAGACTGAACAGTAGACTATTAAACAATGAATGGGTCAATAATGAGATAAGAGAAGAATCGAAAAATTTCTGGGAACAAATGAAAATGAACAGTCAACAGTCCCAAACCTATGGGACACAGCAAAGGCGGTCCTGAGAGGGAAGTTCATAGCAATACAGGCCTACCTAAAAAAGATAGAAACATTTCAATAGAAGACCTAACACTACAACTTCAAGAATTGGAGAAACAACAACAAATAAATCCCAGAGCAAGTAGAAGAAAGGAAATAGTCAAGATTAGAGCAGAACTGAATGACATAGAGACAAAAAGAACAATTCAGAGGTTCAACCAATCCAGAAGCTGGTTCCTTGAAAAGATAAATAAAATTGACAAGCCTTTAAGCAGACTCATCAAGAAAAAAAGGGAGAGGACCCAAATTAATAATATCAGAAATGAAAGAGGAAAAATAACAACTGATACCACAGAAATACAAAGGATCGTCAGAAACTACTATGAACAATTATATGCCAAGAAATTTGAAAATCTTGATGAAATGGACAAATTTTTAGAAAAGTATAATCTTCCAACACTGAAGGAGGAAGAAACAGAAAGCTTGAACAGACAGATAACAGCTGGGGAAATTGAAGCAGTAATCAAGAAACTCCCAGCACACAAAAACCCAGGGCCGGATGGTTTCACAGGACAATTTTACAAACATGTAAGGAAGAGCTAACCCCTGTCCTTCTCAGACTATTCCAAAAAATCCAAGAGGAGGGAAGACTCCCAGACTCTTTCTATGAGGCCAGCATCACCCTGATCCCAAAATCGGACAAAGACCCTACAAAGAAAGAAAACTACAGGCCAATTTTGCTGATGAACATAGATGCTAAAATCCTCAATAAAATATTGGCAAACCGCATCCAGCCATACATTCAAAAGATTATCCACCACGAACAAGTGGGATTCATCCCCGGCATGCAGGGATGGTTCAATATACGGACATCAGTAGACGTGATACATCACATAAACATAAGGAAAGACAAAAATCACATGATCATCTCGATAGATGCAGAAAAAGCATTCGATAAGGTACAGCACCCATTTATGATCAAAACACTCAGCAAAATTGGAATAAATGGGGCATTCCTCAACGTAATAAAGGCCACATAAGAGAAACCTACAGCCAACATCATACTCAACGGGCAAAAACTAAAAGCTTTCCCACTAAGATTGGGAACACGACAAGGATGTATGTTTTCACCGCTTCTTTTCAACATCATATTGGAAGTCCTAGCCACAGGGGTCAGACAAGAGAAAGAGATAAAAGGCATGCAAATAGGAAAGGAGGAAGTAAAGCTATCCTTGTTTGCAGATGACATGATAGTGTACATAGAGAACCCTGTAGACTCTACCAAAAAACTCCTCAACCTAATAAGTGAATTTGGCAAAACAGCAGGATACAAAGTCAATATTCAGAAATCAAAGGCATTTTTGTACACCAGCAATGCAACAGAAGAAGAAGAAATCAGAAAAAAAAAATACCATTCGATATAGCAAGAAGAAAATAAAGTACCTAGGCATAAATTGAACCAAAGACGTAAAAGACCTGTACATACAAAACTATACAACATTGAAAAAAGAAATTAAGGAAGACACAAATAAATGGAAGCATCCACCGTGCTCATGGATTGGAAGAATTAAGATCATCACAATGTCCATACTACCCAAAGCAATTTATAGATTCAACGCAATCCCTATTAAGATACCAATGACATACTTCACAGAAATAGAACAGACATTTCAAAAATTTATATGGAACCATAAACGACCCCAAATAGCCTCAGCAATTTTGAGAAAGAAACACAAAGTAGGAGGGATCACAACACCGGACCTCAAACTCTACTACAAAGCCACTATACTCAAAACAATCTGGTACTGGCACAAGAACAGACCCATAGACCAGTGGAACAGAATAGAAAGCCCAGAAATAAGCCCAGGTCTCTATGGGCATCTAATATTTCACAAAGGGGGCAGAAGCATAAAATGGAGCACTAATAGCCTCTTCAACACATGGTGTTGGGAGAGCTGGACGGCTACATGCAAAAAACTGAAATTGGATCATCAGCTGACACCATACACAAAAGTAAACTCAAGATGGATAAAAGACTTAAATATAAGTTGCAACACCATCAAAGTCCTGGAGGAGAACATGGGCAGGAAACTCTCAGATATCCCACGCAGCAATTTTTTCACTGATATGTCTCCTAAAGCAAGGGACCTAAAGGAAAGAATAAACAAGTGGGACCTCATCAAAATAAGAAGCTTCTGCATGGCAAAAGAAAACATCAGCAAAATGAAAAGGGAGCGAACCGTTTGGGAAAATATATTCGTTAATGATACATCAGATAGAGGTTTGATCTCCAAGATATATAAAGAACTCACTCGACTCCACTCCAAGAAGACAAACGATCCATACAAAAAATGGGCACAGGACCTGGGCAGATGCTTTTCTAAGGAGGAGATACAGAGGACCCAGGGCATTTGAAAGGATGCGCAGCATCACTAGCCATCAGAGAAATGCAGATCAAAACCATCATGAGGTACCACCTCACACCGGTCAGAATGGCCATCATAAACAGATCCACAAACAACAGGTGCTGGCGAGGCTGTGGAGAAAAGGGAATCCTAGCACACTGTGGTGGGAATGCAGCCTGGTGCAGCCACTGTGGAAAGCAGTGTGGAATTTCCTCAAAAAGCTGAAAATGGAACTGCCTTTTGATCCAGTGATTCCCCTGCTGGGACTATACCCTAAGAACACCAAAACGCCAATACGAAAGAAATATGCACCCCAAAGTTCATAGCAGCACAATTTACAATAGCCAAGTGTTGGAAGCAACCTAAATGCCCATCAGTAGATGATTGGACGAAAAAGTTATGGTACATATACACAGTGGAATACTACGCAGCAGCAAGAAAAAAAGAACTACTACACTTCGCGACAGCATGGATGGAGGTGGAGAGCATTATGCTCAGTGAAGTAAGCCAGGGAGCGAAAGACAAATACCATATGATCTCACCTATAAGCGGAACCTAACCAACAATCCATAGATGTAAGGAAAATAAGACCAGCAACACTGAAAGGAAAAGAAATCAACAGAGAGAAGAGGGAAGGGGGGGTGGGGAAAGGAAGGGAAGGGGAAAGTCAAGGAACATATAGCAAGGACTCATGGACAAAACCAAAGGGGAAGAGCTGAGGGAGGGAAGGAGGGAGGGGGCAAGAGAAAGTGGTGGTGGGTAGGCAGAGACAAATGTATTTAAAAAAATAAATTAAAAAAATAAAAAAATAAATCTACCATATTATGAAAAAAGGAATAAAGTATTCAGAAATAAAAAAAGGAAGCAAAATCCACATTCTTTTAAAAGGCAAATGGAATATTTTCAAAAATAGACCACATGAGAGGACACAAAAGAAACCTCAAGAAATATAAGAACATTTTATCATATCAAGATTTTCTCAGACCTAAAGGGCTTGAAATTAGAAACCAACCTCAAGGAAAAAACTTAAGAACATTCAAATTCATGTAGATTGAAGCGTGCTATTAAACAATGAATGGATTAATTTTGAAATGAAGGAAGAAATCAAAAGTTTCTGGAAACAAATGAAAATGAACACACAACAGCCCCAAACCTAGGGGACACAGAGAAGGCAGTCCTGAAAGGGCAGTTCATAGCAATACCGGCTTACCTAAAAAAGATAGAAATATTTAAAATTAATCTAACCCTACATGTACAAGAACTGGAGAAAGAACAACGAACAAAGCCCAGAGAAAATAGAAGGAAGGAAATAATCAAGAGCACAACAGAATTGAATGACACAGAAACTAAAAGAATATGTCTACGGATCCAGGAGCTGGTTCTTTGAAAATATAAACAAAATCAATAAGCCTTAAAGCAGACTCATCAAGAAAAAAAGGGAGAGGACCCAAACAAATAAAATCAGACATGAGAGAGATTACAATTGATACCACAGAAATACAGAGGATTGTAAGAAATTACTACAGACAACTATATGCAAAGAAATTTAAAAACCTGGGTGAAATGGGGAAATTTCTAGAAAAATATAATCTTCCCAGACTGGGTGAAGAAGAAGCAGAAAGCCTGAGGAGATTGATAACAGCTAGTGAAACTGAAGCAGTAATCAAAAAACCCTACGCACATAAAAGCCTTTGACCAGGTGGTTTCACAGGAGAATTTTACAAAACATTTAAGTAAGAGCTAAACCCTATCCTTCTCAAACTATTCCAAAAAACCAAGAAGAGGGAAGACTCCCAAACTCTTTTTATGAGGCCAGCATCATCCTCTATCCCAAAACCAGATAAAGACACAACAAAGAAAGAAAACTACAGGCCCAATATCACTGATGAACATAGATGCTAAAATCCTCAACAAAATATTGGCAAACTGCATCCAGAAACACATTAAAAAGAGCATACACCATGATAAAGTGGGATTCAGCAAAAGAATGCAAGGATGGTTCAATATTCACAAATGAATAAATGTAATACATTACATAAACAAAATGAAAGACAAAAATCAAATGATCATATCAATAGATGCGGAAAAAGAATTTGATAAGGTACCAGCAACCATTTTATGATAAAAACACTCAGCAGAGTGGGAGCGAAGGAAACATACCTCAACATAATAAAGGCCATACAGGAGAAACCTACAGCCAACATCATACTCAACTGGCAAAAACTAAAAGATTTGCCACTAAGATTGAGAACAAGACAAGGGTGTCCACTTTCGCCACTTCTTTTCAACATAATATTGGAAGTTCTAGCCACAGCAATCGGATGAGGGAAAAAAAAAAGGCTTCCAAACTGGAAAGGGGGATGTAAAACTGTCATTGTTTGCAGATGACATGGTAGTGCTCACAGAAACCCTATAGACTCCATCAAAAAAGTTCTCAATCTAATAAGTGAATTGGACAAAATGGTGGGATACAAAGTCAATATGCAGTAATAGAAGGCATTTGTGTACACTGACAATGAAATATCAGAAACAAAATTAGGAAAAATCCCATTTGATATAGCAACAAGAAAAATAAAGTACCTAGGAATAAACCAAACTAGGGAGGTAAAAGGCTTGTACTCAGGATACTACAGAACACTGAAGAAATTAAGGAAGACACAAATAAATGGAAGCATGTAACATGTTCATGGAATATAAGAATCAACATCATCAAAATGTCCATACGACCCAAAGCAATTTACAGATTCAACACAATCCCATTAAAATACCAATGGTGTATTTCACTGATACAGAACAAATATTTGAAAAATTTATAAGAAACCATAAATGACCCCGAATAGCCTCAGCAATTTTGTGAAAGAAGAACAAAGTAGCAGGGATCACAATACCTGATAGCAAACTACATTACAAGGCCACTGTAATCAAAACAGTGTAGTACTGGAATAAGAATCGACACATCGATCACTGGAACAGAATAGAGCCCAGAAATAAACACATGTCTCCATGGTAAATTAACATTCGACAGAGGGTACTGAAGCATAAAGGGAGTAAAAACAACCTTTTCAACAAATGGTGTTGGGAGATCTGGACAGCTACATGCAAAGAAATGAAACTCGACCACCAACTTACACCATACACAAAAATAAACTCAAGATGGATAGAAGACTTAAATATAAGTTGTGATACCGTAAAAGTCCTAGATGAGAACATAGGCAGGAAAATCTCAGCTATTCCATGCAGCAATATTTTTATTGATATGTCCCCTAGAGCAAGGGACATAAAGGAGAGAATAAACAAATAGGACTACATCAAATTAAAAAGCTTCTTCACTGCTAAAGAAAACCAGCAAAATGAAAAAGGAACCAACCATATGGGACAATAATTTGCCAATGATACCTCGGACAAGGGTTTGATCTCCAAAGCATAAAGAACTCATGACTCCACACCAGGAAGACAAACAATCCAACTAAAAAAATGAGCAAAGCGCCTGAACAGACACTTCTCCAGGGAGGACATACATAGGGTCCAGAGACATATGAAAGGATGCTCAGCATCACTAGCCATCAGAGAGAAGATGCACATTGAAGTCACAACGAGATACCACTTCACAACAGTCAGAATGGCCATCATAAACAAATCAACAAATTACAAGTGCTGGCCAGGCTGCGGAGAAACGGAACCATAGTGCACTGCTGGTGGGAATGCAGACTGGTGCAGCCATTGTGGAAAACATTATGGAATTTCCTCAAAATACTGAAAATGGAACTGCGTCTTGACCCAGCTAATTCCCTGCTTTGATTATAATCTAAGAATCCTGAAACACCAATTCAAAGGAACATATGCACCCCAGTGTTAGCAGCATTATTTATAATAGCCAAGTGCTGGAAAAAGCATAAATGCCCCTCAGTAAATGAGTGGATCAAAAACCATAGTACATTTACACAATGGAATAATATGAAGCAGAAAGAAGGAACTCCTCTACCCTTGGCGACAGTATGGATGTAACTGGAGAGTATCATGCTAAGCGAAATTATCCATGGGGTGAATTACGAACACCATATGATTTCACCTGTGACTGGAACCTAATCAACAAAGCAAAGAAGCCAGCAAAATAGAACCAGAGACACACAAATAAAGAACAAACTGACAGTTACCAGAGGGGAGGAGGGAGGGAGATAACGGGGGAAAGACGGGGAAGGGTCATGTCAAGGAACATTTATAAAGGACCTGTGGACAAAGACAACGGGGGGTGGGGCGGGGGGAAGGATTGAATGTGGGAATTAGGGGTGGATAGGGCAGGAGAGAGTAACGGGGGAATAATGGGACAACTTTAATTGAATAATAAAGAAAATCGACAAGCACGTATTTTTAAAATTAGACACATTCAGAGACCCTAATATTTTCACAACCAATCAGTGCCAGAACGTCACACGGAGTAAAATGTGCCGAAACACAGACAAGGACCAGCACACAAGGCTGCACAAAAAGCTGCACTTAATGGAATGCCCGTGTGTGCCCGGCTGCGCTCCAAGAGCTGGGTTTCCTCACGGGATGGGGGTCGCGTAAGGGGGAAAAGAAAAAATTCCTGTCCAGGCCGAGCTCACACCCGCCTCGGTTTCCAGTTCCCTCTTCCGTCCTTTCCAGCCTGGACCAATGCGGGTCGGGGCTCCCAGTTCCCTCCTCCGCGATCCCGGCCTTGGCTCCTTGTTCCTTCCTCTGCCTACGTTCTCGCTTCCCTCCTCGCTTTCTCTAGGGTCCGGACTCTCGCCTTCCTTCCCGGCCTTGTCAGCCTAGGTTCCCTCTTGCTTTCTCGCTTTCCCCAGCCCACTTTCCCGCCCCGCTCCTCAGCATTACCCCAGAGCCCGCCATCGCCCGCCTTCTAACGCGCAAGACCCGCCACTCTCACCTCCGACCCGTCTGCGCCTGCGTACTCCACACCGGCTCTGAAGCCCAAGAGTCTCCGCGGCTCTCTGTGTTCGCTGCTGCTCCCTCAGAACGCCTCCTACACATCCCGCCTTTCCGGCTAGAATGTGAACTACACCTCCCACCGAGCGTGGGATGCTTTAGAAGAGAACTTTGATCTCCGATCATTTCTGGTTCCCCTCCACAAGTCCTCAAATTCCTCGCGCTCCTAGTGGTAACCCAGGTGTCTGGGCCCGGCGGGCGCTCCCAGGGAGGAAGTCCGCAGCCCACAAGGCACAGACAGGGCTGTGGACCCCGGATCTCAGGCCTGTGTACGAGGTTTAAGAGAGTAAGCATTTGTGTGTGCGTGGTGATGAGGCCGAGAAGGGTGCGTAATTGTTTTGTGTATCTCTGCCCCCGATGCGGGACTTTTTGAATGACCGCTGTTGGCTGTCAAGTGGGGAACGTAGCGCGGAGTGTTTGAGACCGCCCATTGTAAGATAATGCTGTCATTGCCTAAACCCATGCAAGACTTTTAACTCTGGTTAGTTTTGGTTGTTGTCACCAGGGGTGGTGCTTCGTTTCTGCAGTTCTTGGTTTAACCGTTGGGACTGAAAGGTTCAGCTTTAGAGCTCCTTGACAGTTTATCTGTCCCTGAAATGGAGGATGCCTGTGCTAATCAGAGTTGCCCTGCACTGAAACCTTGGCCTGAGCTACCTTCTTTATGGTACCCACACGTTCAGTGCCCAGCCTCTTCCTCAACGTCGAGGGTGGTGTAAATTGAGTTAGTGCCCTATGCCCAGGGGCCAATTTTAGGTTCTCTCCTTTGTTAGTACCTGTATTCCTGGGTTTCCTGTTGCTTCTTTTTCTCCTCCTCCCAGAATAATGAGGTAATTAATACTTTTTGTTTTAAGCCACAAGCTGCTGAGGTGGATACACAACAATACTTAACTGAAATAGGTGTTTAACTCTCTGGTCTTTTTTTCTATCACCTTATGTTCATATAATTTACACTGGTCAATGTTTTGTCAAGTGATTTCTCTACCAATATTATATCTTAAAAACACTATGTATTCTTCATTATATTCTACTACTTTGCATTTGTATTAGTTTTATATACATGGATATTTTGTGATTTATTTAACTAATAACATTCCTGGGCAAATCTTTTTCTTTGCTGTCCAGCTCCAGTGTCTTCACCAAACTTTACATTCACTTCCAGGACCTCATGGGATCATGGGTTGCTGTCTATTCAGGGATCTGTAGACCCCAGAGTGTGGCATTGACTTAGGCTGAGTGGACTGTAGATGACTCACCACACTCAGAGGAATTTGTTCAAGGGTGTGTGATAAAGGACCTATACACATTTAACTAATCAGCTGGCTCTCCCTGATTACAATAGCTCTTTTCCTTTTTCTAATTCAAAATCTGCAGTGTGGAGCCATCTTACTTTCTTCACTGTGACTCACTGGGGAATGTGACTCTTTACGGTGCTTAGGTAACTTTCCAAAGGATTGATTGAAGATTCCTAGAGGTGGAAATGGATCCCTCTGCTGTGTTATTTTTAAAGTGTCATTGTCCTGATCCTTCAGATTGCTTTCTCAACTTCTTTTTCTGCCTGACGATCAAGAGAATGATCTGAATTTCTGCATAGCTGTATCAGGCCTAAGTCTCATTTCTCCTATGCGCAGAGTTTAATTATTATTTTATTAATTACCAAGGCAGATGTGATTTCCTTGTTGGAGCAATGGTTGGTATAGAGGTTAGCGACAAGAGATCTGAGCCTAGGTAAGTGAGAGGCAATCAGTACAAGGGATCTATTGTGTATAAAATCTAACGATTCAAGATTTATGACTTTTCAGATAC
Source organism: Pteronotus mesoamericanus (assembly GCF_021234165.1). Lineage (NCBI taxonomy): Eukaryota > Metazoa > Chordata > Mammalia > Chiroptera > Mormoopidae > Pteronotus > Pteronotus mesoamericanus. Next base: position 7,752,198 of record NW_026555307.1, read on the forward strand.
TATTTGAGTCACTCATCTGAAAGGCTTCATGTCTAGGAAGAAAGTTCAGGCCTCTTCCACGAGAATTCAAACCACTACACCACTACAGTCCATATGTCATGTACAAATCTATTATTTTGTCTGCTCTCATACAGAGAGAGATCAGCTCTATTATTTTTTCTGACTGTAAAATTATTAAATTCTTAATTCAGAAATTTAGAGAATACAAAAAAGCTTAAAGTAAAACTCACCTAGAAACGGCTTCTTTGCACACTTTATTCCAAATCTTTTCACGTGTTTTCTGTGAATTAACATATGGTATATAGGATTTTCTCATTCAAAAAAGAATCATACTGCAATACGGTTTTGTAACCTATCTCTTCATCTAACAAAATACATCAAACAACTTTTCATGTCACCAAATTATAAACTGAGTCATAATTTTTTACTGCATTGTTTCCCTGAATGTACTCAGCAATATGGTTGAGAATGTGACTTTCATAGTTTAACCTGCTTATGCATCTTTATTAGTTGCCCTGCTTAAATTTTCACCAACGTGCAAAATATGAGAGTGTCTATTCTACTAATGTAGGGCCTTATCAGTCTTTTGAATCTACCAGTCTGCCAGTCTTTTGAATCTACTAGTCTAGTGGAAGTTGTGTTTGTTTAAATGAATCACCTGTGCTCAGTTTTCACTAAATGTAATAAAATATGAGCTTATAAGGCAAAAAGAAGAACTTAAAGAGAAGTGGTTTTGTAGTTAAATGTGGATTCAAAACATAGATTTTCCATTTATTTTGAGCATATGTGATTTCCTTCCTTTTTTACATTTTTATGTTTTTAATTTATAAATGATGTTTATTCTATTACAGTTGTCTCAATTTTTACCCTTGTAAAATTGAGGTAGCCCCCCCCAGCCTACCCCCACCCTCCACTCCCACAGTCAATTACCACTCTGTTGTCCATGTCCATGGGTCATTCATACATGTTCTTTGTCTAGTCCCTTAATCTGTCCACCATTGTCCCCTTTCTCCAGCCCCTCTGGTCACTTCAGTCTGCTACATGTTTCCATGCCTGTGGTTTATTTGTTCAATAGTTTATTTTGTTGAATAGAGTGCACTTATAGGTGAGATCATATGGTATTTCTTGTTCACTGACTGGCTTCTTTCACTTCGCGTAATATTCTCCAGTTCCATCCATGTTGTCGCAAAAGGTAGGAGTTCCATCTGTCTCTTTCTTTCGTTCTTTCTTTAATGCAGATTGATTTTATTTATTTTTTATTTTTATTTTTTTAATTAATTTATTTTTTCAAATACATTTGTCTCTGCCTACCCCACCAACTTTCCTTTGTACCTTCCTTCCCTCCCTCCCTTCCTGCCTCTCTTAACTCTTCCCCTTTGGTTTTGTCCATGAGTCCTTGCTATATGTTCCTTGACTTTCCCCTTCCCTTCCTATTACCGCGCCCCCCTCTCCTTCCCTCTTATCTCTTTTGGTTTCTTTTCCTTTCAGCGTTGCTGGTCTTATTTTCCTTGCATCTTTGTATTGTTGGTTAGGTTCCACTTATAAGTGAGATCATATGGTATTTGTCTTTCGCCCCCTGGCTTATTTCGCTTAGCATAAAGCTCTCTAGTTCCATCCATGCTGTCGCGAAGTGTAGTAGTTCTTTTTTTCTTTCTGCTGCGTAGTATTCCATTGTGTAAATGTACCATTTTTTTTGATCGAATCATCTACTGATGGGCATTTAGGTTGCTTCCAACACTTGGCTATTGTAAATTGTGCTGCTATGAACATTGGGGTGCATAGGTTCTTTCGTATTGGCCTTTAAGGATTCTTAGGGTATAGTCCCAGCAGGGAAATCACTGGATCAAAAGACAGTTCCATTTTCAGCTTTTTGAGGAAATTCCACACTGCTTTCCACAGTGGCTGCACCAGTCTGCATTCCCACCAAAAGTGTACTAGGGTTCCCTTTTCTCCACAGCCTCGCCAGCACCTGTTGTTTGTGGATCTCTTTATGATGGCCATTCTGACCGGTGTGAGGTGGTACCTCATGGTGGTTTTGATCTGCATTTCTCTGATGGCTAGTGATGCTGAGCATCCTTTCAAATGCCTCTGGGCCCTCTGTATCTCCTCCTTGGAAAAGGGTCTGCCCAGGTCCTGTGCCCATTTTTTGATTGGATCGTTTGTCTTCTTGGAGTGGAGTCGAGTGAGTTCTTTATATATCTTGGAGATCAAACCTCTATCTGATGTATCATTAATGAATATATTTTCCCATACGGTTGGCTCCCTTTTCATTTTGCTGATGTTTTCTTTTGCCGTGCAGAAGCTTCTTATTTTGATGAGGTCCCACTTGTTTATTCTTTCCTTTATGTCCCTTGCTTTAGGAGACATATCAGTGAAAAAATTGCTGCGTGGGATATCTGAGAGTTTCCTGCCCATGTTCTCCTCCAGGACTTTGATGGTGTTGCGACTTATATTTAAGTCTTTTATCCATCTTGAGTTTATTTTTGTGTATGGTGTCAGCTGATGATCCAATTTCAGTATTTTGCATGTAGCCGTCCAGCTCTCCCAACACCATGTGTTGAAGAGGCTATTAGTGCTCCATTTTATGCTTCTGCCCCCTTTGTGAAATATTAGATGCCCATAGAGACCTGGGCTTCTTTCTGGGCTTTCTATTCTGTTCCACTGGTCTATGGGTCTGTTCTTGTGCCAGTACCAGATTGTTTTGAGTATAGTGGCTTTGTAGTAGAGTTTGAGGTCCGGTGTTGTGATCCCTCCTACCTTGTGTTTCTTTCTCAAAATTGCTGAGGCTATTTGGGGTCGTTTATGGTTCCATATAAATTTTTGAAATGTCTGTTCTATTTCTGTGAAGTATGTCATTGGTATCTTAATAGGGATTGCGTTGAATCTATAAATTGCTTTGGGTAGTATGGACATTGTGATGATCTTAATTCTTCCAATCCATGAGCACGGTGGATGCTTCCATTTATTTGTGTCTTCCTTAATTTCTTTTTTCAATGTTGTATAGTTTTGTATGTACAGGTCTTTTACGTCTTTGGTTCAATTTATGCCTAGGTACTTTATTTTCTTCTTGCTATATCGAATGGTATTTTTTTTTCTGATTTCTTCTTCTTCTGTTGCATTGCTGGTGTACAAAAATGCCTTTGATTTCTGAATATTGACTTTGTATCCTGCTGTTTTGCCAAATTCACTTATTAGGTTGAGGAGTTTTTTGGTAGAGTCTACAGGGTTCTCTATGTACACTATCATGTCATCTGCAAACAAGGATAGCTTTACTTCCTCCTTTCCTATTTGCATGCCTTTTATCTCTTTCTCTTGTCTGACCCCTGTGGCTAGGACTTCCAATATGATGTTGAAAAGAAGCGGTGAAAACATACATCCTTGTCGTGTTCCCAATCTTAGTGGGAAAGCTTTTAGTTTTTGCCCGTTGAGTATGATGTTGGCTGTAGGTTTCTCTTATGTGGCCTTTATTACGTTGAGGAATGCCCCATTTATTCCAATTTTGCTGAGTGTTTTGATCATAAATGGGTGCTGTACCTTATCGAATGCTTTTTCTGCATCTATCGAGATGATCATGTGATTTTTGTCTTTCCTTATGTTTATGTGATGTATCACGTCTACTGATGTCCGTATATTGAACCATCCCTGCATGCCGGGGATGAATCCCACTTGTTCGTGGTGGATAATCTTTTGAATGTATGGCTGGATGCGGTTTGCCAATATTTTATTGAGGATTTTAGCATCTATGTTCATCAGCAAAATTGGCCTGTAGTTTTCTTTCTTTGTAGGGTCTTTGTCCGATTTTGGGATCAGGGTGATGCTGGCCTCATAGAAAGAGTCTGGGAGTCTTCCCTCCTCTTGGATTTTTTGGAATAGTCTGAGAAGGACAGGGGTTAGCTCTTCCTTACATGTTTGTAAAATTGTCCTGTGAAACCATCCGGCCCTGGGTTTTTGTGTGCTGGGAGTTTCTTGATTACTGCTTCAATTTCCCCAGCTGTTATCTGTCTGTTCAAGCTTTCTGTTTCTTCCTCCTTCAGTGTTGGAAGATTATACTTTTCTAAAAATTTGTCCATTTCATCAAGATTTTCAAATTTCTTGGCATATAATTGTTCATAGTAGTTTCTGACGATCCTTTGTATTTCTGTGGTATCAGTTGTTATTTTTCCTCTTTCATTTCTGATATTATTAATTTGGGTCCTCTCCCCTTTTTTCTTGATGAGTCTGCTTAAAGGCTTGTCAATTTTATTTATCTTTTCAAGGAACCAGCTTCTGGATTGGTTGAACCTCTGAATTGTTCTTTTTGTCTCTATGTCATTCAGTTCTGCTCTAATCTTGACTATTTCCTTTCTTCTACTTGCTCTGGGATTTATTTGTTGTTGTTTCTCCAATTCTTGAAGTTGTAGTGTTAGGTCTTCTATTGAAATGTTTCTATCTTTTTTAGGTAGGCCTGTATTGCTATGAACTTCCCTCTCAGGACCGCCTTTGCTGTGTCCCATAGGTTTGGGACTGTTGACTGTTCATTTTCATTTGTTCCCAGAAATTTTTCGATTCTTCTCTTATCTCATTATTGACCCATTCATTGTTTAATAGTCTACTGTTCAGTCTCCATGAGTTCGCAAGTTTTTGAAGTTTCTCTTTGAGGTTGATTTCCAGTTTCAAGCCCTTGTGGTCCGAGAAAAAGTTTGGTATTATTTCAATTTTCCTGAATTTGCTGAGGTTTGCTTTGTGTCCTATCATGTGGTCTATCTTTGAAAAACTGTCATGAGCATTTGAAAAGAATGTGTAGTTTTCTTCTTTGGGATGTAAGGTCCTATATATGTCAGTTAAGTCTCTTTGATTGAGTGTGTCACTCAGCGCCACAGTATGTTTATTAATGTTTTGTTTGGGAGATCTGTCCATTTTTGACAGTGGGGTGTTGAAATCCCCTACTATCAGTGTGTTGCTGTCTATATCTTTTTTGAAGTCATCCAACAATTTCCTTATAAACTTGGGGGCTCCTATATTGGGAGCATATAAGTGTACAATGTTGATGTCTTCTTGATAGATTCTTCCTTTAAGTATGATAAAGTGCCCCTCTGGGTCTCTCTTTATGGCCTTTGCTTTGAAATCTACTTTGTGTGATACAAGAATGGCAACCCCAGCCTTTTTCTCATGCCCATTTGCTTGGAATATTTTTTTCCATCCCTTTACTTTCAATCTGTGTAGGTCTCTTGCTCTGAGGTGGGTCTCTTGTAGGCAGCATATGTGTGGGTCATGTTTTCTTATCCATTCAGCTACCCTGTGTCTTTTGATTGGGGCTTAGTCCATTCACATTGAGAGAGATTACTGATAGAAACTTACTCATCTTTTCTCTTTGTGCCTGTGTTCCTCTCTGTCTCATTCTTTTCCTTCATCTGCTTAAACCAGTCCCCTTAGCATACCTTGGAGTGCTGGTTTGGTAGAGATGTATTCTTTTAGTCTTCTCTTGTCTGGGAAACTCTGTATGTCCCCTTCTATTTTAATGGAGAGCCTAGCTGGGTAGAGCAGCCTTGGCTGTAGGCCCTTGCTTTTCATGGCTTGGAATATTTGTTGCCATTCCCTTCTGGCTTGTAGTGTTTCTGTTGAGAAGTCAGCTCCTAGCTGTTTCAGGGCCTCCTTGTATGTTAGTTTCTCCTTCTCCCTTGCTGCCTTGAGGATTCTCTCTTTGTCTTTGACAGTTGCCATTTTAATGATGATGTGTCTTGGAATGGACCTCCTTGGGTCCCTCTTGAGTGGGGTCCTCTGTGCCTCCTGGATCCATGAGAGCCTTTCTCTCCTCAAATTAGGGAAATTTTCCATCATTACTTTTTCGAGGAGGTTCTCTATTCCTTGCTCCTCTTCTTCTCCTTCTGGGATCCCTATTATATGGATGTTATTGCGTTTCAGGTTGTCCTGCATTTCCCTCAATGCCTCTTCATTCTTTTTAGTCTTTTTTCCATTTCTTGTTCTTTCTGGGAGCTTTTTTCTACCTTTTCCTCCATCTCACTGATTCGATCCTCGGCTTCATCCAGCCGGCTTTGGATTCCTTCTGCTGTGTTCTTCAATTCAGAAATGATATTCTTCATATATTCTTGTGCCTTCTTGATAGTTTCTATGTCCTTTTCCAGGCTGATATAGTTTGCTGTAAGATCCTGATAGTTTCTCTGCAGTTTCTGATAGTTATCTTTGAGCTGGCTGAGCTCATTGAGCTTCCTTAGAACCAGTGTTTTGAATTCAGTGTCTGATAGTTCCCTTGCCTCTATTTCATTGAGCTCTCTCTGTGGGGAGTCCCCTTTTCCACTCATTTGGGGTGAAGTTCTTTTTCTTCCCATTTTTGTGAGAGTCTTAAGTAATTTAGTTATTTATGTATTTATTTTTGCTTGTGCTTCAATTGGGCCATCTATATTTCCTGACTTTGTGGAATAAACTTGTATGGTAGTAGGTGGGTCTTTTATTTATGTATTTATTTACTTATTTATTGTTTCCTTTACTTTTCTTTCTGGGCCTGCATCTGATGATCAGTTGTTGACCCTATATGGCCTTGGGTCATTTGTTTCAGCCTTCCAGGTGTCTACTGTCTGTGTCTGACTCCTGCTTTAGGCAGCTCGGTGACCTCTTCGGCCAGGGATCCACTATTTCTGTGGATCGCTCTGCACTCTCCTACCGGTTCCTTGATCGCGCTCCCCAGCCCGGCAGGATCCCCCGCCCGACTGGGCTTGCACGTGCTTGTCCCAGCCCAGGGGGCTTCTTCGAGACCTCGCGTACTTGTCTGGCCCCCCAGGCCTGAGGCACCCCGGCACTGGTTTGTTTAGGGTTTTCTATTGTGTACTTTCCCCGCTTTTGGCTCTTTGGGTGCGTTGCTTACCCTTGCCAAATGGGGACTACGGAAATGGGAGCAAGTCAGCTCCAGGACTCTCCGGTTAATCCTGTCTCCAGTCTCTCCTCCAGGGACTCTGGGCAGCTCTGTGACCCCTTCGGCCCGGGATCCACTATTTCTGCGGCCTGCTTTGCACTCATTGGCCACGCGGGTTGAATTACACCTGCCCTCGCTGATCTGTGCACTCCCTCACAGGCCCCATCGGTGCCAACCTGTGGGAGGCCTTGCCAGCCCGCGGGAGCCCTCGCCAGCCCATGCGGGTCTGCACAGACACTCAGCAACCCTCGCTGGCTTCTCGGTGCAAGTGTGTGCGCCTGTATTGGGTAGTTTTGGGCTCTCTGTTGTGTGCTTTTATGCTTTTGGCTCTTTGGGGTTGTGTTCTTTTCACGCACAATAGAGACTAGGGAAAGGAGAAGGAGTCAGGACTCCCCGGTTTCTCCTCCCGTTGTTTCCCCAACGCCTCTGTTTCCAGTCTCTCCTCAGGGGTCTCTGGGCAGTTCTGTGACCCCTTTGGCCAAGGATCTGCCACCTGTGTGTACTGCATTTCAATCACGGGCAGTCTGGTTTGTGCGCGCTTCACTTCTGCCTCTTTGGGGGCGTGCCTTGCCTGCCTAGGCAAGGAGACTACGGAACGGGAAGTTGGGACTCCCCGGTTCCTCCTCCCATTCTTTCCCCAATGCCTCTGTCTCCAGGCTTTCCTCGGGGCTCTCCCAGCCAGTCTGAACTTAGCCCCCCAGTTCACACACGCACAAGCTGTGTGCGGAGCGCACAAAAGGCAGGTTAATTGATTCCCCTATGCCTGAGCGAGATGGTAGCTGCAGAGTGGGAGGTGTGTTATCACCAGGGCTCCACCAGCCGCCGTCTCAGTTCTCTTCACAAAGTTTTCCTCACCAGTCTTTTCCCAGGCACCAGCCCACTGTGTTGCTTCCTCTACCCAGAGATCAAGGAGGGTGGCTGCCACTGCAAATTTTTGCGTTTGCCCTTTAAATGTCTTTTTGCATCCCCAGCCACCTGTCTCTGGCAGAGAGCACCCCTAAGCTTCTTGGGGTTGCGTTTTGTCTGTATTTTCTTGGTTTTAGCTGCTGTAGTTTAGAGGTCCCTGTTTATGATTCAGACCCCGTTCTTCTCTGGGGGAGCTAACTGGCCCTTTCAATGTCCCTCTGGTGCTAGTGCCTGTGGGCACCCAGCCCACCCTCTCGAGCCTCCACCGCACTTCTCACTTGTTGGGATGTGTGAGAGTTGAATCCACTGTCTGTCCGCAGCTCCAAGGCTCCTCTCCCACTATCGTTCCATTGTTTTCCAGGTGATTACTCCAATATTTAGTCGTAATTCCAGTTTGGTCTTGGGAGGAGGAGGTCAGCGTGACTCCCATTCATTCCTCCACCATTTTTCTCCCGAACCTTATTTATTTTAAATGTCAATGTTAATTATAAAATATTTAAAAAATTTAAAACCATTATAATGTCTCAGAAATTAAACCAACATGACACCACCAGAGAAATAATCAATTAGATCAATGAAATATAATGAGCATTCTAGAGACAAACATATATATCTGTCTAACAACATAATATATGATTAAGTTGATATTTCACATCAATGGGGAAAATAAGGCTTATTCAACAAAAAAGGTGCATGGACCACTATTACTTGAAATAAAACAAATTTAGAAGCCCTATCTCACACATTATACAAGAAATATTCCAATGATTTAAAATCAATATGTAGAATCTAAGGAATTTAAGAAGAAAATATAACTAATATTTTCCATTACATGAAGTAAAATATTCAACCCCAGAAGCTATAAAGTAAATATTGACAAGATGATTAAACATTTAACACTATATAGTCATATACATATAAAAAAAGTTAAAGGACAAGGAATAGAATAGGAAAGTCTTTGCAACACATCTAAAACATGGTTAACAAATTTTTTTGGTTTTTTTTTTTTTTTTTAGGGAAAAAAGTTCTACAAACCTTTAATCAATAAATGGATAAAGAATACCTAAAAGTCACTTAAAGCTTTTTCAAAAATAATAGAAATAGGCAAGAAATACAAAAAAACAGGTTTAGTTTCAACAATTAAAATAACATCATTGTCATAATCAGATCAATGAGTATTAAAAATATTGGTAATTTCAAGTATTGGTAACTCTGAAAGGGAATAGGTATTCATAGAAAGTTTTTCTTCATCGTAAAATAGTCCCTTTAGCATATTTGACAGTGCTAGTTGGTGGAGATGTATTCTTTTAGTCTTTTTTTTTTTTTGTCTGGGAAACTCCTTATTTCACCTTCCATTTTAATGGAGAGCCTTCCTGGGTAGAGCAGTCTTGGTTGCAGGCCTTTGCTTTAAATTACTTGGAATATTTCTTGCCAGTCCCTTCTGGCTTGCAGTGTTTCTGTTGAGAAGTCAGATGCTAGCTGTATTGGGGCTCCCTTATATGTTAATACCTTTTTCTCCCTTGCTTGCTTTAGGATTCTGTTTGTCTTTGATTTTTGCCAACTTAATTTATGATGTGTCTTGGAGAGGGCCTCATTAGGTTCCTCTTTAATGGAACCCTTTGTGCTTCCTGGACTTGTGTGACTTTTTTTCTCCTCCAATTAGGGAAGTTTTCCATCATTACTTTTTCAAACAGGTTCTCTATCCCTTTCTCATCCTCTTCTCCTTCTGCTATCCCTACTGTACAGATATTATTACGTTTCAGATTGTCCTGCACTTCCCTCAATGCCTCTTCATTCTTTTTGAATATTTTTTCATTTTCTTGCTCCTTCTGAGAGCTTTTTTCTACCTTGTCCTCCAGCTCGCTGATTTGGTCCTCAGCTTCATCTAGGCTGCTTTGGATTCTTTCTACTGTGTTCTTCATTTCTGAAATTGTATTCTTTATTTCCTCTTGTCTCTTATTGATAGTTTCTATGTCCTTTTTCATGCTTATATAGTTTGCAGTAAGTTCCTCATAGTTTCCCTGTAGTTTTGGTAATTCTCTCTGAGTTCACTAGCTCATTGAACTTCCTTAGAACTGTTGTTTGGAACTCAATATATGATAGTTTACTTGCCTCTGTTTCATTTAGTTCTCTTTCTGCAGATTCCTCCTTTCCCTTCAAGTGGGGCGTATTTCTTTGTCTTCCCATTATTTGTGAGACTCTTCTCTTTTGCGTCTGCTTCTTAAGTTGATCTGTCTTGATTTCCCAACTTTGTGGCATGAACTTCTATGGTTGGAGACTGCTCTTTTTACTTTCTGGATCTGCCTCTGATAATGTCAGATGTCGTCCCTGTCTGGCCTTATGCATTCTGTTCGAGACTTCCAGTAATCTACCATTTGTGGCTGTCTCCTTCAGCTGTTCATCTATCCACTCTGCACTCAGCAGGGTGCTTTAGACAGCTGGGGGGGTGGGGTTATTGGGTCCTCTGTAGCTGCAGCCCTATGGAGGAGGAGACAGCACTGGGATCCTGCCAGCTACTCTCTTTGTTCTCTCCCTAAAGGCTCCTTCCCCATTCTCTGCTCAGGTGTCTCTAGCCCACTCTGTCCCCACCTTTCCTGGAGATCAGGGTAAGGGGCTGCAAATAAAAATTTATGCGTTGGCCCTTTAAAGGGGTATTTGTGTCTCCAGGTGCCTGTCTCTGGCAGAGAACAACCCTGCCGCTTTTCGCAGCTGGCTGTTTTCTGTGTACTTTTGGGGCTTTGGTGCTGTAGGCTAGAAATTCCTCCTTTTGGTTTAGATTCCGCTCTTCTCAGGGGGATCCAACTGGCCATTTCTATATCCTTCTGGTGCTGCCGCCCATGGGCACCCTGCTTGCATTCTCGAGTCTCTACCGCACTCCTTACCAGTTAGATTGCGCTGAAGCCGATTCTTCTGTCTCCGAGTTTACAAGGCTCTTATCTCGCTATTGTTCAGTTGTTTGTTTGAGGTGATTTCTCCACAATTTAGTTGTAATTCCAGGTTAGTCCTGGGAGGAGGTCACTGTGACTTCTACTAACTCCTCCGCCATCTTGATTCTCCTCTATTTCTTCTTTTTCATCTGTGTTATTTTAGTCTCTATTTTTGAAATTCCTGTTACACATACATTAGCTCTTTTGACTCATTTTCTATTTCACTGATGTTTTCATAATGTTCGTTTCCTTTTCCCTCTTAATTCAATGAGAATCTAGGCAAGATATGTCTGAGCAGGTGGATTGGGTTCATTTCACTATAGTGTTGGGACACTGGTCTGCCTCTCTAATTCCCCCCTACTAAAGATCTTGGGCCCAGTCTTTCTTGACTCCACTGGATTTCCTCCTAGTTTTGAGTAAGCTTGGGATTTGTTCAACTTCCCTCTAATCTCATGGATGTGTTATTAGGGGATGGGAATAGGAGACGAGAAAGAACAGAAAAATGTCATACTGAAGTAGCATTTTGGGAGGTCAGAGTCAATATCACCTCATACCGTTTTTTTTTAAACCTCTCTTATCCAACAACACTTTCTTTGGACTCTGAATTTATTCTAAAGTGGAACCAAGAAGAGGGCTAATAAATATGCTGAATTCTAAGAAAAGCCATCCCCTATGTAAATTGGTATTTTCTTGTTCCTAACTGAAGTCCCCTTTTTTCCCCCTATGGTTCATATGAATACTTGCATTCTTTATCCTGATATTGTTACCTAATTGATATCATATAGTAGCTTACTAGTGAGTGAGTAAGCGATGGTGTCAAAACTCCCTCTTTTGTTCCTCTCCTCTCTAACCAGTGTTCGTAAACTCATTCAATGAATCGTTCCTCATTCCCCATTTGCTCAGTCTTCTACCAGAAACTTGGAAAACAGAAATAGTATGCTTTTGAGAGAAATATTAGTGTTTCTCTTGTCAGAACTTTTGATTGATGGAGTGATTTAACAACTATTTAAGAGTACCAAATACATGGCAGCCACTCATCTAAGTAACTAGGACTAAATCAGTGAGGGGGGAGAAATGAGACATATACCAATCATCCCTTGTGGAACTTAACTTGTAGTGAGAGAGACAAAAAATAATAATTGTATAGTGTAAGACTTAAGACTATATACATACACACATATACACACACAAATATATGTACATATGTATATATAAAATTAACAAAATAATCACATGATAAAACTAATACCAAAGAACAAATAGGTGCCTTATTAATAAATGTATATGAACTTTAGGTCACCTATTAAAAAGGCCTTCAAATTTATTTATTTATTTATTTATTTAATTGGTTTTTTTTTTCGTGGAAAGAACAAGTCAAAATCTATTTAAGAACTGGAAGGTTGAATAGACTAATTTTCATGTAACACCATGTAAAATGGCAAAGAGGTGAAAAGTATAAGAATTTGTTGCATGTAATGTCCTTTTTTTTTAATTTTTTAAATTTATTTACTTTTTAAATACATTTGTCTCTGCCTCCCCCACACCTCTTTCCCTTGCCCCCTCCCACCTTCCCTCCCTCAGCTCTTCCCCTTTGGTTTTGTCCATGAGTCCTTGCTATATGTTCCTTGACTTTCCCCTTCCCTTCCCTTTCCCTGCCCCCACCCCCTTCCCTTTTGTTTCTGTTGATTTCTTTTCCTTTCAGTGTTGCTGGTCATATTTTCCTTGTATCTTTGCATTGTTGGTTAGGTTCCGCTGATAGGTGAGATCATATGGTATTTGTCTTTCGCCCCCTGGCTTATTTCGCTTAGCATGATGCTCTCCAGTTCCATCCATGCTGTCGCGAAGTGTAGTAGTTCTTTTTTTCTTGCTGCTGCGTAGTATTCCACTGTGTATATGTACCATAACTTTTTCGTCCAATCATCTACTGATGTGCATTTAGGTTGCTTCCAACACTTGGCTATTGTAAATTGTGCTGCTATGAACATTGGGGTGCATAAGTTCTTTTGTATTGGCGTTTTGGTGTTCTCAGGGTATAGTCCCAGCAGGGGAATCACTGGATCAAAAGGCAGTTCCATTTTCAGCTTTCTGAGGAAATTCCACACTGCTTTCCATAGTGGCTGCACCAGTCTGCATTCCCACCAACAGTGTACTAGGGTTCCCTTTTCTCCACAGCCTCGCCAGCACCTGTTGTTTGTGGATCTGTTTATGATGGCCATTCTGACCGGTGTGAGGTGGTACCTCATGGTGGTTTTGATCTGCATTTCTCTGATGGCTAGTGATGCTGAGCATCCTTTCAAATGCCTCTGGGTCCTCTGTATCTCCTCCTTAGAAAAGCATCTGCTTAGGTCCTGTGCCCATTTTTTGATTGGATTGTTTGTCTTCTTGGAGTGGAGTCGAGTGAGTTCTTTATATATCTTGGAGATCAAACCTCTATCTGATGTATCATTAATGAATATATTTTCCCATACGGTTGGCTCCCTTTTCATTTTGCTGATGTTTTCTTTTGCCGTGCAGAAGCTTCTTATTTTGATGAGGTCCCACTGTTTATTCTTTCCTTTATGTCCTTTGCTTTAGGAGACATATCAGTGAAAAAATTGCTGCGTGGGATATCTGAGAGTTTCCTGCCCATGTTCTCCTCCAGGACTTTGATGGTGTTGCGACTTATATTTAAGTCTTTTATCCATCTTGAGTTTATTTTTATATTTAACTTTAAAATATATCTGAGAATAAGTATCTCAGAAAGCTTTTTCCTTTTATCTAAATAAGGAAAACTTATATAAATTTAAATAGTGTTTTATCACCTATGTGTTAGTTTCTTATAATATTGAGTTTACCTGAATATGAGTATTTTAATCCTTTCTTCTGTAGGCCTTACTTAACAAGTACCAGTTTGTCCTGCACTTTATTATTATTTTTAATCAATTCTAAATCACAGTATTGGTATACTTTAATTTTTATCTTATCTCTATTTCTTTTCCTGTAACCAGGATTTTGTATTTCCCAGCCAGCTGTCATTTCCTCATTGGAGCAAGGGAAGGAGCCCTGGGTGGGTGTGAGGGAAGTGACAGGAGGCTGGTGTCCAGATGAGTGAGCAGTGATCAAGAAGCAGGAAGCTATTGCAAAGAGTAGGCCAACTCGCCACTGAAAAAGTTATTTTAGACAGAATAATCAGGAAAATATGATTCAAATGTTATTACAGCCGTGGCCAGTGTGGCTTAGCTGGTTTGAGTATCATCCCATAAATTGAAAGGTTGTGGGTTCCATTCCCAATCAGGGCATATGTCTAGGTTGCATGTTCTGTCCCCAGTTGGGGGCGTGCGTGAGAGGCAACCAATTGATGTTTCTTACATTGATGTTTCTTTCCTTCTCTCCTTCCCTTCCGCTCTCTCTAAAAGTCAATAAGCATGTCCATGGGTGAGGATTACAAAAAATTACAATGTCTCCCCAATGCCTCCTTTCCCAGTCTCTCCTCAGGCGTCTCCAGCCCACTCTGCCCCTACCTTTGCCAGAGACCGGGACTGTCCATATTTGTTGGTGATGCTGTGATGGTGACAACAGTTTTGCTGAGAAGATGGACTTCAGTGGACTGACAAGATTTTCCATAGCAAATCCAAATGGTATAGAAGTAGGAGGTCGTGGTCTGGTTTGAGGAGTATTCTCTGTGTCGGGGAGGAATTATGAAAGGGAAGCAGAAATCTCACAGCAAAAGAGTCCAGAATTTTGGAATGAAGTGTTTTTATTGATTTTAAAAGTTGGATGAGTTTTGACCATTACACGAGGCCTGTCCAGAAAAAGTTCAACCATTGTCTGTATAATGAGAACAGTTCATGATACATGGATTTAACCTGGCAGCGAAGGAGAGTAGACTGGAATGTGCATACGTGAACAATGATGACTTCACTGTACTAGTCAGTGGGGGCAGTAGACTCCATTGAGTGAGCATGTGCGCTGTGTCGCCGTCACATTTAAAATGATAGAGCAAGTAGAGCAACGAATCTGCATCAAATTCTGTACTAAGTTTGAACATTCCTTTGTGGAAACTATTCAGATGATTCAGAAAGCTGCAGCTATGAGCAACTGGTGATTGACAGCTTTATCATGACAATGTTCCTGTTCATATATCACATCTGCAGAGATTTTTGGCAAAATGTCAAATCACCCAGGTGACTCAGTCTCCCTACAGTCTGGATTTGGCGCCCTGCAGCTTCTGGCTTTTCCTCAAACTAAAATCACCTTTGAAAGGAAAGAGATTTCAGACTGTTGATGAGATTCAGGAAAATATGACAGGACAGCTGGTGCTGTATAAGCTCCCAAGGTGCCTACTTTGAAGGGGATTGAGGTATCATTGTCCTATTGTCCATTCTCTTGCTGCTTCTAGATTCTCCTTTGGTCTTTAATTGTTGCCATTCTAATTATGATGTGTCTTGATGTGGACCTCTTTGTGTTTATCTTGTTTGGGATTCCCTGCACTTCCTTGACTTGTATATCTATTTATTTCACCAGTTTAGGAAAGTTTATGTCTTTATTTATTCAAATAGTTTCTTCAGTTGCCATCATGCCCAAAAGGCTGAAGGGGATGCTGAAGGAGACAAAGCCAAGGTGAAGGATGAAAAATGTTGCTCCTCCAAAACTATAGAAGGCCCCTGCAAAGAAGGGAGAGAAGGTACTCAAAGGGAAAAAGAGAAAAGCTGATGCTGCCAAGGATGGGAATAACTTATACTTCATGCTGTCCCAAATGCCTTTTAAACTATCTTCATTCTTTTTACTTTTTTTTCTTTTTGCATCTCTGATTGGTTTTACTCTACCCTGCATTCTAAATCACTAATATGATCCTCTGTTTCATCCAACCTACTCTTTATTTCTTCCAGTGTATTTTTCATTTCAGATGTTATATTCTTTATTTCTGAGTGGTCCTTTTTTGTGGTTTCTATGTTCTTTTTCATGCTGTTGTAGTTTTCATTAACTTCCTTGAGCATACTTACAACCACTTCTTTGAACTCTATATCTGTTAGATTGCTTGCCTCTATTTTATTTAGTTACTTCCAAGGCTAAGCAGTAAAGAGAAAGAAAGAAAATATCAGAGAGAAGAGGGAGAGGAAGTGAGAGAAACAAATGGGATTGTCCCCCATACTCTTAAAAGGATAGTTTCTCTGGTTAGTGAGAAAAATTCCTTTTCTTCAAGTTTTAGATACCTGCCTATCTACTGCTGCTAGCACCCCCACTATAGCTACAGTATTTTCTGGGAGAAGAGAAAACTAAAAAGAACAACAACAAAAACAAAGCCATTAAATTTTGTACACTATTGGTGACTCAGAATCCTCCTTTCCTACTGTATAGAGCAGAAATAGGGAGTTCTCTTGTAGTGTCTTCTGTTGACAACTGGTGCATAGGTCCAGGTTTTGTGATACTTTTGAGTTATGATACCTATGATGCTGGGGGAAAATATATGCTGAACTCACTACCAGCTCAGTGGCATTGAGATTCTGGCTTCTGCCTCTTATTCTTTCAGCTACCATTTAATTTAGATAGCTGCTCCTTAGATAGCTGATGTATGTGGTCTGTCTATTGTTGTTAGCTATAGTCAGAGGAGGAGAAACACTGGAATGTGCTTACTCCACCTTGATTGGAACCTGAACTTGTTAAAAATGTCTGCAGAGATATGTGTAGTAAGATAATCTGAAATCTGGGGATTCATTTATGGCACTTCAGTTTGAAAAAAATCACAAAGTGAGGGAGAGGCTGAAAATGGGCCATTAAGACCCTAGCAGTTCTCTTGATTTCTAGCAGGCAATTATCTGTGGTTGGGCAGGGGATCTGGTGAAGTAGACTTTAGGATGGCACCATTGAAAGATTATGAAATTGGACTGTGTTTAACTTTAAAAAAAACCCCACCAAACACTCCTGCAATGTACTTGCAACATTTTACACACCTACAAGTTTTATAAACTTTGTTTAGTTGTTCCACATTCTCATCGGCATTTGATATTGTCATTTGTTTTGATTTTACCCATGCTGCGGGGAGTGAAATGGTATCTTCATTTGATTTGAATTGTATTGATGACTAATAATTTTGAACACCTTTTCATATGCTTATTTGTCATTCATAGACATACTTCTGTAATGCGTGTATTTGAGAGGTGATGATAGAATATCTGAATGCTATTATATAGGCAATAGATAACATAACCATAATAGAACCTGATAAATAGAGAAGACTTTACTTTAATAAACTGTTATTAGCCATAACAATAGAAGTGAAAAAGATAACATGAAAGTGGCTGTATACACAGTGGTTAAGCCATGTGACATTGGAAAAATTACTTTAACTCTTTATGTCTCAGTTGTATCCCTGTAAAATAGGCAAAAGGTAAACCCTAACCACATAGAGATGTTGTAAAAAGTTTAAAAAAATTGGAAATTCCCTGGAATAGTGCTCAGTACATTTTGAATGCTCTGTTAACTTGCAAAGTATATAGTATATAAACAGAAAAAAAATTCACAATGTTACAGTAATCCAACAATGTGTACTGGCATAAAGACAAACATCTAGATCAGCAAAATAGAATAGAGAGCCCAGGAATAAACTCTCAGATATATGACCAAACGATTTTAGACTAGAGTGACAAGACCACTCACTAGGGGAAAGGGTTGGATCTTTAACATATGGTATTGGTAAATGTGGTTAGCCATGTGTAAAGGAATAAAGTTGGATCCTCACCTTATGCCATATATAAAACTTAACTCAAAATGGATCAAAAAACTGAATGTAAAACTCAAAAATATAAAACACCTAGAAGAAAACATGAGAAAAATTCATGACATTGGATTTGGCAGTGATTTCTGGGGTATGGCACCAGGGCAAAGGTAACCAAAGCAAAAATGAGAGTACATCACACTTAAAAATTTGTTTTCATTAAAGGATACAGTCAACAAAGTGTTTATTGATTTTTTAAAAAAATACAAGTTGCCCTGCTACGTGATAGGAATACATTTTCAAGTGTTATAAAGACATTTTCAACTGAGTAATCAAGAACATATGAATTGATGTTCTAATAGAACAGTTAGGAAAAAATTAAACTTGATTAGAAATTGGAGTGGTGTGAAGAGGAAGTGAGAACATTCCCTGGGCTGAGCAAAGCCCACATGCTTCTGTATCCCTGGGTCCAGCCCATACTTCCTGCCACTGTTGCCATTATGCCCAAGAAAAAGGCTGGAGGGGATGCTAAAGGAGATAAAGCTAAGGTGAAGAACGAAAAACGTCACTCCTCCAAAGCTATAAAAAGGCCCCTGCAAAGAAGGGAGAGAAGGTACCCAAAGGAAAAAAGGGAAAAGCTGATGCTGCCAAGGATGGGAATAACCTGTGGAATATGGAGATGCCAAAACAGACCAGGCACAGAAAGCTGAAGGTGCTGGAGATGCCAAGTGAAGTATGCGCATTTTTGATAACTGTATTTCTGGTGACTATATATAGTTTGAAACACTATTTTTTATTAACGTTTATAAAATGCAGAATTTTGTCTTAATTTTTTAAAGCTATGTTTTAGCAGACAGAGCACTTCATTGCTGGGTTTTTTTCGGGGAAGAACATACAGTTCTGACAGAATGTCTCCAAAGCTGGACTGACATGGGAGAAAAACACCTTTCCCTTTTAGTTTTGAGAGACTTCCTCTTGGTTCCTGGGAGGAGGGATCCCTTGATTTTGACACACATTAGCTGCCTTGCCACAAACACCTTGTGGTGTGGGAAAACTAGAATTTGTTTTTATGTCCTTTTCTCCCTCTCCACTTTAAGCATAAACTTGAGTCCCTTAAGCTCAGAAATCTGCTGGGACCTGACTCCCCCACCCCACCAAAAAAAAAAAAAAAATTGGTTACCAGTGTGTTTGGCAATCTGGACTTTCCAGTGTCTCTCCTGAGATGGAATCCCTCAAAAGAGTAGCAGTTCCCTTTTTAAATTATGGATCTACAGATTGATAATTTTGACATTTTCATTTCATTTTCTGAAAGTCAGAGTTGGCTTGTGAAAAGTTGTTAAAGAGCAACATGCTTAACGTGAAGTATCAACCCTCTAAACTTTCGCTGTTCAGAGCATCAAATGAAGACTTAATTGGGTTTTATAGTGGCTTTCTGATTTTGATAGTCCATTGAAGAAGGGAGTTTGAAAGTTATTTTGTACTGTTAACAATTGTCTGCCCATGTCCTGCCTGAAATACCATGATTGTTTATGAAAAGTATCTTTAATAAAGTTGGATACAATTTGGCTTGGAAAAAAAGAAAATAAAGAAATTGGGGAAATTAAAGAAAAAGATTACACTGAGGAGGTAGAGATAGCAAAGGGACTGGGAAGAAATGAGGCCATCTAAGTCAGTCCTAGTCCTAGAGGTCCATTGTATAGGTTAGCAGTCTTTGACAGTGTCTGTGACTCACTATAGTGCTCCAGAACTGCATGAAATTACAGTTGTTGTTTTATGCCACCCAGTTTATTGTACTTTGTTACACCAGCTCTAAGAAACTAACACAGAGGAGAATCATGGAAAAATGATACACACTCTTTTAAGTATTGTCTTTTCATTGAAAGATGTCATTCTTTTATCATTTTTGTTGCCTGCCATCTTTTCTTTTATATGGGTGTGGTGGTTTCTTTTTATAAACTTTGAGTGCTTGCTTTGGCAGCACATAAACTAAAATTGGAACAATATAGAGAAGATGAGCATAGGCCCTGTGCAAGGATGACATGCAAATTTGTGAAGCATTCCACATTTTGGGCCGTGCCCTAGTAGGCATCCTCATACCGTTTGATTAGATTGGAAGAAGTATGAGTCAAAGTACAATGTGTGGCACTTAATAGCAAAGAATCATGAGTTTTCACTATTAAAAAAACTGATGTAAGTCAATCTGTGAAATAAAAAAAAACTATTTTGAAATAATTATAGATCCACAGGAGGTAACAGAGAAACCTACAGGGAAGTCACATGTACCTTTCCTCTACCCTCCTCTGTGTACTGTTTCTCTACCCTCCCTCAACTGCCTTACATACCTATAGTATAATCTCATACTGAAAAATTGACATTGGTATGATCCAAAGGACTTATTCAGATTTACTCACTTGTGTGTGTGTATCACATATAGCTTTGTACCACCACTTCAGTAATCAAAATACTAGATTAGTAGCATCACCACAAGACTGTCATGTTACCTTGTTATAGTTACACCCATCCCTTTCTCTCTTATTCCTAACCTTTGGCAACCACTAATCTGTTCACATCTGTATAGTTATGTTATTTTATGAATGTTACATAAGTGGAACCCTGCAGTTTCTGTCCTTTTGAGATTGGCTTTTTACTTCTATCTCATATATTTTCACAAAAGGAAGATATGTTTATATAAACAGGAATACATAAATATTTGTTTATATATATTTCTTACATTTAGGTAAAAGTTTGTATGTGAAAATAACTCTGGGGTAAAGCTCAAGCATATAATTGCTAAGTGGTATAATAAGCCCATTTTTAGTTTGAAAGAAACTGCCAAATGATTTTCCATAATGGTTGTATTATTTTACATTCCTACCAGCAATATACGAGTGATCCAGTTTCACTGAATCCTAGCCAGCATTTGGTGCTATATCTCTTTTTCATTTTAGCCATTCTGATAGGTGGGCAGTTAATATCTCATTGTGCTTTTAATTTGAATTTCTATAATGGAATGTTATGTTGAACAATTTTTTATGTGTTTATTTGCTATCTATGCATCCCTTTCAGTTAAATGTCTATTCATATCTTTTATCTATTTTCTAATTTGATTTTTTTTTTTTACTGCAGAGTTTTCGAAGTTCTTTTTTTTTAAAAGATTTTATTTATTTATTTTTAGAGAGGAGAAGGGAGGGAGATAGATAACAAAACATTGATGTAAGAGAGAAACTTTGATACGTTGTCTCTAGTACATGCCATGACCAGGAACCAAACCTGCAACCCAGAATGTGCCCTGATGGGGAATTGAACCGGTGACCTTTCAGTTTGTGAGACTACACACAATCAACTGAGCTACACCAGTCATGGCTGAGTTTCCAGTTTTTTACATATTCTAGGTATGTGACATAAATATTTTCTCCGAGTTTATAATTTTCATCCATTTAACAGGGTCATTTGCAAAGCTGAAATTATTAATTTATGGCAAAGTTTAATTTATCCATTGTTATCTTATGAATTACGAGAGGATTTTTTGTTGTTTGTTTTTGGCGTCAAGTCTAAGAAACCTCAACCTATTCCTAGTTCCCAAAGATTTTCTTCTATGTTTCTTTTCTAGAAGTTTTATAGTTTTACATTTTTTATTTAAGTGTAATTTATTTTAAATTCATTTCTATAGAAGATGTGAGACTTTAAGTCATGGTTCCTTTTTTTGTCAATATATGTCCGGTTACTCCATCACCATTTATTTCAAAAGTTATCTTGTTCCATTGAATCATTTTTTCACCCTTGTCAGAAATTAGTTTGAGCACATTTGTCTGGCTCTATTTCTGAGTTTTTTATTCTGTCCATTGATCTTTATGACTGTTCCTGCCAGTGCCATACTTATTGCAATTATATAGTAAACTTAATAGTAGAGTAATGCTTTCCAATTCATTATTTTTCCATTATTTTGGCTGCCTATGGGGTCTTTTTCTTGGATTTAAATTCTAGAATAAGCTTGTCTGTGTCAACAAAGAGCTTGCTGAGATTTTCATAGGAATTATGTTAAATCTATAGATGAAGTTAAAGAATGTATATCTTTAACTCTGTTGAGTCTTCCAATCCATGAACACAGCATGTTCCTCCAGGTATTTTTCTTTAATTTGTTTTATTAGCATTCTATAATTTTTATCATACAGAATCTGTAAGTGTTTGTTAGTTTAACTAAGTATTTTTTTCTTTGGAGCCCTTATAAATGGTATAACATTTTTATTTTGGTTTCCACTTGCTTGTTGTCAGTATATAGAAATTCAGTTAACTGTATGTTGATCGTGTATTCTGTGACCTTATTCAACTCACTTAAAGACTTGAGTATATTACCTGAAACCATAAAATTCCAAGAAGAAAACATAGTAAGTTTGTTGACATCCTAACTTTTATATTCTTTTTATATTCTTGTTTTATATTGTTGGATATGTCTCCCTGGGCAAGAGAAACAAAAAAAGGAAGGAAAGAAATGGGACTACATCAAATTTAAAAGTTTTTACACAGCAATGAAACCTACAGTAAAATGAAAAGACAGCCTAGTGAATGTAAGAAGATATTTGCTGATGATAATTTGATAATGGATTAATATCCAAAGAATATAAAGCACTCTTACAACTGAAGGCCAAAAAAAAAAAAATAGATTAAAAATGGACAGAGGATCTTTTATAGGAACTTTAGACATTTCTTCAAGAAGGACATGCACATGGCCAATAGCCATATGAAAAGATATTCAACATCACTAATCATTAAAGCCACAATGAGATCTCACTCCATACCTGTCAAAACTGCTATTATGAATAAATCAATAATCAAAACTATTTCATAAAACAAAGTAAAAGCTCAAAATGACCTCTAGCTTGGCTTTGAGATGAGCAACTGCATCGCTTTTCTCCTTTCATGGTTCACCTTTTGTAGCACAGCAAAACTTGTAAGGAAAAGGGAATTGTGACATATAGGCCTTTTGTAGAGGCCAACAATTAGAACTAAAAATTAGAACACATTCTTCATAACTAGTGCAAACAATAATAAAAGGGAGCCAGTTCAAAATGGAGCTGGAGTTGCCACCAGAGGAACTGCCTTGTAAGTCTTATGCCTCAAACCTTGGAGTGTTAAAACAGGACAAAATGACTTTTGGACTGGGCATAAAGCAACATTGTGTCCCAGAGAACTGTTTGCAAAGATAGCAATAAAGCAGTTACTGTTATGAGTACTGGACTGAAAATTAAAAATATTGTTTAGCATTAACATCATTTTGTTAGCTGCACCAACAGAGATGATGTAATCTTTTCCCTTCCATTTCTCAGAAATACCCATTGCCTCTGTTTCATAATAGAACATTATTTGGGCTTCAGCATGAATTACTGATTCCCAAGTAGCTATTATTAACTTATCTCAAATAAATGCTTTTTGCCTCTCACTTTGACAGGTCTTTTTATTTTTAGGTTATCACTAGCAAGCCCCTATTATTTATATTAAATATCCCAAGATGGAAATTTGAGAAGGACTGGAATACTGTTGACCCTTCCCTGTTTCATAAAGGTGTACAGAAGCTTGGGACTGAAATCTGTTTCTATGTTCTCAACAGTTTTCTGTCAACAGAGCTATGAAAATGCTATGGATCTGCAACATGCAGCTTGCCCCCACAGAACTTTGAAAAGGAACATTAAGAGGAAGGAATCCTGTTGTTGGTGCCTCGTTATCATGTTTTCTCTGCGTTGGAGGAAATTCCAGCTTTAAAATTGCCATAATAAACACAGGGCTTTGCTTTTTCAGTTAGAACCGTCATTCCAGGACTCATATTGGACTTCCCTTTCATAGCCATTTTTGTGTAGCTAGCATTTCTCTGCAGTGTGGCTATAGGTGAAATGGCAGAGGCAGTGAAAACAAAACAAAACAAACAAACAGAAGAAAAACAAAACCCAGTGCAAAAAATTTCACGAAACTATGGAACTTAACAATTGACTCCAGAATAGGTTATACTTAAGGTACTGCATGCCTACTGTGTATTAAGCTCTAGCCTGGACAGTGGATACAGGATGCAATGAAGAAGGCAGCAGAGGTCATCATGGGGAACAAGGGCCTCAGAGTCTTTGACAGGTACAGATTGTGTCACATGGGGATCTTGTCCAGAGATTCCTCAGTCCCAGAACTGCAAAAATGAAGTTTTACCCACCTAAAAGTAACAAAAGCTAGATCAGGACAATTCTGATCATTCTCCAGTTCCAGTAGTGCTTTCAGAGGATCTCTTGGTCACAGTATAACACTTCACAGTCACAGCCTAATCAGGGCCAATCAAGCCTTCAAACCACGGAAACATCAGACACCTGGCCTAGACACACCACACACACCTCTTTATGAAATACAAGCACTCATAATCACATCCCATGCTGATGCAGTCATACAATCAAGTACACACACCCACAATTACCTTCCTCAGCACGTGACTCACATAGGCCTGAGAATCTTCCTTCCAGTTGCTGCACCTGTACTCGGAAACTCCGGGTATTCTGCATCCTTCTGCAACCCCGAACCCACTCTCACCTCAACTCACCACACAGACAATGGTGACAGCAAGGCTAACATAAAATGAACCATAGGTCAAAGTTCATTAGCTTCCCCAGAGCCTGTGAGAAAACGTAGTCCAAGCCAGAAAAGCGAGGACGATGATACAAGCACACGCGAGCCGCCACAGCTGCATCTCCACCGCTCCCAAGTGGCAGCTGCATGGTCTTCTGGGAGCTCCAGCCTATGTGGGAGTGCGCAGGCGCAAACGACTGACGCTTGGTCAGGGGAGAGGCTTGTGGATTTTAGGGACTCTGGAGGAGGAGGGAACTGGAAGCTCAGGGCTCGAAAGTCAGACTAGAGAAGCGGGACCCAGCAGGGAGGCGAAGGAGGAAAGCAGGAGTCCAAGCCGGGCCTGTTTGTTTTGAGAAGGGAACCGGATCTGGGACCGCGGTAACCAGACACTCAGATTTGTGTGAGTGGGACCCCAGGCGTGGTCCGTGGGCGTGACCCTGAGGTTGACAATCGAGTGTGACCTAGAGTGAGCTCCGCAAAGGGGAAATTTTGTTTTGACTCTGAAGAAGCGCCATCGCAATGAAAGCGGCCTCACAAAGGGGGAGGGGATGGTGGGGAGGGGGGGAGAGAGAGAGAGAGAGAGAGAGAGAGAAAGAAAGAAAGAGAGAATGGAGAGAATGTGGCCGCCTCATGTCCCAAATAGCTGCATTTTCGGTGCATGTTACTCAGAAGGTTAGGGAAGATTGTGTATGAAAAGTGGACGGAGTAGTACGCCTGCCTTTGTCTATTTTTACATTAGGTGTGAATCGTGTTTGAGGCTGTAGGTAATGACGGAGTAGTGAAAGTGGTTTGTAATGTAATTTTGTGACTTTACTTGAAATTATGTAATTAATGTGTTGTCCAAGGTTGTGAATAATATGTGAGGGTTATGGGATGCTGCTTTTCTGAAGTAAGTTTGATTGAATGTAAACGGTGCATGTGTTTGTAACCTACTGTTATTTTTATTTTTTTGTGATGGAGAAACTGCATGACCACTGTCTATATTTGGATACTTAAGATTTGATGATCTGAATAGTGTTTATTAATTCCCCGTCCAAACTTGTAACTCCGTAACAATTTAGTAAATAAAATAGAGGTGTAAGTATTTGAAAGGAAGAGGTAACAATTATATAATTCCCAAGTGGTAAGATCAATTGCAGGGAAACACCATATGAACTAAAATCAATGTGTTAAAATGAATAGTGTTTCATGGGTAAAATGCTGCAAAAAAAAAAAAAAAGAAACTTTCATGTATAATTAGTGCTTTCAACACTGATATATAAGTGAGGTTTCCTGCTTCTGGATGAAATTGATGGCAAGGTTAATAGCTTCTTCAGGCATTTAAGATAATAAAGAATATTTGGTACACTTAATCACAAGGCCAATCTCTTTTTAGAAATTAAAAGTCATTTGCAAATTAAAATATTCACTGTATCAGTCAATACTTCAGACTTAGGAAAACATCCTTTCTGCCTGGAAGCCTACAGAGTGGAAAAATCAATTTCTTTTCTATTTCTACTAATTTTCTATTTCCTATACTACTAAAAAGTGTTGCTTATTAGTTAATATTTAAATCTATTAAAGCGATTAGAAAATTAGTAATAAATAATTTTCTATAACTGTGCATATTAAGTAGTGTGAAACAGCAAGGAACATATAGCAAGCACTCATGGAGAAAGCCAAAGTGGGGAAGGATTGAGGGAGGGAGAAAGGGGAGGGGGGCAGGGGAAAGTGGTGGGGGGGAAGGCAGAGACAAATGTATTTGAAAAAATAAATTAATTAATTAAAAATAGATGAAGTAGAGAAATAGAAAGTCCAGATATTCTTACGCAGATAAGTATGTACTAAATGGTAAAGATTGCATTCCACATCACTTGAGAAATACGGATTATATGTTATGTAGTATTGCTAAACAACACTGGAAAAAATCTTCACAAAGCAAAAACACTTTTTTTTGAAGATTTTTTTCCTTTTGAAAATTTAATTTTTAATGCATTTTTTCCCATTACCATTTAGTCCCCTTAAACCTCCCCAGTAATCATCACACTGTTGTCCATGTCCATGAACACTTTAGTAATCATATGAATAACTAAGAAAAATTATTTGCAACTTTGAGTAGATAAAGGGTTAATTTATTAAATTAAAAAAATTATCAACCAATTAGGAAATAAAAAACCATGAGAAAAAGGGACATAGTATAAGAAGGTGACATCACAGAAAAGAAATAAAAGCTTCTTTAAACTTATCTTTTAAATTTTTATTTATTGATTTTTAGAGAGAGAGGCATCAATTGCTTATTCATTGATTGATTCTTATATGTGCTCTAACTGGGGATTGCACCCATAACCTTGGCGTATCAAGATGACACTTTAACCAACTTAGCTATCTGGTCAGGGCCTTCCTTAAACTTTTTAAAAGGAGCTTATGCTCACTCACAAAAAGGAATGTGTAAATTAGAATTATAATATTGATATCAGGTTGAAAAATTATTGTCAGCTAGCAGCATTCATCAACATGTAGGGAGGGAGGTATGTATATGCCCTTCTGGTGACAGTGTAAATTGGTAGAAAATATGTGAAGAATAATTTGGAAATATATAATAAACCCATCCTCTATAGGAGATGAAGGTAGACCTGTAGAGGGAAAAGCACAATGTTCCCTCTCTCTAAGCCACAAGAGCCCAGAATTTACTCTGCCCAAAGAGATCAGGTTTCTGGTATTGGTGAGGAAGCAGGGTTTGTCCAGTTTTCCCACTATTCTATGTTCTGGATTTGTGTGGGATACACAGAGTAGATAAGTGCTGAAACAGTGAAATTGATGTAGATTTTAACTGAGTTATTCTGGGAGATCCAAGTCAAATATGGTTTCACTTGGTTCCTTGTATCTTCCCATCTCTGCCTTCCAAGGACTCTTCCCTTTCCAAAAGAAGAGTTCAAAAGAGAAGGTTCATCTCTTGCAAATCTCACAGCTATGCCTCAGGTAAGATGATATTTCCTCTCTTTCTGAAATAACTTTTTTTCAGATTATATGGACATTTATTTTCCTATCCTTAATTTTGCTGGATGTTGAGATTTGCTTCCGTGAAACTAGTTTCCAGTAAGGCCCAGGTTGGGTGAGGCAAGCAAGTGGCCTGGGTGCATAATTTAAGGAATACTTTTAGAGCTGTACATCCCTCAATTTTGCACTGTAGGTACCTTGTCTACCTCACCCTAGTTGCAGCCATGTTTCCAATTTCTGCTCCAAGCAGAAAACTTTAAGCCTTCCCCAAGTGCACATTCTAGTTATAGCCAAAGTTCACATATAGAGTGGGTATATCATCATCATTTCCTTTCTGTCCTCTCAAAAAAGTACTGCTGGAACAGAAATGTATTATCTTGATTTAAATGAGAATATATTACTTGAATAAATCTAGTCTAGACACTGATTTGGAATCTAAGTTGTAAGGAGTAAAGGTACAAAAATGGAAAAACCTTGATTTTCCCCACTGACCTAGGTTTTGAAGTTAATAGACCACATTGTTAGTTTATGGTAAGGTGTCCTGTTTTATGAGGCTTTCAGATACAGATTTACTCGCAAGCTTGTCAGAAATCTGAGATTTTGCATTTCTCCTTTCCAATCCTCCCATTTTATCTATGTCTGCCAGCAATTTCTACAAACTGTGGCCTGCCAGTTGAAAACCTTTCCAGTATTCCAGTGCTGTTATAATTGTATTTTTAGTTTCTTCTAATTTTTATATATGAGTACAAGAGAAGGAAAGGCATATGTTTGTCCACTCTTAAAATATTCTACTCTTGAATCAAAGGTGGAACATTGTCCTGTTTTCATGTTTTTTCCTCAAAAAATTTATCTTCATTAACCAATCTTTATAATGTTGGTTTTCCAAAGATACTAATTGATTCTTTTCTCTTCACTATCTTTTTCTCTATTCACAATCAGATTAACTCTAACGGTTATACTGATCTGATTCTAGTGACTCTCAAATACCTCTCTCCATCCTAGAACCATATACCCAACCTCCAACAGCTATCACCACCTGTGTGTTCCATGGTCAAATGGAACTTCAAATACATTTCCAAGGCTTATCTCATTACCTCCTTTAGAACAGTTTATATTTTCTTCTGTTTCCCATTTCCACTTCCTTGTTCCAGCACCTACCCAGTTGCTTATGCAGATAACTGATGAGCCATGCCTCTTTTTCCACTCTACAACCGATTTATGACCAATTCTGGTGCAACTCATCATAGCAACCAGTGGTTCCCTGTCTAGACCACTAATAACACCAAATCTAGGAGACATCTCTAACAGTGACTGTTTAATTGTTTTTCTCACCTAACATATCTCAAGTCTTCTCTAGTCAAGAGTATTGCCTCTAGTCCTGACCAACATGGCTCAGTTTGTTAGGCATCATCCTGTAAAACAAAAGGTCAGTGGTTTGATTGCTGGTCACAGAACATGCCTGGGTTGTGGGTTCAGTCCCTGGTTGGGGCATGTGGGAGAGGCAATTGATCGCTGTTTCTCTCTCACACCCATGTTTCTTTCCCTTTCTTTCTCCCTTCCTTTCCCTATCTCTAAAAATAAATATTAAAATCTTTAAAAACATAAGTAAAATCTTTAAAAAGAGTACTGCCTCTAAAGTACACAATTTATCACATATGTGTTGACTTAATATTTTTTCATTTCCTTTTTATTGCATAATACAGCAGACCTAAAGTGGAGTTTGTATTGCAATGGAATGTATAAGAATGTACTGAATGGGAGGAAAACACTACAGTTTACATTCAGGAGCAGTAGTCATTAACAATGTGGATTGCCATTAATGCCTACTGATGGTTTATAAATAAATACTAATCTCTTTGGAGCAAGCTCAGTAAGTTTTTAAGACCATTTCTGTATAGGAAAAAATCCATTATTATTCCATAAATAATACCCACTGCCTACTTCCATATACCTTTTTCTTCTTAAGGCTCAAAAACTCTTTTTCTTAAAAGATTATATTTATTTATTTTTAGAGAGAGGGGAAAGGTAGGAGAGAAACATTGATGTGTGAGAGAAACATCTATCCATTGCTTCTCACATATGTCCAAACTGGGGACCAAACCTGTAACCCAGGCATGTGTCCTGACCAGGAATCGAACTGGTGACCCTTTGCTTTGGAGAACGACACCCAATGAACGGAACCACATTAGTCAGGGCCCAAAGACTCTTTCTTAACAAACTGTGTCTTTTGCTCCTTCCTGAATTTACTAACTGGTTTTTCTCTCCCCACAAATTTTAAAAGCTGATGCCCTCTATTCCTACACAACAAATTCATTGTGAATTCAAAATTTTTATGTCCTCAATGAAGCCTTTAGATAAAAAATGAAATTTTTGTTCACTTTGTAGCGCTTTCCCTTGTACATATTTCTGTTCTTGCCTATGTGATATATATTGAATATATGTCTTTACATGCAAGTCCTCTCTCTTAGCCTGCAACTTCCTATTATTGTGGTCAGAGTTATGTTCATTTTGGTCCACCAGGCAACTAGTCACATTCAAGGCAAATAGTACATTCTCATATATATTTAGCTTGAGATAAGTAAATACACTTGAATGTATTTTCAGAGAGAATGTCTGCAATATTAAAAAAAAAAAATAAGAGGACTAGTTTGACCACTGAACATGGACAAAACTAGGTCTCCAATATCTAGTTTTCACTAGTTCCAATCACATTAGGATGAACTAGAATATGCCCTTACAGGGATCAGTGTCATTCAAGGATGTGACTGTGGACTTCACCCAGGAGGAGTGGCAGCAACTGGACACTGATCAGAAGGCCCTATACAGGGATGTCATGTTGGAAAACTATTGCCACCTCGTCTCTGTGGGTAAGGAAAACTCTTTGAATCTTTCAGTGTCAGCATCTTCTTTCAAGAGTTTCTGAAGCTTAATAGAACTTTGAATTTCAGGAAACAGAGGTGATGAATTTCTTTTTGTTAGCAGAAAATATGGCTATGTTCTCACTTGCCTAGTGCAAGGTATTAACTTGCATGCTATTTGAAGGTATATGTATGAATGTATACCTGTCTGCTGCCTTGAAGCTGTATCTTTCTCTTCCTTCAATGGTTTTGAAGCCCAAGGAGGTTAGATTAAGTCTCATTTTAAAAAAAATTTTATTGAGTTTATTAGGTGATATTGGAAATAAAATTTTTATTGAATTTATTGGGGTGACATTGGATTCAGGTATACAATTCTATAATATATCATCTGTATATTGAATTGTTTGTTCACCACCCCAAGTTAAGTCTCCTTCCATCACCATTTATGTCCCCTTTACCTTTGTCTACTGCTTCCTACCTCCCTTTCCCTCTTGCAATCACCATATTGTTGTCTGTATCTATGAGTTTTTTTCCTTTGCTTAATTCCTTCACTTTTTTCACTTAGCCCCCAACCCTCTCCCCCTCTGACTGCTGTCACAGCCTGTTCTCTGTATCTATGAGTCTGTTTCTACTTTGTTAGTTTATTTTGTTCATTAGATTCTATATATAAGTGAAATCATATTGCACTTGTCTTTTTCTTACTGGATTATTTCACTTAGCATAATACTCTCTAGATCTATGTTGTTGTAAAAGGTAAGGTTTTCTTCTTACTTATTACATTGTGTAAATGTACCACATCTTTTTTATCCACTCATCTACTGATGGGCACTTGGGAAGCTTCCAAGTCTTGGCTATTTTAAATACCACTGTAATGAACATAGGGGTGCATATATTCTTTCAAATTGGTGTTTCAGATTTCTTTGGATAAATTTCCAGAAGCAGAATTGCTTGGTCATAAGGTAGGAATCATGCTACCTGATATCAAACTATACTGCAAGGCTATAGTAATCAAAACAGCAGGGTACCAACATAAAAACAGACATAGATCAATGGAACAGAATAGAGAGCCCAGAAATAAGTCTCATTTTTTATCATTAGGGTTTCACATGACTAAGCCTGATATGATCCGCAAGTTGGAAAAAGGAGAAGAACTATGGACAACAGAGAGAATTTTTTCAAGTCAGAGCTATTTAGGTAAGTCTGTACAGATAAAGAGCAGTTGACTCAGGTAGCTGACACCTTGAACGTTTTTAGAGATATATATGTTTTTTTAATTGTGGTAAAGTACATATAACATAAAATTTACCATCTTAACCATTTTAAGCTGTAGTTCAGTGGCATTAACTACATTTATATGGTTTAGTGCAACTATTATCACCATCCATTTCTCGAACTCTTTCTGTCTTTTAGACCTGAAATTCTGTGCTCATCAATCAATAGCTCTCATTATCCCTGCCACCTTTGCCTCTGGCAACCAACTCTACTTTCTGTCTTTGTGAATCTGATTACTTATAGGTATTTCATATAAGTGGAATCATATGGTATTTGTCCCTTTTGTGACTGGCTTATTTAACTAAACATAATGTCCTTAAGGTTCATCCATATTGTAGTACGTATTTCCTTCTTTTTAAGGCTGACTAATATTCCATTGGATGTATGTATCACATTTAGCTTATTCATTCATTTTTCAGTGCACACTTGGGTAGCTTCCACCTTTTGGCTTCAATGAATGTGGGTGTACAAATATCATTTGAGTCATCGTTTTTAGTTCTTTTGGGTATATAACTAGAAGTAGAATTGGTAGATCATACAGTAATTCTGTTTAATTTTTTTTCATTCTTTTTCTTGTTGTTCAATTACAGTTGTCCCACTTTACCCCTGTTGCTCTCCCCGACCCTCGCACCCATCCACTCCCATATTCAATCTTCCACCCCCATTGTCCATGCCCATGGGTACTTTATACATGTTCCTTGACTTTCCCCTTCCCCTTCTTACCCCATTATCCCTCTCCTTTGTCTCCTCTGGTCCCTGTCAGTTCTTTATTTCCATGTCTCTAGTTCTATTTTGCTCATTAGTTTATTTTGTTGGTTAGGTTCCACTTACAGATGAGATCATATGGTGTTTGTCTTTTGTCGCACCTGACTTATTTCACTTGCCTGACTTATTTCACTTAGCTTGATATTCTCCAGTTCCATCCATGCTGTTGCAAGGGTAGGAACTCCTTCTTTCCTTCTGCTGCATAGTATTCCATTGTGTAAAGGTACCACAGTTTTTTGATCCATTAATCAACTGATGGGCACTTGGGCTGTTTCTAGCACTTGGCTATTGTAAATTACGCTGCTATGAACATTGAGGTGCATAGGTTCTTTTGACTTGGTATTTCAGGATTCTTAGCCAGCAGTGGAATTGCTGGGTAAAAAGGCAGTTCCATTTTTAGTTTTTTGAGGAAATTCCACACTGCTTTCCACAATGGCTGTACCAGTCTGCATTCCTACCAACAGTATACTAGGATTCCCTTTTCTCTACAATCTCACCAGCACTTGTTTGTTGATTTATTAATGATGGTCATTCTGACCAATGTGTATTCTGCTTTTGTTTTTGCAGCCTAGATGTGTCTCTTGAAGGCAGCATATGGTTGAATTTTGTTTTTTTGGTCCAGTATACTACTCTCTGACTCTCTAATGGTGAATTCAGCCCATTTACATTTAGGGTCTCATTTGTGTATTCTTTCCTTCATATCCCTTGCCATAGAGGGTAGTATGTCAGTGAAAATGTTGCTGTGTGGGATATAGGAAATATCCTGCCTCTGTCCTCCTCTAGGACGTTAATGGTGGCACGGCTTACATTTAAGTCTTTTGTCCATCTTTAGTTTATTATTATGTATGGTGTAAGTTGGTGATCTAGTTTAATTTTTTTGCATATGCTTGTCCAGATCTCCAAACACCATTTATTGAAGAGGTTATCTTTACTCCTTTTTATACTCCTGTCCCTGTTGTCAAATATTAATTGACTATAGTGACATGGATATATTTCTGGGCTCTGTATTCTGATCCATTGGTCTATCTGTTCTTGTGCCACCACCAGACTGTTTTGATTACAGTGACCTTGTAATAGAGTTTGATGTCATATTGCGATCTCTCCTACTTTGTTCTTTTTTTTCAAAATTGCTGCAGCTATTTGGGGTCATTTATGGTTCCATGTAAATTTTTGAAATGTCTTTTCTATGTCTGTGAAATACATCATTGGTGTTTTAATAGGGATTGTGTTGAATCTATAAATTGCTTTGGGTAGTGTGGACATTTTCATTGGCCTTTATTATGTTGAGGTATGCCCCCTTTATTCCCACTCTGCTGAGTGTTTTTATCATAAATGGGAGCTGCACCTTATCCAATGCCTTTTTCACATCTATTGATGTGATCATGTGATTTTTCTCTTTCCTTTTGTTTATGTGGTGTATTACCTTTATTGATTTGTGATAATTATACCATCCTTGCGCTCCTGGGATGAATCCTAGTTGATCACAGTGTATGATCTTTTTAATATATTGCTGGATGTGGTTTGCCAACATTTTGTGAGAAATTGGCGTGTATGTTCATCAGAGATATTGGCCTGTAGCTTGCTTTCTTTGTTTTGTCTTTTTCTGGTTTTGGGATCAGGATGATGCCGGCCTCATAAAAACAGTTTTGGAGTCTTTATCTCTTCTTAGAGTTTTTGGAATAGTGTGAGAAAGATTGGGGTTAGCTCTTCCTTAAATGTTTTCTAAAATTCTCCTGTGAAACTGTCCAGTCCAGGGTATTGTGTGCCCGGAGTTTTTTGATTACTGCTTCGATTTCATCAGCTTCTATTGGTCTGTTCAGGCTTTCTGCTTCTACTTGATTTGGTTTTGGAAGATTATATTTATCTAGAAATTTGACCATTTCACCCAGGTTTTCAAATTTCTTGACATATGGTTGTTCGTAGAAATTTCTTGCAATCCTTTGTATTTCTGTGGTATTAGTTGTAATCTCTCTTCTTTCATTTCTGATTTTATTTATTTGTGTCCTCTCCCTTTTTTTCCTGATGAGTCTGCTTAAAGGCTTATCAATTTTGTTTATCTTTAAAAGAACCAGCTCCTGGATTTGTTGATCCTTTGAATTGTTCTTTTAGTTTCTATGTCATTCATTTCTGCTCTTATCTTGATTGTTTCCTTCCTTCTGCTTTCTCTGGGCTTTGCTTGTTGTTCTTTCTCCAGTTCTTGTAGATGTAGGGTTAGGATGTTAATTTGAAATGTTTCTATCTGTTTTAGGTAGGCCTGTATTGTTATGAATTTCCTTCTCTGGTATGCCTTCACTGTGTCCCATAGGTTTTGGACTGTTGTGTGTTTATTTTCATTTGTTTCCAGAAATGTTTTGATTTCTTCCTTGATCTCATTGTTAACCCATGCATGAGTAATAGCATGCTATTCAGTGTCCATGAGTGTAAAAGTTTTTGAGTTTTTTCCTTGAGGTTGGCTTTTAATTTCAAGCCCCTGTTGTCCGAGAAAATGCTTGTTATGATTCAATTTTCTTGAATTTGTTGAGGCTTGTTTGGTGTCTTATCATGTGGTCTATTTTTAAAAATGTTCCATGTGCATTTGAAAAGGATGTATTTTGCTTCTTGGAATGAAAAGTTCCACATATATTAGTTAAATCCATTTGATCTAGTGTTTTTCAGTGCTACAATATTGTTGTTGATTCTTATTTGGAATATCTATCCCTTGTTGACAGTGGGGTGTTAAAATCCTCTAGTATAAGAGTGTTGTTGTCTATATCTTTCTTGAAGTCCTCCAAGATTTTGCTTATATATTTGGGTACTCCTGTGTTGGATTCATATATGTTTACAATGTTTATATCTTCTTGGTGTAATCTGCCCCTGACTATTACAAATTTTTCTTATCCGTCTCTTTTTATGCCCTCGTTTTGAAATCTAGTTTCTAAGTATTGCTACCTCATTTTTTTTTCTTGTCCCTTTGCTTGGAATATTTTTTTTCCCAACTTTTCTCTTCAGTCTGTGTAGTTCTTTTGTTCTGAAGTGGGTCCCTTGTATAGAGCATATATGTGGGTTATGTTTCCTTATCCATTCAGCTACCCTATGTCTTTTCACTGGAGATTTTAGTCCATTTACATGTAAGGTTATTATTAATAGGCACTTATTCACTTACATTTTTTTACCTTTGTACCTGTGTTCCTTCTCTCTCTCTCTTCTCCTTCATCTTCTTAAACAGTCCTTTTGACATCTCTTGCAATCCTGATTTGCTGGAGGTGTGTTCTTTTAGCCTTCTTTTGTCTAGGAAAGTCATTATTTTGCTCTCCATTTTAAATGACAGTCTTGGGGGGCAGAGTAGTCTTAGTTGCAGGCCTTTGATTTTCATTACTTGGACTATTTCTTGCCATTCTCTTATCACTCGTAGATTTTCATTGAGAAATCAGCTGCAAGCCTTATTGTAGCTCCCTTGTATGTTACCTCCTGTTTTTCCAGCCTTGCCTTTAAGATTCTCTCTTTGTCTTTAAAATCTGGCATTTTAATTATGATGTGTCTTGGAGTGGGCCTCAAGGTTCATCTTTATTGGAGCCCTCTCTGCTTCCAGAACTTGAGTGACTTTTCCCCTCACCAAATTAGGGAAGTTTTCCATTATTTTTTTCCAAACAGGTTTTCTATCTCTTGCTCCTTGTCTTCTCCTCTTATATTCCTATGATGCGAATGTTACATTGTGTGTTGTCTTGAAGTTCCCTTAAACTATCTGTGTTCTTTTTGAGATTTTTTTCGTTTTGTTTCTCTGCCCAGGTATTTCTTTCTACATTGTGTTCTAGCTCTCTGATTTTGTCCTCTGCATCACCTAGCATGCTTTTATTTTTTTTATTTATGTATTTTTTGAAAGATTTTATTATCTTTATTTTTAGAGTGTGTAGGGACAGGTAAAGAGAGAAACATCAATGTGTGGTTGTCTCTTGAGTGCCCCCTACCGGGGACCTGGTCTGCAACTCAGGCATGTGCCCTAGACTGAGAATCAAACTGGCAACCCTTTGGTTTGCCAACTGGTTCTCAGTCCACTGAGTTACACCAACTAGGGCTCATCTAACATGCTTTTAATTCCTTCTAGTATATTTTTAATTTCAGATATAGTATTCTTCATTTCTTCCTGGTTCTTGTTCATAGTTTCTATTTCCTTTTTTATACTGCTTTAGTTCCCACTCAGTTACTTTTAGTTGTCACCAAGTTCCTTGAGCATCCTTATAACCATTTTTTAAAAATTCTGTGTCTGATAGATTGTTTGCCTCCATTTCATTTAGCTCTTTTTCTGATGATTCCTTCATTCCTTTTGATTGGGGGTTCTTTCTTTGTCTCCCCATTTTAGGTGACTCTTTTTGTTTCTGCATCTCAGAATGCTCTGCTTTGCCTGCCTGTCTTCCTGGGTTGGACTGCTGTGGTAGGAGTGCTGTGGGACTCAGTGGTGCAGTTTCTTTGATCTCGTGATCTGAATGCCCTAGGGTGGCCTTTTCTTCTGTTTGTGTGGGCTCTGTTGTTATATCTGGGCTTATCTTGTTGGTGGCTCGTTTGTTGTTGGGTTCTCCCCTCCAGCTGGCTGACTGGTAGTCACAACTCCTGCCATCTCTTGTATGACATTGTACAAGTGTTGGTTAACAAAATAATATTACCAGAAAACCAAATCCATAGCAGCAAAAACAAACAAACAAAAACCCATACTACATCAGCAATATTAATAGCAATTGAACAAAGATTAATGAAGGTAGAGAGAGATTAAGAATATTATGAGATAGGAAAAAGGGAATATGAGATAACTAAGAGAGAAAAATGATTTTGAGTGGGAAGATGGAGGAGAAATAATAAGAGTAGGGAATAGAAATGAGTTGAAGAAGGGAGAGAAAGTTTAAAATGTAAGTAAGTCAGGTAGGGTCAATGGCAAAAATGGAGTAAGAAAAGGGAAGAGTATATTATGAGGTGTGATGTAAAATTAAAAATATTGAACTAACGGGAACAAAATTGCTGAAAAACCACAGCATGGTCAATAACAATGACAGCTGAGCAAAGATTAATATTGGTGGAAAGGGTATAAGAATATCGTACAAAAGAGAAAAGTGAAAGTGAGATATCTACAGTAAAGAAAAGTGATTTTGAAAGGATGAAGGAGGAAAAATAATAAGAGTAAGGAATAGAACCCAGGCTAAGAAAGTGGAAA
Organism: Pteronotus mesoamericanus; assembly: GCF_021234165.1. Lineage (NCBI taxonomy): Eukaryota > Metazoa > Chordata > Mammalia > Chiroptera > Mormoopidae > Pteronotus > Pteronotus mesoamericanus. The sequence goes on from NW_026555307.1 coordinate 7,789,279, forward strand.
AAATAAAATAAAATTCCTAACTCTACAGATCAAGGGCAGGGGGAAGGCAAAATGGAGTTAGACAGGGAGAGTAAGCCTTTGGGATATAAAGTACAAACAAGTAGTGAAAAAATAGGAATTCCTTTGGAGAAGAATAGCAATAACCATGATATCCTTGCCCAATTAGCCACACTTTATAAAGGAAAGAAGACTATTATAAGAGGGGATAAAAGGAAGTGAGCTGACCAAAGAAAGGAAGAATGCTTTTGTGAAGATAGACGGAGGAGAAATAAGTAAGAGCGGGAAATAGGAACATATCGTAATGTGAGAGAAAATAAAGTTTACAACAATAAGAAAGGTCAGGAAGAAGGCAAAATGGAGTAAGGCCAGGGAAGGGTGCTATGTGGGATTTGAAATAACAATAATATGAGCAAAACATGTAATCTGAATAAAAAGAGTAAAAAATGAAAGACCAAGAATGGTTAGTTGTAATACAATTGAAGCAAAAGAAGAAATACTAAAAGACTATGTGAAAGGAAAAAAAAGAGAAAGAAAAACAACTTTTAAACAAAAACAATTTAAGGTGTAAGGAAGAGCAAGGTGAAATTCATCTCAGCTGTTGGTGTTCACCTGCTGACTTCTTTCTGGATCCATCTTTTTTTTTTTTTTTTTTTTAATGAGCTCGGGGTCTGGGGTTGTTGTCCAACTTCTGGCAACAGCACCTACATCTTCACCTGCCTTTTAAGGGAGATTCTGTTGTGATTGAGAGGCTGAGTCCTCTGTATCTCCTCTGGGAAGCACTGTTCATTCTTATGGGAAAATTGTTGGGTGCATTCCTCCTGCTCCTACACTTCCCATCTTATTCTGCTCCAGCTTATTTCCAATAATGTACAGTTTCTGTTTAAAAAGCTTCCATTTCACAAGGGCAGGGAACGATCTATGTAAGAGTGTCAGCTCTCTCCTGTTTGGTTTAGACAGAAGCTCTGTGTGTGAGCCAAGGCTGGGCAGCACCCTGAATCCCCCTTGCTACACACTTTCTGAACTCCTTGCTTTGATGGCCTCAGTGAAACAGGGCCCTAGGACCCAGTGTACTTTGTCTCCCTGTGAGGAGTTCAGTATAGTCCCTTGTAGGCATTCTTCTTGCTGTCTTACTCTTGCTCAAAATGCCTCCTGCAGAGTTGTTAAGTCTGCCCAGCCAGTTTTAGAGATCTTCTGTGCCCCGCACCCCTCCCCAACTCCTGCAGGAGGTGGGAGCTGAGAGCTGGGCTCAACCTTTCCTTCCCAGAGGTTCTACCAAGGAATAGGGCCCTGTCACCTTAAATATTCTCAGGTGCACAGTTCCCAGTCCACCACCCTCACAGCACACCGTGGCCTGCACTGTCCACCCTGCATAGCTACACCAGGCTGGGGTAGTCTGAGGCTGAGAAACCACCTTGCTTTGTACCCCTTTGATCAATCCACCTAGCTGTATTGAGTGGGAGCAAATCGTGCCCACAAAGCTCCCTTCCTGTTGGCAGGGCAGCTGCATGTGCAGGATCCCTGCCCAGCACAGCCTAGCTCCCCTTTTAAAAATTGTCTCTGGGTGCTCCCACTGCAGCACAAAGCCACCACTAGGTTTTCTCCATGCTCCACCTCTCCAAAAACTCAGGAGTCTATCTCCATCATGGCAAACTAGAGCCCTCCTCCTCCACCAGATCCAGGTGCAGTCAGTTTCTTACTCTCTGGCACTCTCCCAGTCAATGTCAGTCGCCACAGCTAGGTTGTGCCAATAGGTGTGTGTGTGTGTGTGTGTGTGTGTGTGTGTGTGTGTGTGTGTGTGTGTGTGTGTGTGGCCTGGTTCTCCCTGACAACTGTTTGTATCCAAGTCACTCCTCCTGGGTCTTGGGATTCCCTGCCCTGGGAGGGGAGGGGGCCACTATGCTGCTATCTCTGACCAGCCTCCCCACAGATGCTGGCCCAATAGCTGCAGGTGCCACAGCTCCTGGCACAGTAGCTGCTGGCGCCATGCCTGGGGACTTTCCCTGTCCATCTATAAAACCACCTTACCACCCATTTTGAAGCATTCTCTATACTCTTTGGCCTCCAAACTTCATATCAGCTAAGATTCCACTGACTGTTCACTTTTTTTTTTTTTTTGGAAGGTCAGCTAAGTGTCCAAATTGGGTGAAAGAGCAAGTGGACTTGGCTCCCACCTACTTGGCTGCCATCTTCTGAATCTAGCCTGTTACAATTTTTGAGGCTCTGCCATCCTGTTTTCCATAGTGGCTGCACTATTGAACATTCCCACCAGCAATGTATAAGGGTTCCAGTTGCTCCACATCCTCACCAACACCTATTATCTTCTGGTGTTTTTTGATAGTAGCCATTTTATCAAAGGCCTGAGGTCTTTGAAGAGCCTATACATGACTGACTTCCATACCTCTAAAATCTAAATTTAGTTTGAATATTATTCCCTATGTAAGTCCTTTTTGGTTGCTTTATGTTTATAGAGATATTAGCTGCCTATTACCTTACCCAGAATCCAGTCTATGTTTTGTAGGTAAAATGTACCTAAAGGTCTTAAGTGTAGAGTTCTAACAGAAATATAAAGCCATGTATCTTACACCCGAGTCAAGACAAAGGGTGCTTACATTAACTATTAAGTTCCATCAACCTCCTCCAAGTCAGTCCCTCCCACTAGGACAACTGCAGTTGTGATTTCTACCAGCATAGATTAGTTTTATCTATTTTAGACCCTTTTCATGTCTACTTTCTTTCACTCAGCTTAATGTCTGAGAGATTTATACACATGTGTTTTTTGCATATATAAGTAGTTTATTTTAATAGCAGGGTAGCATTCAGTTATATGACTACATCAGTTTATTTATGCCTCTCCTGTTGATAGACATTTTGAAATGTTCCAGTTTGGGGCAGTTATTTATAAAGCTACTGTGAACATATTCCAATGTCTTTTTATGGACATGTTTATACTTACCCTCAGTAGAAACTTAGCAGTTGGTATTGTTCATTCAAAAGGCAGGTATATAGTTCCCTTTTTAAGAAACAGCCAGTTTTTAACAGTTCCTGTATCATTTTAGATTTTTACCAACAATGTACAAGAGTTTTGCTTGTTATCAATATTTTCATTTTGGTCATTCTGAAGGGTATGGTAATATATTTTTGCAGTTTTAATTTATACATCTCTTAATACCACTGATGATGAAAAGCTTTTTAAGTGCTTTTTTTATATTCTTCAGGGGTACCTGTTTAAATATTTTACCTATTTCTTATTGGGTAATATATTTTTTTCCTTGAATAGTAGGAATTTTTCATGTCTCCTGGATAGAAATCTTTTGTTTGTTGTAGGCTTTTCAAATTTTACTCTAGTCTGAGGCTTTCCTATTCATTTTAATGGCATCTTTCAATTAGCACAAGTTTTTAACTTTGATAAAGACCAGTTTATCATTTTTCATTTATAATTATTTCTTTGACCTCTCAAACAACTATTTGCCTTCTCTGGGGTTGTGAAAATAGTTTCCTGTATTATATACTGTTAGTTCTATGGTCCAGCTCATGTTAAGAGTTGTTTATAATGTAAGGTAAGGGAGGAGGATCTCTTTTCAGCCATATAGATATCAATTTGTCCCATCACTTGTTGAATTGAATGAAATTGTTGTATTACTGGTTTTGTGGTGATGAGCTCCTCCAGCTTTTTCTTGTGTGTGAAGCTCTGTACCTGTCCTTTCATTATGAATGATAGCATGCTTGGTAATCTTGGTTGTAGGCTTTCATCACTGAATATTTCATGCCAATCTCTTCTGGCCTGCAAAGTTTCTGTTGAGAAATCAGCTAGTAGTATAATCAAAACACCCTTCTAGGTAACACCTGCTTTTCTCTTGCAGCTTTTAAGCTTCTCTCTCTGTCTTTAAATTTTGGCATTTTAATTATGATGTGTCTTAATGTGGGCCTCTTTGGGTTCATCTTGTCTGTGATTGCCTCTGACCTTCTGGGCTTGTATCTATATTTCCTTCACCAGGTTATGGATGTTTTCCGTAATTATTTCTTTAGATAGGTTTTCCATCCCTTACAGTCTCTCTTCTCCTTCTGGTAGCCCTATGATGTGAACGTTTGTATGCTTGATGTTGTCCCAGAAGCCCTTTAAACTATCCTCATTTTGCTTCATTTGTTTTTTCTTTTTGCTGTTCTGATTGGGTGTTGTCTGCAACCTCGTCTTTTAAATTGCTGATTTGACCTTCTGCTTTATCTCATCTGTTGACTTCCTCTAATATGGCCTTCATTTCAGTTATTGTATTTTTCAGTTCTGACTGGTTCTTTTTTATATTTTTTTATCTGTTTTTTGTTCCTTGTCACTTTGTTGAAGTTCTCACTGAAGTTCTCATTGAGCATCCCATAACCGGTGTTTTGAACTCTGCAGATGATAGATTGTTTGTCTCCCATTTTATGCATTCCTTTTTCTGGAGTTTTGTTCTGTTCTTTCATGTGGGATGTGTTTCCTTGTCTCCTCATTTTGATGCCTTCCTATGTTTGTTTATATACAGGGTCTGGCAGAAGTTGTGCCTGCTTGTGTGGTTGGTAGGGTAATAATATGGGTGTAATAATTTATAGTTTTAATTTGAACACCTACAATGTCATATGGTGTGCTTGAGTGTGATATTGTTAGTTACAGAATTACATACTTATGATTTTGTAATTAAAAAGGGGCGTTATTTGTGCCAGACCCTGTATATTAGGTAGAGCTGCTACATCTTTCAGTCAGTAGAGGGCTTTGCATAGTAGGTGCCCAGTGGTGCAGTCTCTCTTGTCACCTGAGCTGGGTGTTCCATGTGTGTCTCTTTTGTGGGCTGTGTGTTCCCTCCTCTTATAGCTGACCTTTGTTGCTGTTGGCATTTCAGTGGGAGGGGTCGATCAGGCTGCTCGATTGTGAGGATGGGCTGTGACTACACTGTAGGAGATGTGCAGGGGCTTACAGCAGAACAAGGTTTACTTTAGTGGGGCTTTGAGGTCTGCCGAGTCTTCCTTTGAGTATGTCATTTGTGGAGTTGTTTGGATGGTGCTTTGGTGTGGTCTGAAGCTACCTGTAGGTATGTTGGTTCCAGGGCCTCTCAGAGGGTCTCTGGTCATCTGCTACCTCTTCCCTGCCCAGGGATACTTGGTATTAGCTAAAAAGTGGTCTGCAGATGGTTTCTACTTGTTCTGGGCTTGGAGGTGCCTGGGAGAGGCTAAGCTCCAAACTGAGGCTGGCTGCTACTAGTGCTGGGCTTAGTACTGCTTAGCAAGAGGTATGGAGTGAGCTGAGGGCAAATGTTGCTTGTTTGGGGTTTGTGAACTTTTCAGAGATTTTAGGAAAGTCCACAGCATGAGCCAAGACAGGCCATTTCACTGGCAAAGTGACTGGAAGTGGATTGGGTAGACTTGCAAGTTTGGCGGGGTGGGAATCTCGGAGTCACCAGGGCAGGGCCAAGGGTGTTAGCTGGCTGATGGAGACTCAGATATTGGACACACCTGGGCATACAGGTTGGGTCGCGGAGGGGTTCAATAAAGAAGCAGTGGTTTCTGCCAGCACTTCTCTCTGGGAGAAAGCTGTTCTTCCACCCTTACCCTAAACCCAGACAATTCACTTCCCTCCTGTATATCCTGTCACCTTTTGAGCTGCTACCCCAGCACCAGAGCTCAGAGCAAATGACAAATGTGTACAAGTATGTCCATGCACAGTCCCTATAAAAGGAACACCTGGGACTCCAGAAGCCCTCTGTCTCACTCAGCCACAATCTCCTTTGGTTTTCACAGAAGTTACAGGGATTTTTTCTTCCTGGCACTGGAACCCTGGTGTGGGCTGGGACATCTCAATCCTCAGGGGGTACCTCTGCAACTGAGATATCCCTCCCAATTTTTAACCACCAGACATAGATGAGAGCACCAGCCCATTACATGTCATTCTTGACATGGCTTCTTCTATATATCCTTAGTTGTAGAATTTATGTTCAGCTAGACTTCAGGTGGTTCTCAGTGATGGCTTTTATATAATTTAGTTGTAATTTTGATGTAGTCATAGGAGGAGGTGACCACAGCATTGTCCTACTCTACTATCTTGATCTGAAGGCTTATGACAATATTATTGACATATTCCCTAAGCTGAGCTTTACACTCCTGTAACCATTTTTGTAACTACCAATTTGTACTACTTAATTGCTTTCACCCTTTCACCCACCCATTCCCCGCCCACCTCCCAAATGGAGGCTATCAGTTTGTTCTATGAGTTTGTTTCTGTTTTGTTTTTTGTTTTTGTAGATTTCACATATAAATGAAATCATATGGTATTTCTCTTTCTCTGTCTGACTTAATTCACTTAGTACTGCACCCCCTAGGTCCATCCATGTGTTTTGCAAATGGCAAGATTTCATTCTTTATATGGCTGTATGTAGGTGCTATATCTTCTTTATCCATTCCTTTATTGATGGACAAATAGATTGTTTCTATATCTTGGCTATTATAAATAATGCTGCATTGGACATAGAGGTGTATGTATCATTTTGAATAGATGTTTTGGATTTTTTTGGTTAAATTCCCAGAAGTGGAATTGTTGGGTCATATGGTAGTTCTACTTTTAGTTTTTTGAGGAACCTTCATACTGTTTTCCACAGTGGCTGCACCAATTTACAATCCCATCACCACTGCAGGAGTTTTCCCTTTTCTGGACTTCCTTGCCTACACTTGTTCTGTTGATTTATTGATGATAGTCATTCTAACAGGTGTGAGATGATAGCTCATTGTGGTCTTAATTTGCATTTCATGATGATTAGTGATGATGAGCATCTTCTCATATTCCTCTTAGCTGTCTTTATAGTCTCTTCAGAGAATGTGTATTGAGGCCCTTTGCCCATTTTTTAATTTAGATTTTTTTTTTGGTATTAAATTGTATGAGTTCTTTATATCTTTTTATATTTACCCCTGATCATACATATTATTGGCAAATATCTTTTTTCATTTAGTAGATTGTCTTTTGTTTTGTTGATCATTTTCTTCATTGTATAGAGTTTTTTAGTTTGATTTAGGCCCATTTGTTAATTTTTTCTTTTGTTTCCCTTGCTTATGGAGACATATCCAAAAAAATTATTACCAAGAGCAATGTCAAAGAGCTTACAGCTGGTTTTTCTTCTGTGATTTCAGGTCTTACATTTAAGCTTTTAATCCATTTTGAATTTATGTCCCTTTTCTTTCAGGTCAAATTCATAAAATACTTTCTAAGCCAAGGTCCAAAAAGTCCATTTAGTTTTTCCCATAAAACAAAGGACACGTTTCTTTCTTTTTTTTTTTAAATTTTATTTTAATTCAGTTTTTCAAATACATTTGTCTCTGCCTACCCCCCACCACTTTAACTTGTCCCGTCCCTCCTTCCCTCCCTCAGCTCTCCCCCTTTGGTTTTGTTCATGAGTCCTTGCTATATGTTCCTTGACTTTCCCCTTCCCTTCCCTTTCTCTGCCCCCCCCCCCCACCCGCCCTCTTGTCTCTGTTGATTTCTTTTCCTTTCAGTGTTGCTGGTCTTATTTTCCTTGCATCTTTGTATTGTTGGTTAGGTTCCACTTATAGGTGAGATCATATGGTATTTGTCTTTCACCCTCCACACTGCTTTCCATAGTGGCTGCACCAGTCTGCATTCCCACCAACAGTGTACTAGGGTTCCATTTTCTCCACAGCCTCACCAGCACCTGTTGTATGTGGATCTGTTTATGATGGCCATTCTGACCGGTGTGAGGTGGTACCTCATGGTGGTTTTGATCTGCATTTCTCTGATGGGTAGTGATGCTGAGCATCCTTTCAAATGCCTCTGGGCCCTCTGTATCTCCTCCTTGGAAAAGTGTCTGCCCAGGTCCTTTGCCCATTTTTTGATTGGATCGTTTGTCTTCTTGGAGTGGAGTCGAGTGAGTTCTTTATATATCTTGGAGATCAAACCTCTATCTGATGTATCATTAACGAATATATTTTCCCATACGGTTGGCTCCCTTTTCATTTTGCTGATGTTTTCTTTTGCCGTGCAGAAGCTTCTTATTTTGATGAGGTCCCACTTGTTTATTCTTTCCTTTATGTCCCATGCTTTAGGAGACATATCAGTGAAAAAATTGCTGCATGGGATACCTGAGAGTTTCCTGCCCATGTTCTCCTCCAGGACTTTGATGGTGTTGCGACTTATATTTAAGTCTTTTATCCATCTTGAGTTTATTTTTGTGTATGGTGTCAGCTGATGACCCAATTTCAATATTTTGCATGTAGCCGTCCAGCTCTCCCAACACCATGTGTTGAAGAGGCTATTAGTGCTCCATTTTATGCTTCTGCCCCCTTTGTGAAATATTAGATGCCCATAGAGACCTGGGCTTCTTTCTGGGCTTTCTATTCTGTGCCACTGGTCTATGGGTCTGTTCTTGTGCCAGTACCAGATTGTTTTGAGTGTAGTGGTTTTGTAGTAGAGTTTGATGTCCGGTATTGTGATCCCTCCTACTTTGTGTTTCTTTCTCAAAATTGCTGAGGCTATTCGGGGTCGTGTATGGTTCCATATAAATTTTTGAAATGTCTGTTCTATTTCTGTGAAGTATGGCATTGGTATCTTAATAGGGATTGCGTTGAATCTATACATTGCTTTGGGTAGTGTGGACATTTTGATGATCTTAATTCTTCCAATCCATGAGCATGGTGGATGCTTCCATTTATTTGTGTCTTCCTTAATTTCTTTTTTCAATGATGTATAGTTTTCTGCGTACAGGTCTTTTCCCTCTTTGATTAAATTTATGCCTAGGTACTTTATTTTTCTTCTTGCTATATCAAATGGTATTTTTTTTTCTGATTTCTTCTTCTTCTATTGCATTGCTGGTGTACAAAAATGCCTTTGATTTCTGAATGTTGACTTTGTATCCTGCTGTTTTGCCAAATTCACTTATTAGGTTGAGGAGTTTTTTGGTAGAGTCTACAGGGTTCTCTATGTACACTCTCATGTCATCTGCAAACAAGGATAGCTTTACTTCCTCCTTTCCTATTTGGATGCCTTTTATCTCTTTCTCTTTTCTGACCCCTGTGGCTAGGACTTCCAGTACGATGTTGAAAAGAAGTGGTGAAAGCAGACATCCTTGTCATGTTCCCGATCTTAGTGGGAAAGCTTTCAGTTTTTGCCCGTTGAGTATGATGTTGGCTGTAGGTTTCTCATATATAGCCTTTATTACGTTGAGGAATGCCCCATTTATTCCCATTTTGCTGAGTGTTTTGATCATAAATGGGTGCTGTACCTTATCGAATGCTTTTTCTGCATCTATCGAGATGATCATGTGATTTTTGTCTTTCCTTATGTTTATGTGATGTATCACGTCTACTGATGTCCGTATATTGAACCATCCCTGCATGCCGGGGATGAATCCCACTTGATCATGGTGGATAATCTTTTGAATGTATGGCTGGATGCGGTTTGCCAATATTTTATTGAGGATTTTAGCATCTATGTTCATCAGCGAAATAGGCCTGTAGTTTTCTTTCTTTGTATGGTATTTGTCTGGTTTTGGGATCAGGGTGATGCTGGCCTCATAGAAAGAGTCTGGGAGTCTTCCCTCCTCTTGGATTTTTTGGAATAGTCTGAGAAGGACAGGGGTTAGCTCATCCTTACATGTTTTGTAAAATTCTCCTGTGAAACCGTCCGGTCCTGGGCTATTGTGTGCCGGGAGTTTCTTGATTACTGCTTCAATTTCCCCAGCCGTTATTTGTCTGATCATGCTTTCTGATTCTTCCTCCTTCAGTGTTGGAAGATTATACTTTTCTAAAAATTTGTCCATTTCATCAAGATATTCAAATTTCTTAGCATATAATTGTTCATAATAGTTTCTGTTGATCATTTGTATTTCTGTGGTATCAGTTGTTATTTCTCCTCTTTCATTTCTGATATTATTAATTTGGGTCCTCTCCCTTTTTTTCTTGATGAGTCTGCTTAAAGGCTTGTCAATTTTATTTATCTTTTCAAAGAACCAGCTTCTGGATTGGTTGATCCTCTGAATTGTTCTTTTTGTCTCTATGTCATTCAGTTCTGCTCTCATCTTGACTATTTCCTTCCTTCTACTTGCTCTGGGGTTAATTTGTTGTTGTTTCTCCAGTTCTTCAAGTTGTAGTGTTAGGTCTTTTATTTGAAATGTTTCTATCTTTTTTAGGTAGGCCTGTATTGCTAAGAACTTCCCTCTCAGGACTGCCTTTGCCTTGTCCCATAGGTTTTGGACTGTTGTCTGTTCATTTTCATTTGTTTCCAGAAATTTTTTGATTTCTTCTCTTATCTCATAATTGACCCATTCATTGTTTAATAGTCTACTGTTCAGTCTCCATGAGTTCGCAAGTTTTTGAAGTTTCTCTTTGAGGTTGATTTCCAGTTTCAATCCCTTGTGGTCTGAGAAGAAGTTTGGTATTATTTCAATTTTCCTGAATTTGCTGACATTTGCTTTGTGTCCTAGCATGTCGTCCATCTTTGAAAAACTGCCATGAGCATTTGAAAAGAATGTGTATTTTTCTTCTTTGGGATGTAAGGTTCTATATATGTCAGTTACGTCTCTTTTTTTCAGTGTGTCAATCAGCGCCACAATATGTTTATTAATGTTTTGTTTGGAAGATCTGTCCATTTTTGACAGTGGAGTGTTGAAATCCCCTACTATGAATGTGTTGCTGGCTATATCTTTTTTGAAGTCATCCAACAATTTCCTTATAAACTTGGGGGCTCCTGTATTGGGAGCATACAAGTTTACAATGTTGATGTCTTCTTGATAGATTCTTCCTTTAAGTATGATAAAGTGCCCCTCTGGGTCTCTCTTTATGGCCTTTGCTTTGAAATCTACTTTGTCTGATACAAGTATGGCAACCCCGGCCTTTTTCTCATGCCCATTTGCTTGAAATATTTTTTTCCATCCCTTTACTTTCAGTCTGTGTAGGTCTCTTGCTCTGAGGTGGGTCTCTTGTAGGCAGCATATGTGTGGATCATGCTTTCTTATCCATTCAGCTACCCTGTGTCTTTTGATTGGGGCATTTAGTCCATTCACATCGAGAGATATTACTGATAGAAACTTACTCATCTTTTCTCTTCGTACCTGTGTTCCTCTCTCTCTCATTCTTTTCCTTCATCTGCTTAAACCAGTCCCCTTAGCATATCGTGGAGTGCTTGTTTGATAGAGATGTATTCTTTTAGTGTAGTCTTGTCTGGGAAACTCTGTATTTCCCCTTGTATTTTAATGGAGAGCCTAGCTGGGTAGAGCAGCCTTGGCTGTAGCCCCTTGCTTTTCATGGCTTGGAATATTTGTTGCCATTCCCTTCTGGCTTGTAGTGTTTCTGTTGAGAAGTCAGCTCCTAAGCGTATTGGGGCCCCCTTGTATGTTAGTTTCTCCTTCTCCCTTGCTGCCTTGAGAATTCTCTCTTTGCCTTTGACAGTTGCCATTTTAAGGATGATGTGTCTTGGAGTGGACCTCTTTTGAGTCCCTCTTGAGTGGGGTCCTCTGTGCCTCCTGGATCCATGAGAGCCTTTCTCTCCTCAAATTAGGGAAATTTTCCATCATTACTTTTTCGAGGAGTTTCTCTATCCCTTGCTCCTCTTTTTCTCCTTGTGGTATCCCTATTATGCGGTTATTATTGCGCTTCAGGTTGTCCTGCATTTCCCTCAATGCTTCTTCATTCTTTTTGAGTCGTTTTTCCATTTCTTGTTCCTTCTGGTAGCTTCTTTCTACCTTATCCTCCATCTCACTGATTTGATCCTTGGCTTCATCCAGCCTGCTTTGTATTCCTTCCACTGTGTTCTTCAATTCAGAAATGGTATTCTTCATATCCTCTTGTGCCTTCTTGATAGTTTCTATGTCCTTTTCCAGGCTGATATAGTTTGCTGTAAGATCCTGATAGTTTCTCTGCAGTTTCTGATAGTTATCTTTGAGCTGGCTGAGCTCATTGAGCTTCCTTAGAACCAGTGTTTTGAATTCAGTGTCTGATAGTTCCCTTGCCTCTATTTCATTGAGCTCTCTCTGTATGGAGTCCCCTTTTCCACTCATTTGGGGTGAACTTCTTTTTCTTCCCATTTTTGTGAGAGTCTGTTTAGTATTTTTGTCCTTTACTTTTCTTTCTGGGCCTGCCTCTGATGACGTCAGTTGTTGACCCTATAAGACCTTGGGTTGTTTATTTGAGCCTTCCAGGAGTCTAATGCCTGTGTCTGACTCCTGCTTGGGGCAGCTCTGTGACCGCTTCGGTCAGGGCTGAGCTATTTTTTGGGATCTCTCTGCACTCTCACCCGGGCTCCTTGAGCGCGTTCCCAGCGCGGCAGGGTCCCCCACCTGCCTGGGCTGGTATGTGCTTGCCCCAGACCAGGGGGCTTATTCGCGACCTCCAGTACTCATCTGGCTTCCCTGGCACGCGAGCTTCGCGGCACTGGTCAGTTTAGGGTCTTCTATTGTGTGTTTTCCCCTCTTTTGGCTCTTTGGTGCATTCCTTGCCGTCGCCAAATCGGGACTACGGAAATGGGAGGAATTCAGCTCCAGGACTCTCCAGTTAATCCTGTTTCTGGTCTGTCCTCCAGGGACTCTGGGCAGCTCTACTAAGTTTGTGGGCCGCTCCGCAGTCGCGGGCAGGTGGGTCAATTTACGCCTGCCCTTGCCCCTCTGTGCACTCCCTCGCAGGCCGTCTCGGTGCCAGTCTGTGGGAGGCCTTGCCGGCCGGTGCAAGCATTCGCCAGCCCATGCGGGTCACACACACGCTCGCCAACTCTCACCGGTCACTCGGTGCAAGTTGCGGGCCTGCACTGGGTGTTTTTGGGGTGTCTATGTATGCTTTTTGGCTTTTGGCTCTTTGGGGGTGTGCCTTTTCCTGCGCAATGGAGACTACAGCAAGGAGAAAGAGTCGGGACTCCCCGGTTCCTCCTCCCTTTCTTTCCCTAATGCCTCCGTTTCTAGTCTCTCCTCAGGGGTCTTTGGGCATTTCTGTGACCCCTTCGGCCAAGGATCCACCCTCTGTCCGGACTGTTTCAATCGCAGGTAGTCTGGTTCCTGTGTGCCCCTCTTCTGCCTCTTTGGGGTCCTGCTTTTCCAGCTCACAATGGAGACTACGGAAAGGGGAGGGAGTCGGGACTCCCCGGTTCCTCCTCCCGTTCTTTCCCCAACGCCTTCGTCTCCATCTCTCCTCAAGGCTCTCCCAGCCAGTCTGCACTGAGCCCCGCAGCTCACACTCGTACAGGCTCTGTGTGGAGCACACGAAAGGCAGGTTAATTGATTCCCTTATGCCTGAGCAAGATGGTAGCTGCAGAGTGAGAGGTGCGCCATCACTGGGCCTCCACAGGCCAACATGTCAGTTCTCTTCACAAAGTTTTCCTCACCAGTCTTTTCCCAGGCACCAGCCCACCCTGCTGCCGCCTCTACTCAGAGATCAAGGAGGGTGGCTGCCACTGCAACTTTTGCGTTGGCCCTTTAAATGTCTCTTTGCATCCCCAGCCACCTGTCTCTGTCAGAGAGCGCACCTAAGCTTTTTGGGGTCGCGTTTTGTCTGTATTTTCTTGGCTCTAGCTGTTGTAGTTTAGGGGTCCCTGTTTATGATTCAGACCCCGTTCTTCTCGGGGAAAGCTAACTGGCCGTTTCAGTGTCCCTCTGGTGTCAGTGCCCGTGGGCACCCAGCCCACCCTCTCGAGCCTCCACCGCATTTCTCACCCGTTGGGATGTGTGAGCGTAGAATCCACTGTCCGCGGCACCAAGGCTTCTCTCCCACTATCGCTCCACTGCTTTCCAGGTGATTACTCCATTATTTAGTTGCAATTCCAGTTTCGTTTTGGGAGGAGGTCAGCATAACTCCCATTCACTCCTCCCAGGACACGTTTTTTAATTTTCACCAATACATTTATTGATTTGGATATCTTGAATATGTCAGCCATCTCCCACATGGTATAATGTTGATTGTTCTTAATGTCTTGATTTTATCACTATCAACTTCAACCGGTCTACCTAACTGTGGAGCATCGTCCAGCAAGAAATCTCCAGCACAAAACTTTGCAAACCACTTTTGACACATTCAATCAGTCATAGCATCTTCCCCACATACTGCACAAATCTTTTTTGTGTGTTTCAGTATACAGTGGATTATTATACATTGATTTTGCAACCTGCAACATTGTTACATTTGTTTATTGTTTTTAGTAGTTTTTTTTTTCATGGAGTCTACAGTTTTCTATATAAAGAATCATATAATCTGCAAAAAGTGACACATACTTCTCATACCAGTTTGGATGCTTTTTGTTTCTCTTGCCTGATTGCTCTGGCTAGGACTACCGGTATTGTGTTGAATCAGAGCAGTGAGAGTAGACATCTTTGTCTTGTTTCTGATCTTAGAGGTAAAGCATTCAATATTTCAATATTGAATATGATATGAACTGAGGATTTGTTGTATATTGCTTTTATTATGTTGAGTTTTTTCCTTTACACCCATTTTATGGATCATTTTAATCATAATTGGATATTGTATCTTATCAAATTGCATCTATTGATAAGATCATATGATTTTTAGCCTTTATTTTGTTAGTGTAGTGTATTACATTGATCAATTTGTGTATATAGAATCATCCTTGTGACTCTGGAATATACACGACTTGATTGTAATGTATTATTATGTATTTGTGTAATTTTTATAATGCATTAAATTGTATTTGTATAATGTATTTTGTAATATATTGTTGTATTTAATTTGTTAGCATTTTGTTTAGGATTTTTGCACTTGTATTTTTCAGAGACATTGGCTTGGGGGGGGTGTGTGTGTGTGTGTGTGTGTGTGTCATCCTTGTTGGGTTTTGATTTCAGTTTTATGCTGGCCTAATAAAATGTGTTAGAAAATATTGCCTCTTTCAACTTTTTTTGGAAGAGTTTGAGAAGGATAGCTATCAAATCGTCTTTGAATGTTTTGTAGAATTTGCTAGTGAAGCCATCTGGTCCTGGACATTTAATTTTGGGGAAGTTTTAGATTGTTACTTCAATTTCATCACTGTTTATCAGTTTCTTCACACTTCAGTTTGGAAGGCTATATATTTATAAGAATTTATCCATTTCTTACAGATACTGAATTTGGTGGCATATAGTCTTCCATAGTATTCCAGCATGATTCCTTGTATTTCTGTGATGTCTTTGGTAACTTCTTGTCTGTCATTTTTGGTTTTATCTGAGTCTTTTCTTTTTTTCCTTAGTGAATCTAGCCAGGGTTTTGTCAGTTTTATCAATCTTTTCAAAGAACCAGCTCTTCGTTGTATTAATTATTTGCACAATCCTTTTGCTTTCTATTTCATTCATTTCAGTTCTAATTTTTATTATTTCCCTTCTTCTGCTCAGTTTGGGATACTTTTGTTCTTATTTTTCTAGTTATTTAAGATGAAATTTTAAGTTGTTTACTTGAAATTTTTCTTATTTCTTTAGATAGGGCTGTAATTAATATGAACTTCCCTCTTATTACTGCCTTTGCTGCATCTAAGAATTTTGGTATGTTACATTGACATTCTCATTTGACTCTATATATTGTTTGATTTCAATTTTTATTTCTTCTTT
Source organism: Pteronotus mesoamericanus (assembly GCF_021234165.1). NCBI lineage: Eukaryota > Metazoa > Chordata > Mammalia > Chiroptera > Mormoopidae > Pteronotus > Pteronotus mesoamericanus. The sequence goes on from NW_026555307.1 coordinate 7,804,818, forward strand.
AACCCAGTCATTTTAATACTGTTATATTGTTTAATCTCCAAAATTATGCGTTTTTTTAACTTACGTTTTGCATTGATTTCTAATTTAAAAGCATGTTCAAGGAATATGCTTGCTATAATTTAAATATTCTTAAATTTGTTGAGGCTGGTTTTGTGTCCCAACATATTATCTGTCCTGAGACTGTTCCATGTGCACTAGAAAGAATGTATTATCTAGTGTTCTGGGATGAAAGGCTCTGTAAATGTCATTTATATTTAGTTGATCTAATGTCCCATTTAAGGCCAATATTTAATCTTAAAGGAAGCAAGGGAGATACAGGTAGTAACATACAAGGGAGCCCTGATACGCCTAACAGCTGACTTCTCAACAGAAATACTACAAGCCAGAAGGGAGTGGCAAGAAATATTCCAAGTAATGAAAAGAAAAGGCCTGCAACCAAGACTGCTCTACCCAGCAAGGCTCTCAATTAAATGGAAGGTGAAATATGGAGTTTCTGAAACAGAATAAGGCTAAAGAAATATACCTCCATCAAACCAGCACTGCAAGGTATGCTAAAAGGACTGCTTAAGGAAGATTAAGAAAAAGAGTAGGAAAGAGAGGAACACAGGTACAAAGGGGAAAAATGAATAGTACCTATCAATAATAACTTTAAATGTAAATGGAGTAAATGCTCCAATCTAAAAACATAGGGTAGTTGAATGGATTAGAAAACATGACCCACATATATGTTGCCTACAAGAGACCTAGCTCAGAATAAAGGACCTATACAGACTGAAAGTAAAGGGGTGGAAAAAAATATTCCAAGCAAATGGACAGGAAAAAAAAGCCAGCATAGCAATACTTACATCAGACAAAATAGATTTCAAAACAAAGGCCATAAAAATAGGCCCAGGAGAACACTTCATAATACTCAAAGGAACAATCCATCAGAAGATATAAACATTGTAAATCTATATGCACCCAACAGAGGAACACCCAAATATATAAGGAAAATCTTGGAAGACTTCAAGAAAGATACAGAGAGCAACACAGCGATAGTAGAGGATTTTAACACCCCACTGTCAATGATGGATAGATCTTCCAAACAAAATATTAAAATGAATATTGTGGAACTGAATGATGCATTAGATCAAATGGACTACACTGATATATATAGAACCTTTCATCCCAAAGAAGCAAAATATGCATTCTTTTTAAATGCACGTGGAACATTTTAAAAAATAGACCACATATTAGGACACAAAACAAGCCTCAACAAAATCAAGAAAATTGAAACAATAACAAGCATTTTCTTGGACCACAAGAGCTTAAAACTAGAAACCAATGTCAAGGAGAAAACTCAAAAATGTTTAAACTCATAGGGACTGAATAGCATGCTATTAAACAATGAATGGGTCAACAATGAGCTGAAAAAAGAAATGGAAAGTTTCTGGAAACAAATGAAAATGAACATGCAACAGTCCAAAACCTATGGAACACAGCAAAGGCAGTCCTGAGAGAGAAGTTCATAGCGATACAGGCCTACCTAAAAAAGATAGAAGCATTTCAAATAAACAACCTGACCATACATCTACAAGAACTAGAGAAACAACAACAAACAAAGCCTGGAGTGAGTATAAGGAAGGAAATTAATCAAGATCAGAGCAGGGATGAATGACATAGAGACCTAAAGAACAATTCAAAGGATCAATAAATCCAGGATCTGGTTTTTTGAAAGGATAAACAATATCAACAAGCCTTTAAGCAAACTAATCAAGAAAAAAAAAGGGAGAGAACCCAAATAAATAATATGAGAAATGAAAGAGGAGAAATTACAACTGATACCACAGAAATACAAAGGATTGTAAAAAATTACCATGAACAATTATATGCCAAGAAATCTGAAAACCTTGATGAAATGGACAAATTTCTAGAAAAGTGTAATCTTCCAACACTGACTGAAGAAGGAGAAAGCCTGAACAGACTGATAACAGCTGCTAAAATTGAAGCAGCTTCCCAACACATGCCCTGGACTGGACAGTTTCCCAGGAGAATTTTTTTTCAATTTTTATATCATGTGTATTCTATTACAATTGTCTCAATTTTTAGCCCTTTGCCCCCCTCCACCCATTCCACCCCCATGGGACCCCCTGCTCCCATAGTCAATTCCCACTCTGTTGTCCATGTCCATGGGTCATTCATACATGTTCTTTGTTTAGTCCCTTCTCGTTCTTTCCACTATTGTCTCCTTTCCCCATCCCCTCTGCTCACTTTCAGTCTGCTCCATGTTTCCATGCCTGTGGTTTTTTTTGTTCGTTAGTTTATTTTGTTTTGAATATATTCCACTTATAGGTAGGATCATATCATATTTGTCTTTCACCAACTGGCTTATTTCCCTTAGCATAATATTCTCCAGTTCCATTCATGTTGTCCTAAAAAGTACTAGTTCCTTCCTTCCTTCCTTCCTTCTTTCTTTAGCTGATTGATTTAATGTTTTTTAAATGTCAAAATCCATTATAAAATATTAAAAATTTAAATCCATTATAAAGTCTCAGCAATTAAAACAGCAAGGCACCAGTACAGAAATAATCAAGTAGATCAATGAAATAAAACAAGCATTCTAAAAACAAACATATATCTGTCTAACAATGTAATATACGATTAAATTGATATTTCAAATCAATGGGTGAAATAAGGGTTATTCAACAAATGAGGTGTATGGACCACTATTACTTGAAATAAAATAAATATAGAGCCCTATTCACACATTATCCAAGAAATATTTAGGTGAGTTAAAAATCTAGAATCTAAGGAGTCTAGATTTTAGAATCTAAAAAATGTAGAATCTAAGGAGTTTTAGGAAAAAGTACAAACTAATATTTTTCTTACCCTTAAGTAAAATATTCAAACCCAGAAGCTATAAAATATTGAGAATATGACTATATTAAACATTTAAGACTGTACAGTAATATACATACAAAAAATGTTAAAGGACAAGTAGTAGAATAGGAAAGTATTTGCAACTTATCTAAAAAAGGGTAATAGTTTGTTTTGATTTTTTTTAGGGAAAAAAATTCTACAAACATTTAATCAAAAAATGGATAAAGAATACCAAAAAGTCATTTAAAGCTTTTTAAAAATAATAGAAATGGGCAAGAATATACAAGAACAGATTTAGTATCAACAAATAATAAAGGAACAATTAAAATAACACATTGTCACAATCAGATTAATACATATTAAAAAATATTGGTAATATCAAGTATTGTCTACTATGAAAGGAACTGGGTATTCATAGACTCTCTTTCTTCATCTTAAAGCAGTCCCTTTAGCATATTTTGCAATGCTGGTTTGGTGGAGGTGTACTGTTCTAGCCTTCTTTTGTCTGGGAAACTCCTTATTTCACCTTCCATTTTAATTGAGAGCCTTGCTGGGTAGAGCAGTCTTGGTTGCAGGCCTTTCCTTTGCATTATGTGGAATATTTCTTGTCAGTCCCTTCTGGCTTGCAGGGTTTCTGTTGAGAAGTCAGCTGCTAGCTGTATCAGGGCTCCCTTGTATGTTACTACCTGCTTCTCCCTTGTCTCCTTTAGGGTTCACTGTTTGTCTTTGATATTTGCCATTTGAATGAAGATGTGTCTTGGAGTGGGCCTCATTGGGTTCCTCTTGAATGGGACCCTCTGTGCTTCCTGGACTTGTGTGACTTTTTCTCTCCTCCAGTTAGGGAAGTTTTCCATCATTACTTTTTCAAATTGGTTCTCTACCCCTTGCTCCTCTTCTTCTCCTTCTGATATCCCTATTATACGGATATCATTACATTTCAGGTTGTCCTGCATTTCTCTCAATGCCTTTTCATTCTTTTTGAGTCTTTTTTCATTTTCTTGCTCTTTCTGGGAGCTTTTTTCTACCTTGTTCTCCAGCTCACTGATTCGATCCTCAGCTTCATTTAGCCTGCTTTGGATTCCTCCTACTGTGTTCTTCAATTCAGAAATTGGATACATTTCCTCTTGCCTCTTGTTGGTAGTTTCTGTGTCCTTTTTCATGCTGATATAGTTTGCAGTAAGTTCGTCATAGCTTCCCTGTAGTTTTTGGGAATTCCTTCTGAGCTCACTGAGCTCATTTACCTTCCTTAGAACTGTTGTTTGGAACTCAGTATCTGAATGGTTTACTTGCCTCTATTTCATTTCATTCTCTTTCCTGGGATTCCTCCTTTTCCTTCGAATGAGGAGTATTTCTTTGTCTTCCCATTATTTGTGAGACTCTTCTTTTTTACTTCTGCTTCTTAAGTTGATCTGTCTTGATTTCCCGACTTTGTGGTGTGAACTTATATGGTAGGAGACCGCTGTGTTTACTTTCAGTAGCTGCCTCTGATGATGTCAGATGTCATCCTGTCTGACCTTAGGCAATGTGTTCGAGACTTTCAGTAATCTACTGTTTGTGGCTGTCTCCTTCAGCTGTTAATCTAGTCACTCTGCATTCATCAGGCTGACTTAGATATCTCAGGGTGGGGTGGAGTCCCTCCTGGGGGCAGGGTTGTTGGGTTCTCTCACGCTTGTGCCACTCATAAAAGTCGTCTCTGCTTGAGTGAGGTGGCTGCTGCTGTATGAGGAGAAGTCAGCACTGGGCTCCCCTGGCTATTCTCTCCGTTCTTTCTGCAAACCTTCTGTCCCCAGGTGGGAGAACCATTTTAAACAGAGAGTTCTTCCTGTTGGGCTTTGTGATCCATGTACTACACAGAGCTCCCCCTTCTGGCCTCCTGTTCAGTTCTTTCATTTGAGACAAGTTTCTTTGTGTCCTCATTTTGGCTGCCTCCCCAAGTTTGTTTCTATATATTAGGTTGAGCTGCTATGTTTGCTGGTTTTGGTAGACTGGCTTTAGGTACTAGGCATGCTCTCTGGCCCAGTGGCACATTTTCCCAGGTCACCTGAGCTGGGTTCTCCTGATAGGCCTTTTGTGTGAACTGTATGAACCCACCTATTGTATTTGAGCCTTGATTGCTGTTGGCACGTCAGTAGAAGGGGTTTACTCCCAGGGCAGCTGGCTATGATCACAGTGGAGGGTCTGTCATGTAGCACCACTGACCCCACTCAGCAGGACTTGCTTCAGTAGGGCTGTGGTGCCTGATGAGTCTACCCCTTGAGTGTCTCACTCATGAAGGTGGTTGATATTGCTTGGGCATTTTCTGCAGTTTTCTAGTGGGTGTGCTGACTGGGGGGCTTCTTAAAAGTTGCACATCAAGGTCAGCCGCTGCCTATGTTTTGCCCAGAGCAATTGGGCATAAGCTACAGAGTGATGTACAGATAGCTGCTACATGTACTGGGCTTGGAGGTGCCCAGGAGAGGCCAAGCTTCGAACCAAGGCTGGCTGCTACCACTGTGGAGCCTGGGGTCACTAAACCAAAGGCATTGGGCACATCAAGGCCAGATTCTGCTTGTTTGGAATTTGTGAACCTTTGAGAGATTTCAGGAAAGTCAACAGTATGAGCTAAGACAGGCTGTTTGTATGAAAAAGCCACTGGTAGGCCTGCAAGCTGGGTGGGGTAGGAGCCTCAAGGAATAAACTCAGTGGGTGAACAGCGTTAGTCAGGTTTATGGAGACTCAGATATGGCACCAGTCTGCTGGCTCTGATGGGTTGAGGGATTGGCAAAGAAACAATGGACTGTGCCAGCACTTCTCTCTGGGAGGAAGCTGCCCCTCTAGCCCTGGACCTGAAGCCAGACCATTCAGTTCCTCCCCATGTGTCCCTGAAGCTTTCAAACTGCTACACCAGTGCTGGAGCTCAGAGTGAGTGTGTCTGAGTAAGTCCATGTGTGATAAGAGGAATTGCTTGGGACTCCAGTAGCCCTCTGTCTCACTCAGTGGTTTTCACAGTCAAAAGTTATGGGGGTTTCTCTTCCTGGCTCTGAAACCATGAGCTGAGGGGACTGGTATGGGTCTGGGACCCCTCACCCCCCAAGGAGGACCTCTGTAGCCAAGATATAAGATATCCCTCCCAGTTTTTAACTGCCACAGGTGGGTATGTGACCAGCCCATTCTACATCTCTCCCCCTCCTACCAGCGTCAATGTGGCTTCTTCTGCATATCCTTAGGCACAGGACTTCTGTTCAGCTAGACTTGAGGCAGTTCAGAATAATGATTGTTCTGTAGTTATAATTTTGATGTGGTTGTGGTAGGTTGTGAGTAGTGTTTTACCTACTTGGCCATTTTGACCAGAGGCACTCCAGGTGTGGATTTTTTAAAACAATTACAAGACTATAAAAGCCCATTTGTGTTTCCTTTTGTTTAGAATTGTACTTTTCAGTCTTGGGCTTTTTTGTGTGTGGTTATTATTAGGTTTTTGCAAAAGAAAGTTTCTCCACACCCTTTGCAAATTCAGAACTTTATACCTTCCCTTTTATGTTTTTGTTGTCACAAATTATTTCTATTTGTGCTGTGAGTTTATTTTCAAATTGTAGTAGCTGTTGTCTTCTTCCTCTCTCTTTTTAAATGTTATTACCTCCTTTAACCTTTATATGATATCTTTAAGTGCATAGTACCCTATTTTGAAAAAAGGTTGTAATACTGTGCTTCCATCCGACTCTTGGTCATCTTACTCATAGTTTTGTGTACTTTTGTTCTTTGTTTCAGGTGTAATAACCCCCCTGAGTATTTCCTGCAATGGAGGTCTTCTGGTGGTAAATTCCCTCAGCTTCTGTGTTCCTCGGAAAGTCTTTATTTCTTTTTCATATCTAAAGGATAACTGTTCTGGATACATTATTCTTTGCTGGTAGTTTCTTTCAGTAGTTTAAATATTTTATTCCTCTCCTATTTGTAGATTTTCTGTTGAGATATTTGATAATAATCTAGTGTGATTTTCTTCTTAGGTCACTGTCTTCTTTTCCTGGCTGCCTTGGGAATTCTTTGTCATTAATTTTTGACAGTTTAGTGCCTTGGAGAAGGCCATTTTGGATTGAAATCATTAGGTTCTGTTTTCTTTTTGGTTTTGAGGATATAGCTCTTTTCCTAAGTTTGGGAAATTTCATCAACTATTTGTATGAATTGGCCCTGTTACCTTCTCCCTCTCTTCGTCTTCTGGTATGCCGTTACTATTGTATTACTCCTGATGGGGTTGGATGGTTCTCAGAGAGTTCTTTCATTTTATTATACCCAAGCCTATCTTTTCTTCTCTATGTGTCATTTCTAGTTTTCTGTAGTTTGATATCTCTAATTCTTTCCTCAGCTAGTCAGCTCTATTTCCTAAGCTTGCTAGTTCATTCTTTATCAATTTTATTGAATTCTTTATCTTCAACATTTCTATTTTGTCTTTTTTAAGTTTTAGTCTTTTTGGTAAAATACTTTTTTCATTCATTGATTTTATCTCTGAGTTCAGTAAACTCCCTATCTCTCTTGTTTTTTTTTTTTTTTGTTGCTGTTGTTTTTTGTTTTTTGTATCTCATTGAGTTTCCTAGAGCTGCAATCTTAAATTCCTTGTCATATAAATCACATATTTTCATGTCTTTACGTTTATTTCCTGGAGATTTTTATTTTTGTTTTCCTGTGCTGCCTTGTTACCTTGGTTATTCATGGTTTTTGATGTATCCCTTTTCTTTTCTAGGCGTCTATATATGAGTGGCACTTCTCTAGTAGATTAATAATAAGCCTTTCTATTGTTTTCTACTAGGTGGTACTGAAGCACAAGTTTTCTTACTTCTCTCCCACTGTTCTTGCTTTTCATATCTCTGTGGGGTGTTGGAAGATGTCCTGTGTTCCCTGGGAAAGTGGGCATCTCCTCTATGATCAGGTATCCTTAATCTCAGAGGAACAGCTCCATGAGCGCCAGTCAATTTTCAAATCCATTAAATCCCAGTGCTTGTCCACTGCCACAAGATGCGACCAGCAGGGCAGCCTCGATGTGTGGTAGTGAAGTGAGGTGAGGTGGACTGGCTGTTTGCTTTGTTGCTTTATTGCTTTGTTCTTTGAGTAAAGGTCATTGGCAGATCATTGCCATCTCCTCTGTGTATTCTCCACCCATCCTTGTGATTAGTTTCAGAGTGCACCTGTCACCCAGGGGAAAAAATGTTTGTTTATTTCCATTTCTAAGGTTTGCAGTAATGTGCTTTGCAACCCGACATTCACTGTTCCAGCTTCTTCTGGGGCCCGCTGCTAGCTTAGGGAGGGTGAAAGGAGGTTAGCTAAGGGAGGATGAGGGGAGGCAGCCAGGCTCTATGGCTTTGTTTACTGTCTGGAATGGGGATTGCCAAACATTCATGGCCGCACCTCAGTGCTTTATCCCTGACCAGGTCACTGGGTTTATGCACAATGAGTACTATCCACTCCCACAGGCATGCCCGCTCACTGTGTCTCTTTACAAGTCCTACCAGTGGCAATCTGATTCCTCCCCTCCCTGGGCTAAGACCCCACAGTTAGTCCTGCCTGTGGGCTTCGGGCTGTGTCCTTGGCACTGTCCGAGCTCTTCCCCGTTCCTACCTCCCTGGTTCACTCCCACTTGTACACCTTTAGATATTTCAGTTGTGGATTTCTCAGACTTGTTCGTGCATTTTTGTTGAATTACAGCTGTTTCAATTGTTGAAATGGCAATGAGAGAGACCAAGGGGACTGCTTATGCCACCATTCCTTTCATGTCTTTATCTTTTCTGTTTAAAGTAGTACCTTTAATATTTCTTTTAATACTGGTATAGTGGTAATGAATTCCATTATCTTTTTCTCATCTAGAAAACTACCAGTTCTTTGATTCTAAATGATAACCTTGCTGGGTAGAATAACCTTGATTGTAGGACTGTTGTCATCACTTTGAGTATTTTATAACAATCCCCATGGATACAAAGTTTCTGTTGAGAAATCAGCTGATAGTTTTATGGAACCCTCCTTGTATGTAACCAGTTCCTTTTGTTGTGCTGTTTTTAAGGTTCTCTCTTTGTCATTAACTTTGAAATTTTAATTATGATGCGTCTGGGTGAGGGCCTCTTTGGGTTCAACTTGTTTGAGACTCTCCTCTTCCTAGAATTGTATGCCTATTTCCTTCACAAGGTTTGGGATTTTTTTTCTTTATTTTTATTGTTTACACCATTACAGATGTTCACATTTCTCCCAGGGACCACCCTTTGCTCACTTCTCCCCTGCCCTTGTTCTCGCCCTTCTCTCTGGCCATCACCACATCGTTGTCTGTGTCTTGGGTTATGCATGTATGTTCTTAGGCTAATTCTTCCACCTTCTTTAATCTAGCCCTATCTACCTTCGTCCCCTCTGACAGCTGTCTGCTCCATATATCCATACCTCTGTTTCTATTTTGTTTGTCAGTTTATCTTGTTATTAGATTCCACATATAAGTGAGGTCATATGATATTTGCCTTTCATACCCTGGCTTAGTTCAGTTAGCATAATAATTTCCAGGTTCATCCATGCTATTGCAAAACGTAAGAGTTCCTTCTTTTTTATGACTGTATAGTATTCCATTGTGCAAATGTTCCACAGCTTTTTTGTTCATTCATCTACTGAATAATGAATATTATTATTCAGCACTTGAGCTCTTTCCAGATCTTAGCTATTGTAAATAATGCAACTATGAACATTGAGGTGCATATATTCTTTCAAATTGGTGGTTTGGAATTCTTAGGATATATTCCCAGAAGTGGGACCACTGGGTCAAAAGGCAGTTCCATTTTTATTTTTTTGAGGAAACTCCATACTGTTTCTGCAGTGGCTGCACCAGTCTTCATTCAACAGTACAAAAGGGTTTCCTTTATTCCACATCCTTGTCAGCACTTCTTGTTTGTTGATTTATTGATGGTAGCCATTTTATGGCAGGTGGGAGATGATATCTCATTGGGATTTTAATTTGTATTTTTCTGATGATTAGTTGAGCATTTTTTGGCCGTCTGGATGTCTTTTCTTGAGAAGTATTTATTCAGGTCCCTTGCCCATTTTTTAATAAGATTGTTTGTCTTGCTGTTGAGTAGTATAAGTTCTTTATATATTTTGGAAATTAACCGCTTATCAGATATATCATTAGCAAATACATTTTTTTAAATATAGTTGGTTCCCTTTTCACTTTGTTGATGGTTTCTTTTGTTACGCATAAGCTTTTTAATTCGATGTAGTCCCATTTATTTTTTCCTTTGTTTCCCTTGCCCTGGGAGATATATCAGCAAAAATATTGATATGAGATGCCTGGCATTTTACTTCTTTTTTTTAAATCCACATCCCAGGACATGGTTTTTGATTTTTTTTTTTTGAGAGGGAATTAGAGAAAGAGAGAGGGAGAGAAACATTGATGTCAGAGAGCAACATTGATCGGTTGCCTCTTATGTGCACCCCAACTGGGTACCAAACAAACCTAGGCATGTGCACTGACCAGGAATTGAACCCATGATATTTGGGTTTATGGGATGATGCTCCAACCAACTGAGGCACACCAGCCAGGACTACTTATGTTTTCTTCTAGGATTTTTATGCTTTCATGACTTACATTTAAATTTTTTAATTCATTTTGATTTTATTATGGTGTATGGTGTAAGTTGGTGGTATAGTTTCATTTTTTTTGCATGTACCTGTCCAGTTTTCCTAACACTGTTTATTGAGGAGACTGTCTTTATTCCGTTGTATATTCTTGCCTCCTTTGTGAAATATTAATTGACCTTAAAGGTATAGGTTTATTTCTGGGCTCTATTTTCTGTTCCATTGATCTATATGCCTGTTCCTATACCAGTACCAGACTGTTTTGATTACAGCAGCCTTGTAGTGTACTTTGATATCAGGTATTGTGTTACTTCCAACTTTGTTCTTCTTTCTCAGGATTGCTGAGTATTTGGAGTCTTTGATCTATGAAATATGCTGTTAGTATTTTTTGAATTAGGTTGAATCTATAGATTGCTTTGAAGATATTTATTTATTTAGTATAATTAATTAATTCATTTTTTCAAATACTTTTGTCTCTGCCTTCCCCCCACCACTTTCCCCTGCCTCCCTTCCTTCTCTCCCTCCCTCAATCCTTCCCCTCTTTGGCTTTGTCCATGAGTCCTCGCTATATGTTCCTCAACTTGACCCTTCCCTTCTTTTGCCCCCACCCATCCTTCCCTTCTTCCCTCTTGTCTCTGTTGGTTTCTTTTTTCTTTCAGTGTTGCTGGTCTTATTTTCCTTGCGTCTTTGTTTTGCTGGTTAGGTTCCGCTTATAGGTGAGATCATATGGTATTTGTCTTTTGTCCCATGGCTTATTTCACTGAGCATAATGCTCTCTAGTTCCATCTATGCCGTTGCGAAGTGTAGTAGTTCTTTTTTTCTTTCTGCTGCGTAGTATTCCATTGTGTAAATGTACCATAATTTTTTGATCCAATCATCTACTGATGGGCATTTAAGTTGCTTCCAACACTTGGCTATTGTAAATTGTGCTGCTATGAACATTGGGGTGCATAGGTTCTTTGAATTGGCGTTTTGGGATTCTTAGGGTATAGTCCCTGCAAGGGAATCACTGGATCAAAAGGCAGTTCCATTTTCATCTTTTTGAGGAAATTCCACACTGCTTTCCACAATGGCTGCGCCAGTGTGTAGTCCCAACAACAGTGTACTAGGGTTCCCTTTTCTCCACAGCCTCGCCAGCACCTATTGTTTGTTGATCTGTTTATGATGGCCATTCTGACCGGTGTGATGTGTATCTCATAGAGTATGTAGACATTTTAATGATGTTAATTCTTCCAATCCATAAATGCGGTATATGCTTCCACTTATTTGTATTTTCTTCATTTTCTTTCTTCAACGTACTATAGTTTTTGAGTACATATCTTTTACCTCCTTGATTAGGTTTATTTCTAGATACTTTTTTTGTTGTAATACTAAATGGGATTATTTTCTTAGTTTCTCTTTCTGATAGTTTATTATTGGTGTAAGAAGTACCACTGATTTCTCAATATTAATTTTGTGTCCTGCTACTTTGCCAAATTCATTTATTAGATGTGGCAGTTTTTGTTGGAGTCTTTTTCGTTTTCTATGTACAACATCGTCTTCTGTGAATAATGAGTTTTACTTCCTCCTTTCCAATTGGATGCCTTTTATTTCTTCTTCTAGTCTGATAGCTGTGACTAGGACTTCCAGTACTATGTTTAATAAGAGTGGTGAAAGCAGACTCCCCGTCTTGTTTCTGATTTTAAGGGAAACATTTTCAGGTTTGCATATTGAGTATGATGTTGGCTCTAGATTTTTAATATATGGACTTTATTATGTTGAGGTATGATTCCTCTATTCCCACTTGGCTGAAAGTTTTTATCATAAGTGGCGATGTGGTGTTGTGACGTTGTCTGTGGGGGAAGGGTCAGAGAAGGAACACTGCCGCTTACTCTGCTCTTGTGTCACTTTTCTTTCCCTCCCTTAACTTCTCACATGTGGATAGTGCCCTTTTAGGTGCCAAATTGCAGATGGGTGGGTTTGTGTACATTCTAGGACCATGTGGGTGTCTCCAATGGACTCTCCTGTGAGAAGGAGAGTTTCTTCTGCTGCTGCAACCTCTACAGATTTTTACAGCCAGAAGTTTTGAGTCTTTAGTTTCCCACACTGAAATCCTGGGTTTCACAGTCTGTCTCACTCCCCAGTTGTTTCTCCCAGCTTATCCACACACTAATGTGGGGCCAAACCCTGCCTTTCCTGCATGGTCCACCACCTTGCCATGCATCCTCTCTGCCCCAGCTGCCCTCTCCACCCCTCCTACCAGCCTGGATGAATGTTTCTTTAACTCCTTGGTTGTCAGACTTCCATGCAGTTTGATTTTCTGGCAGTTCTGGTTTTTATTTTGTTTTTAAATTGGTTGTTATCCTTCTTTTCATTGTGCAAGGAAGTGAAGCATTTCTACCTATGCGTCCATCCTGGCAAGAACCTCTATTTTCATATCTGATTTTATTTGAGTCCTCTCTCTCTTTTTCTTGATGAGTCTGGTTTAGCATTTGTCAATCTTTTTATCTTTTCAAAGAACCAGCTCTTGTTTTCTTTGATCTTTTGTATTGTTCTTTTAGTTTCCATGTCATTTATTTCTCCTCTGATCTTTATTTTTTCCTTCCTTTTACTTACTGTGTTTGTTTGTTGTTCTTTTTCTAGTTTTTTTTGGTGTGGGGTTAAATTGTTTATTTAAAATTCTTCTTACTTTTTAAGGTAGACCTTTAATATTATGAATGTCCCTCCCAGGGCTGCTTTTTCCATGTGCCATATATTTTGGGTTGTTATGTGTTCATTTTCATTTGTTTCCAGGTGAATTTTCTTTTTTCTTGATCTTATTGATAACCCGTTTATTGTTTAAGACATGCTATTTAGCCTTTATGTGTTTGAATGTTTTTGAGTTTTTTAATTGTAATTGTTTTCTACATTGATGCTGTTGTAATCTGAGAAGATGCTTGATATCATTTTATTCTTGAATTTGTTAAGATGTATTTTGTGTTTTAACATGTGATCTGTTTTCAGAATTTTCTGTGTACGCTTGAGAGGAATGTATATCTGCTGATTCTGGACGAAATGCTCTGTTAGAATCAGTTTAACCCATCCATTCTACTGTGTCTTTTAAGGTCTCTGTGATATTGTGGATATTTTTGTCTGGAAGATCTATGCACTGAGGACAATGGGTTGTTAAAACCCTCTAATATGACTGTGTTGCTGTCGATCTCTCCCTTAAAGTCCACCAAGACTTTTTTAAAAAAGATTTTACTTACTTATTTTTAGAGAGGGGAAAGGAGGGAGAAAGAGAGGGAGAGAAATAGCAATGTGTGGTTGCATCTCACATGCCCCCTGCTGGGGACCTGGCCTGCAACCCAGGCATGTACCCTACTCTGGGAATCGAACTGGCAACCCTGTGGTTTGCAGGCCAGTGCTCAATCCACTGAGCCACACCAGCTAGGGCGGATTTTTTTAATACATATTCATGTGCTCCTATATTAGGTACATAACATGTTTACTAAGGTTATAACCTCTTGGTGGTTCCATCCCTTTAGTGTTACGTAATGACCTTCTTTATCTCTTGATTTGTTTGTTTTTTAATCCTCATCGAAGGAAATCTCTTCATTGCCTTTTTTTTTTTTTTTTGTTCGTTTGTTTTAGATAGGAAGGGGGAGAGAGAAAGAGAGACAGAAAGACAGACAGACATTGATGCAATGTGGAACATCAGATTGTTTGTTTTCTCATATGCACCCTGGTTGGGGGTCAAACCCACAATTTGTGCATATGCCTTGAGCGGGAATCAAACCCACAACCTTTTGGTTTATGGGAGACACTCCTACCAACTGAGCCACATTGGCCCTGGTGGGTATTTTCTCCTTTTTATTTTAATTATGGGACTTACGTTCAGCTAGTCTTCAGGTGGTTCTCAATGATGATTGTTCCATAATTTAGTTATAATTTTGTTGTGGTCATGGGAGAAGATTAGCGCAGTGTTTACCTACTGTAGCATCTTGCCTGGAAGGCTAAACATTTAATGTTTTTGATACTGTTAGGATTTTTCAAATTTCCCTTTTCCAGTTTCTTAGTATATGTAACCACAATAAATTTTTATATATTGACTTTGCATAATTCTACTGATTGTATTGTTTTATTGTGTTGCTATTGTTCTTTATTTTGGTATATTCCTTTAGATTTTCTACATTTAAAACATTACTTTCTTAAATAAGACAGTTGGCTTCTACATTTGCGTACTTTATCACTTTCTTATCCAGTTGTACTGACTAGGATGTCTAGTCAAATGTTAAGTAGAATGGTGAGAGTGAAAATTCTTAGCAGTTCACCAAATTTTGAAGGGAAACATTTAATATTTCAATCTTAAGCCTAATATTAACTGACTTTTTGTAAGTGATCTTTTATTTCCTTTTTATTGAATTTATTGGCGTGACATGGTTAAAATTTTACACAGGTTTCAGGTACACAGTCCTGCAACACATCATCTGTACTCTGTATTGTGTTCACCACTCCAAGTCAAGTGTCTGTTTCTTACCATTTTATCTCCCCTATTCTTTTCTCCACCTACCCCATCCTTCCTCCCCACAGCAATCACCACCCTGTTTTCCATGTCCATGAGTTTTTTTTCTTTTTTGCACAGTCCCTAAACACTGC
Organism: Pteronotus mesoamericanus; assembly: GCF_021234165.1. Classification (NCBI taxonomy): domain Eukaryota; kingdom Metazoa; phylum Chordata; class Mammalia; order Chiroptera; family Mormoopidae; genus Pteronotus; species Pteronotus mesoamericanus. The sequence goes on from NW_026555307.1 coordinate 7,819,866, forward strand.
CAGCCCCCCACCAACTGACAGCTGTCAGCCTATTTTCTGTCTACTAATCTGCCTCTATTTGGCTTGTTAGTTGTTTTTTCATCTGATTCTACATATGAGTGAAATCATATGGTACTTGTCTTTCTCTGACAGCTTACTTCACTTAGCATATTGCTCTCCAAATCCATACATGCTGTCACAAAGAATAAGATTTCCTTCTTTTTTACAGCCTTGTAGTATTCCATTACGTGAATGTTCCACAGCTTTTTTGTTCACTTATCTACTGATGGACTCTTGGGCTGCTTCCAAATCTTGGCTATTGTACATAGAGTTGCATATATACCCTTTTGAATTTATGTTTTGTGTTTCTTCAGATAAATTCCCAGAAGTGGAATTGCTGAGTCATAAGGCAGGTCTATTTTTAATTTTTTGAGGCAACTCTCTATTGCCTCCTACAGTGGATTCACCAGTGTGCATTTCCACTAGCAGTGCATGAGGTTTCACTTTTCTCCACATCTTCATCAACATTTGTTGTTTGCTAACTCATTGATGATAGCCATTCTGATAGGTGTGAGGTGATAGCTTGTTGTGGTTTTAATTTGCATCTCTCTGATGATTAGTGACATTGAACATCTTTTCCTATGGTTATTGGCCATGTGTATTTCCTCTTTGGAGCACATGCCCATTCTTTAGTTGGCTTTTTTTTTTTTTTTTTTTTTGGTGTTGAGTTCTAAAAGTTCTTTATAAAATTTGGATATTAACCCCTTATTAGAAGTATCATTGGCAAATATGTGCTCCCATTCAGTGGGCCATCTTTTCATTTTGTGGGTGGTTTCATTTGTGGTGCAAAAACTTTTTAGTTTGATGCACTCCCATTTGTTTATTCTTTTCTTGTTTTCTGTGCCCAAAGAGATATATCATAAAAAATATCATTATGAAAATACATGAGATTTAACTACCTATGTTTTCTTCTAATATTTTTATGGTTTTGAGTCTAACATTTAAGAGTTTGTTCAATTTTGAATTTATTCTTGTGTATGGTGTAAGAAGGTGGTCTAGTTTAACTTTTGTACATATCTGCCCAATATTTTCAAAACCATTTATGTGGAGCAGTCGGAGAAGAAAGAGATGTTATCCCAGAAAGGGGAACTGAGTCAGCAAAGGTGATCCAGTTTGTGACTGTGTAGTCAGTATCTGGGAGGGACACTTGCTGAATGAGTGACTGAAGACAAGATGGCCGAGCGTGCCTTTCCACAGGCACTGTTGATTTTGTCAGTCCAAAAATATTATATTCCTCAATAAAGATCAATGGAGTGTCAAAAAAAAAAAACAACCCAGCCATTTATTGACTAGACTCTCTTTACTCCATTGTATGTTTTTGCCTTTTTTGTCATATATTAACTAACCATAAAGGCATGGGTTTATTTCTTGGCTCTCTACTCTGTTCCCTGGCTCTATATCTCTGTTTTTATGCCAGTACCATGCTGTTTTGATTACCATGGCCTTGTAGTATAGTTTGATATCAAGTATTGTGATACCTCCAACTTTGGTCTCCCTTATTAAGATTGCTGAGGTTGCATGTGTGCAGGTAAAACCCCATGAAATTAGACAAGGACTTGTTCTAGATAAAACACAATTATCATAGTGTTTTAAGACAAACAATTGCCATCGCCTACTGCACAAGCAATCATTTTATTTCTCTCCAGCTTAAGTAGAGAGAACTTGTTAATATATATGACATTAAATAGACACCATAGAAAGGCCAAACTTAATAAATGAGGCTAGATTTGCCATAGGTTAAAGACTTTGCAAGATTTGCCATAAAACAACTTTAAAAAAGCATTGAAAGGATTAAACCAATCCAAATATAATTGCTGTGTCTGTTTGGTTCTCGGGGATGAAAAAGCTGAGATGCAATTAGGAGTATAATAGATTTCTTAAAGGGGATATCTATGGAAGATAAAAGAATAAAGTAAGATTGGGCATAGAAATATATCAGACCATGGTACAGATCTGATACCTGTGGAAAAAACACAGATACTAACAGGGTTGGGCATGTAGAGCCTCAGACTACTATGTAGATATGAATAACCTAACGAAACTAACAGAGTAGTCTGAAGCAAAGATTGTCCATCATAGATATCCCATATGGGCAGAAATGGCCTATCATCTTAGCGTTCAGTCATTGGATGGGGATTCCCTAGGGAGACCTTTGTCTCGTTCAAAATTTGAATTGCATCCTGAAGATGCTAACAATTGGTGGCTATCAGGTAACTTCACTTTCTGCACATGAATGGTAAGTTCCTTTTTGAAGGGAGGTCCTAGTGCTGCAACTCTATGACTGCTTCAAAATGCCAGAAAAAGACAAATACTGTATGAAAATACAACCATATCATAAGCTCAACAATATTAACTTGATAGTATCTAATGTCCAATTAAAAATTAGGAAACATATGAAGAAGCAAGAAAATTATGACTCATAAAAAGGAAAAAATACCTCAGTCTATAAAAAAATTACTAAGTCAATGAAAACAGATCAAGAAAAGGTAGTGGTGGTGAAATTTGCAGATAAGAATTTAAAACAGCTATTATAAATGACCTCAATGTCATCAAGTTGTAAAGCAAAAATAAACAAACATGAACATAGCATATCTTTTCAAGATAGCAACCATAGAAATAAAAGCCAAATGAAACATCTAAAAATGACTATTTAATATCTGAAATGAAAAGGATCATCCAACTATGTATTGTGTATAAAACATAATAAATGTAAAAACACAGGTAGGTGAAACATAAAAAGGTGTGTGTATATATATTATATATATATATGAATACACACACACACACACACACCCACACACACACACCCCCCCCCCCCCATGTTGTCTTATGGCTGTCCCATGAGAGGATGAGATCAATGCCCTTACTCACCCAAAACTGGTTCAGATGTCAAGATGAAATTTGACATAATAAGGCTTACTGGGTAGAGCACGAAAGATACCCAAGCTGTTCCTAAATTGACTTGAGAGAACAAGGAGAAGTGTTTGGCTTTGATGTTTATTGTAGTTACAGGGTGGTCCAAGTGGAGGTTCTACATGTGGGCTACGGCTTGCATGGTTTAAACTTTGTACTAGTACCAACAGAGACAGCATGTAAGCTTTCTTGTTAGCTTGCTTAGGTCTAGGGCAAGAGAGGAAAATGAGGGGTGGGTTTAGGAAATTAGCAGTGGTAAGACCTCAAAAATGGAATCAGACTCTATTTACATGTGCAAACACTAAGCAAAAGAAAATGGAAGTAGCTATACATCAAAGTAAATTTCAGAACACAGAATATCAAAGTGATAATGAGGGACACTTCATCAGAAGTCCTAACAATTCTAACAGAGCTTCAGAATACATCAGTACTTTTCATCTTCTTTTTTCGTCATTATCACTTCCCTAAGGAGTCATTTTACAGATTTTTTTTCTAATTGTCATCATCCCCATAAAATTTTAATAACATAATCTATTTATGTTCCATTGTGTTTTGGAGGGCCACAAACTGTTGTGATATCTAAGGTTTGGGTTTGTTTTTGTTTTTTGTTTTTGCTCTTTTCCACAGAACTATGGAGAATTTTGCTCCATAGGGAGTAATATCACCTCCATTGAGAAGCCAAGACATACATGAAGCAAAACTGATAGACTGAAAGAGGTAATATAATTATAGCTTGAGATATTTATTAACACCCCTCCCTTAGGAATTGACAGAACAAAGAGAAAGAAAGGCTTGAGAACACAATCAGCTGTGCCTAATCTTTGAAGAATATTTTGCATCAAACATTCACCAAAATGGACCCCATAATGCTGGGCCATAAAACAAGTATCAACAAATTTAAAAGAACTGAAATCATAAAGAGCATGGTCTCTGACCACAATATAATTAATTAAAAAGTCAAAAAAGTATCTCTAAATTCCCAAAATATTTAGAAATTAATCACTACACTTCCAATTACTCATGAATCAAAGAAAAAAAAATCCTAAAGTAAATTTTCATCTGGATGATAATTAAAACAACATATCAAAATGTGTGGAATGCAAATAAATGGCATTTTAAAAATTATCTCTTTAGATCAGGGGTCTAAACTTTCACCCCAAGTTGCTAGAAAAAGAAAGGTAAATTAAACTCAAAATGTTGGAAAAGGAAAAAATAAAAAATTAAAGCATAAATCAGTTAAATACATAACAGAATAATAAAGTGTGTGAAGCTGAAAGCTGATTTATTCCTTATAAAATCAGTAAGCAGCAAGAAGACACAAATCACCAATATCAAAAATTAAAGAAGCTACATCACTATAGAGCCTGCAGGCATTAAAAGAATAATTAGGGAATACACAATTTTATACCAACAAGTAGTGTAGGAATGGACACTTTCCAACTCATTTTATAAGATTAGCATTATTCACAACAGTTGGGAAACGCCCAGCCTGATTTCAGAAGCTGTAACCCTGAGACAGGGAGGGCCCCAAGGCTGGAGATAATCAGGCGGCCTTGGAGAAACAGGCTCCTGAGGAGACTTGGCTTGTCCCCTGCCTCTCTGCTTTGCCATGGCTGGTCAATTAGCCCATGATGGGTAAGGGACCTCATGCTGAGGTTTTCAACCTGACAGGCGTTGGCCCGATTTTGGCAGCAGATGAGAAATTGGGGGACACCGAGAAGGGGCAAAAAGGCCCCCAATACCCCTCTGCTTGGCTTGGACATGGCCTGAGCCCTCACTGCAGCTGAGAATCAGTCTCCTTATCTCTTGGTGGTTCCTTCCCCCTCCTAGCTCAGGCTTGAAACAATGTGGGGGCGGTGCGGGGTGGGGGCGGGGCGGGGAGCAGGGACAGCCCTAAATCAGATCTGGCGGATCCCGGGTAACCAGGCCTGAAAATAAATTCTATAGAGTGTTCTGTTCCTCCCTCAAATCTCTGGTCAGCTCAGGCTGCGAAGGACATTCACATTATTTACATCCCTTTCCTTGTCAAGACATTTGCTTTATTTACACCTTTTACCCTGTATCTTTAAGACACCCTTAAGTCTACTTCCCCCTTATCTATTGTTGATTCTTCTCTCTCAGACCCACATAAATTACCGATTTCCTGTCACTTGTTTTCCTAAAAGTATCTATTCTATGTGAAACTTATCTTGCGAATGTAATGAATATACATGTATGCTTTCCTGTTATACCCCACTGATAAGATTTTCAATAAAAGCCTTGGAAGAAGGGGCAACGGGGCCTTTCCCATTAGGAGGATTTGCCATGGCCTTCTCTGGTAGGAGAGAAGTGCCCCAGTCTGCTCTCCCGGAAAACAGAAGTGTTTGTACGTTTGTGTTTGTCCCCCTTATCCGTGACAACCCCCGGGACGGGATCTGCGGGTTTCAGAGCCCTACTCCCACCTCAGCTGGCCCCAGACGGTTTCCCTCAGGTTTCAGGGAGCATTGCGCTCTCTGCGGAGCTCCCCCGCAGCGGCCGCGCAGTGCGACACCCAACCAAAGGCTCTATAAGAATAGAAAACCAAACACAACACAACTAGATAAAAAATTATTAACAAAATATTTTAAAACTGACTCTAGCAATATATAAAAAGGATAATTTATAACCAAAAAGTGTTTATCTCAGGAAAACAATCTGATATGGTAGTCAAAAAGCAATCTATGTTATTCACCATATAAAAATGAAAAGGGAACTAATGTCAAGGATCTAAGCTGCCACTTAAAGTAACTGGAAGAAATAAAGGAGAAAACCCATGTAATCATGTCAGTAAATGCAGGACAATAATTAAATTCAATTCCTATTTATTATAAAACCTTAGAACAGATGAGCAATCTCAGCTTCGTAAAGGATATCTCTGAAAAACTTATAGCTACCATCACACTCAGTGGTGTAAGCCTGAATGCTTTAACTCTAAGATCAAAAACAAACTGGAAACAAGTTAGTACAATAAGGGAAGAAAAAGAAATTAAAAGGTAACAGATTAAAAGGGAACTGTCTTCATTTATAGATGATGTATGATTATGTACATAGTAAATCCCAATGAGTCTAAAAGAAAAAAAGCTGTTAAAACTATTAAGTCAATTTAGCAAGTTCACAGGGTTCTTGTTTTAAATCAAATTTGGGAACATTTTTCCAGCATTTGGGAAAATTTTGGCCAATCTTTTCTGCTCTATTCTCAGTTATATAGTAAATTATTTCATTTTATCCTCCAGTTCATTGAGGATTTAAAATTCTTTTAGTTTTGGTAATTTCTGTTAACCAGACTTCCAGTTTTCTCCTTCTCTTATGTTCATTTGCTGTTAAATCCAAACAGCAAATACCTGATTTTTTTTATATCAGGTATTGGTTTTTTAGTTAGCATTTTCTTCTGAATAATTCACTTGAATTCTTCATCTTTTCATCAGTATTTCTGGTTTTTTTTTCTTGTAGATTTGTAAACATTTATCATGGTTACTTTAAATTCCTTATTTCTAATTTCAACACAGGGGACAGCTATCATTTTTTTTTTCTGTTGACTGTTTTTAATCTTTTGGTCACATTTGCCTGTTTCTTCTCAGAAAAACCATGTAGACAATATGTTATGAAGATGCTGGATCCTTTTTCTTTCTCTGAAGACTGCTGAGTTTTAATCTGATAGGAAGTTAAGTTACTGGAAGCTCATGTTGATTCCTTTTTCAAATTGCTTTTAAGTTTTTTAGATGACTTCTGTTTCAGTTTCAGCTTTTCCTTTAGTTTTATGGTATTCTCTGAGCCCTGGGATGCAGTCTCTACTCTTATCACATGGCTGTTGGGGGGTTTCAGTAGAAAGCTGAAAGGTTTAACGAGGTTTCTCTAACTTTGCACATGACTGGAATTAAATACTCTGTTTTTCCAGACCCAAGTAACTGCTGAAATTTTTATTTCTTTCAGAAATCCAGCTTTTTTTCCTTTTATGCTTCTTTTAGTCTTGCTGTGCAGTAATGCAGTTAAACCAAGCTTTTGAGGAGGAGGTTATGCTAACTTTTGGGCTCTCTTTCCCTGACTTTTCAATTCTCAAATTTTGTCCTCAATTTACAGTCACTCTCATAGCCCAGAACTATGATCTCTGATATTTCTGCACAGATGACTCCTGCTTTCTCCTTGAGATCTATTTTCTGTGTGCTTCATAACTACCGGGTACACAGTGGAAAACCTGGATAAATGTAGATCTTATGCAATGTGTTTTCTTTGTTTCAAAGGTTGTATGCACTCCAGTTTATTCCTCCTTTTAATCACTCTCTTTTTAAATTTTTTATTATTTTGTATTGTTATCCTGTCAAAGTTGTCCCAATTTTTCCCTCTTTGTCCTTTTCCACCCATCCCACCCACTGCTTCCATAGTCAGTTCCCACACTGTTGTCCATGTCCATGGATCATTACCAAACAAGTGTTTTTTTCTGGTTGGCCCAGCATTTATCATTTTATCAACTGGAAGGCTGTTTTGATACAAACTTCTTTTACATTACCAGGATCTGGATGTGTAGACCAACTTTTTAGACTTGGAACTTGCTTATATTCCTTTTTTTTTTTTTAGGGAAGTTTTCCATCATTTTTTCATTTTTTTAAAATTTATAAATCGTGTTTATTCTATTACAGTTGTCTCAATTTTTACCACTTTACCCCCCTTTTCCATCCCACCACCACCCCCAGATTCCACAGTCAATTCCCAGTCTGTTGTCCATGTCCATGGGTCATTTATACATGTTCTTTGTCTAGTCCCTTCCTCTTCTTTCCACGATTGTCCTCTTTCCCCATTCCCTCTGGTCACTTTGAGTCTGCTCCATGTTTCCACGCCTGTGGTTTATTTTGTTGGTTAGTTTACTTTGTTGAATAGAGTCCACTTATAGGTGAGATAATATGGTATTTGTCTTTCATCAACTGTCTTATTTCTCTTAGCCTAATATTCTCCAGTTCCATCCACGTTGTCGCAAAAGGCAGGAGTTCCATCTCTCTCTCCCTCCTTTCTTTCTTAAATGAATATTGATTTTATTTATTTTTTTAAATGTCAAAGTTAATTATAAAATAATTTATAATCATTTAGAAAATAATTTATAAAAAAATTTAAAACCATTATAAAGTCTCAGCAATTAAACCAACATGACACCTGCACAGAAATAATCAGGTGGATCAATGAAATATAATGAGCATTCTAGAAACTAACACATATATGTCTAACAATGAAATATATGATTAAGTTGATATTTCAAATCCATGGGGAAAATAAGGCTTATTCAACAAATAAGGTGCATGGACCACTTTTACTTGAAATAAAACAAACATAGAGCCCTATTTCACACATTATACAAGAAATATTCAGGTGAGTTAAAAATCAAAGTGTAGAATCTAAGGAATTTTAGAAGAAAATAGAACTAATATTTTTCATAACCTGAAGTAAAATATTCAAACCCAGAAGCTCTAAAGTAAATATTGAGAATATGAATATATTAAACATTTAACTATATAGTAATATACATATAAAAAAAGTTAAAGGACAAGGAATAGAATAGAAAAGTATTTGCAACACATAATAGGTTTTTTTTGTTTCTGTTTTTGTTTTTTTGGGGGGGGCAGTTCTAAAAACTTTTAATCAATTAATGGATAAAGAATACCAAAAAGTCATTTAAAGTTGTTTTTTTTTAAATAATAGAAACAGGCAAGAAACATATTAGGTTTAGTTTCAACAAATAGTAAAGGAACAATAAAAATAACATCATTGTCAAAACCAGATTAATGAGTATTAAAAATACTGGTAATATCCAGTATTCCTCCTAATTCTCTCTGAGCTCACTGAGATCATTGAGCTTCCTTGTGACCATTGTTTGGAACTCAATATCTGATAGTTTACTTGCCTCTATTTCATTTAGTCTCTTTGTGGGTATTGCTCCTTTCCCATCGAGTGAGGTGTATTTCTTTTTCTTCCCAAGTATTGGCAACTCTGGAAGGAACTGGGTATTCACGGAAACTTTCTTCATCTTAAAGCAGTCCCTCTAGCATATTTTGCATTGCTGGTTTGGTGGAGGTGTACTCTTTTACCCTTCTTTTGTCTGGGAAACTCCTTATTTCACCATCCATTTTAATTGAGAGCCTTGCTGGGTAGAGCAGTCTTGGTTGCAGGCCTTTCCTTTTCATTACGTAGAATATTTCTTGCCAGTCCCCTCTGGCTTGCAGTGTTTCTGTGAAGAAGTCAGGTGCTAGCCGTATCGGGGCTCCCTTATATGTTACTACCTCTTTCTCCCGTGCCTCCTCTAGGGTTCACTGTTTGTCTTTGATATTTGCCATTTGAATGAAGATGTGTCTTGGAGTGGGCCTCATTGGGTTCCTCTTGAATGGGACCCTCTGTGCCTCCTGGACTTGTGTGACTTTTTCTCTCCTCCAGTTAGGGAAGTTTTCCATCATTACTTTTTCAAATAGGTTCTCCCTCCCTTGCTCCTCTTCTTCTCCTCCTCGTATCCCTATTATACGGATATTATTACGTTTCAGGTTGTCCTGCATTTCTCTGAATGCCTTTTCATTTTTTTTGAGTCTTTTTTCATTTTCTTGCTCTTTCTGGGAGCTTTTTTCTACCTTGTCCTCCAGCACTCTGATTCAATCCTCAGCTTCATCTAGGTTGCTTTGAATTCCTACTGTGTTCTTTAATTCAGAAATTGTATTCTTCATTTCCTCTTGTCTTTTATTGATAGTTTCTGTGTCCTTTTTCATGCTGATATAGTTTGCAGTAAGTTCCTCATAGTTTCCCTGTAGTTTTTGGTAATTCTCTCTGAGCTCACTGAGATTATTGAGCTTCCTTGTGACCATTGTTTGGAACTCAATATCTGATAGTTTACTTGCCTCTATTTCATTTAGTCTCTTTGTGGGTATTGCTCCTTTCCCATCGAGTGAGGTGTATTTCTTTGTCTTCCCATTATTTGTGAGACTCTTCTCTTTTGCTTCTGCTTCTTAAGTTGATCTGTCTTGATTTCCCAACTTCGTGGTATGAACTTCTATGGTTAGAGACCGCTGCTTTTACTTTCTGGCTTTGCCTCTTATGTCAGATGTTGACCTTATCTCATTTTAGGCAGTGTGTTCGAGACTTCCAGGAATCTACTGTTTGTGGCTGTCTCCTTCAGCTGTTAATTTATTCACTCTGCATTCAGCAGGCCACCTTAGACAGCTCAAAGCGGGGCAGAGTCCCTCCTGGGGGCAGGGTTATTGGGTCCTCTCTCACTGCTGCCATAAGGGAGAGGAGTCCGCACTGGGATCCCGCTGGCTACTTTCTCTGTTCTCTCCCCAGAGCCTCCATCCTCATTCTCTCCTCAAGTGTCGCCAGACTTCTCTGCGCCCCCTTTAGCCAGGGATCTACTGTCTGTGGCTGCCACTCTGCACTCAGTAGTCAGCTTAGACAGTCTGGCGGGGTGGAATCCCTCCTGGGGGTAGGGCTATTTGGTCCTTTGACAGTGATACAGCTCAGGGGGAGTGGTCTCTGCCTGAGCAAGATGGCTGTTGCCGCATGGGGGATGAGTTAGCACCAAGATCCCAGTGGCTACTCTCTCAGTTCTCTCCCCAAAGCCTCCTTCCTCAGTCTCTCCTCAGGCATCTCTAGACCACTCTGTCCCTGCCTTTGCCAGAGACCAAGGTAAGTAGCTGCGAATAAAAATCTTTGTGTTGGACCCTTAAACTGTCTTTGCGTCTCCAGCCACCTGTCTCTGGCAGAGAGCAACCCTCTCACTTTTCGCAGCTGGCTGTATCTGTGTACTTTTTGGGCTCTGGTGCTTTGGGCTGTAGATCCCCACTTTTGGTTTAGACCCTGCTCTTCTCTAGGGGATCCAATTGGACGTTTCAATATCCCTCTGGTGCTGCCGCCTGTGGGTGCCCCGCCCACCTTCTCAACCCTGTACCACACTTCTTACCAATTAGATTGCACTAATGCCGATTCTTCTGTCTCTGAGGTTACAAGGCTCCTCTCTCACTATTGTTCAGTTGTTTGTTCCAGGTGATTTCTCCCCAATTTAGTTGTAATTCCAGGTGGGTCCTGGGAGGAAGTCAGTGCGACTTCCACTCACTCCTTCGCCATCTTGATTCTTCCCTATATTCTTAAAATTATTAAAGATTAAAAAAATTCTGTGTTTGTATACCCTATTAAATATTAAAACAAAGATTTTAAATATTCACTTATTTATTCATTTTACAATATAAAAAAACAAACTCATTAAATGTTGATGTAAAAATCATATTTTTACAAAAACATAACTGTTGTCCAAAAGGGAAGAAGTGGTGAGAAAAGTGGCATTGCTGCATAATTGAAATTTATACAGTGTCTTCCTTATAGAAGGCAGCTGATCTTCACATCTGATTCTGCATTCAATGTGTTTCTTTTTTTTTAATTTAATCTTTATTGTGTTTTACTTCATTACCATTTAGTCCCCTTTTACCCTCTCTGCCCAGCAATCACCATGCTGTTATCCATGTCCATGAATCCTTTTTCCTCAGTCCTCTCCCCTACTAGCTGTCATCCTGCTCTCTATGTATGAGTCTGTGCCCAGTTTCAAGTATATGAAGAAAAATATCTTCCTTCATGTATATGTGTACTTTGAAAGAGAAGTATTTTAAAAGTCTTTTCAGATTGTCATGGATATTTTTCATTAATACTAGACTCAGACTTAAGAGACGGTAAACAACTTACTGGTTGAGCCCACCTTTCATATACAAACCAACCAATCCAAGACAATACCCTCAAGCACTTTCCTTATCTAACTGTCACACACCAAGCCAATATATCCCTTTCCCTAAATCACCAACGATCAGATAGCAGTCAAAAAGAGACCATAGTGCCCCATAGTGCCCCAATAGTGTTCAAACTAGTCCATCCTGTCTGTTTCTCCTGCCCTGCCCTGCCTTGCCTTTTTTTTTTTTGTAGAATCAAGCCCCAGTAATGACTCTGGCCTAGACTTTCCCCTCAGTTCTGTCTCCTGACCACATGTAGCCCTGAGTAATATGGCATGTCCCTTCTTCTCAAGAATTAAAGATAATTTCCTTCTAATGGCATTAGCCTCGGTGTCACCACTCAGTCACCTGCCATAAATTAAAACTTCCTGGATACAAATGAGACATTTACTATTGTGCAAATGTGCAAATACCCTTGCACCCTTGACTACACATTAGTGCAAATGTGAACATAGTTAAAAAGACAATTGAAGTGTTGTTATTATTAACAAAACTAGTTTTGATTTTGTGGACCTCCCATAAAAGTCTCAGATAGTACAAAGTTCATGAATGACACTTTGGTGGTTTTGGTCTTTCTTGTTTTATATCTCCTTCTTTAACATTTCAGTCTTATTTTTTCTTTTGTTGTAGTCTCCTGTTTATAGACATTCTTAAATATATCTAAAAGATAAAAAGAGAATCATTGTCTAATATTTATCTTTCTCTTATTCTTCATTTTTTCCTTCCTTTTCCTGTACAATACCTTATACTTGCTTTCTGCACTCAGTCTCACTTTCCATTCTCACCATGAGACCTGCCATCAGATTTCTTTTTTTTTCCCTTTTTCATTTATTGTGCAATTACAGTTGTCCTCAGATTTCAAAATCCATAGGTCTTGGACCAAAGTAATAATATCAGTATCACTATTTTTCCAATAAATTTCCACATGTCATATCATAATGCTCAGATTCCTAATACCTATTTGTGTACCTTGATTTGGGTGAAAAGTACTAACTCATTCACGTTCTGTTTCCTTGAGTGCCCATTCAGATGTTGGTTGCTTTTCCTTCCTTTATTTGCATTGCCTGGAAAAATAAATATTTGTTGAATAAATGGATTTTATTTCCAAAGGCTCTCTTTGGTATAAAGGATCTTTCTTTATCCTCAGTTCTTGTCACTATAAAAACTGTGTAAGCTATAATAATTTTATCCATTCTTAAGCATAAATGGTTTTCAAGTAGACATTTTTTGGCCCATTTCTCCCACCTGAACTCTAGTGGAATATTTTAATCTGCCTACAGCAATACAGCAATCAGTTGCCTCATCCTTTTGGTTATTTATATATCAGAAGTAATTGTCATTATCTTACTCTCATTTGTTTTTTGGTTTTGTTTTTTTTTACTTTTTGTTGTTTACACTGTTACAAATGTCTTCATTCCCCCCACCTTTGCACACCTGCCCCCGCATCCCAACTCCCCCTTCCCTCTGGCCATCACCACACTGTTGCCTGTGTCTGTGGGATATGCATATATGTCCTTTGGCTAATCCTTCACCTTCTTTCATCAAGCATCATTTTGTCTCCGTTATCAGCCCCTTGTAGTAGAAGGTTGATTCCATCATCTCTGTTATACTTTCTTAATGATCTCTGTACAGTTTGTGTTATGTTATTTTACTCTGTGAATATTTTACAGATTCATATTTTCATTTGCCACTGACATCTTCCAAAATGAAAGCTATATTGTTCCAGGCATGGACTGCTGTAGTTAGTATTTGGATTTTCATGATTTTTGTAGTTCCTTCAGTTTTTCATATTGTCAATATGCTGAAACAGTATCACATAAAAAATTTAAATCCTTTTCTTTTTCCAAGGGCTGACAGAATAATATCCCATCTGATCATTCCAAATGTATTTTTCTCTGTAACTGAGAACTTTCACTAAGCTCTATTTTTTCTGGTCTCCCAAATGTACTCCCTGCAATTGATTTTTATTCTTTACCACTGGGCCTTTCATTATGTGACAGCTGCTCTGCGCCCATATGGATACTTGCAAAGTTGGCCAACTACAAAATTTAAGGGTACAGTAGTACACACAAGACCACCCTCATTTCTGACACAAATTATAAGTTCAAGGGCCCCCAATACTACTGTTAGTGTCAATAATTTGCTAGGACTCACAGAATTTATTGAAAGCTGTAACACTCACGGTTATAGTTTGTTACAAAGGAAGAATATGGATTAAAACGAAGCCAAGCACATAGGGCAGAGTCCAGGAAAGTACCAAACATGGAGCTTCTAGAAATCCTCTCTCTGTGGAGTTTTGGACAGCATTACAGAATATCGCTAACAAGGGAAGCTTCACCTGAGCCTAGTATCAAAAACTTATATCGGGCTCCATCACATAGGCTTGACTGATTATCCATATGGCTGATCTCCGTTTTCAGCCCTTTAAGAGGTCAAGCTGACACTGTGTGACCCAAAAACCCTGTCCTCTATCACATTGTTAGTGTGGCTCAAAGACCCCACCCTAAATCACACTGTTACTTTCTAGCTGGCCACAGGGTTCCAAACAAAGAAATATACTCCTGTTTAGCATGACATTCTGTGGACTCAGATATTACCTTCCAGAAGCCAAAGGCAAATGTCAAACTTCTTATTGGACAAGGTTCTATTTTTTACCACACAATGCTACATATCCTTTAGTTAAAAGATCAGGTTTCACTTCCTGCATGAAATGTGCCTTGACTACTCCAAACCATGTTAGTTCCTTTTTTCTTGCACTCACATTCCACTGATTGTCTGTAACATGCAAATAGTCACATCCTCTGATATGATCTAATAGTTTGGTACATGATTCAACATTGTTTTTATCTGAGGCTTATTTCCTCATCTGATTAACAGTTCCCTCAAAATAAGGTCCTCTCTTTTACTCTTCCATACTGTAGACTGTAACAAAGGATAGATATAGTAGTTACTTGATTGATTATCCATGGTACTGTGCAGGGAAAACATCTTTCTCATCCATTCAGAAATCATTTAATGGTAAGTTCTTTTTAGATATTCATGCCAAGATCAATCCCTTTACTTCATGTAACAGTGTGTTAATGTATACTCAGAGGGTTTCAAAGAAGATAATAAAATATTGACTTTTGAGAGCATAAGTTAGAGTTGGGAGGCTATATTTTCAAATTTAGCATTTTGTATAGAGTGTTCATGTTAAAATAGCAGGGTGTTGAAAGATTTCTTGAAATGGTTAGTCCAGACTATAATTATATTCTAATTTTGGACAAATTAGACATTGAAGGAGAGAAAGAATATGTGAAAGCTTAGATAAATTGGGTAGTAGCATGTCCCTGAAGGTGACTGAAGTTCTTAGGAAGGCAATGTAACTCCAGTTACCAATACAGATTAGTTCTGCATGTTCTAGAAGTACACATAAATGGAATTGTGCAATACTCTTGCATAAAGCTTTCACTCTGAAAAATGTTTTAGCTTCATCTCTTTTGTCATCAGTAGGTTTTTTTCATTTTTTTATTGCTGAGTAATACATTGCTTAGTAATTACATTGTGTAATTACATGACACAATATTACCTCTTTATGTTTTGATGGATAATTGGGCTGTTTCTTGCTTAGGGATATTGTAAATAAGGTGCAAGTTATGGTTAAGATGAACCCATCTTTAAAATTGCTCTACCAGTTATGGGTCATAGTAAGTAAGATTTAGCCAAGAATTTGTAAGAAAAGTAATAGCTAAGGTCAATCAGTGCTATACACATATATTGAAGAATCCAGTCCTTCACAGTCCCCATAGGGAATAGTAGAGTTTAAGGCAGGAAAACTTGAACCCATCTTTTTCTAATAGCGAAAAAGTAATTCAGCAAATTGAATGGAAAAAAAATTACAATTGACAGGAGAATTTAGTTATAGACCACCCCTCTGGAAGAGGAAATTGATGTAGCAGCAGTCACTGATTATGTTCATGTTGCAAGTATGCTTTGTCCTCTGGTTTATTTTTATAATTACTAATGAAAATATTTTCCTAATTCTTCCTTTTCAAGAGAATACATATCGGTTAGATGGAGAGCTAGGGCTTAGACTACAAGCTACTGCTTCTTTCAAAACTATGAAATGAGTGCTTAATAAAGTTCATTTGCCACAGGTGGGCTAAATGCAAATGAAGAAACAAATGGAAGTATTTGATAAAACTTAGGCATGAGGAAATAAATATATAGGCTTTCATTTCCACCTGAACAGTTTTCCTCGCTTACTGGTTAGTGTTCTTGATAGGCTCACTCCATTTTCTCTGAACTTGCCCATTCTAAGAATAATGCCACTTTCACCATCCTTTGCTTACGTGTCTTTGTGTTTATTATACCTGCCCAATGTAGCTTATAATTCAACATGCCAAAGATATGAGTGTTTTTTGGTTATGCCAATGTTTCCTCATTTTAACAATATAGCAGGATTTGTATTTATATTCTATGCATTTTTTCCCTACCAAGAGGTAATTTATTTTGGCCTTTCTATAGATCACAATAGTGAGACAGGCCATCCCACAATGGGTTATTTGTATGTATATATCTAATTCATAACATTTATGTGAAGTCTTACAGTGTTGTTTATTGTATTCTTTTCTAGAAGAAGATGGCAAAGCTGAAGATGTTCTAATGAAGTTTAAAGAATACCAAGATAGGCATTTTAGATCAGTTATATTCATCAACCACAAAAGACTAATTAAGGAAAGAAGTAATATTTTGGGGAAAACACTTACTGTAGGCAAGAACTATATTATTTCAAAAACAACACTACATGAATATAAACCTGATGGAAAGGTTTTGAAAAATATTTCAGAACTAATCATTAGAAATATAAGCCCTGTAAGAGATAAGTTTGGTGAGAGTAATGGATGGGAGAAATCACTCCTCAATACTAAGCATGAGAAAATTCATACTGCAATGAAGCTCTATAAACAAACAGACAGGAGTCTGAGTAATGAACAAGAACTTACTCAGCATCAGAAGGCTCAAACTGCAGAGCAACCATTTGAACAAAATGAGTGTGAAAATTCCTTCCTTATGAAAGGAATGTTATTTACACATACTAGAACTCATAGAGAAGAAAGACTATTTGAATACAATAAAAATGTAATGCCTGTCATCAAAAAGTCAAATCCCAGTGTCCATCCACAAAATCTTATGGAGAAGAAGTCCCATGCATATAACAAATATGGGAAATTCCTTTGCAGGAAGTCCATTTTTATTATACATCAGAGATCTCAAAATGAAGAGAAACCCTTTCATTGTCCTTACTGTGGGAATAGCTTTAGGAGGAAGTCGTATCTCATTGAACATCAGCGAATTCACACAGGTGAGAAACCTTACGTTTGCAATCAATGTGGAAAAGCCTTCCGTCAAAAGACAGCCCTCACTCTTCACGAGAAAACACATATAGAGGGGAAACCCTTCATTTGTATGGATTGTGGGAAGTCCTTCCGCCAGAAGGCAACCCTCACTAGACATTACAAAATACATACAGGGGAGAAAGCCTATGAATGTACTCAGTGTGGAAGTGCTTTTAGAAAGAAGTCATACCTCATCGATCATCAGAGAACTCACACAGGAGAGAAACCATACCAATGTAATGAATGTGGGAAGGCATTTATCCAGAAGACAACCCTCACTGTACACCAAAGAACTCACACAGGAGAGAAACCTTATATTTGTAATGAATGTGGAAAATCCTTCTGCCAAAAGACAACCCTTACTCTCCATCAAAGAATTCATACAGGGGAAAAACCCTATATTTGTAATGAATGTGGAAAGTCCTTTCGCCAGAAGGCAATCCTCACTGTTCATCAGAGAATACATACAGGAGAGAAAGCCAATGGATGTCCTCAGTGTGGGAAAGCCTTTAGTAGGAAATCAAACCTCATTCGCCATCAGAAAACTCACACAGGAGAGAGACCGTATGAATGTAAAGAATGTGGGAAGTTCTTCAGTTGTAAGTCAAACCTCATTGTCCATCAGAAAACTCATAAGGTAGAAACCATGGACATATAGTAAAGGATGTGATTTTATTTTGTAAAAACTTTTAAAGTTACAGTAAACCATGTATGTGATGTTGCTTGCAAGTGTAATATTCAACAGTTTAAGGCACTATGAACATATTTACTTACTGTTTACTATAAAACACACACATACAGAAAGAATTACTAGACAAATTAAATGACAAAAGTCATTGAAAATACAAGTTCCAATTTTTTATTAGATTCATGAGACATAAGCTTTCTCTGTCAAGTTACTACCCACATTTAAAATTGCTTGTTTTCAATTTCAATACCTACCTGGTTGTGAACCAGTAATACACAGTTGGTATATGAACCACAAAAGACTTTTAAAAAGTAGTTGTGAACTGTATTTTTCATTGCCAATATGGAATAAAAATTAGTTGTTACCTCCTCAGAGTTAACCACAGTTCTAACTTGTAACATTATAAATTAGTTTTTGCATATTATAAACTTTTATATAAACTGGATTATATACCATGTACTAATATTTTTTTACATTTGGCTTGTTTCATCATTATGTCTCTAAAATTCATCATTAGTGCATTTGGCAGAAATTTACATATTCTGGGTAGAATCTCATATGAATATATCACCATTTATCCATCTATTTTGGGGGGACTTTTTCTTTGTTTACAGCTTAGGGTCATAATAAATAATGCTTCATTGAATATATTTGTCTTTTGGTATACATATAATTATTTCCCTTGTGTATATACTGAGGAGTGGATTTTCTGGGTCCTGAGGCATATCTGTGTTTGGTTGGCTTTGGTAGATACTACCAAACAACTCAGAACTTTCACAGTATGAAATAATTTATTCTGAAGATAAACTACCGAATATTATCAGTATGGTGATGGTTCAAACCAGAAAATTCAAGGTAGAGGGAAACTCTATGAGCGTTGTTAAAACTGGAAATCTGAATGTAATACATGTATGGAGGCTTTAGCCACAGCCCAAATCTTAATATACCTAACACCAGACAAATGTAATAAATGTGAGAATACCTTTAGCCACAGTAATGCCTTATGTGAAATCAGAAAGTTATACTACAGAAAGGGAAGAACCTAGCAACTTCCTAGCTCAAGGAAGGGTTTTTACAATTAGAGAATTCTAACTTGAGACAAACCCTATGAATAAAATAAAGGGTGTGGGAGATAACCTTTACCTGTGGCCCGTATCTACTGATCATATAAAAATGATGAATATGGAAAAGTTAGCCATAGCTTAAATCTTAACACCATCAAATTCACATTAGATGGGAACTATTCAAATAGAATTATTGTATTATTTAGCCATATCTCACTCCTTATACAACACCAAACAATTCATACCGAAGAAAGGAAAATTAAAGGGGGAACAGATAAGATTTTTAACTTTAACTCAGGAATGCTGCTTCCATGAAAGAAGTCCAACCATACTGAAATCATAATGCTAGAGTCCATATGTAGGCACCCTGGTCAATGGCCAAACTAAGCTCCTAGCGATCATCCAACTGAGCCATCTTGGACATCCAGTCAAGTTTACAGATGACTGGAGTCCACTGGGTTCCAACTGGAACCATGTGACATACCCTAAGCAATAACTGCTCAGCTGAGACCTTCTCAAATTTCTGACTCACAAATGGTTACATTTTTAAATTAAATTTGATAGATTAAAAGAACAGGAAAATGTTAATATCTATTTATATTAGAATAAAAGTATGAATGTTTGAATTCGAGTCAGTGAGCAAAAGTGTGGTGACTACGAGGTGATCTTGGCATGACCAAAAGCTGGCCCTGAAAGTCAGTGAAAGATTTGGCTATATATAACTTTGATTTACAATTACAAATCTAAATAACAGCTCAATGAAAGGTCCATATATGTATTTTTCTTTCTCATTTTCTGAAAGTAAATTAGGCATCAATTTGGTTAGCTTATCTGTACAAATATATACTTTCAAATTTTTCAAAAAATGAAAACAGCCCCAAACTTGGTGGCTCAGATGGCAACACAGAAAGAGCTTTATTTCGAGGTTACAATTCTTTTAGATATAACACCAAAAAAATTTAAGTAGAAAATGGAATAATGAATGGAATGAAGTCTTTTCATTTGTTTAGACACTTTACACCCAAATTTTTCTAGAATATTTATCTGGAAGTTTCTAGTCAAAACAATCAGACTTTGAGTCCACAAAATCCTCTTGAAATTCTTCCAGTGAGGACTGAACATCAATGTGAAACACATTCTTCCCAAAGCTACCACAGGCTGGTTTTAAGAACAAGGTCAAGAACACATCACCACAATAGTTCTGGATATTTCACTTTTTTTCTCGAAATAGCACTCATAAATCTGGTCCCCAAACAACTGACCATAAAATGAATTTTTAACATGAGTCTGTGGCTGGATTTTGGCAGTTTTGTTTAAAGTATTTCATGATGAACAGTGATGTTGGTGTTTCCTCTTGATATTTCAGGGTCAATATATTTTAAGCTTCAATGTGTTAAGTTCTGCTGAAGGTTTTCATTTTTGAAAGTTTAAAGTACAGATTGTGTGTGTGTGTGTGTGTGTGTGTGTGTGTGTGTGTGTCCGTGTGTTGGTCCAAAATCAGTTCCGTCCATAAAATCAGCTGAATACAGTTCTTTGAGAACCAAGGAACTGTAGTACAAAACAGAAAACACTCTGAATGGTGTTCAGAACTTCAAAAACAAAGGCAAAATGGGATCACATATGCTGTTTTTCACAATGGTTATGCTGACAGTAAGGCTGAAATTTTCCAGTATACTCTGGGAAGATCAATGGAAGTAGATGCTTGTTGGTGATTGCTGAAGTACAGTTTTGCAAAAAAAAAAAAAGAAAGAAAAAAAGAAAAAAGAAAACATCTAAACATGCCATTGATGATACCACTTCAAAACTATAATCTTTAGTGGTCAAGTAATAGGCTTGTGAAAACAGTAGTACATCCATGGTTTTTAACGTGTGATTGTGATCATAAGCAAAGCACAGTGTTTTTCATTAGTAGATTCATCTCAGCAACAGCAAAGAAGGAGGGGCTAATGTTTCATTCTGGTTTTTGTTTAGATTTTTATTTTTTAAATTAATTTTATTGGGGTGACATTGGTTAATAAGATTGTATAGGTTTCAAGTGTACATTTTTAGGACACATGATCTGTGTATTGCATAGTGTGCCCACCACCCAAAGTCAAATTATCTTCTGTCATATATTTTACGCCATTTACCGTTTACTTCTGCCCCCACCTCCCTTTCATATGGTACCTACCATAATGTTTTCTGTGTCTATGAGCTTTTGCTTGTTTTCTTATTTGTTGCTTTCAGTTTTATATCCTACATATGAGTGAAATCATATGGTTCTTAACCTCTGTCTGACATATTTTGTTTAGCATGATATTCTCTGGATCCATCCATGTTGTCCGAAATGGCACTATTTCATCTTTTCTTATGGCTGAGTAGTATTCCATTGTGTTGTGTACCACGTCTTTATCCAATCACCTGTCAAAGGACACTTTGGTTGTTTCCAGCTGCGGCCACTATAAATATTGCTGCAGTGAACATAGGGGTACATATATTTTTGTGAATAAATGTTTTCAAATATTGTGGGGTAGATATCTTAGAGAGGAGTTGCTAGATCATATAGTAACTCATTTTTAATTGTTTGGGGAACCACCATAATGTTTTTCATAGTGGATGACATTCCCACCAGCAGTGAAGGTTTTTTTTCCACAACCTCTCCAACACTTGTTATTACCAGTCTAGTTGATAATAGCGATTCTGACAGGTGTGAGGTAGTACTTCATTGTAGTTTCAATTTGCATTTCTCTAATATCTAGTGAAGTAGAGCATTTTTTCATATATCTATTGGCCGTTTCTATGTCTTCTTAAGATAAGGATCTATTCAGGTTGTCTGCCCATTTTTTAATTGGATTGTTTGTTTGGTGTTGAGTTGTATGAGGTTTTTTTTAATATATTTTGGGTATTAACCCCTGTCAGAGCTGTTGTTTGCAAGTACCTTCTCCCATTTGGTTAGTGGCCTTTTTGTTTTGTTAGCAGTTTCTTTTGCTGTGAGAAGCTTTGTAGTTTAATTTAGTACCATAGATTTCTTTTTGCCTTTATGTCCCTTTCTTTCAGGTGAAATTCATAAAATCCTCTATAAGACCAAAGTTCATAAGTTTAGTGCCTATGTTTTCTTTGTTGTTTATTTTTTCAACCTTTGATCCATTTTGAGTTAATTCTTATATATGGGAACAAACTGTAGTTGAGTTTCATTCTTTTGCATGTGTCTTTCCAATTTTCACAGCACCATTTTTTGAAGAGTATCACATTTCTCCATTGTATGTTTTTAGCTCCTTTTTAAAAAATTACTTGCCCATATATATATGGGTTTATTTCTGGGCTTTCAATTCTTTTCCATTGATCTCTTGTGTCTGTTTTTCTGCCAATATCATGCTGTTTTGAATACTGTAACCTTGGGGTAAAATTTGAAGTCAGGGAGTATGATACCTCTGGCTTTGCTCTTTTTCACTAAGGATTTCTTTGGCTATTTGGGGTCTTCTGTGGCTCCATACAAATCTGATGGGGTTTTGTTGTTGTCATTCTATTTCTGTGAAAAATGCCATTGGGTTTTCAGGTCCTTTGCCCATTTTTTAATTGGATTATTTTGTCTCCCTGGTGTGGACTCATGTGAGTTCTTTATATATTTTGAGATCAAACCCTTGTCCAAGGTATCATTGGCAAATATATTTTCCCATATGGTTGGTTCCCTTTTCATTTTGCTGGTGTTTTCTGTAGCCATGCAGAAGCTTATTAATTTGATGTAGTCCCATTTGTTTATTTTTTCCTTTATGTCTCTTGCTCTAGGAGACATATTCATGATGTAGGGCAGCGTAGACTAATGGGGGGGAAATGGGGACAACCGTAATTGAACAATAATAAAAAAAGAAAAATGACATTGGGTTTTGATGAGGATAGCATTAAATCTGTATATTGCTTTGAGTAATATGGATGTTTTAATTATGCTGATTCTTTCAATCCATGAACACAGGATATCTTTCTAGTTCATTGTGTTTTTTCAATCTCTTTTAATAATCCTTCATAGTTTTTAGTATACAGGTCTTTCACATCTTTTGTTAAGTTTATTCTTAGGTATTTTATTCTTTTTATTACAATTGCAAAAGCAATGGTTTTTCCATTTTTTCCTGAAATTTCATCATTAATATACAGGAATACAATGGATTTTTGTACATTGATTCTGTAACCTGCAACATTACTGTATTTGCTAATTGTTTTTACAAGTTTTTTTAATGAACTCTTTAGGGTTTTCTATAGGCAGAGACAAATGTACTTGAAAAAATAAATTAAAATAAAAAAAATTATGTACTTAAAAAAAAAATCATGTTCTCTGCAAAAACTGATACTTTTACTTCTCACCCCCAATATCTATGCCTTTTATTTCTCTTGCCTGATTGCTCTGGCTAGGACTCAGTACTATGTTGAGTATGAGCAGTGAGAGTGGACATCTTTGTCTTGTTTCTGACCTTAGAGGAAAAGCATTCAGTTTGTCAACATTGTGTATAGTATTAGCCGAAGGTTTGTCATATATGGCCTTCATTATGCGGAGGTACTTCCTTCTATTCCCATTTTATTGAGCTTTTTATTCATAAGTGGATGTTGTATCTTATCAAGTGCTTTTCCTGCATCTGTTGATAAGAACATAAGATTTGTAGCCTTTATTTTGTTTATGTGGTATATTATGTTGATCAATTTACATATATTGAATCATCCTTGTTTCCCTGGAATGAATCCCAGTCTATTGTGATGTATTATTTTATTAATGTATTGTTGTATTCAATTTGCTAGTATATTGTTTATGATTTTTACACCTGTATTTATCAGATATATTGGCCCATAGGTTTTTTTTTTTTAAATGTATTATCCTTGCTGGGTTTTAGTATCAGGGTTATGTTGGCCTCATAAAATGTGTTATGAAGTATTGCCTCTTCTTCAGTGTTTTTTTTTTTTTTTGGAAGAGTTTGAGAAGGATAGGTATCAAATCTTCTTTGACTGTTTTGTATAATCGACTGGTAAAGCCATATGGTCCTGGACTTTTGCTTCTTGGGAAGTTTTTGATGGTTATTTTATTTTCTTCACTGTTGATTGGTATATTTAAATTTTCCAGTTATTTATGATTCAGGGTTTTATTTTAATTTTATTTATTTATTTTTAGAGGGGAAGGGAGGGAGAAAGAGAGGGAGAGAAACATTAATGTGTAGTCACCTATCATGCGCCCCCTACTGGGGACCTTGCC
Organism: Pteronotus mesoamericanus; assembly: GCF_021234165.1. NCBI lineage: Eukaryota > Metazoa > Chordata > Mammalia > Chiroptera > Mormoopidae > Pteronotus > Pteronotus mesoamericanus. The sequence continues at coordinate 7,843,916 of NW_026555307.1, forward strand.
TGCAACCCAGGCATGACTGGGCCCAGGGCGCTGACTGGGAATTGAACCAGCAACCCTTTGGCCACACAATGCTCAATCCACTGAGCAACACCAGCCAGCGCACAGGGGGGTTTTTTTGTTTTGTTTTGTTTTTTTAACTTGAAGAGTTCTTTATTTACATAAACAATGAAAGCAAAGTAATAATAGGCTAGGACCAATGTCCTTGTGCAGGGCAACACCAAAACAAAAGGGGCCAGATGACAGCAACATGCACACTAGAACATGCTGTTGCTGACAGTCAGTTTCATGCTGCAATTAAGTAGTTTTATAGCCCCTAACTCTACCCTGAAGGGGGCTAGGTAACAAGCCTGAGATCTCATCAGAAACTTTCTGGTGACAGCTTTGCAGGGGAATAGGGAGGCAAGTGAGAAATGTTCTTGTAGTGGCACTTGCTAAACCTCTGTGTGCTTATGGGAATATCATAGAACTTTGTGCCAAGACTTAATATCCACTGCAGTTAAGGCTTGCACATGTGGCCTTTGTGTTGTAATGCACGGTTGCCAGGATGCCATGGCTCAATCGTTCTCCTACAAACTGGAATGTGAAATCTCCAAAGCCATAGACTCTTTACCTTTTTACTGTTTTCAACTAGAAAGTTGAAGATGAAGGGAGATGGATATGTTTTCTTGATTCCTTCTTTTAATTATGTATATCTTGCAAATAAATGTCATGTTACTTATATACGATTAAGCTCATTTGAGATTAAAATTTTATTTTCAAACAGAGTTCTAAGTATTTTTTGAACTCTTGTTCTTTCTCATTTTTATCCTCCATGTGACCAAAATACCAATGATATGACTAAAAATTTGCCTAAACAGTATTGCAGAATGTCCTATGAAATTCACAAAAAAAGATTTTCTTTGGCCAGCTGTTAGAAAATCCAATATTTGGTAGATTATATGTGTTTTTGGAAGTTAACTTCAGATTTTATAGACTGGATCAAGATGTTTTATTTTTTAATTAATTTATTTTCCAATTGCTATTCACATACAGTGTTATGTTAGTTTCAGGCATACAACATAGTGGTTAAACATTTATATAACTTACAAAGTGATCACCCAAATATATTACCAATCTGACACCATACATGGTTATTATAATTTTATTCACTATAGTCCCTATGCTGTACTTCACATCCATGGGACTGTTTCTATAACTGGCAATTTGTACTTAATCCCTTTTACCTTTTCCACCCAGTCTTAGTCCCCTTCTATCTGGTGACCATCAGTTTGTTCTTTGTATCTATGAGTTTGTTTCTATTGTGTTTGTTTGTTTTGTTTTTCAGATTCCACATATAAGTGAAGTTGTATGATATCTGTCTTTCTCTAATACCCTCTTGGTCCATTCATGCTGTTGCAAATGGCAAAATTTTATTATTTTCATGGCCAAGTAATATTCCATCATATATATACCAACTCTTTTTTATGCATTTGTGTATTTATGGACACTAGATGACTTTGATAGTTTGGCTGTTGTTAATAATGCTGCAAAGAACATAGCAGGGATATATATCTTTTTGAATTAGTTTTTTGGATTTCTTCAGTTAAATAACCAGAAGAATTGCTGGGTCATATGGTAGTCCTATTTTTAATTTTCTTGTTACATTTTACTGATTATTTTCTTTTAATTACTTCCTTTTTTCTTTTTTTTATTGTTTCTGTTGAATTACAGTTGTTCCCGTTTTCTCTTCACCATCCTCCCGTGCCCCACCCACCCCAACCTCCACACTCAATCCCTACTGCCTGTTTTTTTTGTCCATGGATCCTTCATACATGTTCCTTGACTTACCCTTTCCTCTTTTAACCCATTATCCCCTGCCTCCCTCTCCTCCACTTATTGTCAATTTTTCTTTATTTCGGTGTCTCTGGTTCTATATTTCTCACTTATTTGTTTTGTTGTTTAAGTTCCACTTCTAGGTGAGATCATATGGTTATTTGCCTTTAACCACCTGGATTATTTCACTTAGCATAATACTCTCCAGTTCCATCCATTCTGTCGTGAAAGGTAAGAGCTCCATCTTTCTTTCTGCTGTGTAGTGTTCCATTGTGTAAATGTACCACAGTTTCCTGATGCACTCATTTACTGATGGGCACTTAGGCTGTTTCGAGTACTTGACTACTATAAATTACACTGCTATAAACATTGGGGTGCGTAGCCTCTTTTGAATTGGTGTTTCAGAATTCTTAGTATATAATCCCTCCCAGCAGTGGAATTGCTGGGTCAAAAGGCAGTTCCTTTTGTAGTTTTTTGAGGAAATTCTGAACTGTTTTCCACAGTGACTGCATCAGTATGCATTCCCATCAACAGTGTACTAGAGTTCCCTTTTCTCCACATCCTTGACAACACTCATTTTTTGTTGATTTTTTTTATGATAGCCACTTTTACTGGTGTGAAATGGTATCTCATTGTGCTTTTGATTTACATCTCTCTGAGGGTTAGTGATGCTGAGCATCCTTTCATATGTCTCTGGGCTCTCTGTTCTCCTTGGAGAAGTATCTGTTCAGATCCTTTGCCCATTTTTTAATTGGATTGTTTGTCTTCCTGGTGTGGAGTTGTGTGAGTTCTTTATGTATTTTGGAGCTCAAACCCTTGTCTGAGGTATCATTGGCAAATATATTTTCATATATGGGTAGTTCCCTTCTCATTTTGCTGATTTTTTTTCTTAACCTTTCATGAGCTTTTTAATTTGATGTACCATTCTTTATTCTTTCTTTTATGTCCCTTGCTCTGGGGGACATATTGGTAAAAATATTGCTGCATTGGCTATCTGAGATTTTCCTGGCTATGTTCTACTCTAGGACTTTTATGGTATCACAACTTATATTTAAGTCTTTTATCAATCTTGAGCTTATTTAAGTGTATGGTGTACATTGGTGGTAATTTTCTTTCTTTCTTTTTTTTTTTTTCTTGCGTGTAGCTGTCTAGCTCTCCCAACACCATTTGTTGAAGAGGCTATTTTTACTCCATTTTATGCTCCTGTCCCCTTGGCAAATATTAATTGACCATAGAGACATGGATTTATTTCTGGGCTCTCTATTCTGTTCCATTGATCTATGTATCTGTTCTTATGTCAATGCCAGACTGTTTTGATTACAGTGGCCTAGTAATATAGTTTAATGTCAGGTATTGTGAATCCTACTTTGTTCTTATTTCTCAAAATTGCTGCGGTTATTTGGGGTTGTTTATGCTTCCATATAAAGTTTTGAAATGTTCTAGGGAGTAAATGGAAGTCACACTGACCTCCTCCCAGGACCAATCTAGAATTATAGCTAAATTGTGAAGAAATCACCTGGAACAAACAACCGAACAATATTGAGAGAGGAGCCTTGTAACCTCAGACAGACAGAGGAATCAGCTTTGGCACAATCTGAATGGTAAGGAGTACAGTGAAGACTCAAGAAGGCAGGCAGGGTGCCCATGGGCACCAGCGTCAGAGATATACTTAAATGGCCAGTTGGATCCTCCTGAGAAGAGTAGGGTCTAAAACATAAATGGAGATCTCCAGCCTACAGCACCGGAGCCCTAAAAGTACACAGAAAACAGCCAGCTGCAAAAAGTGAGTGGCAGGGTTGCTCTTGACTAGAGATCAGCAGCAGGTGATGCAAACGGCCTTTTAAAGGACCAGCTCATAATTTTTGTTTGCAGCCACTTACCCTGGACTCCAGCAAAGGCAGGGTCAGAGTAGGCTAGATATGCCTGAGGAATGACTGAGGAAGGAGGCTTTGGGGAGAGAACTGAGAGAGTAGCTGGCAGGATCCCAGTGCTGACTTATTCCCCAGATGGCAGCAGCCATCTTGCTCAGGCAGAGACCACGCCCCTCAGCAGCAGCAATGTGAAAGGACACAATAGCCCCTCCCCTAGAAGGCTCTTCCCTGGCCCTGTGGTGCTTAGGCCTGACTGCTGAGGGCAGAATGACTAGATTAACAACTGAAGGAGACAACCACAAACAGTAGAGTCCTGGAAGTCTGGAACAGTCTGTCTAAGGTCAGACAGGGCCAACATATAGCATCATCAGAGGCAGACTCAGAAAGAAAAAACAGCCGTCTCCTTCCATAGAAGTTCACACCACAAAGTCAGGAAGTCAAGCTACATCAATTTAAGAAGCAGAAGCAAAATAAAGAAGACTGTCACAATAATGGGAAGATGAAGAAACACCCACCAATCAAGGGGAAAGGAGGAATTCCCAGAAAGAGAACTAATGAAGTAGAGGCAAGTAAATTATCAGATATAGAGTTCCAAACAATGGTCACAAGGAAGCTCAATGATCTCAGTGAGCTCAGAGAGAATTACCAAAAACTACAGGGAAACTACAAGAAACTTACTGCATGAAAAAGGACATAGAAACCTATCAATAAGAGGCAAGAAGAAATGAAGAATACAATTTCTGAATTAAAGAGCACAGAGGAAGAAATTAAAAGCAGGCTAGATGAAGCTGAGGACCGAATCAGTGAGTTGGAGGACAGGTTAAAAAAAGCTCCCAGAAAGAGCAAGAAAATGAAAAAAGACTCAAAAAGAATGAAGAGGCATTGAGGGAAACGCAGGACAACCTGAAACATAAAAATATCCATATAATAGGGATACCAGAAGGAAAAGAGGAGCAAGGGATAGAGAACATGATTGAAAAAGTAATGATGGAAAACTTCCCTAATTGGAGGAGAGAAAGTCACACAAGTCCAGGAAGAAGAGAGAATCCCATTCAAGAGGACCCAATGAGGCCCACTCCAAGACACATCATCATTAAAATGGCAAATATCAAAGACAAACAGTGAATCCTAAAGACAGCAAGGGAGAAACATAATAACATACAAGGGAACCCCAGTATGGTTAGCATCTGACTTCTCAACAGAAACACTGCAAGCCAGAAGGGAATGGCAAGAAATATTCCACATAATGAAAAGCAAAGGCCTGCAACCAAGACTGCTCTACCCAGCAAGGCTCTCAATTAAAATGGAGGGCAAAATAAGGAGTTTCCTAGACAAAGGAAGGCTAAAAAAAATACACTTCCACCAAACCAGCACTGCAAGATATACTAAAGGGACTGCTTTAAGAAGATGAAGAAAAAGAGTGAAAGAGAGAGGAGTACAGGTAAAAAGGGAAAAAATGAATAAGTATCTATCAATAATAACTTTAAATGTAAAGGGACTAAATGCTCCAATCAAAAGACATAGGGTAGATAAATGAATAAGAGAACATGACCCATATATATATTGCCTAAAAGAAACCCACCTCAGCACAAAGGACCTACACAGACTGAAAGTAAAGGGATGGAAAAAATATTCCAAGAAAATCAACAGGAAGAAAGCCAGGGTAGCAATGCTTATATCAGACAAAACAGGTTTCAAAACAGTCTGTAAAAAATAGGCCCAGGAGGATACTTCTAGTACTCAAAGGAAGAATCCATCAAGAAGACATAAACATTGTAAACCTATATGCACCCAACATAGGAGACCCAAATATATAAGGAAAATCTTGGAGGACTTCAAGAAAGATATAGACAGTAACACACTGAGAGTAGGGGATTTTAACACCCCACTGTCAACAATGGGTAGATCTTCCAAACAAAATATCAAAAAGGATATTGTGGAACTGAATGACACATTAGAGCAAATGGATTACACTGATATATATAGAACCTTTCATCACAAGGAGGAAAAATGCACATATTTTTCAAATGCACATGGAACATTTTCAAAGATAGGCCACATGATAGGACACAGAACAAACCTTAACAAATTCAAGAAAATTGAAATCATAACAAACATTTTCTCAGACCACAAGGGCTTGACTAGAAACCAATGTCAAGGAAAAAACTAAAAAACATTCAAACTCATGGAGACTGAATAGCATGCTCTTATACAATGAATAGGTCAATAATGAGATCAATGAAGAAATCAAAAAGTTTCCGGAAACAAATGAAAGAGAACACACAGCAGTCCAAAACCTATGCGACACAGCCAAGGCAGTTCTGAGAGGGAACTTCATAGCAATACAGGCCTACCTAAAAGACATAGAAACATTTCAAAGAAACAACCTAACTCTACATTGTCAAGAACTGGAGAAACAAAAACGAAGACAGCCAAGAGCAAGTAGAAGGAAGGAAATGATCAAGATCAGAGCAGAATTGAATGAAATAGAGACTAAAAGAACAATTTGAAAGATCAACAAATCCAGGAGCTGGTTCTTTGAAAAGATAAGCAAAATTGATAAGCCTTTAAGCAAATCATGGAGAAAAAAGGGAGAGATGTAAATAAATAATATCAGAAATGAAAGAGGAGAAATTACATCTGATAATACAGATATGCAAAGTATTGTAAGAAATTACTATGAACCATTATACACCACGAAACTTGAAACCTCAATGAAATGTACAAATTTGTAGAAAAATATAATCTTCCAACACTGAATGAAGAAGAAGCAGAAAGCCTGAACAGACCAATAACAGCTGGTGAAATTGAAGCAGTTATCAAAAAACTTTCAGCACACAAAAGCCCTGGAACAGACAGTTTCGCAAAGAATTTTACATAACATTTAAGGAAGAGCTAGTCCCTGTCCTTCTCAGACTATTGGAAAAATATCCAAGAAGAGGGAAGACTCCCAAACTCTTTTTATGAGGCCAGCATCATCCTAATGCCACAACCAGATAAAGACACACAAAGAAAGAAAACTACAGGCCAATATCGCTGATGAACATAGATGCTAAAATCCTCAATAAAATATTGGCAAACTGCATCCAGCCATACATTAGAAAGTTCATCCACCATGATAAACTGGAAGTCATCCCAGGGATGCAAGGATGGTTCAGTATTCACAAATCAATAAACATAATGCATCACACAAACAAAGGGAAGACAAAAATCACATGATTATATCAATACATGCGGAAAAAGCATTTGATGAGGTACAGAATCCATTAAAGATAAAAACACCCAGTGAAGTGCGAATAAAGGGGGCATACCTCAACATAATAAAGGCCATATATGAAAAACCTAGAGCCAGCACACTCAAAGGGTAAAAACTAAAAGCTTTCCCACTAAGATAGGTAACAAGACAAGGATGTCCACTTTCACCATTTCTATTCAGTATAGTATTGGAAGTCCTAGCCACAATGATCAGACAAGAAAAAGAAATGAAAGTCATCCAAATTGAAAATGAGGAAGTAAAACTGTCATTGTTTGCAGATAACATGATACTGTACATTGAATACCCTGTACTCCACCAAAAAACTACTCAGCCTAATAAGTGAATTTGGCAAAACAGCAGAATACAAATCAATATTCAGAAATCAAAGGCATTTTGTACAACAACAATGAAATATCAGAAGCAGAAATCAGGGAAAAAAACCCATTTGCTATAGCAACAAGAAAAATAAAGTACCTAGGAATAAACTTAACCAAGGAGGTAAAAGACCTGTACTCAGAAAAGTACACAACACTCAAGATAGATATTAAGGAAGACACAAATAAATGGAAGCATATACTGTGTTCAAGGATTGAAAGAATTAACATCATCAAAATGTCAATATTACCCAAAATAATTTATAGATTCAACACAATCCCTATTTAAATACCTATGGTGTATTTCACAGACATAGACCAGACATTTAAAAAATTTACGTGGGACAGGGGGAGAGGAATATGGCGAAGGAGTGAATGGGAGTCATGCTGACCTCCTCCCAAGACAAAACTGGAATCGCGACTAAATAGTGGAGTAATCACCTGGAAAACAATGGAACGATAGTGGGAGAGGAGCCTTGGAGCCGTGGACAGACAGTGGATTCAACTCTCACACATCCCAATGGGTGAGAAGTGTGGTGAAGGCTTGTGAGGGTGGGATGGGCGCCCATGGGCACCAGCACCAGAGGGACATTGAAACAGCCAGTTAGAAGAGCAGGGTCTGAATCATAAACAGGGACCTCTAGACTACAGCAGCTAAAACCCGGAAAACACGCAGACAAAACGCAACCCCGAAAAGCTTAGGGGTGCTCTCTCCCAGAGACAGGCAGCTGGGGATGCAAAGAGACATTTAAAGGGCCAATGCAAAAATTGCAGTGGCCGCCACCCTCCTTGATCTCTGGGTAGAGGCGGCAGCAGGGTGGGCTGGTGCCTGGGAAAAGACTGGTGAGGAAAACTTTGTGAAAACTGGGGCCGGTGGAGCCCCAGTGATAATGCACATCCCACTCTGCAGCTACCATCTCACTCAGGCATAAGGAATCAGTTAACCTGCCTTTTGTGCACTCCGCACACAGCTTGTGCATGTAAGCTGGGGGACTGAGTGCACAGTGGCTGGGAGAGCCTTGAGGAGAGACTGGAGTCAGAGGCATTGGGGAAAGAACGGGAGGAGGAACGAGGGAGCCCTGACTCCCTCCCTGCTCGGAAGTCTCCATTGTGGGCTGGAAAGGCGTGCCCCCAAAGAGGCAGAAGCGGGGCGCGCATGAACCAGACTGCCTGCGATTGAAACACAGTCCGCACAGGGGGTGAATCCTTGGCCGAAGGGGTCACAGGCTGCCCAGAGGCCCCTGAGGAGAGTCTGGAAACGGAGGCATTGGGGAAAGAAAGGGAGGCGGAACCAGGGAGCCCTGACTCCCTCCCCATTCGGAAGTCTCCATTGTGGGATGGAAAGGCATGCCCCCAAAGAGGCAGAAGAGGGGCACGCAGGAACCAAATGGCCTGCGATTGAAACACGGGCCGCACAGGTGGTGGATCCTTGGCCGAAGGGGTCACAGAACTGCCCAGAGACCCCTGAGGAGAGACCAGAAACAGAAGCGTTGGGGAAAGAGTGGGAGGAGGAACTGGGGAGTCCCTACTCCTTCTCCTTGCCAAAGTCTCCATTGCGTGGGAAGAGGCCACACCCCCAAAGAGCCAAAAGCCGAGAGCACACAGACACCCCAGACACACCGAGTTCAGGTGCGCACACTTGCGCTGAGTGACCGGGGAGAGTTCGCGAGCGTGTGTTACTCGCGGGGGCTGGCGAACGCTTACATCCGCCAGCAAGGTCTCCCACAGATTGGCACCAACACGGCCTGTGAGAGAATGCACAGAGTGGCAAGGGCAGGCGTAAATTGACCCGCCCACCCGTGATTGCGGAGTGACCCACAAAATTAGTAGATCCCCGGCCAAAGGGGTCACAGAGCTGCCCAGCCTCCCTGGAGGAGAGACCAGAGACAAGATTAACCGGAGAGTCCTGGAGCTGACTTCCTCCCATTTCCGTTGTCCCCATTTGGCGACGGCAAGCAACGCACCCAAAGAGCCAAAAGAGGGGAAAACACACAATAGAAGACCCTAAACTGACCAGTGCCGGGGAGCTGGCTGGCCAGGGGGCCAGTTGAGTATGCAAGGTCGCAAATAAGCCCCCTGGTCTGGGGCAAGCGCATGCGAGCCCAGGACGGCGGAGAATCCTGCGGCGCCGGCAGCGCACTCAAGGAGCTGGGGTGAGAGTGCAGTGACATCCCAAAAAATAGCCCAGCCCTGACCGAAGGGGTCACAGAGCTGCCCCAAGCAGGAGTCAGACACAGACATTAGACTCCTGGAGGCTCAAACAAACAACCCAAGGTCTTATAGGGTCAACAACTGACATCATCAGAGGCAGGCCCAGAAAGAAAAGGACAAAAATACTTAACAGACTCTCACAAAAATGGGAAGAAAAAGAAGTTCCCCCAAATGAGTGGAAAAGGGGACTCCACACAGAGAGAGCTCAATGAAATAGAGGCAAGGGAACTATCAGATACTGAATTCAAAAGACTGGTTCTAAGGAAGCTCAATGAGCTCAGCCAGCTCAAAGATAACTATCAGAAACTGCAGAGAAACTATCAGGATCTTACAGCAAACTATATCAGCCTGGAAAAGGACATAGAAACTATCAAGAAGACACAAGAGGATATGAAGAATACCATTTCTGAATTGAAGAACACAGTGGAAGGAATCCAAAGCAGGCTGGATGAAGCCAAGGATCAAATCAGTGAGATGGAGGATAAGGTAGAAAGAAGCTACCAGAAGGAACAAGAAATGGAAAAACGACTCAAAAAGAATGAAGAAGCATTTAGGGAAATGCAGGACAACCTGAAACGCAATAATATCCTTATAATAGGGATCCCAGAAGGAGAAGAATAGGAGAAAGGGATAGAAACCTCCTCGAAAAAGTAATGATGGAAAATTTCCCAATTTGAGGAGAGAAAGGCTCTCATGGATCCAGGAGGCACAGAGGACCCCACTCAAGAGGGACTCAAAAGAGGTCCACTCCAAGACACATCATCATTAAAATGGCAACTGTCAAAGACAAAGAGAGAATCCTCAAGGCAGCAAGGGAGAAGGAGAAAGTAACATACAAGGGGGCCCCGATATGCCTAGGAGCTGACTTCTCAACAGAAACACTACAAGCCAGAAGGGAATGGCAACAAATATTCCAAGCCATGAAAAGCAAGGGCCTACAGCCAAGGCTGCTCTACCCAGCTAGGCTCTCCATTAAAATACAAGGGGAAATACGGAGTTTCCCAGACAAGAGAAGACTAAAAGAATACATCTGTACCAAACCAGCACTCCAAGATATGCTAGGGGAGTGGTTTAAGCAGATGAAGGAAAAGAATGAGAGAGAGAGGAACACAGGTACGAAGAGAAAAGATGAGTAAGTTTCTATCAGTAATATCTCTCGATGTGAATGGACTAAATGCCCCAATCAAAAGACACAGGGTAGCTGAATGGATAAGAAAACATGACCCACACATATGCTGCCTACAAGAGACCCACCTCAGAGCAAGAGACCTACACAGATTGAAAGTAAACGGATGGAAAAAAATGTTCCAAGCAAATGGGCATGAGAAAAAGGCCAGGGTTGCCCTACTTGTATCAGACAAAGTAGATTTCAAAACAAAGGCCATAAAGAGAGACCCAGAGGGGCACTTTATCATACTTAAAGGAAGAATCTATCAAGAAGACATCAACTTTGTACACTTATATGCTCCCAATATAGGAGCCCCCAAGTTTATAAGGAAATTGTTGGATGACTTCAAAAATGATATAGACAGCAACACACTGAGAGTAGGGGATTTCAACACCCCACTGTCAAAAATGGACAGATCTTCCAAACAAAACATTAATAAACATATCATGGCGCTGAATGACACACTGAATCAAAGAGACGTAACTGACATATATAGAACCTTACATCCCAAAGAAGAAAAATACACATTCTTTTCAAATGCTCATGGCAGTTTTTCAAAGATAGACCACATGATAGGACACAAAGCAAGCCTCAGCAAATTCAGGAAAATTGAAATAATGCCAAACTTTTTCTCAGACCACAAGGCCTTGAAACTCGAAATCAACCTCAAAGAGAAACTTCAAAAACTTGTAAACTCATGGAGACTAAACAGTAGACTATTAAACAATGAACGGGTCCATAAGGAGATAAGAGAAGAAATCAAAAAATTTCTGGAAACAAATGAAAATGAACAGACAACAGTCCAAAACCTATGGGACACAGCAAAGGCGGTCCTGGGAGGGAACTTCATAGCAATACAGGCTTACCTAAAACAGATAGAAACATTTCAAATAAAAGACCTAACACTACAACTTCAAGAACTGGAGAAACAACAACAAATAAATCCCAGAGCCAGGAGAAAGAAGGAAATAGTCAAGTTTAGAGCAGAACTGAATGACATAGAGATGAAAAGAACAATTCAGAGGATCAACCAATCCAGAAGCTGGTTCTTTGTAAAGAAAAATGAAATCGACAAACCTTTAAGCAGACTCATCAAGAAAAAAAGGGAGAGGACCCAAATTAATAATATCAGAAATGAAAGAGGAGAAATAACAACTGATACCACAGAAATACAAAGAAGTGTAAGAAACTACTATGAACAATTATATGCCAAGAAATTTGAAAATCTTGATGAAATGGACAAATTTTTAGAAAAGTATAATCTTCCAACAGGGAAGGAGGAAGAAACAGAAAGCTTGAAGAGACCAATAACAGCTGGGGAAATTGAAGCAGTAATCAAGAAACTCCCGGCACACAAAAGCCCAGGGCCGGACGGTTTCCCAGGAGAATTTTACAAAACATTTAAGGAAGAGCTAACCCCTGTCCTTCTCAGACTATTCCAAAAAATCCAAGAGGAGGGAAGACTCCCAGACTCCTTCTATGAGGCCAGCATCACCCTGATCCCAAAACCAGATAAAGACCCTACAAAGAAAGAAAACTACAGGCCTATTTCACTGATGAACATAGATGCTAAAATCCTCAACAAAATATTGGCAAACAACATCCAGCAATACATTAAAAAGATTATCTGCCACGATCAAGTGGGATTCATCCCAGGCATGCAGGGATGGTTCAATATACACACATCAGTAAACGTGATACATCACATAAATAAAAGAAAAGACAAAAACCATATGATCATCTCATAGATGCAGAAAAAGCATTCGATAAGGTACGGCACCCATTTATGATCAAAACACTCAGCAAAATGGGAATAAATGGGGCATTCCTCAACGTAATAAAGGCCATATATGAGAAACCTACAGCCAACATCATGCTCAACAGGCAAAAACTGAAAGCTTTCCCACTAAGATCGGGAACACGACAAGGATGTCTGCTTTCACCACTTCTTTTCAACATCGTATTGGAAGTCCTAGCCAGAGAAGTCAGACAAGAGAAAGAGATAAAAGGCATCCAAATAGGAAAGGAGGAAGTAAAGCTATCCTTGTTTGCAGATGACATGAGAGTGTACATAGAGAACTCTGTAGACTCTACCAAAAAACTCTTCAACCTAATAAGTGAATTTGGCAAAACAGCAGGATACAAAGTCAACATTCAGAAATCAAAGGCATTTTTGTACACCAGCAATGCAATAGTAGAAGAAGAAATCAGAAAAAAAAACCCACCATTCGATATAGCAAGAAGAAATATAAAGTACCTAGGAATAAATTTAACCAAAGACACAAAAGACCTGTATGCAGAAAACTATACAACATTGAAGAAAGAAATTAAGGAAGACAGAAATAAATGGAAGCATATACCGTGCTCATTGATTAGAAGAATTAATATCATGAAAATGTCCATACTACCCAAAGCAATTTATAGATTCAATGCAATCCCTATTAAGATACCAATGACATATTTCACAGAAATAGAATAGACATTTCAAAATTTATATGGAACCATAAATGACCCCGTTTGCTTCAGCAATTTTGAGAAAGAAACACAAAGTTGGAGGGATCACAATACTGGACATCAAACTCTACTACAAAGCCACTATACTCAAAACAATCTGGTACTGGCACAAGAACAGACCTATAGACCAGTGGAAGAGAATAGAAAGCCCAGAAAAAAGCCCAGGTCTCTATGGGCATCTAATATTTCACAAAGGGGGCAGAAGCATAAAATGGAGCCATAATAGCCTCTTCAAGAAATGGTGTTGGGAGAGCTGGACGGCTAGATGCAAACAATTGAAATTGGATCATCAGCTGACACCATACACAAAAATAAACTGAAGATGGATTAAAGACTTAAATATAAGTCACAACACCATCAAAGTCCTCGAGGAGAACATTGGCAGGAAACTCTCAGATATCCCATGCAGCAATTTTTTCACTGATATGTCTCCTAAAGCAAGGGACATAAAGGAAAGAATAAACAAGTGGGACCTCATCAAAATAAGAAGCTTCTGCACGGCGAAAGAAAACATCAGCAAAATGAAAAGGGAGCCAACCGTATGGGAAAATATATTTGCTAATGATACATCAGATAGAGGTTTGATCTCCAAGATATATAAAGAACTCACTCGACTCTACTCCAAGAAGACAAACGATCCAATCAAAAAATGGGCAAAGGACCTGGGCAGACACTTTTCCAAGGAGGAGATACAGAGGGCCCAGAGGCATTTGAAAGGATGCTCAGCATCACTAGCCATCAGAGAAATGCCGATCAAAACTACCATGAGGTACCACTTCACACCGGTCGGAATGGCCATCTTAAATGGATCCACAAACAACAGGTGCTGGTGAGGCTATGGAGAAAAGGGAACCCTAGTCCACTGTTAATGGCAATGCAGACTAGTGCAGCCACTGTTGAAAGCAGTGCGGAATTTCCTCAAAAAGCTGAAAATGGAACTGCCTTTGATCCAGTGATTCCCCTGCTCGGACTATACCCTAAGAACACCAAAACGCCAATACAAAAGAACCTATGCACCCCAATGTTCATAGCAGCACAATTTACAATAGCCAAGTGTTGGAAGCAACCTAAATGCCCATCAGTAGATGATTGGATCAAAAAGTTATGGTACATATACATAATGGTGTACTACACAGCAGAAACAAAAAAAGAACTACTAAACTTCGCGACAGCATGGATGGAACTGGAGAGCATCATGCTAAGTGAAATAAGCCAGGGGGTGGAAGACAAATACCGTATGATCTCACCTATAAGCGGAACCTAACCGAAAATACAGAGATGCAAGCGAAATAAGACCAGCAACACTGAAAGGAAAAGAAATTAGCAGAGACAAGAGGGAAGGAGGTAGCGGGGGCGGGGAAAATGAAAGGAAGGGGAAAGTCAAGGAACATATAGCAAGGACTCATGGACAAAACCAAAGGGGAAAATCTGAGGGAGGGAAGGAGGGAGAGGGCAAGGGAAAGTCGTGGGGGGTAGGCAGAGACATATGTATTTGAAAAAATAAATTAAAATAAAATTTAAAAAAAACCATGGTATAATTACAGAATGGAATACTATACAGTAGAAACAAAAAAAGAACTACTACCCTTGCAACAGTATTGATGGAACTGGAGAGCATTATGGTAAGTGAAATAAATCAGGGGGTGAAGACAAGTGTCATATTATCTCATGTATAAGTGGACCTAACCAATAAAACAAACAAACATGGAAAATATAACCAGCAATATTGAAAGAAAAAAGAAACTAACAGAATCAAGAGGGAAGGAGTTGGGGTAGGGGGCGAGTATAGGGAAGGGAAGGGTGAAGTCAAGGAGCATGTATAAAGGACCAATGGACAAAGCCAAAGTGGAGAGAGGCAAAGCCAGAGGTAAGGAGGTGGGGGAGGGGGGAGGGGGAAGTGGTGGTGGGAAGGTGGAGACAAATGTATTTGAACAAAAAAATAAAAATTAAAAAAAATAAAATAATATAAAAAGAGATAAGAAGACTTCTTTCAGATAGAATGACAACTCTGGCCATGACTAAGCTGAAGGGCAAGAGTCTTTTGCCCCTGATCTGTGTCCCCCAAGTGCTTCCCTGATGGCTCCTATGCAACTGTCCAGGGCCAAGCAAGGTGATGTGAGGGAGGAAGGGGCTGCGCCCCTGCCCGGGGGACTGGTTATATCTTCTCAGTGGCCTGTTTTCTCAAGGCCTCCATACTCAGCTGCAGCCTTGGGGCCCTCTTGCATGTTAGCAAAACTATAGTCCCTGAAACCAGGTGGGACAATTTCCAACAGCACCCAAATATATAAGGAAAATCTCAGAGGACATCAAGAAAAATACAGACAGCAACACAATTATAGTAATGCAGTTTAACACCCCACTGTCAACAATGGAGAGATCTTCCAAGCAAAATATTAACAAGGATATTGTGGCACTGAATGACACCCTAGATCAAATGCACTTAACTGATATATACAGAACATTCACCCGAAAGCAGCAAAATATACATTCTTTTCAAATGCACATGGAAAATTTTCAAGGATAGGCCACATGGTAAGAAGCAAAACAAGCCTCAACAAGTTCAAGAAAATTGAAATCATATCAAGTATCTTCTCATATCACAATGGCTTGAAACTAGAAACCAACCTAAAGGAAAAACCTCAAAAGTAATCAGATTCATGGAGACTGAATAATATGCTATTAAGCAATTAAAGGTTTAACAATGAGATCAAGGAACATATCAAAAACTTTCTGGAAACAAAAGGAAATGAACACACAAAGCTCAAGACCTATGGAAAAGAGCAAAGGCAGTCCTGAGATGGAAGTTCATAACAATACAGGCCTACCTTACAAGATAGAAACATTTGAAATTTCAAATATGCCACCCAGCTGTACAACTACAAGACCTGGAGGAACAACAGCAAACAAAGCCCAGAGTGAGAAGAAGGAAGGAAATAATCAAGATCAGAGCAGAATTAAATCACATAGAGTCTGAAATAACAATTCAAAGGATCAATAAATCCAGGAGCTGATTCTTTGAAAAGATAAAAAAATATATCAAAATGACCTTTAACAAGACTCATTAAGAAAAAAAAGAGGACCCAAATAAATAAAATCAGAAACAAAACAAGTTACAACAAATACAATTAAATACAAAGGATTGTATTAAATTACTATGAAAAACTATATGCCAAGAAATTTGGAAACCTGGGTGAAATATACAAATTTCTAGAAACACATAATCTTCCTAAACTGAACCAGAAAGAGGCCAGGAGCCTGAATAGATCAATAACTGCTAGTGAAATTAAAGAAGCAATCAAAAAACTCCCTGCACCTTAAAACCCTGAATTGGTAGCCTCACAGGAGAATTTTACGAAACATTTAGGGAAGTGCTAACTCCAATCCTGCTCAAACTACTCCAAAATATCCAGGAAGAGGGAAAACTCTCAAAGTCTTTTTATGAGGCCTGCATCATCATAATTGCACAAAGAGATAAAGACACAACAAAGAAACAGAAGTACAGGCCATCATCACTGATGAACATAGATGCTAAACTACAAAGTCAATATTCAGAAATCAAAGGCATTTTTGTACACCAGCAATGAAATACCAGAAAACAGAAGTCAGGAAAAATATCTGATTTACTGGAGCAAAAAGAAAAATATAGTACCTAGGAATAAACTTAACCAAGGAAGTAACCAGGTACAGCGTTCTGTACTCAGAAAGCTACAGAACACTGAAGAAGGAAATTAAAGGAGACACAAATGAATGGAAGTGTATAATGTGTTCATGAATTAGAAGAACTATCATCATTAAAATGTCCCTGCTACCCAGAACAATTTATAATTTCTACACAATCCCTACTAAAATACCAATTATGTATCTCACAGATATAGGACAAATATTTCAAAAATTCATATGAAGCCAAAAATAACCCCCAATAGCCTCAGCAATTTTGAAAAATAAGAACAAAGTAGGAGGGATCACAATACCTGATATCAAGGCCACTAATCAAAACATTCTGATACTGGCATAAGAACAAACACATAGGTCAATGGAAGAGAATAGAGAGCCTAGAAATAAACCCAAGTCTCTGTGGTCAATTAATATTTGCCAAAAGGGGCAGAAGCATAAAATAAAGTAAAAATATTCTCTTCAATAAATAGTGTTGGGAGATCTGGACACATACATGCAAAAAAAAAAAAAAATGAAACTAGACCACTAATTACACCATATACAAAAATAAACTCAAGATGTAAAAAAAACTTAAATATAAATTATGACATCTTAAAATTCCTAGAGGAGAACATAGTGAAATCTCAGCTATCCCATGCAGCAATATTTTCACCAGTATGTCCCCTAGAGCAAGGAATTTAAAGGAAAGAGTGAACACATGAGACTACATCAAATTAAAAACCTTATGCACAGCTAAAGAAAACATCAGGAAAATGAAAAAGAGACCAACAGTATGGGAGAATATATTTGCCAATGATACCTCAGACAGGGGTTTTATCTCCACAATATATAAAGAACTCACATGACTCCACTCCAGGAAGACAAACAATCCAGTTAAAAAATGGGCAAAGGACCTGAACAGACACTTCTCCACGGAGGACATACACAGGGCCCAGAGACATGAAAGGATGCTCATCATCACTAGCCATAGGAGCAATGAAAATTAAAACCACAATGAGATACCACTTCCCACTGGTCAGAATGGCCATCATAAACAAATTAACAAACAATGGGTGCTGGCGAGGTTGCAGAGAAAAGGGGACCCTAGTACCATGTTGTTGGGAATGCAGACTGGTGCCGCTGTGGAAGACAGTATGGAATTTCCTCAAAAAACTACAAATTGAAGTGCTTTTTGATCCAGCAATTCCAAAGAATTTCTGAGATTATATTCTAAAACTCCTGAAACACCAATTCAAAATAACCTGTGCACACCAGTGTTCATAGCAGCACTATTTACAATAGCCAAGAGCTGGAAACAACTTAAGTGCCAATCCATAAATGAGTGGATCAAAAAACTTCGGTATGTTTAAACAAAGAAATACTATGCACAGAAAGAAATAAGGAACTCCTACCATGGAAATAAAGAAAAACTGACAGTGACCCATAGAGGTTGTGGGGGAAATACAAGGGGAACGAAGGGGAACATGTACAAAAGACCCATGGACAAGAACAATGGGGTGTAGATTGTTTTAGGGAGCAGCTGTTGGATGTGGCAGGGGAGTCCAACAAGGGAAAAATGGGAACAATTGTTTAACTGAACAACAATTAAAGAAATAAATTAAAACAGAAACAAACAAAAAAAATCCCGCCTTGGCTGCTTTGGCTCAGAAGATTGAGTGGCAGCCTGAGAACCAAAGATTTGCTAGTTTAATTCCCAGTACTTGCCTGGGTTGCAGGCCAGGTCCACTGTTGAGTGGTGTGAAAGGCAATCATTCATTGATGTTTCTCTCCCTCTTCATTCCTCCCTTTCCCTCTCTAAAAGTAAATAAATTAAAAAAAGAAAAATACGTAAAAGAAAATAAAAGAATAATAAAAGACAAGAGAAAAAATAAGAAAAAAAGAAAAGAGAGGACATGAGAGATGGCAAAAAAAAATTATATAAATACTAGGAAAAGGAAACAAGGAAAATGGAATAAAAGAAAAAGAAAAAATAGCACTTCTGGCCAAGATGGAGGTGGAGGCCAATGTGCTTTTCCTCCTCGCACAACCAAAAGAAGGACAAATTTAAAAAACAAAAAAAGACCAGAACTGCCAGAAAATAGAAGTGTATGAAATTCCAGCAACCAAGGAGCTATAGGAGAATGTTTCATCCAGACCAGTAGGAGGGGCGGAGACTGGCAGCCAGAACAGAGAAGACTCATGGCAAGGCAGGCAGCTGTTGGACTGGGCGGTCCCACATGTGCATGAGGATAAACTAAAGGAACAGCTGGGGAGTGAGAAAGACCATGCAATTCAGGGTTCCGGTCCTGGGAAAAAAAGCCTCAAAACCTCTTAAGGTAAAAACCTGTGCTGGTTGCGGCAGCAGGAGAAACTCCCAACCTCACAGGAGAGTCCACCAGAGAGACCCATGGGGTCCTAGAACATACACAAATGCACCCACCCAGGAATCAGCACTAAAAGGGCCCAATTTCCTTGTGGATAGCAGGGGAAGTGGCTGAAAGCTGGCTGAGAGCCAAGCAAGAGGCATTGTTCCCTCTCGGACTCCTCCCTCACACACAGCATCACAGAGCAGAGACCTGGGTTTCTCTGCCTTGGCAAATACCTAGGCTCTCCCCCACCCATGGAAACAGGTGTGTTGAGACAAAGAAATAAGGCCCAAATGAAAGAAAAGATCAAAGTTCCAAAAATAGAACTAAGTGATGAACAGATAGCCAACCTATTAGATGCACAGTTCAAAACACCAAAACACTGGTAATATGGATGCTCACTGTATTGGTTGAGTATGGTCCCAAAATGGAGGGAAAAGCAAAGGCTATGCACAGTGAAATAAAGAAAAATATACAGGGAACAGTAAAGGGAAAGAAACTGGGACTCAAATCAATGATTAGGAGCAGAAGGAACAGATAAACATTACGCTGGAACAGTGAAGAAACAAGAATCCAAAATAATGAGGAGAGGCTTAGGAACCTCTGGGACAACTTTAAATGATCCAACATCTGAATCATGAGGATCATTACTTGAAAAAATAGTGAAGGAGAACTTCCCCAATCTGGCCAAGGAAATAGACTTCCAGGAGATCCAGGAAGCTCAGAGAGTCCCCAAGAAGTTGGCCCCAAGGAAGCATACACCAAGACACATCATAATTAACTTACCCAAGATTAAAGATAAGGAGAGAATCTTAAAAGCAGCAAGAGAAAAGGAAACAGCTATCAACAAAGGAGTTCCAATAAGACTGTCAGCTAATTTCTCAAAAGAAACCTTACAGGCAAGAAGGGGCTGGCAAGAAGTTTTCAAAGTCATGAAGATTCCTCTATCCAAGATTACTCTATCCAGGAAAGCTATAATTTAGAATGGAAGCACAGATAAACTGCTTCCCAGATAAGGTCAAGTTAAAGGATTTCATCATCACCAAGTCCTTATTATATGAAATGTTAAAGGGACTTATCTAAGAAAAAAAAGTCAAAATTATGAACAGTAAAATGACAACAAACTCACAGCTATCAACAACTGAACCTAAAAAAAAAAAAAAAAGCAAAGACAAACTAAGCAAACAACTAGAACAGAGACAGAATCCTAGAAATGGAGATCAGGGTAAGGGGGAAGAATGGGGGAAAATGTTCAGGGAATAAACAACACAAATAGTAGGTACAAAATAGACAGGGGGAGGTTAAGAATAGTATAGGAAATGGAGAAGCCAAAGAACTTATATGTACGACTCATGCACATGAACTAAGGAGATGGGGAATGCTGGTGGGCTGGTGGGATTGGGCAATGCAGGTGGAGGAGAATAAAAAGGTGGGGGAAAAAAAGAGCTGTAATAGCATAATCAATAAAATATATATTTAAAAATAAAATAAGGAATGGAACAAGAGAGAGAGGAAACATAAAAAGAAGAAAAAATGAAATAGAAAAGTAAAAATAAGAATAAAAAAGAAAAAGTTGTACTTCACCTTGGCCAGTTCCGATGCCTGCTGTAATCTCCCTTTCTATATGCCATGCATGAAGCTTGTGTCGTTTTGATGTTTTCCGAACCTGGCCACTTGGTGTGCTTGTTCCTGGCCTCCTAGGAGTTTCTCTGGTGTAAGCCAATGTCGGACATTGTCCACATCTGGCCCTTGACAACGTGTTTGAAGCTACAAATGATTCACTGTTCCCAGCTGCCTCTGCTGGGCTCTGCTGTTCACAGGAAGGACCAAGCTGTACTCCAAGGATGGCTTTTACCAGCATGGGAATCAGGGGTGGTTAAGCAAATGTCCCAAGATAATATGATCTGTCTTTGCCAGTCTTCACCTGTCAGCAAGCTACCACACTTAATTACTGAAAAGGTTCCGTCTCTGAAAGAGCCTCAAGTGGAATAGGGATGGTGGGGCCATTGGATCTCCCAGAAAGGGAAGTTGCCTTACAGATGTCAGGGAATATGATGGGTGTGTTCCCCCACCCTGAGCCACACATTTGAGTCTGTCTCAGATTTTTTTTTTCTTGACGTCAGGAGGGAGGAGTCCCTAGTAGTATGGCAGGTGGGGCCTCAAGAGCCCAGAAGTTGGCTCGGGTCTCTCATTTTGAATGTCTGCCCTCTGAGCTGCCCTCTTTTTCCCCACTGAACTGCAGTTAGCAGGCATATGGGGGACCTGGCTGGGCTGATTCAAAGAGTCTCCCATTGGGGGTGGTGTCTGCAACCTGTAGCAAAGGTGGAGGGAACTTCTTCTCCTTCCTTGTGGGGGCAGCATAGGCTGAACTTGCAGGGGAACTTGGCTCTGCTTTCCCATAATTTAGCCAGAGCGCAGAACTTGCACATCTAACTCCCAGACAGGAGCCTCCCCAGAAGAAACAGTCCCCCAAATCCAACTCTGTGTGGCTCCCTAACACTCCCACTCTGCCAAAGAAGAAGGGGTGCCCAAAATTAGTCTCTTTCATCATTCGAATTTCGTCATTTCCTCTATTTGCATGGTTTGTCACAGCAGAGTGGGGTCAAACTTCTCAGTTCCACCCAGAATGGGCCAAAAGTCTGGCTCCCCCATGCTGTCAAATTGAGCAGGACAGGCTGAAAATTCCAGTGCGGTGCCATGTCGCTGTGCCTAGGAACCCAGGGAGGACATTGCAGATGGAGCAGTTCAACAGGTCGGGGGGAGGGTCACTGTCTATGCGCTTGATTTGTGTGAGACCAAATCTCTTTCCTAAGCCGCACAGTTTAGTCACTAACGAGCTCTCTGCCCAAAGCTTTTCCAGAACAGTCACTGCTGGGTGTACCAACCAGACCCCTGTGCAGGACCTGATCATGGCAGCATGGCCTCTCTAGCAGTAATACACCACAGAGAATATTCCAGGCTGGTGCTGTGACATAGATGCGTTTCTTCCCTGGGATGGTGCAGTTGGAGTCTCCCAGTTTGACGGAATTCCCACTGATTCGCAATGCTACATGGGCTCCCAGTCCCATTTCTGCTGCTCTGGGTTGGGGATCCCTTCATGGGGTTTGATATCCCACACGCTTAGAGGAAAGTTTTGCAGCCACAATGTCACCCTTTTGCCGCTACTTGGTGAAGGGGCTCATCCTGTCCGTGTCCTTGCCCCTCCTACCAGTCTCCTTCTGGCTAACTTCTGTGCTCCTTTTAGATGATCTACACTTCAACTGGTTTTTCAAGTTTAGCTGCAAGTCCAGTCCAGAGCTGGGAGCAAGTGGACTGAGTATCCAGCTACTCTGCAGATCTTGGAACTCCTGTTCCAGCTTTCTTTACACAGCGTTACTGTGGTTTATCTTTTTTCCATCCTTGTCCTGTTAACCTTTTGAGTTAAATCTGAGGTGAATTTCCCCTAGGCAGCATATGATTGGGTTGTGCTTTTTTTAAAATCCAATCTGACACTCAGTGCCTCTTAATTGGGATGTTCAGATCATTTATATTTAATGATTGTTATGAACCTTCCATCTTGTGATTTGTTTCTCATTTGTTATTTGTTCCCTTCTCCTTTTTCCAACTGCTTTTATGAATCTATTTTATCTCCCTTTTTAGATTATTAACTATAACCTATTGTTAGTTTAATAGTTGTTTTAGGGCTTAGAGTTTGTATATTTCATTTATCACAGTGTCTGTTCAAGTGATATTACTTCACATAGAAGAAACTTATAGTAGTTTATTTTCATATACTTTTCTTCTCCTGGCCTTTGTGCTATTGTTTTCATACAATTTGCTTGTAAACTACATTGTTTTTATTTTTGTTTTAATAATAATTTATCTTTTGGTGAGGTTTAAATAATTTTTAAAAAGTCTAACATGTGTACCCTGTAACCTGTCTCTGGTGCTCTTCATTCCCTTTTGTGCATCCAGATTTCTATTTGTTATCCAGTTACACATATATTAAGCCTCTAGAGATTGCACTTCCACTCGCTAATATTGTACTTGAAAACTTTGTACATTTATTTTCTCTGTGTCTCAAAAAGCATCTGGCACACACTAGATGTTTTCTAATCAGATAGCATAGGGAAGAATTCCAACACAAACCCACATTCATTAATCTGATCCTCATGGTCTGTCACACACGCTATGTTATCATACTCTTACTCCATTCTCTTATCAGTCCGATCTTTTCTACAGCACATTCTCAGAAGTAACATCAAAAATCTCACACATACAATCACACATGGTCACAGAAATGCAGCATGCCCACCACAACAGAGAGTTTACATGGTTATGCTCATGGAAACACACACACATAATGACAGAACCAAAGAGTCATGCACCAACTCAGAAAACCACAGTCTGATGATAGAAACTTGTGGGTAGACAATAAACAAATAACAACTTAAAATATTAACACTATTGTCCTAAGTGAGTATAGAGTTATTATATATTAAGGAGCCATGTAGTGCCAGGCGAGAGGTGAGATTAGGGAAAACCTCTTTGGAAATGTGAGAGTTGTATCTGAATGAAGGGAGTAAGGGAAATTCGAAGATACCTGGCAGAAGCGCCATTTTAGGAAGAGCAGACACATTCACACTCACTATTACCAAATCACAAACAGTGGTTACACTTTTTACTTTGACCCCACTCTCCAGGCTGCAAGGTAAGTCGTTCCCTAAATAAGGATGCCCAAGAGGACCGGGGTACTGAAAGGAAGTATAATGCGCCTGTACACTGTAGTCCTCGTTCCTCCCACCTACCTACTTTATCCGGGTACCTTTACAAAATTCTAGGAACTCTCCCTTCTCCCGCTTTGTGTAGAAACACTCACTAGCACCACACACAGAACCGGCCCTCTGCAGCTAACCTGGGCTCTAAATTTTTCAGTTCAGGTCACCATGGGTTGTGGACCGAGCACTTGTGCCCCCGCACGTTAGACCTAGACGATCTAGCACGAAATTGAGCTCAGCCTCCGTTGCGGACCCAGGCCCGGAGCTAAGAGGAATAGGGACTTCTGGTCTCCTTTCAGAAGATCTGGGAGATGCTGGCGTGACAGAAATGGGAACAGAGGAGGTGGCGTTTCGAGCCCCTAGCGCCGGCGCAGTTGGACTCTGCAGCACCGCGGTTTTATTTTTTATTTTTCTAGGTTTGGACTACATTTCCCAGTGGACACCGCGTGCATTAGCCGAGCTCTTTTGTGTCCTTCGGAGAAGACTTTTCCCTTCTTTCTGGGCCTGCGGGGACTGGGTTCCATCAGATTCTTAAGGGCTGGAGGTGGGCCTTCGTAGAATTAGCCGAGCCTTGGGGGCGAGGACGGGTTTTTCCTGCAGTTCAGTTCTGCAGGTAGGGAGTGGGCTGAGGAGTGGCCCGTGAGTCACCGGGCCGCCAGCCCTCGACTCTCTCTGTGACATGGTCGCTGATATGGTGCTGTGTAAGACTGGCACTCGATATGCATGTATACATCGTATGTATGACCGTGGATGCAAGTCAGTGGTCAGTGGTTGGTGCCACATAGTGTGAGCCTGTGAGTAGGGGTGAAAGTGTATGTTCTCTCCCATTGTTCTAGTATCCTCGACCTCTTTGTGACTGGGTTATGTGAGTGAGGCCGTCGGTTGTAATACCCTGGTATTTGAGACCTGGGAGTATAGGAGAGGGTGGCTGTGGAGGTTGCGTACATACCCATGACCACTGACTGTGATGTGTGTGAAATGGTGGTTGACGCTGTAGTTTTTAAGAATCTGTATCTACAGAAGATTGAGTGAGACTGTGCCACTACTGCTCTCTTGAAGAGGACTGTGGCGTCAAGAGGACCCTATATTTGATATTGGTACTCTCACTTATGAGTTGTGTTGTCTTTACATAAATGGTTATATACATTACTCGGAGTTTTTATTTGTGAAATCTAGAAAATTAATTGTTAAAATAATAAATTAGGAAGTGATTTAGGCATGGATTAAATTGTATGCAAATTCCCAGGTTTCCATTATGCTTTCTCTTTATTGGAGAGGATCCTCCTCTCTTACCAGGAGGAGAGAAGCTGCAAACTTCTAGACTGGTTATTCTGGATGCTTCAGGGAAAACCTAGTTTCTCATGTTTCTTTCCCATCTCATTCATCTAAGGACACTATTTCCCAAGAGAAGAGCCAAGAGGAGGAACGAATGGCTCTTGGACTTCTTAAAGCCATGTACCAGGTGAGTTGGTGTTTTCTCTTTCTTAAACTATTTTCCTGCTTTTTAAAATAAGCAAATATTAATTTTCCGTTTGCTGAAACTTCTTCTGAGTAACCAATTATGTTACTTCTTAAAACTCTCCAATGAATTCCCACCTATTCAGGATAAAGGCCTTGGCTTGCAAGGTCCTATATAATCTGGTCCTTGACTATTATCCTTCTGACCTCATCTAATTTTTCTCATCCTATCTGTAACTTACTCTGTTTTAGCCATACAAGCTTCCTTGTAATGAGTTGGATATATTCTTAGTCATGGCCTTACACTTGCTGTTTCCTCTGCTTGGAATGCTGTTCCCACAGATAGAGACCAACGTCATTCTAGTCTCTGCCCAAACATTTATTTATTTATTCAACGCATTTTTATTAAGCATCTATTAACTCAGAGGGTTTAGTCCTTCGTTCTCTTCTGTGCTCTGTCTACAATAACTCCTTTGGTGATCTTATTCTGTCTCACAGCTTTAAATGCCATCTATATGCCAATAATTACCAAATTGTATACAGCCCAGACCTCTCTCCTATAATCCAGACTTGTATATTCAACTGCCTACACAGTATCTTCATTTAATTTTGTAATAGAAACCTCAAACTCAGACATCTCAAGCTGAGTGAAATGATCCTATGAAGTTTTAAGGCATGGGAATCACATGATCTGATTCTCATTTTAATAGGATCACTCTGGCTACTACTAAGAATAAACCTAATGGGACAAAATAGAAACTAGGAAACATACATATTCCCTATCTCAGGTGCTCAAGCTAGAAGACTTCCATGAGGAAGTTAGGTTTGTTCTACTTTCAAAAGATTACCAGTCCTGGCCTGGTTGCTTAGTTGCTTGGGGCATTGTTCCATATACCAAAAGATTGCAGGTTTGATCCTTAGCCAGGGCACATGCCTAGGTTGCAGGTTAGATTGCTGGTGGGGACATGTATACGAGGCAACTGATTGATGTCTCTCTCTCACATCAGTGTTTCTCACATCAATGTTTCTCTCTTTTCCTTCATCTTTCTCTGAAATCAATAAATATATCCTCAGATTAATGTTTTAAAAAGATATCCAGAATCTGACCAATTTTTAATACCAAATTTTTTTTTTCTGTTCGAATCATTATTTTTCACTTAGATCATTCCTATACTCTCTTAACTTGTCTCCTTAGTTCCACCTTTACTCTCTTCTAGTCTATTCCCAACAGAGCAGCCAAAACGATCCTAGTACACAGGTCATATTATATCATTCCTCTTCATGGTGGGGATAGAAATAATAAAAAGTGTAGAAAGTTTTTTAAGATAGTTTAGCTGTAATCAAAAAAGAAATAGGTGGTGACTGAAGGAGAAATTGTGGTGGAGAGTTTTTTAAAGATGACTATGCGTCTTAGGGTGATGTTGATTCAGTCAAAATGGAAATTTGAAGGTGAAGAGAAGAGAGAAGGGAATTGCTGGAACACTATACGTGAGTAGGTCAGAGGAACTGGGGTTTAATGTACAGTGGAGAGGATGGTCTTTGCTAGGAATGCAGGCTGTTCATTTATAGTAATAGGAGCAAGTTAGAGTATATGGACATGGTACAGGTAGATGTGTAGATGCTGTGGGAGTTTGTGGAAATTCTTTTAGAATTTTTTTTTTATTTTTGTGAAACAGAAAGTAAGATCACCAACTAAGAGTAAGGATGGTAGAGGAGGTATTAGAGATTTGAGGATGGGAAACTAACTATCAAATGATCATTTAGGAGAGTGGTGGAATGAATGGATTTGAAAAATATATTGTATAGGTAGCATTTTGGTCCACTTGAAGTTAATGTTCATGAATTGAAAGAGACAAATTAGCACAGTGGGTATGATTTTCTCCAGTAAAGTTCAGCTGTGTAGAGTATAGAAACTAAGCTGATGCCAAGACATGGCTGTGGTTTAACCAGGTGAATACAGTTAGGTGAGAGAAGAGCAGGAAAGTTGAGGGTATATGCATGAGGTGATTATAGCAAATGGTTGTGCTAGGAAATGAGAGTATGAAGGGGTGAAGAGCAATGAAAACACTGCAAGATCAATGATCTGTAGGTTCTATTTGGGTGAAATAATTATCCTGATGGGACACAATAGGGCAAAAGTTGGAATATAGAAGGTGCAAGTCAGAGTAGGAGAGTTGAGGGTATGGAGGGTTTGGTACTTATTGGTAATGACAAGGTCTGGGGCATTATAATGGAAGTGAATTACTGTAGAAGTATGAAAGATAACATTATTGGAAGAGAGGGGGAGTTGAAGAACTGAGAGTCCAGGTTGTTGGGAGGATTATTTATATGAATAATTCAAATAACTAAGGATTATAACAGGAATAGCATTGGAGAGAGTAACAGTGGGCCATGTGTTCAAAGAATGACAGAGAATTGGTATCTACCAGGAATTGGTAGATAACTAAAACCATGGAGGACAGTGTAATTGATATAGTGTGATTTCATGAGACATAAAAATAGGTGTTTAATAAGGAGAAGGGAGGAAGGGAATGGTCTGGATATAAGTATAAAGTTCAAAGAGGTCACCCACTTCACTTTCAGGTGCTATAGTACAAGGGATGTGGGAAATCAGAGTTACCACATGATAGGAATTAAAGGAAAGAAGTCTTCTCAGCTGGGAGTCATGTTTCTGTAAGGGCATCATGGTGAAGAGAACTGTGATTATGCTTCAGACTGGTTTGATTATAATTACGAATGGATTTTGAAACCAATTATTATGTTCATTTTTTAGAGGCCAAATATTTTATAATTAGAATTTAAGCTCCTTCTATGGACATTGTAATTATTTTCACTGACTGTATGAAGTCAAAGGATAAGTGAAAAAATGTGTATGTCATATACAAAAATATTTATACATTTATTATATGTATTTATATATGCTAAAAAAATTTTTTTGAAAGCATATATACCATATGAACCAAACTCTGAACAGGAACATTTCTGCAACATATGAGATATGTTATTGCAAAAACAAAGAGGAAGAAATTCACAAACTACTTCATATAATTAAATAAGAAAAGAGATTACTCAGTGTTGCAAAACACTTTAAAAATTTATATTTGGTGTAGGCAACTTCTTTTTAAATCACAACAAAATTGTATCAAGTGACCAATAATGAAATCTTTTCTTGCCATGACAGATTTACCCTTTTCAATTTTGTAAAAAAAATCAACAAATTTTATACATATATACACACACACAGACATATAACATATGTTAGTTTCATCAGCAAGTGGTCACATTACAGAAATCTGGAATCCAACTGAATCACAGCATGGCTTGCACGTTTTTAAGAACTTTTCCAAGCCCACTTAGGCAGAAGTAGTGTTGTGAGTGGGATACACATTTAATCCAGGTACTCCGGCTTGAAGTATTCGAATTTTAATGGAGTTGGTGACTGGCTTGGTCTAGCACTTTTTTTAGAGATATAGCAAACACTTTCCAGTCTCACTTGTAATCTTCTTACAGCCTCTTGAACTTTTCAAACAATTCATTTATTAATTCAGTTTATTCAGTGAATGTTTGAATATCTCATGTGTGCCAGATACTGTTTTGTAACTGGGAATAGTGCAGTAACCAAAACAAAAGCATACTTTACCCTCCTGGAAATTATATTGTAGTGTGGGGGGACAGACAATAAATAACAAAAAAATTAAGTGCCATAGAGGAAAATAACCACAGTTAGGGGAATAGAAAACTGGGGCAAGAGCATTGCTATTTTTATGGAGATGATCCAAAAAGTACAAAAACCCTGAGGGGGCCAACATGCTTAATGTATTTGAGGATGTAATATCACTAAGGGACCATGTGGCTTTTACTTCATTTATTTCATTTCAGGAGTTGGTGACCTTCAGGGATGTGGCCATAGACTTCTCCCAAGAGGAGTGGGATTGTCTAAATCCTTCTCAAAGGCATCTGTATAGTAATGTAATGTTGGAGAACTACAGGATCTTGGTATCACTGGGTAAGAATATCTTGCAGAATCAAACTTCCCTTCATAAGGGACTCTTTGCTTCCACCATTATGACTTTTTTGGATAGCATCTGCAGTGCTTGGCCAAATGCGTGTTGCCTGTACCAAATAATGGTTTAATATTTGTGGAATTGACCTGGGCCAGAAGGTTCAGCTTCCCTATCTTTTGAATACATGTCATTAATACATTATTCTCTGGTTTACTGTTAAGTCCCCTCTTGCCTGATGATCAAAGGATTAGATGTGAGTTCTGGGATATCCACGGTATAACCAAATTCTTTTTCTTTTTATATATGCAGGACTTTGTTTTCCTAAGCCAAGCGTGATATTATTGTTGGAACAAGGGAAAGAGCCATGGATGGTGAAGAGAGAGCTGGCAAAAGGCTCATGCTCAGGTCAGTGAAGAAGAAATAGATAGGCAAAAAACCTTTGCAGGGGACAGGTCAGCTTGACTCAAAGGTTTTGCCTCTTCACTTTTCTTTGTTGGCATGTTCTCAAATGCTTTAAGTCTTAGTAGGAACTCAGGGTTTTTTAGGGTGTTCTCTCAAACTTGTTATTCATAGCTGTTTCTCCTTTAACACTTTGCCTCCTTCTTTCTAATAATTCACGTATCTATTCTTTGAATCCCAATTGCTCACCAGGTTCATAAGCCTTTTTCACTCCTTAAAAAAAAAATCTTTCCCTAATCTGATAAACTTTTGAGCTTCACAGCTCTAAATAATGTACAAGGTTCAAATTCCGACATGTGCAGTGAAATTTGGGGCAAGTTACTAACCTCTCTGTGTTCTTTTCTTGTCATCTGAAAAATGGGGTAATACTTTTAAAGTGCTTTGAACAGTCCCTATCTGATATTATGAATGCAAGAGCTGTTAGCTGCTGTTAGTAGTACTAGTACACCTCCAAATGCCACATTTTTCTCTTAATAGTAGTTTATTTTTCCTTTAATCAACATTTATTGAAATTTTACTTTAAACAAGGTACTTGCAAGATGCTAGAATGTTATACACATATAAATAAACAATTGGTAGGCTCGCTATAAATGGAATATATGAAGAGAAAGTTGTAGCTATAAATGGAATATATGAAGAGAAAGTTGACATAAATGGGAAACTCACAGAAAAAGGTGAGAGGCAGAGGAGTTTGGGTAACTGGGAAGATGATTGTCTTTAGCCAAAACACTGTTATAAACTAGAAACATTTGAGGGAGAAGGTAATAAGAGATTATCTTTGTGGCATATGAAGGATTTTCATATAGACATAGGAAACATTGAGGTAAAATGGAGGACTGAAGTTTAGAAGAAAATCAGGGTCTTTGTAAACATCTCTGTCAGTATCACTCCCCAACTCAGCTACCACTACCTCTTCCCAATCTTTTATATCCTTGTTCAGTTTCGTCAGAAAAAATTTTTTGATGTACAATCATAGTGTCAAATATATATGATTAAATTTTATTAAATAACTTTCACACAAATAAATATGTTAGCATATATATGTATTTTAAATAATAATCAAATAAAAGCCCATATACCTACTTCTTAGTGTAAGAAATAGAAAATTGTCAATGCCATTTTAGGCCCTTTAGGGCCCCTGCCTAATGATATACCATTTCCTATCCGTGGTTCATCCCCACCCCTCATTGAGGTAACCATTATCCTACAGTTTTGCTTATCATTGCTTGGCTTTTCTCTGTAATTGTATCATATATCCATAGTTTCAGCTTTTTATGCATGGAAATATATTGTGTATGTAATTCTGACTTTTCAACAGAAAATTGTGTTCCTGAGAATTCGTTCATGTTGATTTTAATAGCTGTAGTTCATTGAATAGTTTTTTGTCCTGAAATGTAATGTATTCCATTAAGTAGACCACACTTTATCCATTGAAGGTCATTTGAATTGTCTTAGTTTTATGCTATTGTAAATATTATTGCTATGAACCTTACTCTTACTATGTGATTGCTGATGCACGTATGCTGCAGTTCATTTAGAGGATATAGTCAAGAATTTACTAGATAATGCTATTTTATTTTCCAAAGTGCTTGTACCAACTCACATATCTAATAGCTGTGTATCAGATTCATTATTGCTCCATACTAGGAATAGACAAATTTAAAAAATTTTTGGCTAACCTGCTGGGTGTGAAATGTTATCTTCTTATGCTTGTAGCCAGAATTCCCTTGATTACTAAAGACATTGAGCATATTTCCTTTTGTAAAATTGTTTTAAAATATTTATTTATTTATTTATTTTTAGAGAAAGGGGAAGGGAAGGAGAAGGAGAGGGAGAGAAATATCGATATGAGAGAAACATCAGTTGGTTGGTTGCCTCTCATACTCACCCCAACCAGGGACTGAACCCACAACTAAAGCACGTGACCTGACTGAGAATTGAACCAGAGGCCTTTTGCTTTGTGGGACGAT
The DNA here is from genome assembly GCF_021234165.1 of Pteronotus mesoamericanus. NCBI lineage: Eukaryota > Metazoa > Chordata > Mammalia > Chiroptera > Mormoopidae > Pteronotus > Pteronotus mesoamericanus. The sequence continues at coordinate 7,875,790 of NW_026555307.1, forward strand.
GCCCAGCCATCTGAGCAACACTAATCAGGGCGAGCACATTTTCATATTTATAATGGCCATTTGCATTTCCTCTTTTGTGAGGTACCTGTTCAAGTCTTTTGCCCGTTTTTAGAAAGGCTGTTTTTTATTTGTGATTTATATTTATAGTTGTAGTTTATATTTTTGATATTTTTAAGAAACTTTTCTGAATTCCAAAGTCATATATACTCTCAAATTGTCTTCTAAAGATTTTCCTTTTATATTTAGGGCCATAATACAACTGAATTTAATTTTCGATATTGAAATAAATTTAATTTTAGTGCCTTTTGGGAAACCAAATGTGCTAGATAGTTATTGAATAAATGAGCCCTTTTGCTCACTGTTCTGAATGTTACTTCTTACTATATCAGGTTATAGTGTATTTATGGGTCTGATTTTGAGCTCTACTCCTCCATTTCTCTATTTCCTTATGCCCAGTTTGTCTTATTTAAAATACTTTATTATAAGGCTGAATATCTGTTAGGGAAAGTCCATATACCTTGTTTATGTTCTTTAGAATCTTTTGTTTGCTCTTTGGCCATCTAAATAAAGTTTAGGGTCATCTCATTGATTTCTACCAGAAAACAATAAAGAAGTATTGGCTTTTGATTCATTAATTTATTTATTTTAAATATCAATTAAATTTTTTCCTAGTTGTAAATATGGCTTTTCTCTTCATTTATTTAGGTTTTTAAATTTCCTTCAATATGTTTTATAATTTTCTTTATCCAGACCATGCACATCTTCTCTTAAAATAAATTTCTAGGCATATATGTTTTGTTACTATATTAAATGTTGCCTACATTTTCTCTTTGTTATTCATATGCAAAAATGAAGTTAAGTTTTATACATTGACCTTATAACCAACAATGTTGCTAAGCTGTCCTACTAATGATAATAAGTTTTAGATTTCTTTGGATTTTTTTCTGTGAGCAGGTAAATCTGTGAATAATGGCAGTTTCTTCACTTTAAATTCTTACGCCTTAATTTCTTTTTTCTGTTGCCCTGTTTTCAGTCTTCACTATGGTATAAACTGAAGGAGTGATAGCAGGCATTCTTGTCAACTTCTGGTCTCAATGAGAGTGCTTTAATATTTTCTTATTAATAATTCTGATGTTTGAAGGTTTTTAGTAGACACCCTTTCAGTTCTATTTACTAGTTTTGATTGTGGAAAGCATTTGAGTTTTAAGACATGTTTTTCTGTATTTATAGATGATTAGATGGTTTTTTAGTTTTTCATGTGTTAATGTGGTGAGTTGTATATTACATTTCTAATATTCAACAAGTAGTATATTCCTGATACAAACCCATCTTTATATCTTTTCTGTTCACTGCTAGTTTCTATTGAGCAATATTTTCTTTAGGTTTTTTACATCTGTGTTTATTGGTGAGGTTATCTTTAAATTTTTCCTTCATATATTCTTCTTTTCATATTTTGGAATCAATATTGCCCTAGTCTCTTAAAATCTGTCAATGAGTATTCCCCTTTTTCTTCCTTAGAAGAATTTGTGTAAATGAAAATTATTTGTTTTTTTAATGTTTTGTAGAACTTTGTTTATCTTGGCCTGGAATGTGCGTGTGTGTATGTGAGAGAGAAAAGAATTTAAATTGATATGCTATCTTCTTATGCTAATTATACTAATTTCTTATGCTAAGAAAATAAAAAATTTCTCTTGCAGTCATGGAGTTACTGTATTTTTATCTAAGAATTTATACTTATATAAGTTTTTAGGTTTATTAGATGAAGTTGTCTGTTATTTTCTAAAGTTGGTAGCATATGTAATTATGGCTTAGTTTTTCCTTCCCAAAAATGAAGAGATGAATCTTTACAGAGATGTTATCAGTTTTCCAGTGTTTTCAGACATTTTTTTTCATTTTACTAATCCTTTCTAACTTAGGTTTCTTCAAATTTCATGAATTTATCCTCTTTATTATTTTATTCCTCCTACATTTATTTATTCTATCCTTTTTTAACTTTTAAGTTGATAATTCATTGTTTTTGAGGCTTTTTCTTTTCTATTTTAAGTATTTAAGGCTATATTAGTAATATATCCTGCATGTTTTCATATGTAGTTTTTGTTATCTATATATCTAAGCATTTTCTAATTTTCACTGATTTCTTCTTTTTAACCAATGAATTATTTGGGAGTTTTAAATTCCCAATTTAAGATTTTTGTTTGGTTTAATTACACTGTAGTTAGAAAATGTATTCTGATTAATATGCATTAACTGAAATTTTTTGAAACTTTATGTCCTAGGGATTTTGTAAATATTCAATGTTTCCTTGAAAAATAATGTCTATTTCCTGTTTGTTGAGTACAGCATTTGATCATTGGATTAGCTCATTCATTTTGGTGACCAAATCTTCTGTATCATTATTTATTTATTTTTTTAAAAATTCTTATTGAGCAAATAATTATGGGGAGACATATGTTACAAACTTCTTCTCTGATGGTGAATATATAAATTTTCTTTGTAATTGAGACAACTGGTTCTATGTATTTTGAAAATATTTTTTTAGGTCTTATGGTTTTGGAATTGTTTATCTTTCTGATGAATTCTGTCTTGTATTATTGTTGCCCTCTTTAAATCTAGCAATGAATTTTCCCTTAACTATTTTATAGTTAGAGAAAAGACATTTTCTCTAACTATAGAATATAGAAAATATAGAAAAATAAAAGACATTTTCTATATTTTAACAACATTCTAAGTTCTTTTTTCTGACCAATCCAAGTTTATCATTATTACTAGTCTGTTGTACTGCTTGACAGGGATCCCATACACTCAATGAGAGTGTATCTGCACTTTTTGATAATGTGATAGACTAAATATAATATCACAATGTATTTCCCAACTTACATACTTCCAAATATATAATGTTGATATTGTTACATGCATTTATTACCCAGTTGCTTTTTAAGTGGTCTCTTCATATCAATTACCTATTTTGGATTATTTGTAGTTTTTATTTGCAAGGTCTGTTTTCTTACTAAGAATTTTATTCTTTTGTATTATGTTGAAACAGATTTAATATGTTAAATATTTATGATAAAAACACATGTGGCAAAATGGACTCTTTTAACCATTTTTAAGTGTGTAGTTCAAGTAGCATTCATATTATTATGCTGCCATCACCAGCATCCTTCCACAGAACTCTTTTTATTTTGTCAAACTGAAACACTGTACCCATGAAATAATAATTCCTCATTCTCCCCATCTCTAGCCCCTGGCAACCACCATTGTACTTTCTCTCTATGATTTAAATAGTCTAGGTGCCTCATATAATTGGAATCATATAGTGTTTGTCTTTTTGTGACTGGCTTATTCACTTAAGATAAAGTTCTAAAGGTTCATCCATGTGGTAGCATGTGTCATAATTTCCTCCTTTTTAAAAGCTGAAAAATATTCTGTTACATGTATATGCCACATTTGTTTTATTCCTCCAACAATTAACACTTTAGTTGCTTCTGTATTTATGGTTAGTGTGAATAACGCTGCCATGAAGATGGGTGTACAAATATGTATTTGAGACCTAACTTTCAAATCTTTTGAGGATATACTCAAAAGTGGAATTGTTGGATTTTATTGTAATTCTATATTAAATTTTTTTTGTGGAGGAAAAGAAATCAACAGAGACAAGAGGGAAGGGGGGGCAGGGAAAGGGAAGGGAAGGGGAAAGTCAAGGAACATATAGCAAGGACTCATGGACAAAACCAAAGGGGAAGAGCTGAGGGAGGGAAGGTGGGAGGGGGCAAGGGAAAGAGGGGGGGGAAGGCAGAGACAAATGTATTTAAAAAGTAAATAAATTAATTTAAAAAAAAAAAAGAAAAAAATACACACACACACAAAAAATTTTTTTTGTGGAACTACCATACTGTTTTTCACAGCAGCTATACCATTTTACATTTCTTCCAACAGTGCACAAGAGTTTCAATTTCTTCACATTTCCTCCAGAACCTGTTATTTTCTTTTTTAAAAAACAGTAGCCATCCTAATGGGTATGAAATAGTATCTCATGGTTTTGATTTGCATTTTCCTAATGGTAAGTGATGTTGAGTATCTTTTCATGTGGTTGTTGGCCATGTGCATATCTTTGGATAAATGTCTACTCAAGTCCTTTGCTTTTTTTATTGTGTTCTTGTTAAGTTTTAGGAGTTCTTTATCCTGGTTTTTAACTCCTTTTCAGATATGAGGTTTGCAAATATTTTCTTCCATTCCATGGGTTGCTTTTTTTTCACTCTGTTGATTGTGCCCTTAAATGCACAAAATGTTAAATAAATTTCATGTAGTTCAATTTGTGTACTTTTTTGTTGCATGCTTTTGGTAGTATAATCAAGAAATCATTCTCAAATCCAGTGCTATCTTTATGCCAGTAGCATATTGTTTTGATTACTGTACCTTTGTATTAAGTTTTGAAATCAGGAAGTGTTCTTTTTCAAGATTTTTTTTTGTTTTTTGTTTTTGGCTATCCAAGGTCCTTTGAGATTCCAAATGGATTTTAGGATTGATTTTTCTATTTCTGGAAAAAGTGTCTTTGGAATTTTTTTAAATTAATTAATTTATTTTTTCAAATATATTTGGCTCTGCCTTCCCCCCACCACTTTCCCCTGCCTCCCCCCAATCTTTCCCCACTTTGGCTTGGTCCATGAGTCCTTGCTATATGTTCCTTGACTTGCCCCTTCCCTTCCTTTTCCCCCACCCACCCCTCCCTCCTTCTCTCTTGTCTCTGTTGGTTTATTTTTTCTTTCGGTGTTGCTGGTCTTATTTTCCTAACATCTTTGTTTTGTTGGTTAGGAATTTTGATAGGGATTATAATTAATCTATAAATAGCTTTAAGTAGAAGGGACAGCTGAACAATGTTAACTCTTCTAATCCATGATCACAGTATGCCTCCATTTATTTATGTCTTCTTTAATTTCAGCAATGTTTTCTACTTTTCATTTTATGTCTTTCTCTTCCATGATTAATCTCTAAGTATTTTATTCATTTTGATGCTATTGCAAAATGGAATTGTTTTCTGCATTTTAATTTTCTTTTTAGATTGCATACTGTTAGTCTGTAGAAATACAACTAATTAGTGTGTATTTACTTTATATCCTGCTACTTTGCTAAATTTGTTTATTGATTCTAACAAGGTTTTTTTTGGTGCAGTCTTTAAGGGTTTCTATGTATAAGAACATATCATCTACAGACAATTTTATTTCTTTCTTTCTAATTTGGATGTTTTAAATATCTTTTTCTTGCCTAATTGCTGTGGCTAGAACATCTGATACTACACTGATTAGAAGTAGTGAAAGTAGGTGTCCCCTATCTTGTTCTTGATTTTACAGGAAAGCTTTTAATCTTTTACCATTGAATATGATGTTCATATTCATAGCTGTGGGCTTGTCATATATAGCTTTTATTATGTTGTAGTTTCCTTCTATTCCTAGTTTGTCGAGTCTTTTTTAATCATTAAACAGTGTTAAATTTTGTCAAATCCTGTTTCCACATTAGTTAAATGAGCATGTGGTTATTTTTTCCCCTGCATTCTGTTAATGTGGTGACTGCATTGATTTTTCTTGAACCATTCTTGCATTCCAGAAATAAATCCCACTTTGTTATGCTGTATAATCTTTATAATATGCTATTGAAGTCAGTTTGCTCATATTTTATTGTGGATATTTTCATCAGTATTCATGAAAGATATTGGTCTGTAATTTTCTTATAGTGTCTTAGTTTAGTTTTGGTATCAGGGTAATGTTGGCCTCAGAATGGGTTTGGAAGTCTTCCCTCTTCTTCAATTTTTAGAAGCGTTTGAGGGAGGATGTGTGTTAAGTCTTTAAATGTATGATATAAGTCCCCACTGACACCATCTGGTTCTAGGCTTCTCTTTGTTGGAAGGTTTTTTGATTACTGATTCAATCACCTTACTAGTCATGGGCCTGTTAACATTTTCTTTTTCTGTATGATTCACTCTTGGTAAGTTATAAGTTTCTTAGAATTTCTCCATTTTATCTAGTTTATTTAATTTGTTGGTATCAGTGTTTAGAGTACAATTGACTATTGGACAACATGGGCATTAAAGGTACCAACCACTCACAGTCAGAAATCTATGTATAACTTTTGACTCCCCCAAAACTTAACTACTAATAGCCTACTTTTGACCAGAAGACTTACCAATACCAAGACTTATATGTGATATGTATTATATACTATATTTTTACAATAAAGTATGCTAGAGAAAACACAATGTTAAGAATAAGGGAGAGAAAATACATTTACAATATTTATTGAAAAAAAATTGCATATAAGTGAACCCATACAGTTTAAACCCAGGGTCAGCTGTATTTTTCTTATAATCCTTTTTATTTCTGTAAAAGTGATAGTAATGTTCCTTTTCTTATTTCTGATTTTAGTTGAGTATTTTTTTTTCTTAGTCAATCTAACCAATGGTCTGTCACTTTTGTATCCTTTTAAAGAAACAACTCTTGGTTTTGTTAATTCTCCCTATTATTTTTCTATTCTTTTTTTGTTTATCTCTGCTTGAATCTTTATTGTTTTCTTTTTCTAGTTTTGGGCTTAGTTTGCTCTTTTTCTCATTTGTTAGGATGTAAAGTTCTATTGTTGATTTGGGATTATTTTTAAGTATATTTTATTGATTATGCTGTTATACTTGTCCCGTTTTTATCTCATCTTTATCTCCCTCCACCCCGCACCACTCGTCTCTCCAGCATCCTCCCCCTTAGTTCATGTCCATGGGTCATATATATATAAGGTCTTTGGATTCTCCATTCTCTATACTATTCTTAACCTCCCTGTCTATTTTGTACCTACTGTTTATGCTTCTTATTCCCTGTACCTTTTCCCCCCCATTCTCCCCCAACCATGCCCACTTATAACCCTCCATGTGGTCTCCATTTCTGTAGTTCTGTTCCTGTTCTAGTTGTTTGCTTAGTTTGTTTTTGTTTTGTTTAGGTTCAGTTGTTGATAGTTGTGAGTTTGTTGTCATTTTACTGTTCATAGTTTTGATATTCTTTTTCTTAGATAAGTCCCTTTAATGTTTCATATAATAAGGGCCTGGTGATGATGAACTTTAACTTTACCTTATCTGGGAAGCACTTTGTCTGCCTTTCTACTTTAAATGATAGCTTTACTGGATAGAGTATTCTTGGCTGTAGTTCCTTGCCTTTCATGACTTGGAATACTTCTTTTCAGCCCCTTCTTCCCTGTAAGGTTTCTTTTGAGAAATCAGCTGGTAGTCTTATGGGAACTCATTTATAGGTAACTGTCTTCTTTTCTCTTACTGCTTTTAAGATTCTCTCCTTATCTTTAATCTTGGGTAATTTAATTATGATGTGTCCTCCTTGGGTCCAACTTCTTTGGGATTCTCTGAGCTACCTGGACTTGCATGTCTATTTCCTTGGCCAGATTGGGGAAGTTTTTCTTCACTATTTTTTAAAATAACTTTTAATTACTTGTTCTTCCACTTCTCCTTCTGGCACCCCGATTCAGATGTTTGAATGCTTAAAGTTGTCCCAGAGGTTCCTAAATCCCTCCTCAATGTTTTGAATTCTTGTTTCTTCATTCTGTTCTGATTGAATGTTTATTTCTTCCTTTTGTTCCAAATGGTTGATTTGAGTCCCAGTTTCCTTCCCTTCACTGTTTCCCTATATATTTTTGTTTATTTCACTTTGTATAGCCTTCACTACTTCTTTTATTTTGCATCTGTACTCAATCATTTCCGTAAGTGTCCTGATTACCAATGTTTTGAACTCTGCATCTGATAGGTTGTCTATCTCCTTGTCCCTTAATTCTGTTTCTGGATCTTTGATCTGTTGTTTCATTTGGGCCATATTTCTTTGTCTGTGCACGCCTGTTATGTTGTAAGGGGTGGAGCCTTAGGTATTCTCCAGAACAGGGCAACTGCACTTCACTGCATTGTGGCTCTGTATGTGGGGGAGGGGTCAGAGAGGGAAAATTGTTGCTTGCTTGGCTCTTGTCACATTTTTAGTCACTTTCCCCACAACTCACAAGCGAATTGGGCCCTTCTGGTGCTGTTTCCTGGGTGAGTGGGTTTGTGTAGGTTCTAGGACCCTATGGGTCCCTCCAATGGACTCTCCTGTGAGACAGGGAGTTTCTCTTGCTGCCACAACTCCCCCTGGTTTTACAACCAGAGGTTTTGAAGCTTTATTTCCCTGCACTGGAACCCTGTGTTGTGCAGTCTGTCTCACTCCCCAGTTATGTCTCCCGGTTTTTCTGCACACAAATGTGGAAACACCCAGTCAACCAGCCACTGCCTCATCCACCCTGCCACATGTCTTCTCTGCCCCTGCTGCCCATCTCCACCCCTCCTACAAGTCTGGGTGAATGTTTGTTCTTTAACTACTTGGTTGTCAGACTTCCATCCAGTTCAGTTTTCTGGCAGTTCTGGCCTTTTTTTTTGTTTCAGTTGGTTGCTGTTCTTCTTTTAGTTGTGCAAAGAAGCAAAGCATATCTCCCTATGCCTACATCTTGGCCGGAAGTCTGATTTGAGATCTTTTTTGATGTAAGCATTTGCAGACATAAACTATGCTCTTAGGAGTGCTTTTTATGCATTGCGTACATTTTTGTATGTTGTGTTTTTATATTCATTTGTCTCAAGATATTTTAAACTCCTCTTGTGATTTCTTCTTTAACTCACTGGTTGTGTTAAATGTATGTTGTTTAATTTCATATGTTTGTGGATTTTCCAGTATTTATTTTGCTATTGATTTAAGTTTCATTAAATTATGATTGGAAAAGATACCTTGTATGATTTCAGTCTTTTAAAATTTATTAAGACTTGTTTTATGGGCTAACATATAGTCTACCCTTGTTGCATGTTTATTTTTTTAATGAAATTTAGGATTAAAAAAAAACCCAACATTTCAGTAAGTATACGAAACTGCAACTTCTGAGAGAATAGTGCTTCGGAAGACTGTGCTAATTTCAGATACCAGCTAAAAGTTGAGGCATCCTCAGGGCCACCCTCATTTCTGACCAGCCACATACAAATTTAGAGGTACTTGAGTTTTGATAATTTACTACAATGACTCACAGAACTCAGGAAAAAGTTATGTGATGATTTATTTAATTATAACAAAGGATAAAAAAGAACTGACCAGGACACCAAAGGTTAGATCTGGGAGAGTTGCCAATGAGAAGCTTCTGTATCGCAATATTCAAAGGAATATTGCCAACCAGGAAAGATATCTCAAGATTTAGTGCCCAGAGATTTTTGTTTTTGTTTTTTAGTTTTATTGTATAGGCTGATTGAATGAATCATTGTCCAATACAGTCCAATCTCCAGCATTCCTTCCCTTCCCAAAAGTTAGGTTGATATCATGGTAGCTCAAAGCTCCAACCCTCTCAACAGACAGTTGGTCTTTCTGGCATTGCCAGCCTTTATCCTGAGTCATCACATTAGCAAAAACTACCTACAGGTAGTTTTTTCATGATGGCATGAATCACCTTATTATAATAAAATATCAGGTGTGGTCCAAGAGACTAAATGTTCTTTTTCCGGGAGTTTAGAGGGTTTTGAGGTTGCCTCCTGAGAAATGGGCGAAGGTGTGTCAAATTATTTATTACATGGGTGTTTAAAAAATCGCAAGAGCCCTGGCCACTGTGGTTGGTTAAAACATTGTCCCATACAATGAAAGACTGTGGGTTCAGTTCCCGGTAGGGCACATATCTGGGTTGTGGGTTTGATCCCCTGTGAGGGAGCTTATGAAAGACAACCAATTGACCTTTCTCTTTCACATCAATGTTTCTCTCTCTTTTCTCTCTCTAAAAGCAATTAAAAAAATACCCTTGAGTAAGGAGTTTAAAAAAATCACAATGAGGCTTTAATTATAATTGAATGGAAGTAATAGATATAGTGAGAATTTTGACTCTACATTGTTGATTCTTTTTACATAAGAGCAAAGTGTGCATCTATTCCCTTTATTCACATTTTTGGAGGAAGGGTAAAACCCTTATTAGAATTGTAAAGCTTTTTCTCATTTCTTGTAAAGTTTATTTCTAGGGTATTTTCAGTCTTCATCGTTGTTGTTGTCAATGTTAAAGGTATCGTCTGAAGTTAATTACTTTCTTTATACTTATATTGCTTTTTAAAAATGATTCTAAAATTGCAAAATAATATATTTTGAAAAAATAAAGCAGTGTATATAGCACAGTAATATTCCTACACTTTCTGTATTCTATTATATGCCTTATATTTATCTAATGATTCATTTTAGGTGTTTTACAACTCAACATACACATAATTTTTAATGGTTATTATTATCAGATGATAGGTGTTGCTGTTATTAATGGTTATTATTATTATTAGATAATAGATGTTGCTATTAATAATTATTTGTAATTTTTTAAATAACTTTAAATTTTATTTTTCAATTACAGTTTACATTTACTAATATTTTGTATCAGTGTTAGGTGTACATCATATGATTAGATAATAATATACATTACAAAGTGTTCCCCCCAATATTTAGAGTACCCACTAAACCATACATAGTTATTACAATGTTATTAAATATATTCCCTATGCTGTACATTGAAGTCCCATGGCTATTTTGTAACCACCAATTTACACCTTTAAATTTGTTCACCTCTTTCAGCCAGTCCCTCAGCTTTCTTCCCCTCTGGCAACCATCAGTCTGTTCTCTTTGTCTGTGAGTCTGTTTCAGTTTTGTTTGTTCATTTATATTGTTAGATTTCACATATAAATGAAATCAAATAGATTTCTATTTCTCTGACTCACTTATTTCACTTAGCATAGTACACTCTAGGGTCATTCGTGCTGTTGCAAATGGTAAGATTTCATTCTTTTTTATTTTTTGAGCAATGTTCCATTGTATATATGTACCACAACTTTTTTTCTACTCATCTATTGATGTGCACTTGGTTGCTGTCATATCTTGACTATTGTAAATAATGCTACAATGAACATAGGGGTGCGTATATTGTTTCAAATGAGTGTTTTGGGTTTCTTCCAATACATTCCCAGGAGTGGAATCACTGGATCATAAGACAGTCCCATTTTTTATTTCTTGAGGGCCTTCCATACTGTTTTCCATAGCGGCTGCATCAGCCTGCATTCCCACCAGAAGTGTACTAGAGTTCCCTTTTCTTTATATCCTTGTGAGATCTTGTTTTTTGTTGATTTATTGATAGCCATTTGACAGATGTGAGGTGATGTCTCACTGTGGTTTTAATTTACATTTCTCTGACAATTAGTGATGTTGAGCATCTTTTCAGGATGTCTATTGACCTTCGGTATGTCCTTTTTGGAGAAGGGTCTGTTCAGGTCCTCTGCCCATTTTTTAATTGGATTATTATCTCTTTGGTGTTGATTTTTATGAGGTATTTATGAATTTTGAATATTAAAGAGATGACTCTTTAGTCATCTGACAATATATTTTTCCAATTTTTTATACCCCAAGGATATATTTTTATTGATTTTAGACAAACAGAAAAGAAGAAAGAGAGAGAGAGAGACATTGATATAACAGAGAAACATCAATCAGTTGCCTCTCGTATGCACCTGGACTAGGAATCGAACCTGCAACTTAAAAAACAAAATTTTGATTGTTCAGTTACAGTTGTTTCCATTTTCCTTCATTACTCTACCCTGCCCTACCCAACTCTCACTGTCCACATTCAGTCCTCCCCCTCCCTATTGTCTTTGTCCATGCATCCTTTATACATGCTCCTTGACTTGACCCTTCCCCTCTCTCCCCCCTTAACTCCCTTCCTCCTCCCTTCTGGTCATTGTCAGTTTGTTCTTTATTTCCATTTCTCTGGTCAAATCCACAGCTTTTTGGTGTATGACACAGTGATCCAACTGAGTTACCTAGTCAAGGCATCTTTTTGTTTTTTTGGTTGCTTTTCATTCAGTAGGTTGTCTTTTAATTTTGTTAGTTTCCTTTGCCATACAGAAAATTTTAGTTTGATGTAGTCCTATTTGTTTATTTTTCTTTTTTCTTGACATTAGGAGATATTTCAGAAAAAAATATGGCTAAGAGATATGTCATAAATTTCACTGACTATATTTTCTGCTAGGATTTTTGTAGTTTTGCATTTAACATTCAGGTCTTTAATGCATTTTGAGTTTGGTCTTGTATATGGTGTTAAAAGGTGGCCTAGTTTTAATTTTTTGCATTATATATTCAATATTCACAACACCATTTATTCAGTAGACTCTTCTTACATGATTTTATATTCTTATCTCCTTTGTCAAATGTGAATTGACCATATAGGCATTGGTACATTTCTGCACTCTCTGTTTTGTTCTGTTAATCCACATGTCTGTTTTTATGCCAGTACCATGCTGTTTTGATTACTATGGTCTTTTAGTATAAGTATAGTCTGATATCAGGTCGTGTAAATACTACCAACTTTATTCTTATTTCTCCAGATTATTGTGGCTATTAGGGTTTTTTGTTTTTTGTGGGGTTTTTTTCATTCCATATAAATTTTTAGATTATTTGCTCTAGGTTTGTGAAATATACCTTTGATATTTTGATAGGTATTGCATTGAATCTATAGATTCATTTTAGTAGGATGGACATATTAATAATGTTAATTCTTCTTATCCATGAACACAGTGTATGCTTGCATTTATTTTTATCTTCTTCAAGGTCTTTAGTATCTTATAATTTTCTGAGTACAAGTCTTTATGTTAAATGTATTTACAGGTATATTTTATTTGACACACTTGTAAATAGGATTATTTCTTCATGACCCTTCATTATTGTGTAAAAATAAAACCAATTTCTGAAAATTAATTTTGTATCCTGCTACTTTACTGAATTTCTTTATCAGTTCTAGTAGTTTTTTGGTGGAATTTTTAGTGTTTGCTATGTACAGTATAATGTCACCTGTAAATAATGACAGTTTTACTTCTTCCTTTTCAATTTGGATGTCTTTTATTTCTTCTTCTTTTTTTTTCTTTCTTTTTTTTCTTTTTATTTACTTTTTAAATACATTTGTCTCTGCCTCCCCCCACCTTTTTACCTTGCCCCCTCCCACCTTCCCTCCCTCAGCTCTTCCCCTTTGGTTTTGTCCATGAGTCCTTCCTATATGTTCCTTGACTTTCCCATTCCCTCCCTTTCCCTGCCCCCCCCTTCTCTCTTGTCTCTGTTGATTTCTTTTCCTTTCAGTGTTGCTGGTCAAATTTTCCTTGCATCTTTGCATTGTTGGTTAGGTTCCGCTTATAGGTGAGATCATACGGTATTTGTCTTTCGCCCCCTGGCTTATTTCGCTTAGCATGATGCTCTCCAGTTCCATCCATGCTGTTGCAAAGTTTAGTACTTCTTTTTTTCTTTCTGCTATGTGTACTCCATTGTGTATATGTACCATAATTTTTTGATCCAATCATCTACTAATGGGCATTTAGGTTGCTTCCAAGACTTGGCTATTGTAAATTGTGCTGCTATGAACATTGGGGTGCATAGGTTCTTTTGTATTGGCGTTTTGGTGTTCTCAGGGTATATTCCCAGCAGGGGAATCGCTGGATCAAAAGGCAGTTCCATTTTCAGCTTTCTGAGGAAATTCCACACTGCTTTCCATAGTGGCTGCACCAGTCTGCATTCCCACCAACAGTGTACTAGGGTTCCCTTTTCTCCACAGCCTCGCCAGCACCTGTTGTTTGTGGATCTGTTTATGATGGCCATTCTGACCGGTGTGAGGTGGTACCTCATGGTGGTTTTGATCTGCATTTCTCTGATGGCTAGTGATGCTGAGCATCCTTTCAAATGCCTCTGGGCCCTCTGTATCTCCTCTTTGGAAAAGGGTCTGCCCAGGTCCTTTGCCCATTTTTTGATTGGATCGTTTGTCTTCTTGGAGTAGAGTCGAGTGAGTTCTTTATATATCTTGGAGATCAAACCTCTATCTGATGTATCATTAGCAAATATATTTTCCCATACGGTTGGCTCCCTTTTCATTTTGCTGATGTTTTCTTTCGCCGTGCAGAAGCTTCTTATTTTGATGAGGTCCCACTTGTTTATTCTTTCCTTTATGTCCCTTGCTTTAGGAGACATATCAGTGAAAAAATTGCTGCGTGGGATATCTGAGAGTTTCCTGCCAATGTTCTCCTCCAGGACTTTGATGGTGTTGCGACTTATATTTAAGTCTTTTATCCACCTTCAGTTTATTTTTGTGTATGGTGTTAGCTGATGATCCAATTTCAATTGTTTGCATGTAGCCGTCCAGCTCTCCCAACACCATGTGTTGAAGAGGCTATTAGTGCTCCATTTTATGCTTCTGCCCCCTTTGTGAAATATTAGATGCCCATAGAGACCTGGGCTTCTTTCTGGGCTTTCTATTCTCTTCCACTGGTCTATGGGTCTGTTCTTGTGCCAGTACCAGATTGTTTTCAGTATGGTGGCTTTGTAGTAGAGTTTGATGTCCGGTATTGTGATCCCTCCTACTTTGTGTTTCTTTCTCAAAATTGCTGCGGCTATTCGGGGTCGTTTATGGTTCCATATACATTTTTGAAATGTCTGTTCTATTTCTGTGAAATATGTCATTGGTATCTTAATAGGGATTGCGTTGAATCTATATATTGCTTTAGGTAGTATGGACATTTTGAGGATATTAATTCTTCCAATCCATGAGCACGGTATATGCTTCCATTTATTTGTGTCTTCCTTAATTTCTTTTTTCAATGTTGTATAGTTTTCTGCATACAGGTCTTTTGTGTCTTTGGTTAAATTTATCCCTAGGTACTTTATCTTTTTTCTTGCTATATCGAATGATATATTTTTTCTGATTTCTTCTTCTTCTATTGCATTGCTGGTGTACAAAAATGCCTTTGATTTCTGAATGTTGACTTTGTATCCTGCTGTTTTGCCAAATTCACTTATTAGGTTCAGGAGTTTTTTGGTAGAGTCTACAGGGTTCGCTATGTACACTATCATGTCATCTGCAAACAATGATAGTTTTACTTCCTCCTTTCCTATTTGGATGCCTTTTATCTCTTTCTCTTGTCTGACCGCTGTGGCTAGGACTTCCAATACGATGTTGAAAAGAAGTGGTGAGAGCGGACATCCTTGTCGTGTTCCCGATCTTAGTGGGAAAGCTTTCAGTTTTTGCCCGTTGAGTATGATATTAGCTGTAGGTTTTTCATATATGGCCTTTATTACGTTGAGGAATGCCCCATTTATTCCCATTTTGCTGAGTGTTTTTATCATAAATGGGTGCTGTCCCTTGTCAAATGCTTTTTCTGCATCTATTGAGATGATTATGTGGTTTTTGTCTTGTCTTTTATTGATGTGCTGTATCACGTTTACTGATTTGCGTATATTGAACCATCCCTGCATTCCTGGGATGAATCCCACTTGATCGTGGTGGATAATCTTTTGAATGTATTGCTGGGTGTGGTTTGCCAATATTTTGTTGAGGATTTTAGCATCTATGTTCATCAGCGAAATAGGCCTGTAGTTTTCTTTCTTTGTAGGGTCTTTATCTGGTTTTGGGATCAGGGTGATGCTGGCCTCATAGAAGGAGTCTGGGAGTCTTCCCTCCTCTTGGATTTTTTGGAATAGTCTGAGAAGGACAGGGGTTAGCTCTTCCTTAAATGTTTTGTAAAATTCTCCTGGGAAACCGTCCTGCCTTGGGCTTTTGTGTGCTGGACGTTTCTTGATTACTGCTTCAATTTCCCCAGCTGTTATCGGTCTGTTCAAGCTTTCTGTTTCTTCCTCCTTCCCTGTTGGAAGATTATACTTTTCTAAAAATTTGTCCATTTCATCAAGATTTTCAAATTTCTTGGCATATAATTGTTCATAGTAGTTTCTGATGATCCTTTGTATTTCTGTGGTATCAGTTGTTATTTCTCCTCTTTCATTTCTGATATTATTAATTTGGGTCCTCTCCCTTTTTGTCTTGGTGAGTCTGCTTAATGTCTTGTCAATTTTATTAATCTTTTCAAAGAACCAGCTTCTGGATTGGTTGATCCTCTGAATTGTTCTTTTTGTCTCTATGTCATTCAGTTCCGCTCTAATCTTGACTATTTCCTTCCTTCTACTTGCTCTGGGATGTATTTGTTGTTGTTTCTCCAGTTCTTGAAGTTGTAGTGTTAGGTCTTTTATTTGAAATGTTTCTATCTTTTTAAGGTCAGCCTGTATTGCTATGAAGTTCCCTCCCAGGACCGCCTTTGCTGTGTCCCATAGGTTTTGGACAGTTGTCTGTTCATTTTCATTTGTTTCCAGAAATTTTTTTATTTCTTCTCTTATCTCATTATTGACCCATTCATTGTTTAATAGTGTACTGTTCAGTCTCCATGAGTTTGCAAGTTTTTGAAGTTTCTCTTTGAGGTTGATTTCGAGTTTCAAGGCCTTGTGGTCTGAGAAAAAGTTTGGTATTATTTCAATTTTCCTGAATTTGCTGAGGCTTGCTTTGTGTCCTATCATGTGGTCTATCTTTGAAAAACTGCCATGAGCATTTGAAAAGAATGTGTATTTTTCTTCTTTGGGATGTAAGGTTCTATATATGTCAGTTACGTCTCTTTGATTCAGTGTGTCATTCAGTGCCACGATATGTTTATTAATGTTTTGTTTGGAAGATCTGTCCATTTTTGACAGTGGGGTGTTGAAATCCCCTACTATCAGTGTGTTGCTGTCTATATCATTTTTGAAGTCATCCAACAATTTCCTTATAAACATGGGGGCTCCTATATTGGGAGCATATAAGTGTACAAAGTTGATGTCTTCTTGATAGATTCTTCCTTTAAGTATGATAAAGTGCCCCTCTGGGTCTCTCTTTATGGCCTTTGTTTTGAAATCTACTTTGTCTGATACAAGTATGGCAATCCTGGCCTTTTTCTCATGCCCATTTGCTTGGAACATTTTTTTCCATCCGTTTACTTTCAATCTGTGTAGATCTTTTGCTCTGAGGTGGGTCTCTTGTAGGCAGCATATGTGTGGGTCATGTTTTCTTATCCATTCAGCTACCCTGTGTCTTTTGATTGGGGCATTTAGTCCATTCACATCGAGAGATATTACTGATAGAAACTTACTCATCTTTTCTCTTTGTACTTGTGTTCCTCTCTGTCTCATTCTTTTCCTTCATCTGCTTAAACCAGTCCCCTTAGCCTATCTTGGAGTGCTGGTTTGGTAGAGATGTATTCTTTTAGCTTTCTTTTGTCTGGAAAACTCCATATTTTTCCTTCTATTTTAATAGAGAGCCTAGCTGGGTAGAGCAGCCTTGGCTGTAGGCCCTTGCTTTTCATGGCTTGGAATATTTGTTTCCATTCCCTTCTGACTTGTAGTGTTTCTGTTGAGCAGTCAGCTCCTAGGCATATCGGGGCCCCCTTGTATGTTACTTTCTCCTTCTCCCTTGCTGCCTTGAGGATTCTCTCTTTGTCTTTGACATTTGCCATTTTAATGATGATGTGTCTTGGAGTGGACCTCCTTGGGTGCCTCTTGAGTGGGGTCCTCTGTGCCTCCTGGATCCATGAGAGCCTTTCTCTCCTCAAATTAGGGAAATTTTCCATCATTACTTTTTTGAGGAGGTTCTCTATTCCTTGCTCCTCTTCTTCTCCTTCCGGTATCCCTATTATACGGATATTATTGCGTTTCAGGTTGTCCTGCATTTCCCTAAATGCTTCTTCATTCTTTTTGAGTCGTTTTTCCATTTCTTGTTCTTTCTGGGAGCTTTTTTCTACCTTGTCCTCCATCTCACTGATTCGATCCTCAGCTTCATACAGCCCGCTTTGGATTCCTTCTACTGTGTTCTTCAATTCAGAAATGGTATTCTTCATATCCTCTTGTGTCTTCTTGATGGTTTCTATGTCCTTTTCCAAGCTGATATAGTTTGCTGTAAGATCCTGATAGTTTCTCTGCAGTTTCTGATAGTTATCTTTGAGCTGGCTGAGCTCATTGAGCTTCCTTAGAACCATTGTTTTGAATTCAGTATCTGATAGTTCCCTTTCCTCTATTTCATTTAGCTCTGTCTGTGAGGAGTCCCCTTTTCCACTCATTTGAGGGGAACTTCTTTTTCTTCCCATTTTTATGAGAGTCTGTTAAGTATTTTTGTCCTTTACTTTTCTTCCTGGGCCTGCCTCTGATGATGTCAGTTGTTGACCCTATACAGCCTTGGGTTGTTTGTTTGAGTGTTTCAGGAGTCTAATGCCTGTGTCTGACTCCTGCTTCGGGCAGCGCTGTGACCGCTTCGGTCAGGGCTGAGCTATTTTTTGGGATCTCTCTGCACTCTCACGCGGGCTCCTTGAACGCGTTCCCAGCGCGGCAGGGTCCCCCACCTGCCTGGGCTGGTATGTGCTTGCCCCAGACCAGGGGGCTTATTCGCGACCTCCCGTACTCATCTGGCTTCCCTGGCACGCGAGCTTCGCTGCACTGGTCAGTTTAGGGTCTTATATTTTGTATTTTCCCCGCTTTTGGCTCTTTGGGTGCGTTGCTTGCCCTCGCCAAATGGGGACTACGGAAATTGGAGGAAATCAGCTCTAGGACTCTCCGGTTAATCCTGTTTCTGGTCTCTCTTCCAGGGATTCTGGGCAGCTCTACTTATTTTGTGGGCCGCTCCGCAATCGCGGCGGGTAGGTCAATTTACGCCTGCCCTTGCCCCTCTGTGCACTCCCTCGCAGGCCGTATGGGTGCCAGTCTGTGTGAGGCCTTTTCGGCAGGTGCAAGCGTTCACCAGCCCGCGTGGGTCACACACATGCTCTCCAACCCTCGCCGGTCACTCGGCGCAAGTGTGCGCGCCTGCTCTGGGTGTTTTGGGGTGTCTATGTTTGCTTTTCAGCTTTTGGCTCTTTGGGGGTGTGGCCTCTTCCTGTGCAATGGAGACTACAGCAAGGAGAAGGAGTCGGGACTCCCCGGTTCCTCCTCCCGTTCTTTCCCCAATGCCTCCGTTTTTAGTCTCCCCTCAGGGGCCTCTGGGCAGTTCTGTGACCCCTTCGGCCAGGGATCCAACCCCTGTGCGGACTGCGTTTCAATCGTAGGCAGTCTGGTTCATGCGCACCCCGCTTCTGCCTCTTTGGGGTCGCGCCTTTCCAGCCCACAATGGAGACTACCGAATGGGGAGGGAGTCGGGACTCCCCGGTTCCTCCTCCTGTTCTTTCCCCAACGCCTCAGTCTCCAGTCTCTCCTCAAGGCTCTCCCAGCCAGTCTGCACTCAGCCCCGTAGCTCACATGCATACAAGCTGTGTGCGGAGCGCACAAAAGGCAGGTTAATTGATTTCCTTATGCCTGAGTGAGATGGTAGCTGCAGAGTGGGAAGTGCGTTATCACCCGGGCTCCACTGGCCGCTGTGTCAGTTCTCTTCACAAAATTTTCCTCACCAGTCTTTTCCCAGGCACCAGCCCACCCTGCTGCCACCTCTACGCAGAGATCAAGGAGGGTGGCTGCCGCTGCAACTTTTGCGTTTGCCCTTTAAATGTCTTTTTGCATCCCCAGCCACCTGTCTCTGGCAGAGAGCACCCCTAAGCTTTTTGGGGTTGCATTTTGTCTGTATTTCCTCGGCTTTAGCTGCTGTAGTTTAGGGGTTCCTATTTATGATTCAGACCCTGTTCTTCTCGGGGGGACGCTAACTGGCCGTTTCAATGTCCCTCTGGTGCCAGTGCCCGTGCGCACCCAGCCCACCCTCTCGAGCCTCCACCGGAATTCTCACCCGTTGGGATGTGTGAGAGTAGAATCCACTGTCCGCGGTACCAAGGCTCCTCTCCCACTATCGCTCCACTGCTTTCCAGGTGATTACTCCATTATTTAGTTGCAATTCCAGTGTGGTTTTGGGAGGAGGTCAGCGTGACTCCCTTTCACTCCTCCGCCATCTTTCCCCACCTCTATTTCTTCTTCTTGTATGATCGCTATGGCTAGGACTTCCAGTACTATGTAGAATAAGAGTAATGAAAGTGTACATCCGTGTCTTTATTTCTTATCTTCAGGAAAACTTTTTTAGTTTTTCCTCATTGAATATGATGTTACCTGTGCACTTGCCATATATGGCCTTTATTATGTTCTCTCTATTTCCACTTGCTGAAAGTTTTTATCATAATTGGGTGCTGGATTTGGTCACATGCTTTTTCTCCATCTGTTGATATGATCATGTGATTTTTTATCTTTCATTTTGTTTGTGTGATGTATAACATTAATTTATTTGTAGATATAATACCAACCTTGCATGCCAGTAATAAATCACATTTAATTATAGCATATGATTGTTTTAATGTATTGCTGGATTTAGTTTGCTAATATTTTTTTAGGATTTTTGCATTTATGTTCATTACGGATATTAGCCTCTAATTTTCTTACACTGTAGTGTCTTTATCTGGTTTTGGAATTAGGGTTATGCTGGTGTCACATAAAATGAACTTCAGAGTCTTCCCTCCTCTTGAATTTCTTAGAGCAGTTTAAGGATAGGTGTTAGTTCTTTGAATGTTTGGTAAAATTTACCCATGAAGCCATCCAGTTCAGGACTTTTTTTGAGGCGGGGGGAGTTTGTTGATTACTGTTTCAATTCTGTTTATTGTAAGTGATCTGTTTATTTTTATTTCTTCTGGATGCAGTTTTCAAATATAGTATGTTTTTTAGCAATTTATCCATTTTTTTCCCAGATCATCTGGTCTGCTGGCATATAGTTTGTAATATTTTCTTATAATCAATCCTTTGAATTTCTGTGGTTTCTGTCGTTACTTCTTTTTAATTTCCAACTTTACTTATTTGTAAAATAATGACAGTTTTTTCTTTTTTCTTGATAGATCTGGGTAAAAGTTTATCAACCTTGTTTATTTTTTCAAATAAACGTGTCTTGGTTTCATTGATCTTTGTATTGACTTTTTAGACTCTATTCTTTTCATTTCTGTTCTGATTGTTATTATATTATTCCTTCTGCTCACTGTGGTGTTTGTTATCCTTTTCTCTAGTTTTTTTAAAAATTGTTTAATGTTAGATGGTTTATTTGAGAATTTTCTTGTTTTTGAGGTGGTCCTGCAATGCTATGAATTTTCCTCTTAGGACTACTTTTGTTGTGTCCATAGCTTTGGGATTGATGTGTTTTCATTTTCATTTGTTTCAAGGTAACTTTTTATTTCGTCCTTTATCTCATTTTTAACCCATTCATTCTTTATTAATGTGTTATTCAGCATCCATATGTTCATGTTTTTCAGATATTTTTCTGTAATTGATTTCTAGTTTCATACCATTGTGGCTGGAGAAGATGCTTGACATGATTTCAATATACTGAAAATTATTGAGCCTTGTTTTGTGGCCCAACATGTAGTCTGTCCTTGAAAATGTTCTATGTGAACTTGAAAAGAGTTATATTCTGCTGTTTGGGTGTAAAATCTTCTGAAAATATCAATGAAATCCATCTAGTGTAATGTATCATCTAAGGCCACTGGTTCCTCATTGATTTTTATCTGAAAGATCTATCCATTGATATCAATCAGGTGTTAAAATCCCCTAGTATGACTGTATTGTATAGTCAAACTCTTGCTGTTCATCAAGATTTGCTGTTTATATTTAGGTGCTCTTAGGTAGGGGGCATAAATTCTTACAATGGTTATATTTTCTTGTTGGATAGATCCTTTTATCATCATGTTCTTCTTTGTGTCTTATTATAACCTTTGTTTTAAAGTGTATTTTGTATGATTTAACTACTGCTATCCCAGCTTATTTTTTAATTTCCCATTGCATGAAATATTTTCTTCCATCCTTTTACTGTCAGTTTGTGTGCATCTTTTTTTCTGAATTTGGTGTCTTGTACAGAGCATACATAAGGGCCTCATTTTCTAATCTTTTCAGCTACCTTATATCTTTTGATTGGAGAATTTAAGTCATTTACATTTAAAGTGGTTATTGATAAGTACGTATTTGTTGCCACTTTATTCTTTATAACCTGTTCCTCCTTCTTCTTTCTTCTTTAAGAAGTACCTTTAACAGTTCTTGTAATACTCGTGTAGTGGTAATAAAGTCCTTTAGTGCTTTCCTATCTGAGAAACTCTATTGTTCTCTTTCAGTTTTAAATGATAAGATTGCTGAGTAGAGTAGTCTTTTTTTAATTTTTGTCCTTGCTTTTCATCACTTTGACTATTTCCTGCCAATGCCTTCTGGCCTGAAATGTTTCTGACGAGAAATCAGCTGACAGTTTAATGGGACCTTCTTTGGAGGTAACTAATTATCCTTTTCTTGTTGTTTTAAAGATTTGCTCTCTGTCTTTAACCTTTGCCATTTTAATTATGATGTTTCTTGGTGTGGGCCCCTTTAGTTTAATCTTTTTAGGACTCTCTGTTCTTTATGGACAGGTGTGTCTTTTTACTTTACCACCTTAGGGAAGTTTCCAGTCATTATTTCTTCAAATAGTTTCTCAATCCTTTTGTTCTCTCCTCCTTCTGGTACCCCTATGATGCAGAGCTTCTTGTTATACTTCTTGTTGTTCCAGAGGTCCCTTAAATAATCCTTATTTTTAAAATACTTTTTTTTCTTTTTGCTGCTTTAATTGTATGCTTTCTACTACTTTGTCTTCTAAATTGCTGATTTGATTCTGTTTCATCTAGACTGCTGTTGAATTTTTCTAGTGTATTCTTCATTTCAGATATTGTATTCTTCATTTTTGCCTGGTTCTTTTTTATGGTTCCTATGTCCTTTTCTATGCCTATTACTTTTTAAAAAAATTCTCACTGAGTTAATCCATTCTTACTCTACATTCCATGAGATTTTTTATAACCATTGTTTTGAACTCTGTATCTAGTAGATCGCTAACCTCCATTTTAGTTCTTTTTCTGGGGATTTCTTCTGTTCTTTCATTTTGGGCATGGTTCTTTGTCTCCCCATTTTGGCTACCTCTCTGTATTTGTTTCTGTGTTTTAGTAAGTCTGTTATGTCTCCAGTCTTGGTTTTGTGTCATTGTACAGTAGATGTCTTGTGATGCTCAGTGGCACAGCCTTCTTCATCACCTGAATTAGATGATCTAGGAATGCCCCTTGTGTGGGTTATGTGAACCCTCCTGTTGTATTTGAGTATTTATTGCTGTTGACCTTTAATAGGTAAGGATGACTTTCCAGTTGGCTGACAATGAGTACTGACCATGGCCATAGTATATGAGATGTTATGCAGTGGCTGACTCCATGAAGCAAAATTTGCCACAGCAGGATCTGGTGCCTGCCAAGATCTCCCTTTGTGTCTGCTGCTTTGGGAACTAATTCCCAAAAGCAGCTCTGGTGTGTTATGAGTCCATCTTGGGAAGGACTGCAGTGCAAGTCAATATCAGACATTGTCTGTGACTGGCCCTGGGCTACCTGTTTGGAAGTACAAAGTGATTTGCAGTTTATGGCTGCCTCTACTGGGCCTGGGCATGTGTGGGAGAGGCCAAGCTATGCACCATAGTTGGTTTTCACCAGGACCAAGTCTTGGTACAGGTCAGCAAAAGGCCTGAGGCACCCCAAAATTTGCCTTTGCCTACTAGCTGACTATTATTCTGTTACTGAAGGAGCCTCTGGAAGTATGCAAGTTGCATGAGGGAGGTTTCTGTGACTCTCCCAGTAGGAGCAAGTGGTCATCACCAGATTTATACAGATTTAAACTCAGGACCAGTGCTGGGTCTGAGGCTACTCTGCAAAATTCTCCAGGTACACCACAGCCAGTTGCCACCTGCTGGGTGTCCATGGACCTTTTTGGTGAGGCAAGGTCTCAGGTATTCATCAGGGTGAGGCTACTAGCATTTCTTCATCAAGCCCAAACAGAAGATTTTGCTTTGTGAAGGGAGGGTTTTGTATAGGAACCGTGGAGCTGGTCAAGCATGCAAGGGAAAAAATTGGCCTTATCCTAGAGCCACACAACTCAGTCTCTCCTTGAATCTGCCTGGAACTCCTCAAGAGTCTTCCAAGAGAGTCTGTATAGCAGGCCTGGTCTGGCCAAAGAGTATGAGCTTGGTAGGTCAGGGCCATTGAAATTTGGGAGGGTGGTGCTACTGGAACTCTTGTCGGAGGATTGGAGGGTCTCTATGGTGCATGGCACAGAAGCCCTGGAACCACATACTCAGTGTCTGTCACACCCTGAATCTCCCTGGACCTCTACCCCATGTGCCCCGGCAGCTATCTCCTCTGCAGGACATGAACGCAGCAGGGCCAGGCAACAGGGAATTAATAGGGTAGGTCTACTGCATCCCTCCAGGTCAGTGCAGTATGGAGGGGAATGCTCAACTTAGGAAAGGTGGCATTTCTATACAGTGCAGGAGATAGACTCAGCACAGGGATCATGGCAACTGCCCTTTTAGCTCTCTCCTTGGAGCCACACAACCATTCTGTCCTCACACTACAGTGTGTTCCAGTCTGCCCTCTCTGTGCCAGAGCCCAGGGTAAGTGGCTTGAACAAGATTTTGTGTGCTGGTTCTTTAAGAGGGTGCCTGGGTTTCCAGCAGACTGCTGTCTCCCTGGAGGACAGAATCTCTTATTATACTAATAGATCCCTTTCCTTCTCCTCTTACTTCACAACTTCTACTATTTTCATTAATTAGTAATTAGATATCACTCCTCTACTCACACTGGTGGCTCTCCACTCAGATTAAAAGTCAAATTCCTTAGGATGTCTCTAATGCTTACGTAATCTGGTTGACCTTTACCTGATATCTTCTGCTACTCCCTCCTCCCCAGCCACACTGGCTTTCTTGTTATTCCTCAGATGAAATATGCTTCTACTTTAGTTATCTAAATAACTTTCTCCAAATATCTAACCAACTAATCACTTCCTTCAAATCTTTGCTTAAATTAAATATGAACTTATTATTTTTATTGTTGTTCAATTACAGTTGTCCCCATTTCTCCCCCATTACTCTCCCCCTGCCCTGCCCATCCCCACTTCCCACATTCATTCCTCCCCGCCTCATTGTCTTTGTCCATGGGCCCCTTATACATGTTACTTGAGACCTTTCCCATTCTTTCCCCTCTTATCCCCCTCCCGCCTCCTCTCTGGTTACTATCAGTTTCTTGTTTCTTTCCATGTCTCCAGTTATATTTAGCTTGCTTGTTTGTTTTGTTGATTAGGTTCCACTTATAGGTGAAAACATATGATATTTGTCTTTCACTGCCTGGCTTATTTCACTTAGCATAATATTCTCCAGTTCCATCCATGCTGTCACAAAGGGTAGGTGTTCCTTCTTTTCCTTCTGCTGCATAGTATTCCATTGTGTAAATGTTCCACTGGTTTTTGATCCTCTCATTTACTGATGGTCACTTAGACTGTTTCCAGCACTTGGCTATTGTAAATTGGGCTGCTATTAACACTGGGGTGCATAGATTCTTTTAAACTGGTGTTTCAGGATTCTTAGGGTATCCTCTCAGCAGTGCAATTGCCAGGTCAAATGGCAGTTCCATTTTTAGTTTTTGGAGGAAATTCCATACTGTTTTCCACAGTGGATGCACCAGTCTGCATTCCCACCAACAGTGAACTAGGGTTCCCTTTTCTCCACAACCTTACCAGCACTTGTTGTTTTTTGACTTATTTATGATGGCCATTCTGACTGGTATGAAGTGGTATCTCACTGTGGTTTTAATTTGCCTTTCTCTGATGGCTAGTGATGCTGAGCATCCTTTCATATGTCTCTGGGCCCTGTATATGTCCCCCTTGGAGAAGTGTCTGTTCAGGTTCTTTGCCCATTTTTTTAATTGGATTGTTTGTCCTCCTGGAGTGGTCATGTGGGTTGTTTTTATATTTTGGAACTCAAACCCAACAGTATACTAGGGTTACCTTTTCTTTACAGTCTTGCCAGCACTTGTTGTTTTTTGATTTGTTTATGGTAGCCATTAATCAATGTTAACTTATTGATTCCTGCCTTTGACTTCATCTACACTCCTGATCTCTCTTACCTGCTTTTTAAAAAACCCTCCAATGAGGATTAAAAATTATTTTTAGAGAGAGAGAATTGGAGGCAAGGAATGAGGAAGGGAGTAGAGGGAGATATCCATGTGAGAGTCTTACCTGCTTTTTTTTTTTTCTGTAGCCCTTAGTACCTTCTAACATAACAATAAAATTTACATAATTAGCACCTACTTTCTGTCTCCCAAAGAAAATAAGATCAATGAAATTAAGTAAACTTTGTTTACTATGATATTGAAAGCTTCTAGAACAGTACCTGTCACAATGTTAAGTGAATGTTATTAAAAGAAGCAACTATAAGAATAGAGGTTATTTCAGTGCCTGTATTTCAGTTCAGTACAGTACATGCATAAAACTGTAACTGAGTCCAATCATCTTCTTAATTTTTCCTTTCTAAAAATTAGTTTTCAATTATAGTTGACATACAATATTGCTTTTAGGAGTACAATATAGTAATTAGATATTTATATACCTCAAGAAATGATTGCTCCAGTAAGGCTAGTACCTATCTGACACCATATGTGATTATCACAAAATTATTGACTATATTTCCTATGCTGTACTTGATATCTGAATAACTTTTTATTTTTTTATTTTTTCTTTTGTTTCCCTTACTTGAGGAGAGATATACAAAAACAATATTACTAAGAACAATGTCAAAAAGTTTACTGCCTTTGTTTTTTCCTAGTTTTATGGTTTCAAGACTTACATTTATCTCTTTACTCCATTTTTTAGTTTATTTTTAGAGACCATGTAAGAAGGTGGTCTAGTTTAATTTTTTGCATATGTCTGTCCAGTTTTTTTGAACACCGTCTATTGAATAGACTGTCCGCACCCCACCGGTATATCCTTGCCTCTTTTGTTATAGAATAATTGACCATACAAACATGGGTTTATTTCTGGGCTCTATTCTGTTCCATTGATCTTTGTGTCTATTTTTATAACACATACCATGCTATTCTGATTACTATCACCTTGTAGTACAGTTTTAAGTCAAGTAGCATGATACCTTCAACTTTGTTCTTTTTTCTCAAGATTTCTATGCCAGTTTAGGGTATTTTGTAGTTTAGTATAAATTTTAGGACTATTTGTTCTAGTTTTGTGGAAAATAGCCATTGGTATTTTGATAGAGATTGCACTGAGTCTGTGGATTACTTTGGGTAGTAACAATGTTATCTTTTTTATCCATGAGCACATATATCCTTTTATTTGCTTGTACCTTCAATTTCTTATAGTTTTTCAAGTACAGGTCTTTTACTTTCTTGTTTAAATTTCATTCCTAGGTATTTTATTCTTTTTTATACAATTGTAAATTGGATTATTTTCTTAATTTCTCTTTTTGATAGTTCATAAGTAGTATATAAAATGCAATCAATTTCTGAATATTAATTTTGTATCCTGATACATTAGTGAGTTTATTAGAAAAATTTTTTGTGGATGCCTTAAGGTTCATATAATAATGACATCTGCAAATGATGACAGTTTTACTTCTTTCAGATTTGGATGCCATTTACTTTTTTCTTGTCTGATTGCTGTGGCTAGAACTTCCAATCCTATGTTTAGTAAGAGTGGTGAAAGTGGAGATCTTGTTTTATTCCTGATCTTAAAGGGAAATCAGCTTTTCATCATCGAGTATGGTGTTAGTTGTGGGTTTTTCACATGTGGTATTTATGTTGAGGTATGCTCTCTCTGTTCCCACTTTACTGAGAGTTTTTATTCCATAATTTCTTCTTGACCTGAGATTTACCTTACTGATTTTTCTATAATTCTAATCATTCCCCGACTAAGTTTCGGTATAACCTGTTTTTTTTTTTGTTTTTGTTCTTACTCACTTCAGAACTATGAAAGCCAATGTTCTTGTTGGTTTCATTTGCTATTAAACTCACTTCACTTTATGTACTTTCATAAATGTACCTCCTGGTACATAATAGAGGAGACATTTTTTCTTATTATTTTTCAGGCTGGGAATCTGTGTGTGAGAGTGAAGAATTAACCCCAAAGCAGGACGTTTATGAAGCACAGTCATCTCAGAAGATAATAGAAAAACTTACAAACTGTGGCCTTGAGTACTCCAATTTGAGAGGGGAATGGAAATGTGAGGGCCATTTTGAGAGACGTACAGTGAATCAGAATGCATATTTCAAAGAAGAGACAATCACTCGTGAAGAAGCCCTTGTTTATGAGAGAGGACAAGAATATAAGAAATCTTGGCAAAGTTTCCATCTGAACACACTACTTCATATACAACAGATTATTCCAAAAGAGGAGAAAGTACATAAACATGAAACACATAAAAAAAGCTTTAAAAAAAATTTAATGGCTAGCAAGCCCAAGAATATCTATACAGAGAAGAAACTTTTAAAATGTAATGACTGTGAAAAGGTTTTCAGCCAGAGCTCATCCCTTATTCTTCATCAAAGAATTCATACTGGGGAGAAACCCTATAAATGTGTAGAATGTGGGAAAGCCTTCAGCCAGAGATCAAATCTTGTTCAACATCAGAGGATTCATACTGGAGAGAAACCCTATGAGTGTAAGGAATGTAGGAAAGCATTTAGTCAGAATGCACACCTAGTTCAACACCTGAGAGTTCATAGTGGAGAAAAACCTTATGAATGTAAGGTGTGTAGGAAAGCTTTCAGCCAGTTTGCCTATCTTGCTCAACATCAGAGAGTTCATACTGGAGAGAAACCCTATGAGTGTATTGAATGTGGGAAGGCATTTAGTAATAGATCATCAATTGCTCAACACCAGAGAGTTCATACTGGTGAGAAACCTTATGAATGTAATGTGTGTGGGAAAGCATTTAGCCTTCGTGCATATCTAACTGTACATCAGAGGATACATACTGGAGAGAGACCCTATGAATGTAAAGAATGTGGGAAGGCCTTCAGCCAGAATTCACACCTTGCTCAACATCAGAGAATTCATACTGGAGAAAAACCTTATAAATGTCAGGAATGTAGGAAAGCCTTCAGCCAGATTGCCTACCTTGCTCAACATCAAAGAGTTCATACTGGAGAGAAACCCTATGAGTGTATTAAATGTGGGAAGGCTTTTAGCAATGACTCATCCCTTACCCAACATCAGAGGGTTCATACTGGAGAGAAACCTTATGAATGTAATGTTTGTGGAAAGGCTTTTAGTTACTGTGGATCCCTTGCCCAACATCAGAGAATTCATACTGGAGAGAGACCATATGAATGTAAAGAATGCAAGAAAACCTTCAGGCAGCATGCACACCTTGCTCATCATCAGAAAATCCATTTTGGAGTGTCACTCTCACCACCTAATTCAGTCAATCACCAAGTCCTATAGACACTATTTTAAATATTTCTTGGATATATACTCTTTCTCCATCTTTAATGTCACCCTAGTCTACTATCCATCTCACCTGGATCACTGCCAGTTTTTCTAATAGGATTCCCTTTATCAACTTTTGGTTTCCTTAAACTTATTTCTCACCATGCACCCAGAATGATCTTCTTGAAGTTTAGGAATACATATATCACTGTTTCCAGTTAAAACTTTTTGGCTTGCTGTTCATAAGCTAACATCCAGTCTTTAAAATTGTCTGTGAGTTGATTATTAGCTGGTTCTTTTGTACCTCTTAGTCTTATTTTATTTTAGTTTCTCTGTCTGGGCACTAAGCACTTCCCAGAATGAAGACCTTAGATTATAGAAAATTATACTCTACCACTGCTTTGGAATTGTGTAACTTTGAATGATTTTCTTAATTTATCTAAACCTCAGGGTATTCTTTAATTCTTAAAATAGAGATAATAAAAGATACTGTATCTTATATTTTTAACCCACACCCAAGGATATATTTTATGTTTATTGATTTTCAAGAGAGAAGAAGGAGGAGGAGAGAGGGACACACACATTGATCTAAGAGAAAAACATTCTCTCCTGTACAAACACTCCTGTATGCACCTGGACTGGAAATCAAACCAGCACCCTAGGTATGTGCCCTGACTGGGAATCGAACCCACATCCTTTTGGCATACATGATGATGCTCCAATAAACTGAGCTAGCTGGCCAGGGCAAGGATACTGTATTTTAGAAAATATTAAATGAAATAATGTATGTTGTAAATTGATGCATATTAAGTAAGAATTTTACTTATAAAATACTTCATATAGTGCATTAAGTATAGCACATTCTTCTGCATACTCAACATATGTTAAACTCACTTACCTTTCATAGCTAAAACAAGATTCCTTAGTGGACAAAGTAGTCAAACATTTCTGGGAAATAACAGGTCAGAACTGGGAAAAACTAAAAATTTTAGAACATAGGTGGAGTCTGTACTGTAAGTAAAAAATCAATGTAGACACAAGTAGGAAAAATATAACATTTAAAATCAGTTTTAGGAAGTTTCTGGAGAGAATGAATTGAGTAAACCAATTAAAATATGAGGATTTACTGAAAATATAGAACATATATAGATAAAGAAAAGAATAGGGTATTGCAATTAACTCCAAAAAACAACAAATAAAACCCCCATAAACCTAGAAACTCATACTGTACCACAAGAGGGCACTAGGCCCAAGCCCAAGTAGTTGTATGATTGAATGTAGATAATTTCAAAGCCTCTAAACTGCTCCATGCTTTAGAAAAAGTGTGATGTTATAAGTGTTTTTATCCAGTGATTGTAAAATTGAAATCAAAAGGGAACTTAAGGAGGAAAGCTACTGATATATATCACTGATTTTATATATATATTAAATATATATAAGCAGCCACCATTTGCCAGATACTGTCACTTTTTCAGGCATGAGGAGACAGTGATGATCAATACAAAGACAATGTTCTTATGGAGTTAAATACCAGAGGCTGAGAGTGTTAACACTTAAATGTAAGTGTAATTGTTCTCACTCAGAAAACTGAAGAATAATGAAGTGAACTCAGGAGTAGTATATAGTCTAGACAGAAGAGACTCAAGAAAACAGCAGTCATTCCTAATTCACAATTCACTGCATTTTGAACTATAATTTTTGAATGGGTCTTTTTGCCCTTTATTTTCACAACTTTGTTCTGAAATTCATCTATGAAGTATGAATTCTTAACAATGGCAAGAAAATTCTTGAGTATGATCTATTTGTAGAAATTTTACATATGATAAAAATTAATAATACCAGTAAAGAAAGAATAGATTTGGGGATATTAGAATAATTGACTACATGTGTCAGAAGTAGTAAGGAAAATGTATATAAAACCACAGTGAACTATTTCAAGATCATTACATTGGAAAAAGCATTACTTTGCCAATAATTAAAAAGATGTACAGCAATATGAATGTTCATACAGTGCTATTTGGAAGTAGCTGTGTTTAGAATAATTAGGCAAACAGTGAGGATGTGGATACTCTTTGACCCATCATCCACACTTAAACCTCTAGCAGGGTCTCCAACCTGAGGCCTATGGGCTACATGCAGCTCAGGATGGCTGTGAATGTGGCCCAACACAAAATTATAAGTTTACTCAAAACATTATGAGATATTTTTGCGATTACATGTTGCAATGTATTTAATAAGTGGCCCAAGACTACTCTTCTTCCAGTGGGGCACAAACATGCCAAAAGGTTGGATACCCCTACTGCAGAGTCTCCTCACGTGTTCAGGGACAGGCATATGAAGATCCACTTCAGAATTGTTTGTGAGAATGAAAGTTGAAAGCAATTAAAATAACCATTAAGGTGAATATAAGTTAGAACCCAAGTTAAAATGAATGAACTAGTTATACTTCTATCAACATGAACAAATCTCAAAAAGAATGAAATTGAACTGGAGGGTTTTGTATGATATGATACCACTTGTTAATGTTTGAAAACATGCAGATCAACACTTTTTTCCATTGCTAAATATCATGTAGAAATAGTGTAATAACATTCATGAAAATAATCATCAAATTCAGAACAGTGGTGATCTGGGAAGGGTGAATAATGAGGTTGAGGAAAGGATGCAAGTAATCACTTATTTCTTCAAAATATAAGCAAGTATGACCAATCCTTATAATTTGATAAGGCTGGTCATGGGTTTATAAATAGTTTCTTAATCTCTGTATCTTTTGTATATTTGAACTATTTTATAATAAAAATATTTAAATGATGTTTGTTTTTTGTCAGTTATTTACTTACTACTCAGGTGTTCTACTTAGGTTGCCATTGATATTCACCCTTCTCTTTAGAACATAGCACACATGTAATCAACTTCCAGGTGCAATCACTGCTAAACAATTTGGTGACCATCCTTCCATTTCTCAATATTTTGGCAGTGATTATATTTTAACACTGAATATTTTATAGCCTACTTATTACATGTCTTTTCCCCATCGTTCTTACCTCTAACTTTCTTGAGGTATGACTGACAAAATTGGATATATATTTAAGGGGTACATCATGATGTTTTTATTTGTTTTTATGTTGTGAAATGATTACCACAGTCAAGCTAATTAACATGTCTATTATGTCACATAGTTACTATTTTGTGTGTGTGGTGAGAACACTGGAGATCTACTCTTTTAGTAAATTACAAGTATACAGTACATTATTATTAACCATAGTTACCATGCTGTACATTATGCGTTCAGAACTTATCTGAAAGTTTTACCCTTTGATCAATAGCTCCCCTTCATTCACCTTCACCCTGTTGGTAACTACTATTCTCTATTCTACATTACTGAGTTCAACTTCTTTTTTTGAAGAGTTCACATATACGTGAGATTATATGGTATCTGTGTTTCTGTGTCTGGTTTATTTCACTTAGCATAATGTCCTCCAGGTTCATTCATGTTGTTAAAAATGACAGGATTTTCTCCTTTTAAAGGCAGAATAATATTCCGTAAACACAATTTTCTTAATTTGTCTTTCTATAGACACTAAGGTTGTTTTGTTTCCTTTGGATATATACTCAGAAATAGGATTGCTGGGTCATATAGCAGTTCTGTTTTTAACTTTCTGAGGAAACTTTATACTGTTTTTCTTTTGGGGGAGGGGTGGTTATTGTTCAAGTACAGTTGTCCCCATTTTCCCGTCACACTTTCCCCCACCCTACCCACCCCCATCTCCTACCCTCAATCCTACCCCAGTTTGGCTTTGTCCACCAGTCCTTTTCACATGTTTCTTGGCAACCCCTCCCCTTCTTTCTTCTGTTATCTCCCTTCCCCCTCCCCTCTAATTACTGTCAGTTTGTCTTTATTTGAATGTCTCTGGTTATATTTTGCTTGCTTGCTTGTTTTATTGATTAGGTTCCACTTACAGGTGAGATCACATGGTATTTGTCTTTCACTGACTGGCTTATTTCATTTAGCATAATGTTCTCCAGTTCCATCCATGCTGACAGCAAGGGTAGGAGTTCCTTCTTTTCTTTCTGCTGCATAGTATTTCATTGTGTAAATGTATCACAGTTTTTTGATCCACCCATTTACTGATGGGCAGTTAGGTTGCTTCCAGCACTTGGCTATTGTAAATTGTGCTGCTATGAACATGGATGTACCAATTTACTTTTTCGCCAACAGTGTACAAGGGTTTACTTTTTTCCACATCCTCTTCAATGCTTTTTATTATTTGACATTTTTTTAGTAACCATTCTAACAGGTGTGAGGTAATAAATCTTTGAGTTCTTTGTGGTTTTTAAAAATTTTCCTAATAATTAATGATATTGAGCATCTATTTACATATGAGTTGGCCATTTATATGTCTTTCTTTGTAAAATGTCTATTCAGGTCCTTTATCTACTTTAAATTAGGATTTTTTTTGGTATTGAGCTGTATTTCGTATATATTTTGGATATTAAACCCTCATCAGACATAGAACTTTCAAATATTTTCTTCCATTTTATAGATTGCCTTATCATTTTTTGACTAATTCTTTTGCTGTGCAGCAGCTTTTTAGTTTGATATAGCCCTAATTGTTTATTTTTGCTTTTGATGCATGTTTTTGGTGTCAAAACAAAAAAACTTATTGTCAAGACAAATGTCAGGGAATATTTTCCCTATGTATTCTTAAAGGAGTTTTATGGTTTCAGGTCTTTAAGTCTTTAAATGATTTTGCATTATTTTCCATGTAAGGTAATTATCTAATTTTATTTTTTTGTATGTGGATATCCAGTTTCCCCAACACCATTTATTGAAGACTCTCCTTTCATCATTGTGTACTTTTGGTGCGTTTGTCAAAAATTAGTTGACTATATATGTGTGAATTTATCATCATCAGTCATTCTTAACATTTACAGGGCACAATTTTTTTTATGCAGCATAATTTATTAATCCCCTCTTTTTTTAACCTAAATGTCTAGAATTGTAATGGATCAATTACAAGCCTTTCAGAAGTCAGTTTTCTTAGATGTTAAAGGAAGATAATTCTACCTTTGTCATAGAACTGTTACATGAATTTGTCACAGCACATAATAAGTGCCTAGCAGTCTAATGGTAGCTATTAATATTTTATAAAATGTATTGAGTAAGAGAAAGGAAATGAAAAGGCAGATGATATAAGATCATTACGGTATAAATAGGGTGGAGACTGAAATTTTCTTAAGGTGTGTTGCATATAGGAGTAAAGATACACTATTTCTCTGGATTTTAAAATATGCATGTATTAACTTAATCATTATGGTTATAATGAATATCCAGAATAATTTTCATTTTTGAGGGCATTGAGTAGTAGTTTAGTGCCTCTAGTAGTTAAGAAAATGAATGCTGAATTTAAATACTTTTGTTATAAGTCCCTAGGATCTGGAATATCACTGTATTGCTTAAATCTCATGCTCATATATAGCTTTGAAGTAAACTGTATTCACCAGGTTGCCAGGTGTTAAACAGGAATGCATTGCATAGGTTTTAGACTGACAAGTGGATACAAAGGAAAAACTTTCTGAGTGTAAACTTCCCAGTACCTAAGGCAACTCTCCCTTCAACTACCTCTATTCTTCCTACCAAATAAAAATATATTAGATTACAAATTATCAGAGAAATGTTAAATTAAACTCTTGCTTTGTTTTGCCTGGAGACTTTCCAACCTCTGACGGGGTTTCTTGTCAGCTGTAGTGAACTAACTAGATCAGCACAGCCCAACAGAAATATGATGAGCCACATAGGTAACTACAGATTTTCTAGTTGCCATCTTAAAAAGTAAAAGTAAATAAGGGAACTTAATTTTTAATATTGAGCAAGATGTATATAAAATATTTCAACCTGAAATCAGTGTAAAAACACTAAGACCTTTTACATTCTTTAATTTAGATGAGGCATTTTTTTCATGCATGGCCAGTAGTTGTCATATTGGATACATAAAACTAGACCTTTATCAAAGTAACAGGCAGATAGAGAAAAACTGATAAATATTTAAAAACACTGGAGTGTAAGACAAGCAGACCAGTCGGAACAAATGGTACCCAATAAAATTGAATTTTTCAAAAACTCTAATTCTGTTCTCTCTGCAGAAAAAAGAGCTCAGGGAGAAAAATCAAAGAAGGGAAAAGAGTCCCTTTGGCTCTGAGCTGACCCTGAGGAGGTTGGTATCGTTTGTGAGGCACTGTGGAGCCCTCCGCCCAGGAGAGCTCCCCCTCCCTAGACCTCTCCCTTCTTGCGCATGAGTCTCCTCACCTTCTAGGTCTCCTTACCTTGTAGGCCTCTCAGATCTTATAACGTGGGCCGAGGTGAGAGCAGGCCCTTGGAGGGTGATTACAGCAGAGGAGCTGCATTTGCAACCTAGATGATAGAGTTTCTCACCACAACTGACTCTCAGAAACTGGTACACTAGCTGAATACACTGTTGAAACAGGAACCGAAATGTCAGCCAAAGGTCTGTTGCTTGAGATTAATTGAATCTGCACATGATAAGGGTCTCAGGATGACTTCAAGACTAAGGGACTTTGAAGTAAAAGATCTTAGTCTAACTCAGTTCTTTGGCTTCAGCACAGAGATATTTTCTGTAGCTGTGAATTTACTGGACAGATTCCTGTCCAAAATGAAGGTATAGCCCAAGCACCTTGGCTGTGTTGGACTAAGCTGCTTCCACCTGCCTGTAAAAATCAATAGAAGAGAACAGGAATGTCCCATTGGCAAGTGACTTGATCCAAATAACCCAGTATAGGTTCACAGTTTCAGACCTCAAGAGAATGGAAAAGATTGTGTTGGAGAAGGTGTGCTGGAAAATCAAAGCTACTACTGCCTTTCAGTTTCTGCAACTCTATTATTCACTCATTCAAGAGAACTTACCATTTGAAAGGAAGAACAGCCTTAATTTTGAAAGATTAGAAGCTCAACTTAAGGCATGCCACTGCAGGATCATATTTTCTAAAGCAAAGCCTTTTGTCTTGGTATTGTCTATCATCATCACACTGGAGGTCCAAGCACAGAAGTGTGTAGAGTTAACAGGAGAGGTAGAATGTCTTCATACATATTCCAAGATAAATGACAGAGATTTGACCTTCTGGCAAGAGCTTGTATCCAAGTGTAACTGAGTATTCATCAGACAAGTGTTCGAAGCCAAATGTTCAGAAGTTGAAATGGATCATTTCTGGGTGAGCGTCATGGCAACTGAAGCATAGTTACTACAGAACAACCTACCTTCCAACAATTCCTGAAACAGTTCATTAATAGGATAATTACAGCAACAAAAGCTCTTCTCTGGAGCCATTTTCTGTGATCCTAAAGTATGGATTCCATAATGTTACAGTGGATTTAAACTGTGCATCCTCAAAACGTCACAACTTGATTAGCATTGATGTCCTCAGATTTTGGAAAACTGCCTAATTAACATTATGCTGTAGTGGAATTATGCTTAAATTTGAATTCATCTGAGGCATATAAACAATGCCAAGAACATAAAGTGAAATGTTAATGACAAGCTGGGAAGGTAAACTGTGACTCTTCATTCCTAACATTAATCCAACTTTCTATATTGGGTCAGTCTATTTCAGTGCTATTAAAAATGGAAACCTACTTAATTTAAATTTTGAATGATGAGGTTTACATCAAAACCAACATTTCACAAATGCACTTTTAAGACATGATAAGGGTCTCTATTTTAAGCAGTGAAAATGGTTTCTTAGCACCCATAACGCAAGTAATAGATTATCCAGAGATACAGACTTTATTGCTACATACAACTTAACATTTATATTTTAGGGCATTTTATATAAAACAAAACAACACACCTAACAATTTGGCATATTAATTTATCTTTAATGTTTTTCCTAGAAAGCAGGTGACATTTGTGTCCAGGAAAAAAATTTTTATACAAAATGTTTCAATATGGTCCCATTGAGAAAATTAGTTTTATTGTATTAGTGACTCAAAATAAATTAACACTACTCAGAAAACTGGCTGATTTAACACTCCAGAAGTTTTTACTAAGGACTGGTTTTATAAAACTGCCATTGCTTCTAATTTAGAATTTTGTTCAAAAAAGAAGGGAATATACTTTCACTAATGTCCCCTACTGTGCCAACAGAAAGTCTTAAGTAAATGTGTATCTTCATAGTCATGACGTTGCTGAGGCAGTGTTCAGGATTTTATAATAAGTCAGTGAATATAAGGAGATCTACAGTGTTAAAAGTGTCACAAATTGTTACTCAGTGTAATGTGTAGCCTGAGTCAATCCAGGATGACTGTACCAAATTTTGACACCATGGTATAGATAAATAACATATACTGGAAAATAAACCAAAGAACCATGGTATATCTTATAGTTTTGTAAACAATGTTTTGTGGATAACCTCAGTTTTCCCAAAAGCCTGATACATTTCAATATTTTGATGACATCTGTGTTAATTTTGAATTGGCAGAGGTGACCTAACCAACTACCATTATGTTTTGGTACTAAGGGATATACATTTTAATAAAGTAATTGAAATGCAAAAATATAAAGAAGGAAAAAGAAAATGATTGACTGGATACTGTAGATATTTTGAATATATATCTGAAAAATTAAAGATTATTGATAGGAGTACCAATAACTTCATTTGAAGAAGTGAAATGTCACATATTGTCAGGAAGGGGAAATAAAAGCGACTCAACCTCACCAGTAGCAGTGCAGGATTTTTATAATTCTCTCTTTTTCATTGACTTTTTGGATGCCTTGCTCTTGTTTAGGACCACCTCTAAAAAAACTAATATTAAGAACAGTACTGGCTATTGTGGCTCAGTGGATTGAGTGCCAGCCCACACACCAAAAGGCTGTCAGCTCAATTCCCAGTCAGGGCACATGTCTAGGCTGCAGGCTAGGTCTCCAGTTGGGGGTGTGCAAGAGGCAACCAATCAATGTTTCTCTCACACACTGATGTTTCTCTGCTTCTTTTTCTCCCTCCTTCCCCCTCTCTCTAAAAATAAATAAATAAAATCTTGAAAAAAAGAACAGATAAAAAATAATTGGAAAGTCACATGCAAAAGAGTGAAACTAGACTACTCTTTGTCCCCATGTACAAAAATTAATTCAATAGCTCTAAGACCTAAATAAAAAAAGCTAAAACAATAAATTACATAGAAGAAAACATAGGTACTAAACTTACAGACCTTGGTCTTTGAGAAGATTTTATTAATTTGATCCCTAACCCAAAGGAAGTAAAAAACAAAAATAAATGAATGAGACTATATCAAACTAAAAAGCTTCTGCACAGCCAAACAAACTGCCAACAAAACAAAAAGGCAACCAACTGAATGAGAGAAGATATTTGCATATAACACTTCTGACAAAAGGTTAATATCCAAAGTATAAAGAACTCATACAACTCAACATGAAAATAACAAACAATCCAATTAAAAATGGGCAAAGCCAAGCACCTGCCTGCAAACCAAAGGGTCGCCAGTTTGATTCCCAGTTAGGGCACATGCCTGGGTTGCAGGCCAGGTCTCCAGTAGGGGGTGCATGAGAGGCAACCACACATTGATGTTTCCCTCCCTTTCTCCCTCCCTTCCCCTCTCTTTAAAAATAAATAAATAAAATATTTAAAAATAATAAACTTTAAAAAAAAATGGGCAAAGTACCCAAATAGAAAATTCTCCAAGAGGACATACAGATGGCAAATAAATATATGAAAAAAATGCTCAAGGTCACTAACTATCAGAGAGGTGCAAATTAAAAACACAGTGAGATATCACTTCACACCTGTCAGAATAGCTACCATCAATAAGTCAA
Source organism: Pteronotus mesoamericanus (assembly GCF_021234165.1). NCBI lineage: Eukaryota > Metazoa > Chordata > Mammalia > Chiroptera > Mormoopidae > Pteronotus > Pteronotus mesoamericanus. The sequence goes on from NW_026555307.1 coordinate 7,914,782, forward strand.
CAAACAAGTGCTGGCAAGGATGTGGAGAACAGAGAACCCTAGCATACTGCTGGCAGGAGTGCAGACTGGTGCATCCACTATAGAAAAAGTATAACATCTCCTTTAAAAATTAAAAATGGGACTGTCTTTTGGCTCAGTGACCCCACTTCTGGGAATATATCCTAAGAATCCCAGAACACCAATTCAAAAGAATATATGCACTCCATATTTTTATAGCAGCATTATATACAGTAGCCATGACCTGGTCCAAGTGTCCATCAGTAGATGAGTGGATAAAAAAGCTGTGGTCCATATGAGGTCTTTCCAGGAATTGTCCAACCATTGTTAATATAATGAGAACTGTTTGCACAGCATTGATGTAACCTGGAAGCCAAGGAGAGTAGACTGAAATGTAAGTGCGTGAACAATGATGACTTCACTGTACTAGCCAGTGGAGGTGGTAGGCAATGTTGAGTGAGCATGTGTATTGTGTGGCTGTCACATTCAAAATGAGCAAGTAGAGCAACAAACCTGTATCAAATTTTGCACTAAGCTTGAACATTCCTCCGCAAAAACTATTTGGGTGATTCAGAAGGTCGCAGGGATAGGCAATTGGTGATTGGCAGCTTCATCACAACAACATGGCCACTCATGCATCACGTCCCATGTAGAATTTTTTGGAAAAACATCAGATAACCCAGGTGACTCAGCCACCCTGCAGCCCAGATTTGGCGCCCTGTGACTTTTGGCTTTTCCCAAAACTAAAATCACCTTTGAAGGTGGAGACAAATGTATTTGAACAATAAAAAAATAAAATAAAAATTAAAAAGAATAATAAAATAAAATAAAATAAAATCACCTTTGAAAACAAAGAGGTTTCAGACCGTCAATGAGATTAGGGAAAATATGATGGGGCTGCTGATAGTGATTGAGAGAACCATGTGAGGTCCCAACGTGCCTACTTTGAAGAGGACTAAGGCACTTTTGTCCTATATACAACGTGTCTTGTATCTTGTATCTTCAATAAATGTCTCTTTCTTATATTACATGGGTATATACTTTCTGGACAGACCTCTGATACACAGTGAAATACTACATATTTGGGACCACCATGGATGGACTTGGAGATTATTATGCTAAATGAAATAAGCCAGTTAGTGAAAGACAAATATCATATGATCTCACTTATATGTGTCATGTAATAAACAAAATAAACTGACCAGCAAAATAGAAACAGAGGGATAGATACGTGGAACCAACTGACAGTTGTCAGAGGGAAGGAGAGTACTGGATGTAAGGCAGTGAAGGGATTAGCCAGAAAACATATATGCATGACCATGAACACAGACAGCAGTGTGGTGATGGCTTGAGGGAAGGGGCAGGGGTGAGGGCTGAGTAGAGGAGGGTAAAGAGGGGGAAATGGGGGTATCTGTAATAATGTTAAAAACAAAAATAAAGTTTAAAATGGACACAGAACCTAAACAGACATTTCTCCCAAGAAGATAAACAAATTGTCGACAGATATATGCAATGGAGCCCAACTCACTAGCCATTAGGGAAAAGCAAATAAAAACTACAATGGGATACCACCTCACACCTGTTAGAATTGCTGTTATCAACAACACAAGTAAAAACAAGTGTTGGAAAGAATGTGAAGAAAAAGGAACCCTCATTTGCTGCTTGTGGAAAACTGTATGGAGGTTCCTCAAAAATTTAAGAATAGGGTTACCTCGTGGCCCAGCAACCCCTCTTCTGGATATCTACCTGAAATTTTTGAAAAAATTTATTTGCAAAGATATATGCATCTCTATGTTCACTGTAATAATTTTTATAGTAGACAAGACATGGAAACAACCAGAGCGTTATTTACAGATGACTGGACAAAGAAGAGTGAAACATATATACAATGGAGTACTGGTCACTAATAAGAAAAGACTTACTACCATGTGCAACGATATGGATGAATCTCGAGAACATCATGCTAAGCAAAATAAGACAGAAAAAGTCAAGAACCATATGATTTCACTTATATGTGAGACATAAAATTGAAAGAAAAAATTAACAAACAATTCAAACAAAACCTTATGGAAACAGACAACAGTATGGTGGTTACCAGATGGAAAGAGGTGGGAGAAGTTGTAAAGGGGTTGTAAAAGATAAAGTGACAGAAGATGACTTCACATTGGGTGAAGGGCACACAATGCAACATACAGATGATGTATTATAGAATTATATGTGTAAAACATATATAATTTTACTAATCAATTTCACCTCAGTAAATTTAAGTTTCTCAAAGGTGAGAGTGTAAATAAAAGTTCTTTAAAAAGTAATTTGAGAACATCTTCAAAACTATAAATTAAAAATACCCCAATCTATGACTGTGTGTGTACATAGCTTATCTATTATAAATAGGTATAAAAATTCACTTTCAGTAGTGAAAAATGAAATATAAATGGCTATAAAAGATATGTGAATAAAGCTAAATAGAAAACCAAGTACAATGTAATTAAAATCATATTTTTCATTTTTATTTTTAATTTTTTTCAATTACAGCTGACATTCAATATTATGTGAGCTTAAAGCATAATGGTTAGACATTTCTTAACTTATGAAAGGATCCCCACAATAAACCTTTCACCCACCTCTCACCATGTATAGTTATTACAATATTATTGACTATATTCCCTAAACTGTACTTTACATTCTTATGACTATCTTGTAACTGTAAATTTGTACTTCTTAATCCCTTCATCTTTTTCACCCATCCCCCTACCCCTGTCCCAACTGGCAACCATCACTTTGTTTTCTAAATTTATGAGATTGTTTCTGTTTTGCTTGGAATCATATGGTACGGTTTTGCTTGGAATCATATGTGACTTAATTTACTTAGCATAATACTGTCTAGGTACATCCATTTTGTTGCACATGGTAAAACTGTTGTTTTTAATGGATGAGTAATATTCCATTATATATGTGTACCATAGCTTCTTTATCCATTCATCTTTTATTTGGAGCACTCAATTGATTTACATTTAAAGTAATTAATGATAAGTATGCAATTATTGACATTTTATCATTTTCTGAATGTTTTTGTGGTTCTTTTCTGCTATTTTTATTATTCTCTTGCTCTTTTCTTTTGTATGTGGATGGCTTTCTGTACTGTTGTGTTTGGATTCCTTCTTCTTTGTTACCTGTATATCTCTCACAAATTTTTGGTTTGTGGTGATTATATGCTTTACATATACCAAGATATGTTTATAGTAGTCTTTCTTAAATTGATAGCCATTTAAGTTCAACACATTCTAAAATCACTAACATTGTGTGTGTGTGCACGTGTGTGTGCGCACACAAAACTATTGACCTTTATTTTATTTTTTAAAATTGTATACTGTGAATTTATTGAATTTATTTGTTGAGCACTTAGTGCATTTCTTTTTTTTCCATCACCATTTATCCCCTTTATATCCTCTTCCACCTCCATCACCACCTCTCCCCTCACAATCACCACACTGTTGTCCGTGTCTATGAGTTCTTTCTCTTTTGTTTTCTTTTTTCTTTTTTCAAAATTTTTTATTATTGTTCAGTTACAGTTGTCCCCATTTTCCACCATTACTCTCCCCTGCAATACCCACCACCACCACCCACATTCAGTCCTCCCACACCATTGTTTTCACATTCAGTCCTCCCACACCATTGTTTTTGTCCATGGGTCCTTTATACTTATTCCTTGACCCTTCCCTTTCTTTCCCCCATTAATCCCCCTCCCCACTCCCCTCTGGTCACTGTCAGTTTCAATGTCTCTGGTTATATTTTGCTCATTTGTTTGTTTTGTTGATTATGTTCCACTCATAGGTGAGAACATATGGTATTTGTCTTTCACCACCTGGCTTATTTCACTTAGCATAATGCTCTCCAGTTCCATTCATGCTTTCACAAAGGGTGGGAGTTCCTTCTTTCTGCTGCATAGTATTTCATTGTGTAAATGTACCACAGTTTCTTGATCCACTCATTTACTGATGGTCACTAAGGCTGTTTCCAGCACTTGGCTATTGTAAATAATGCTGCTATGAACATTGGGGTGCATAGGTTCTTTTTTTATTTGCTCAGTTCCTCCACCCCTCCAGCCCCTACCCCACCAAGAACTGTCAGTCTGCTCTCTATGAGCCTTTCTCTATTTTGCTTGTTAGTTCTTTTTGTTTGAAGGAGTGAAATAACATAGCACTTATCCTTCTCTGACTGGCTTATTTCTCTTAGCATAATGTCCTCCAGGTCCATCCATTCTGTCACAAAGAGTAAAATTTTCTTCTTTTTAAAGGCAGAGTAGTATTCCTTTGTGTAAATGTACCACAGCAGTCTTATCCATTCATCTACTAATGGACTCTTGGGTTGCTTCCAAATCTTGACTATTGTAAATAACACTGCAAAGAACATAGAGGTACATACATTCTTTCAAATTAGTGTTTCAGGTTTCTTTGTATAAATTCCAAAAAGTGAAATTGCTGGGTCATAAGGCTGTTCCTTTTCAATTTTTTGAAGTAACACTATAATGCTTTCCACAGTGGCTACAGCAGTCAGCATTCGCACAAACAGCGCACCTTTCTCCACACCTTCCCCTACCTACACTTGTTGTTTGTGGGTTTATTGATGATAGCCAGTCTGATAGATGTGTGGTCTTAATTTGCATTTCTCTGCTGATTAGCGACATTGAGCAACTTTTCATATGTCTTTTGGCCATCTGTATGTCCTCTTGGAGAAGTGTCTATTCAGGTCCTTTGCACATTAAAATCACTAGTAGTTTTTTAACTTTATTTTTATTGTTGGAACCTTTGCTGATGTCTCTATTTCCTGCCCTTTGAACACCTTCACCCAGGCCCCACCACCTATTTCCTCTAGCCATGACCACACTGTTGTCTCTGTCTAAGGTTTATGCATACATGTTCTTTGGCTAATCCCTTCACCATCTGCCATCCAGGCCCACCCCAATACCCGCTAACAGCTGCCAGTCTATTCCATGTATCCATGCATCTGTTTCTATTTTGCTGGTCAGTTTATTTTGCTCATTAGATTTCACATATAAGTGAGATCATATGGTATTTGTCTTTCTGAATGGCTTAATACACTTAGCATAATAATCTCCAGGTACATTCATGCTGTTGCAGCAGGTAAGAGTTCCATTTTTTTTATGGCCCCATAGTATTCTACTGTGTAAATGTACCACAGCTTTTTTAAACACTTATTAACTGATGGGCACTTGGGCTGTTTCCAGATCTTGGCTCTTGTAAATAGTGCTGCTATGAACATATGGAGTGCATATATTTTTTTCAAAGTGGTATTTCAGGATTCTTAGGATATATTCCCCAAAGTGGGGTTGCTGGGTCAAAAGGCAGTTACCCTTTTTTTTCCCAAGGAAACTGTATACTATTTACCACAATGGGCACCAGTGTGCATTCCCACCAGGAGTGCACTAGGCTTCCTTTTTCCCCATGTGTTCACCAGTATTTGTTGTTTGTTGATTTATTGATATTAGCCATTCTAGCAGGTGTGTGGTGATATATCACTGTGGTTTTAATATATATCTCTCTGATGATTAGTGACCTTGAGCATTTTTCATATGTTGATTGGCCATCTGTATGTCCTCTTGGAGAAGTGCCTATTCAGGTCCTTTGCCCATTTTTTATTGGATTTTTTGTTTTTCATATGTTGAGTTGTATAGGTTCTTCAAATATTTTGGAAATTAATCATATTTAGATGAATTATTTGCAAATATGTTCTTTCATCCAGTGCACTCCCTTTTCATTTTGTTGATGGTTTTTGTTTTGTTTTGCTTTTTTGCTGTGCAGAAGCTTTTTAGTTTGATGTAGTTCTATTTGATTATTTTTTCCTTTGTTTCTGTTGCCTCAGGTGATATATTAGCAAAAGTATTGCTATGAGAGATGCCTGAGATATTACTGCATATGTTTTCTTATAGGGTTTTTATGGTTTCATGACTTATATTTAAGTCTTTTATTAATTTTGAGTTTATTCTTTAATATGGTGTAGATTGGTTGTCTACTTTCATTTTTTTGCATGTGCCTGTCGAATTTTTCCAACAACACTTATAGAAGAAACTGTCTTTATTTCATCGTATGCTCTTGTCTTTTTTGTCAAATATTAATTGACCATAAAGGCATGGGTTCATTTATGTGCTCTGTGTTCTGTTGCAGTGGTTTCATATATGCCTGTTCTTATGCCAGTACCAGGCTGTTTTAATTACAATGGCTTTGTAGTATACATTGATATCAAGTATTTTGACACTTCCAGCTTGTTCTTTCTCAAGATTGCTGAGGCTATTTGTGGTCTTTTTTTGTTTCATATAAATTTTTGGAATATTTCTTCTAGATCTGTGAAATATCCCACTGGTATTTGAATAGGAATTGTATTGAATCTATAGATTTCCTTGGGGAGTATGGAAATTTTAATGATGTTAATTCTTCCAAACCATGAAAACAATGTATGCATCCACTTGTGTGTATCTTCCTCAGTTTCTCTCTTCAGTGTCCTGCAGTTTTCTGAGTACAGGTCTTTTACATCCTTTGTAAAATTTATTCCTAGGTAACTTATTTTTTTGTTGTTGCAATAGTAAATGAGATTGTTTTCTTAGTTTGTCTTTGTAATTATTGATGTATAATAATGCTATCAATTTCTGAATATTAATGTTTTATCCTGTTACTTTGCCAAATTCATTGGTTAGATTTAGTAGTTTTTTGGTGGAGTCTTTAGGGTATTCTATGTACAATATTATGTCATCTGTGAAAAAAGAAAATTTTAATTCCTCCTTTCCAATTTGGATATATCTAATTTCTTTTGCCTGGTTGGTATGGCTTGGATTTTCAGGACTATGGTGAATGAAAGTGGTGAAGGAAGCTCTTTGTCCTGTTGCTTATCTTAAGGAAACACTTACAGTTTTGCCCATTGAGTATGATTTTATCTGTATGTTTTTCATATATAATCTTTATTATGTTGAGGTATGATTTCTCTATCCCCTCTTAGCTGAGAGCTTTTATTATAAGTGGGTATGGGATTGTATCAAATGCTTTTTGTGCATCTATTGATGTGATTATATGGCTTTTTATTATTGTTGTTTATTCTGTTACAATTGTCCCAGATTTTCCCCCTTTGCCCCATTCTGCCCATCCTGACCCCCACTTCCATAGTCAATCCCCACACCATTGTCTATGTACATGGGTTCTTCATATATAATCTGTGACTAATCCCTTCACCTTCTTTCAAACAATCCCCACCTGCCACCTCCCCTCTTACCACTGTCAGTCTGTTCCATGAATCTATGCTTCTGGTTCTATTTTGCTTATTAGTTTATTTTTCCACTAAATTCTCTTTATAACTGAGATCATATGGTATTTGTCTTTCACCAACTTGCTTACTTCACTTACCAAAATAGTCTCTAGTTCTATTCATGCTGTCGCAAAAGGTAGGAATTCCTTCTTTTTTCCTGCTGTGTAGTAGTCCATTGTGTAAACATACCACAGTTTTTTAATTCACTCATCCACTGTTGGGCACTTAGTCTGTTTCCAGTCTTGGCTATTGTAAATAATGCTGCTGTGAGCATAGGGGTGCCTAAGTTCAGAAAGTGAAGGGATGGAAAAATATTCCATGCAAATGGATATAAAAATGCTGAGGTAGCAATAATTATATCATACAAAATAAACTTCAAAACAAAGGCCATAACAAGAGACAGAGAAGGTCACTACATAATACTTAAGGGAGTAGTCCAACAAGAGGATATAACTCTCGTAAACATATATATGCCAAATATAGGAGCACCTAATATATAAAGAAAATCTTAGAGGACTTTAAGAAAGAAACAGACAGCAATACAGTCATTGTAGGGGATTTTAACACCCCACTGTCAATAATGAATAGGTCTTCCAAACAAAGTCAACAAAGATGTTGCAGCATTAAATGACACCCTATATAATATGGATTTAATTGACATTTACAGAACATTTCGCCCCAAAGAAGCAAAATATACATTCTTCTCACATGCACATGGATCAGTCTCAAAGATAAACCACATGGTAGGGCACAAAACAAGCCTTAACATATTCAAGAAAAATGAAATCATATCAAGTATCTTCTCAGATCACAATGGTTTGAAACTAGAAACCAACCTCAAAAAAAAAATCCTCAACAACATTCAAATATACGGAGGCTGAATACATGTTATTAAATAATGAATGGGTTAACAATGAGATCAAGAAAGAAATCAAAAAAGTATCTGGAAACAAATGAAAATGAGCACACAACAGCCCAAAACCTATAGGACACAGTGAAGACAGTCCTGATTTTTATCTTTAATTTGGTTTATATGCTGCATCACATTTATTATATGTGAATATTATACCACCAGAATCTTGCATCACCAGAATAAATCCTAGTTGATCATAATACAATATATGATCTTTTTCATGTATTGCTGTATTTGGTTTGCTAATATTTCAGAAGATTTTAGTGTCTGCATTCATCAGATGTATTGGCCTATAAATATTTTTCTTTGTAGTGTCTTTATGTGGTTTTGGAATTAAGATAATGCTGGTCTCATAAAATGAACTTGGGAGTCTCCCTTCCTCTTGAATTTTCTGGAATAGCTTGTAAAGAATAGGAGCTAATTTTTCTTTGCTTGTTCAGTAAAATTCACCTGTAAAGCTACGCAGTCCAGGACTTTTGTTTGCTGGGGGTATTTTTATTCCTGCTTCCCCTCTCTTATAAATGAATGAATGAATGGATGAATGAGTAGGTAAATAAATAAATAAATAAATAAATAAATAAATAAATAAAATCTTTTCAAAACTTCTAACCTAACTTTGACTGGTGGCTCAGTTGGTTGGAGCATCATCCCAGACACCAAAATGGTTGTGGGCTCAATACCAAGTCAGGGCACATACCTAGGTTGTGGGTTTGATCCCTTGTCATGGCATGTATGGGAGGCAACCAATCTATGTTTCTCCCTCGTATCATTGTTTCTCTCCCTCTCTGTTTTTCTCTGATTCTCTCTTTGCCTTTCTCTCCTTCCCTTTCTTTCCTTTAAAATCAATAATCATTATTGGGTGAGGATTAAAAAAACAATCCAATAGTTTGTGTTGTTTAAGGTCACCATTACCTTGTTAAAATCCCCTACTGTGACTGTAATGCTGTCGATCTCTCCCTTAAAGTCCACCAAGATTTTTCTTATATATTTATGTGCTCATATATTGGGTGCACATATGTGTAAAAGGGTTATTTTCTCTTGTTGGATCTATGTCTTTAGTACTATGTAGTGACCTTCTTTGTCTCTTGTTATGGCCTTTCTTTTGAAATTTATTTTGTCAGATATATGTGCTGTTACCTCAGCTTTGTCATTTCATTTTGCATGAAATATTTTTTTTTACTTTATTTTCATCCTGTGTGTATCTTTTGTTCTAAGGTGGGTCTCTTGTAGACAGCATATACATGGGTCATGTTTTCTTCTTTACTCAGCTACACTTTGTCTTTTTATTGGAGCATTTAATCCACTTACATTTAATGTTATTATTGATAGAAACTTATTTATTGCCATTTTTTCCTTTTACCTATGTTCTTCTCTATTTCTTCTTAAAGCATTCCCTTAAATATTTCTTGCAGTACTGGTTGGTGGTAATGAACTAGTTTAGCCTCTTTTGTTTTGTCTGGGAGGCTCTTTATTTTGACTTCAGTTTCTTTTTCACTGTTTTTATTTTTATTTTTTTACATAAAAAACAAGGAAGGGAGAAACAAAACCACTTAAAATTCAATCACCTGTTTCTTTGAACTTGAAAATTTGACCTCTTTAGCTTTTTTTGTTTTCTTCTTTTTTCTTTTCTTGTTGTTCAGTTACAGTTGTCCTTCCTTTTTCCCCATTGCTCATCCCTACCCTGTCGCCCCAACTCCCACAGTCAATCCCCGCCACTGTCCGTGCCCTTGAGTCCTCTATTCCCGTTCTTTTGATGCCCCTCCCCTTTGTTTCCCCCATTATCACTCTCCCCACTCCCCTCTGGTTATTGTCAGTTTGTTGTTTATTTCCAAGTCTCTGGTTCTGTTTTGCTCATTTGTTTGTTTTGTTGATTACGTTGCACTTATAGATGAGATCATATGGTATTTGTCTTTCACTGCCTGGATTATTTCACTTAGCATAATGCTCTCAAGTTACATCCATGCTTTCACAAAGGGTAGGAGTTCCTTCTGTCTGCTGGGTAGTATTCCATTCTGTAAATGTGCCACAGTTTTATGACCCACTCATTTAGTGATGGGCACTTAGCGTGTCTCCAGCATTTGACTATTGTAAATAATGCAGCTATGACCATTGGGATGCATAGGTTCTTTTCAATTGGTGATTCAGGATTCTTAGTGCTTCCATTTTATTTTTTTTAATTTTTAATTACTTTATTTATTTATTTATTTATTTATTTATTTGTTAAACTACATTTGTCTCTGCCTACCCGCCACCACTTTCCCTTGCCCCCTCCCTTCTTCCCTCCCTCAGCTCTTCGCCTTTGGTTTTGTCCATGAGTCCTTGCTATATGTTCCTTGACTTTCCCCTTCCCTTCCTTTTCCCCGCCCTCCCTCCCTTCTTCCCTCTTGACTCTGTTGATTTCTTTTCCTTTCAGTGTTGCTGGTCTTATTTTCCTTGCATCTTTGTACTGTTGGTTAGGTTCCACTTATAGGTGAGATCATATGGTATTTGTCTTTTGCCCCCTGGCTTATTTCACTTAGCATAATGCTCTCAAGTTACATCCATGCTGTCGCGAATTTGAGTAGTTCTTCTTTTCTTTCTGCTGCGTAGTATTCCATTGTGTATATGTACCATAACTTTTTGATCCAATCTTCTACTGACGGGCATTTAGGTTGCTTCCAACACTTGGCTATTGTAAACTGTGCTGCTATGAACATGGGGGTGCATAGGTTCTTTTGAGTTGGCATTTTGGTATTCTTAGGGTATAGTCCCAGCAGGGGAATCACTGGATCAAAAGGCAGTTCCAGTTTCAGCGTTTTGAGGAAATTCCACACTGCTTTCCACAGTGGCTGCACCAGTCTGCATTCCCACCAACAGTGTACCAGTGTTCTCTTTTCTCCACAGCCTCACCAGCACCTGTTGTTTGTTGATCTGTTTATGATGACCATTCTGACCAGTTTGAGGTGGTACCTCATGGTGGTTTTGATCTGCATTTCTCTGATGGGTAGTGATTGCTGAGCATCCTTTCAAATGCCTCTGGGCCCTCCATAGCTCTTCCTTGGAAAAGCATCTGCCCAGGTCCTTTGCCCATTTTTTGATTGGATCATTTGTCTTCTTGGAGTGGAGTCGAGTGAGTTCTTTATATATCTTGGAGATCAAACCTCTATCTGATGTATCAGCGAATATAATTTCCCATATGGTTGGCTCCCTTTTCATTTTGCTTATGTTTTCTTTCGCCGTGCAGAAGCTTCTTATTTTTATGAGGTCTCACTTGTTTATTCTTTCCTTTATGTCCCTTGCTTTAGGAGACATATCAGTGAAAAAATTGCTGTGTGGGATATCTGAGTTTCCTGCCAATGTTCTCCTCTAGGACTTTGATGGTGTTGCAACTTATATTTAAGTCTTTTATCCATCTTGAGTTTATTTTTGTGTATGGTGTTAGCTGATGATCCAATTTCAATTTTTTGCATGTAGCCATCCAGCTCTCCCAACACCATGTGTTGAAGAGGCTCTTAGTGCTCCATTTTATGCTTCTGCCCCCTTTGTCAAATATTAGATGGCCATAGAGACCTGGGCTTATTTCTGGGCTTTCTATTCTGTTCTACTGGTCTATGGGTCTGTTCTTGTGCCAGTACCAGATTGTTTTGAGTATAGTGGCTTTGTAGTAGAGTTTGATGTCCGGTATTGTGATCCCTCCTACTTTGTGTTTCTTTCTCAAAATTGCTGCAGGTATTTGGGGTTGTTTATGGTTCCATATAAATTTTTGAAATGTCTGTTCTATTTCTGTGAAATACATCATTGGTATCTTAATAGGGATTGCATTGAACCTATAAGTTGCTTTGGGTAGTATGGACATTTTGAGGATATTAATTCTTCAAATTCATGAGCACGGTATACGCTTCCATTTATTTGTGTCTTCCTTAATTTCTTTCTTCAATGTTGTATAGTTTTCTGCATACAGGTCTTTTACATCTTTGGTTAAATTTATGCCTAGGTACTTTATTTTCTTCTTGCTATATCGAATGGTATTTTTTTTCTGATTTCTTCTTCTTCTATTGCATTGCTGGTGTACAAAAATGCCTTTGATTTCTGAATGTTGACTTTGTATCCTGCTGTTTTGCAAATTCACTTATTAGGTTCAGGAGTTTTTTGGTAGAGTCTACAGGGTTCTCTATGTACACTATCATGGCATCTGCAAACAAGGATAGCTTTACTTCCTCCTTTCCTATTTGGATGCCTTTTATCTCTTTCTTTTGTCTGACCACTGTGGCTAGGACTTCCAATACGATGTTGAAAAGAAGTGGTGAAAGTGGACATCCTTGTCGTGTTCCCAATTTTAGTGGGAAAGACACATCATCATTAAAATGGCAACTATCAAAGACAAAGAGAAAATCCTCAAGGCAGCAAGGGAGAAGGAGAAAGTAACATACAAGGGGGCCTCAATATGCCTAGGAGCTGACTTCTCAACAGAAACACTACAAGCCAGAAGGGAATGGCAACATATATTTCAAGTCATGAAAAGCAAGGGCCTACAGCCAAGGCTACTCTACCCAGCAAGGTTCTCAATTAAAATAGAAAGGGAAATACGGAGTTTCCCAGACAAGAGAAGTCTAAAAGAATACATCTCTACCATTTGTTTATTTTGTCCTTTATTTCCCTTGCCCTAGGAGATATATTGGCAAAATTTTTGCTGCATGAGATGTCTGAGATTATACTGCCTATATTTTCTTGTAGGATTTGTATGGCTTCACAACTTACATTTAATGTCTTTTATCCATTTTGAGTTTATTCTTGTATTAGTGGTCTATTTTCATTATTTTGCATTGTACCAGTCCAATTTTCCCAACACCATCTATTGAAGAGACTGTTTTTACTCCATTGTATGCTCTTGCCTCCTTTGTCAAATATCGATTGACCATAAGGTGTGTGTTGATTTCTATGCTCTTCGTTCTTTTCCATTGATCTATAGGCCCGTTCTTGGATGAGTACTAAGCTGTTTTAATTTCAATTGTTTTCAAGTAGGGTTTGATGTTTTGTACTGTGATCTCTTCAAGTTTGTTCTTCTTTCTCAAGATTGCTGGGGCTATTCAGGGTCCTTTTTTCAGCTTTATGTAAATTTTTGGAATATTCATTCTAGATTTGTTTAATATGTCATTGGTATTTTAATAGGCATTGTGTTGACTCTATAGATTGTGTTGGGTAGTATAGACATATTAATCATGTTAGTTCTTCCAATCCATGGACATGGTATATATGCTTCTACTGGTTTCTGTCTACTTGATTCTTTCTTTAATATCCTATAGTTTTCCAAGTACAGATCTTTTGCCTCCTTGATTACTTTCACATTTAGGTACTTTATTTTTTATAGTTGCAGTGGTAAATGGGATTGTTTCCTTTGGTTTTTTTTTTCCTGAGATTCATTATTGATATATAAAAGTGCCACCAATTCTGGATATTAATTTTGTATTCTGTTATTTTGCCAAATTTATTTATGAGGTCTTACAGTTTTTGGTGGAGTGTTCAGGGTTTTCTATGTACAATATCATGTAATCTGCAAATGAGTTTTACTTTCTTCTTTCCAATTTGGATGTCTTTTATTTCATCCTCTTGGTTGATTGCTGTGTCTAGGACTTCCAATAGTATGTTGAAAAAGAGTGGTGAAAGTGGACATCCATATTTTGTTTAGGGAAACACTTTTAGTTTTTGCCCATTGAGTATGATGTTGGCTGTAGGTTTTTTATATATGGTCTTTACTGTGTTGAAGTATGATCCTTCCCACTTTACTCAGAGATTGGGTTGTTTTTTTTTTTATCATAAATGGGTGCTGGATCCAATTTGCTAATATTTGTTGAGGATTTTAGCATCGGTGTTCATCAGTGATATTGGCCTATATAACTTTTTCCTTGTAGTGTCTTTATCTGTTTTTGGAATTAGGATAATGCTGGCTTTGTAAAATGAGCTTGGAAGTCTTCCTTCTTTTTGAATTTTTTGGAGTAGTTTGGAAAGGATACGTATTAGTTCTTTGAATGCTCAGTATAATTTGCCTGTGAAGACATCCAGTCCAGGACTTATGTTTGAATGGAATTTTTAAATATTATATTACTGCTTCATTTTCATTAGTTGTTATCAATCTATTCAGGGTTCTGATTCTTCTTCACTGAGTTTTGAAAAATTGTATGTTTCTAAGAATTTATCCATTTTGCCTTGTTTGTCTAAGTTATTGGCATATAATTGTTCATAGTACTTTCTTACAATCCTTTGTATTTCTATGATGTCTGTTGTTACTTTGCCTCTCTAATTTCTGATGTCATTTATTTGGATCCAGTATCTTTGGTGTTTTTTTTTTTTTTTTGATCAAAACATTTATTTTTTTATGTTACAAAAGTAAAAGTAAAGCCAAGCAGGTAATGAAATAAGCATTTTTAAAGTGTTCCATCCTGGATTCTCTGTCCTAAAATTTAGTATACAGTTCAAATTTAGGTTGTTTCAACACTTCTTCTGGGTACTGTGAGGTCTCCATCTTATAACCATTTTTCTCTAGTTCAGCTCGTAACTGATTGGAGAAATTATCCTCTACACTGTCATCATCCCAATTATCCTCCCAGACGTGCACATATTCATCTTCATCTAATGAGTATAGCTAAGGTTTCATCAGTCTCATTTATCTTTTCAAAGAACCAGCTCTTGGTTTCTTTCTTTCTTTCTTTTTTTTTTTTTTTGTTTTGGTCTCTATGTCATTTATTTCCACTTTAATTTTTATTATTTTCTTCCTTCTACTTAATCTGGGCTTATCTTGTTGTTTTCCTGACTTTTTTTTTTTTTTTTTACGTGTAGAGTTTGATTGTTGATTTGAGATTTTTCTTGCTTTTTGACATAGGCCAGCTTATAATGTTATGAATTTCCCTCTTAGTACTGCTTTCACTGTGTCCCATAGATTTTGGATTGTTGTGTGTTCATTTTCATTTGTTTCCAGGTAGTGATTTTTTCCTCTTGATCTTACTGGCAACCCATTTATTGTTTGAAAACATGCTGTTTAGCCTCCATTTGTTTCATTGATTTTCAGTTTTTTAATTGCAGTTGATTTCTAGTTTCATGCCATTGAAATCCAAGAAAATACTTGATATGATTTGAGCCTTGAATTTGTTAAGACTTATTTTGTGTTCTAACATATGGTCTGTCTTCGAAAATGTTCTGTATGCTCTTGAGTAGACTATATATCCTGATGCTTTGGGATGAAATGTTCTGTAAATATCAATTAAATCTATATGATCTAGTGTATTGTTTAATGTCACTGTTTCCTGGAAATTTTTTGTCTGGAAGACCTATTCAAAGATTGCAATGGGATGTTAAAGTCTTCTTGTATGACTGTATTGCTGTCACTCTCTCCCTTAAAGTCCACCAATGTATTTTTAATATATTTAGGTACTCCTAAATTAGGTGCATATATGTTTACCAGGGTTATATCCTTTTGTTGGATCGATCCCTTTAATATTAAGTAATGACCTTCTTTGTCTCTTATTATGGCCTTTTTTAAAGTCTGTTTTGTCAGGTAAATATTGCTACTCTAGTGTTCTTTTGTTTCTATATTCATGGAATATTTTCCTCTATCCCTTCCCTTTTAGTCTGTGTGAATATTTTCTTTTAATGTGGGTCTCTTGTAAACAAGGATATATTGGGTTAGCCAAAAGTCAATTTAGTTTTTGCTGCAAAACACAAGATATATTTTTCATTTTCACCTATAACTTTGTTAATTTGGATATTTTGAATATGTTGGCTATCTTCCATATGGTGTAATGTTGGTTGTTCTCAGTTAAAGTCTCAATTTGATTGCTATCAACTTCAATTTGTCTACCAGACCATGGAGCATCACTGAGTGAGAAATCTCCAGCACAAAACTTTGAAAACCACTTTTGACACTTTTGATAAGTCACAGCACCTTTTTCATAAATTGTGCATATCTTCTTGTGCATTTTCATTGCGTTTTTTACCTTCCTTGAAATAATAAAGCATAATATGCCAAAAATGTTGTGTACATTTTTCCATCTTCAATATTAAAATGGCTACACAAAAATTCACCAATTTTGATGTTTTTTTTAAAAATGCACACTTTATGACAGTTGTCACAATACAATCTAACAAAATTGTTTTGAATGGAGTTCAAAACAACTAAGCATTGCTAGAGCCATCTAATGGGAAAAAAACTAAATGATCTTTTTGGCTAACTCAGTATATGGGTTATGTCTTTTTATCCCTTCAGTTGTGCTATGTCTTTTGATAAGAGTATTTAATACACTTACATTTAATGTAATTATTGATAGGTACTTATTTACTGCCATTTTTATTTTTCACTCCTGTGTTCTTCTCTTTATTTCTTTGTCTTCTTAAAGTAGTCCCTTTAAAATTTCTTGCAATGTTGGTTTGGAGGTATTTAACCCTTTCAGTCTTTTTTTCTTTTTTTCCTGAGAAGCTCAACTCCCTTAGTCTTATTTTTGTCTGAGAAGCTCTTTATTTTACCTTAAATTTTAAATAATAGCCTTGCTGGATAGTGTAATCATGAGTTCAGATCCTGGCTTTTCATTACTTTGAATACTTCATGCCATTTTCTTCTGCCAAGAAGTGTTTCTGTTGAGAAAGCAACTGACAGCCTAATTGGATGCCCCTTGTAGGTAACTAGCTGTCTTTTTCCCACTGCCTTTAAGATTCACTCTTTGTCTTTTACCTTTGACATTTTAATTATGATGTGTTTTGCCTTTGGTCTTTTTGGGTTCATCTTGATTGGGACTTTTCTGTGTTTTCTGAACTTGTGTGACATTTTCCTTCACCAGGTTAGGAAAGTTTTCTGTTTGTTTTTGACACAGGTTCTCTATCCCTTGCTCTTTTTCTTCTCCTTCTGAAATTCCTATGATGTGGATGTTTTTATGTTTTATGTTGTCCTAAAGATCCTTTAAAGTATCCTCCTGCTTTTATTTTTTTTCCTTTTGCTGCTCTGATTGAGTGATTTTTTTCTACCTTGTCTTGTAATTAGATGATTTGATCCTCTGCTTCATACAACCTACTGATTATATTTTCCAGTGTATTCTTTATTTCAGATGTTATTCTTCATTTCTGACTGCTTTTATTTGTGATTTCAATGTCTTTTGTCATACTGTTGAGCATTCTTATAACCATTTGAACTCTTGCTCTTATAAATTACCTACTTTCCTTTCATTTAGCTCTTTTTTTTTTGAGATTCCTTTTGTTCTTTCACTTGGCCCCCCCCCCTTTTTTTTTGTCTTTCAGTTTTGGCTGTTGTAGGGTACATGGAGGTGGCCTGGCTCCCTCACCTAGAGGCATGGGTAACCAGAGGGAGCAACTCCTCAGAACCCTGAAGGAGTCTGATAAAGCAGTTGTTTCCACGCACTTTTGCCCAGGCTTCACGGCCTTGAGCCCCAGTGTGATAAAATTCCCTATAGCCTTGAGTATGATCGCATGCGCAGCTCATAATACTTACTTCACCTTCTGGCTTGATTGCCCTGCTTTGTTTGGGGCTGGTAGAAAAGGGATAGGAGCTTTGGATGGGGTGGGGAGTTGGGGCACTGACTTGGAATGCAGGCTTGTGGCCTGTGTGACTCCCTCCACGTAGGCTTTGTGGCCTGTGTGATTTCCCCAGACCGGGCTTGTGCCTGTGCAACTCTCCCAAATAAAGGCATGTCAAGCATCCCCAAGGCTCCACACATCTTCTTCCATCTACCAGAGCCATGAGCAGATCTGTCCAGCCTAGAGAGGCTGCAATACACCTGTTTGTTTTTTCCGTATCTATTAAATAGAATTCCCAGACTAGGTGGAGTGGCCTTCTGTAGTAGGTGTTTTGTGTGACCCAGTAGTGCAATATTTATCTCCCGAGCTGGATGCTTTAGCAATGACCCTGTGTGGGTTATGTGAACCCACCTGTTGTAATAGGTTACTGATTGCTGTTGTACCATTTGTTGGATGACTCAAGCCTCAGGCTGTTTGTGATTCTCAACCATAATCACAGCATGCAGACTGTTATACAGGTGCTAAGAGTACAAAAGAAGACAAAATAAAACACAGAAAACAACTCAACAAAAAAACCAACAATGAAAACAACAACAAGAAGGATAAGAAAGGATCAAAGAGACAAAATAACAAAAATAAACATAAAAAGAAAATAAATAACAAATAAGAAACAAAGGAATTAAAGAAGGAAAAAAGAAACAGAAAAGTGAATATGAAAGAGAAGAGAAAAAGAAATAATAATAATAGTAATAATAATAGAGAAAAATAAAATGAATAGGAAAAGAAAAACAGAAAAAAGAATTTTGAAAGAAAAAATAAAGAAAAATGAGCATAAGAGATAATAAAAAGAGAGGAAAGAAAAAATGAAATATAAAAGAACAAAGATTAGAAAAAAGTGGGGTTTGCCTCACCAGATTTTAGTGCTCTGTAATCACCCTTTGGATGCTGTTTGTGAAGTCTGTTGGATTTCACTCTGGTGTTGTCCGAAGCTGGCTACTTGTGCCAGTCCTGGGCCTCTTGACAGTTTCCTTGTTGTAAACCATTGTCAGATGCTGGCCCCACCAAGCCCTTAGCAAACAAGTTAGAGAAAAGTTTCTAGTAGATCAGTGAGTGGGGCCTCTGGATCTCAAAATTTTGGTCTGCCTTGGGTCTAACCCATTAAATGTTTCTGCTCTAAGCTGCTCTTCCTTCCCTCACAGAACTGCACTCACGGAGGGTATCTGTGACCTGGAAGGAGTGGTTCAAAAAGTCTTGGATGTGGTGCTGGCACCCTCTAAGGGGAGACAGGCACTTCCTCTTCTTGGCTCTGCTTCCTTGCAATGCAATCACAGAGCCCAGCACATGCTTGTTTGACTGCTTAACAGAAGCCCACCTGGAAGATGAAGTCACAAAAGCCCAGCTCTGTGTGGCTTGCCAGCACCTCTGTGCTGCCTAACAAATCAGAAGGGAATGAAAAAAATTTGGCCAGGTTGGCACTCCAATCTCTCCGAGCATGGCTGGTGACAGCAGGGCAGGGTTGAAACTCCCATTTCTGCCTAGGCTTTGAACAGGACCAATCTTCCACTCTCCCATGCCATCTACCTGAACAGGGCAGGCCAAATTTCTATCCCAGACGTTATCCCTTTGCCTAGGAAGACTGCAGGAAGGGGCAGAGTAAGTGATTCAACAAGTTGGGGGCACTGCTATCGGTGCACTCAAGGTAGGCAAAAATGATCCTCTTCCTCAAACCACTGTGTAGACTTTGACCAGTTCTCTGTCCAATGTCCTTCCAGTGAACAGAGGGCCCCTCAAAGTCACTGCTAGGTGTACTGAGTGGAACCCCTCTTGCCTCAAGCTGCCTCATGCCTCTTCCAGCAGTTACAGATTGAGCAAACTTCTCAAGCTGATGTAACAATGGGCTCACTCCTGGGACAGTGCACCCTGAGTCTTGCAGGTAGACCAAATCCCCAGATTCCCACTTCTCAATGCTACCTGTCTCTATTGCGATGTATTTTGGGACCCTTGTGTGGGACTGAGGACCCATGCTTCTAGAGGGAGGGAGCTCTGCTGCTGCAGTATCCCTCTGGCTTCCCAGTTGCTGCATATGTGGGAGGAGCCCACCCTCCTATTTTCTCCTCCTGTTTTTCTCTGTGTTCCCTTGGAACATCAAATTTCCTTTTTCTGAACTTCCCAAAGCACAGATCACTGCTATGAACATTTTTGTAAAACTTTTGTGTGGACATATGTTTTCATTTCTTTGGGAATGTAAATAGGAACAGAATTGCGATATCATAGGTCATCATATGCCTAACTTTTTGAGTTACTTCCAAGATGTTTTCCAAAGTTACCACGTCATTCTCAACACCAATTTTTAAGGGTTTCCATTTCCCTATATCTTCTCCAATACTTGTTATTATATGTCACTTAGATTATAAACATCCCAGTGGGGGTAAAGTGATACTACTTGTGGTTTTGATTTCCATTTCCTTAATGACATTATGTTATGAAAGAGGCATATGTGTCCTTTAGCCATTTCCAAAATAGGACTTCATCTTTCTTTAGCACCAGAAACTGGCCAAGGGCCACACAGGCCTTGCCAAAGCCACTTTCTCCAGCTTCTTGTGCAAGATTTCTCCAATTGCAGAACAGAGTGAACAGCCAATGGAACCCCAGCTGATACAAAGTTTGGAAGTCAAAGGTTTCAAAGGATGTTTAAAAACAGATGGTAAAAAAACTTCAAGATGGCAGAAGAGTGAATGGAAGTCACACTGACCTCCTCCCAGAACTAATCTGGATAACAATTAAATTGTGGAGAAATCACCTGGGAAAAACAACAAACAATAGTGAGGGAGGAGCCTTATAACCTCGGACAGACAGAAGAATCAGCTTTAGCACAACCTAACTGGTAAGGAGTGTGGTAGAGACTTGAGAAGGAAGGCAGGGTACCCATGGGTGGTAGTACCAGAGGGATATTGAAATGGTCACTTTGATCCCCCTGAGAAGAGCGGGGTCTAAATCATAAGCAGGCATCTCCAGCCTACAGCACCAGAGCCCAAAAAGTACACAAGGAACAACCAGCTGGAAAAAGCAGCAGGGTTGCTATCTGCCAGAGAAGGGCAGCTGGAGACACAAAGAGATTTTTAAAGGGACAATGAATAAATTTTTATTTGCAGCCACTTACCCTGGTCTCCAGCAAAGGTGGAGGCAGAGTGGGCTGGAGATGCCTAAGGAGGCTCTGCAGAGAGAACTGGGAGAGTGGCCAGCTGACTCCTCTTCAAACATCAGCAACCATCTTGCTCAGGAAGACCACTCCCCTGAGCAGCAACAGCATGAGAGACACACTAGTCCTGCTGCCAGGAGGCTCTGTCCTGGCCTGGTGGTGCTAAAACAAACAAACAAAATAGTAACAGAGGCATAGATACATTGGAGAGACTGACAGCTGTTGGAGGGGCCAGGGAGGTGGGATACTGGATTAGGTGAAGGGATTAGCTAGAGATCATACAAGCATAACCCATGGACACAGACAATGCTATGGGGGTTGCTTGGGGAGGGGGGTTTTGCTGGGTGGATGCGGGCAAAGGAGGAAAAAACTGGAGACAACTGTAATAGCATAAACAATAAAATATTTTTTAAAAATCTGTAGCATGCAGCCAAAGTAATACATGGAGGAAAAGTTACAAGCCTTACAAGTTTATAAGTATAAAATTTAATTATCTAAGTACCTAACTTAAAATGTATGTGAAAAATGGAAAAATAAACAAAAAACTAAAGTACTGATGAATAAAGGAAATAGAAAATGAATCTATTAATGAAGAGGATTAAGGTCCAAATTGGTGTTTGTGTTATCATATGCCAAAAATTACAGTAAAACAATGTTAATTAAAAGAAAGGACTCCATACATATGAGATATCCTAATAGTGACTGTGATAAGGATAACATTTTCATATTGTGAGACAATTGGTACATACACACACACACATACAAATTGCACCCCTCCTTTATCTCATACAAGAGATTGATACCAAGAAACTTTATAGCAAAATAATAATAATAATAATAATAATAACATAAAAGGCAAAACTGGAGATCCAGCCAAGGTGGAGGCGTAGGCAGAGACACTTCACTTCTGTGCACAACCAAAAGTATAACAACCAATTTACAAACAAGTCATTCAGAACTGCCAGAAAATCAAATGGCATGGAAGTTCAACAACGAAGGAGTTAAAGAAACATTCATTCAGACTGGTAGGAAGGGCAGAGAAAATGGGGTAATGCAGTGGCTGATAGACTGGGGCAGGCGATGCTACATGCCCGTGTGGATAAGCTGAGAGGAACAACGGCGGAGCAAGACAGACTGCAAAACCCAGGGTTTCAGCACAGAAACTAAAGACTCAAAAACCCTAGCTGTAAAATCTGCAGGGGTTGCAGCAGGAGAAACTCCAGTCTCAGGTTGAGTCTGCTGGAGCAACCCATGGGGTCCTAGAATGTAAAATAACTAACCCACTTGAGAATCAGCACCTCAAATAGCACAAGCTATCTGCTTGTGGGAAGCAAGGGAAGCAACAGAAGTGGGGCAAGAGCCAAGCAAGCATCATTGTTCTCTGTCTGACCCCTCCCACATAGACAGCGCCACAATGCAGCAAATTGGGTTGCCCTCCCCTGGCAAATACCTAAGGCTCCACGCCTTACAACACAACAGGTGTGCTGCGGCAAAGAAATATGGCCCAAATTAAAGAACAATCAAAACTCCAGAAAAAGAATGAAGTGATGAGGAAATAGACAACCAATCAGATGCAGAGTTCAAAACACTGGTAAACAGGAAGCTCACAGAAATGATTGAGCTTGGTTACAATATGAAGGAAGAAATTAAGGCTATAGAAATTGAAATAAAGGAAAATATATGGGTAACCAGCAGTGAAAATAAGGAAATCAGGACTCAAACCAAAAATTTGGAACAGAAGAAAGAAAGAAACTTCCAACCAGAACAGAATGGAGAAACAAGAATTCAAAAAAATAAGGAGAGGCTTAGGAACTTCTGGGACAACTTTACACACTCCAACATCTGAATTATAGGTATGCCAGAAGAAGAGGAAGAGCAAGACATTGAAAACTTATTTGAACAAATGATGAAGGAATGCTTACCCAATCTGGTAAAAGAACTAGGCATGCAAGTCCAGGAAGCTCAGAGAATCCCAAAGAAGGTGGACCCAAGGAGGAACACACTAAGACACATCATAATTAAATTAACCAATATTAAAGATAAGGAGAGAATCTTAAAAGCAGCAAGAAGGAAGAGGAGAGTTATTTACAAAGGAGTCCCCATAAAGCTATCAGCTGATTTCTCAAAAGAAACCTTACAGGCAAGAAGGGGCTAGAAAGAAGTATTCAAAATCATGAAAGGCAAGGACCTACATCCACGATTACTCTATCCAGCAAAACTATGATTTAGAATGGAAGGGCAGATAAAGTGCTTCCCAGATAAGGTAAAGTTAAAGGAGTTCATCATCACCAAGCCCTTAGTATATGAAATGTTAAAGGGACTTACCTAAGAAAAAAGATCAGAACTATGAACGGTAAAATGACAACAAACTCACAACTATCAACAACTGAACCTAAAAGACTAACAAAACTAAGCAAACAACTAGAACAAGGACAGAATCATAGAAATGGAGATCACATGGAAAGTTATCAGTGGGGATGGGGGAGGGGAAGAATGGGAGGAAAAGGCACAGGGAATAAGAAGCATAATAGGTGGCACAAAATAGACAGGGGGAGATTAAGAATAGTATAGGAAATAGAGAAGCCAAAGACCTTATATGTGCAATTCATGGACATGAACTAAGTGAGGAAATGCTGGGGGCAGGGGCAGGGCAGAGGGGAATAAAGAGGAGATAAACATGGGACAACTGTAATAGAATAATAAATAAAATATACTTAAAGTGATGATAATAAATGGGCTAAAATAAGTTGTTCCTTGAACTAAAATACTTTACATGGAAAAAAAATAATCTATGAGTAATAATCAAGAGAGAAAAAATAGAGGGAGAAAAGGGGGAAAAGGCAAAGCTCTTTTATAAAAAGGAAGAAATGATAAAATTAAAAATCACCATTGCAACCCCTAATTTGATAACTTATTTAGGCCAGGATCATCAATGGATGCTAAAACAACTAGGTAAAAAGTTTTCTATAAAATGAAGATATTTATATCAAAATATCTTCATCAGATTACTTCTTGATTAACAAAGAATAAAGGTAACTTTTACCATGGAATAATCAGGTGCACACACTATTTGAACCAAAGTGAACAAATTTAGTTTCATTTATAATGGATCAAACCTAAATTATGTGCTTCTTGATGTGATACAATAAGAACACACCACCATCCATAGTATTCTTGCCAAATATATTTAAAGTTAACTTAGTCATGACAAAACAAACAAATCCAGAATGTTAGACATTTTACATGACAAGTCTTCTAGACTCTTTAACTCATCAAAACTGTCATTATGAAACACAAAAACAGGTGAGGGGAAAATCACTCTACAATCAGGGGTGTCCAACCTTTTGGCATCTCAGAGCCACATTGGAAGAAGAAGAGTTGTCTTGGGCCCCATATTAAATACACAAACACTAACAAAAACTGATGAGCAAAAGAAGAAGGTTTTAAGTAAATTGATGATTTTGTGTTAGACTGCATTCATAGCCATCCTGGGCTGCATGTGGCCCACGGTCCACAGGTTGGACACCCCTGCTGCATTAAAGAAACTAAAAAAAGTGCCCTCTCTCCACCATGTAAGAAAACAGTGAGGAACGATGATCTATAAATCAGGAAGGGGTTCTCACCAAGCACCCAATCTGCTTGTATCAAATCAATCTTGGAACCAAATCAATCTTTGACTTTCCAGCCTCCAGAACTGCGAGAAATAAATGTTTGTTTTTTATTGTTGTTGTTGTTATTATTTTAAAAGACAAGTCCATCCGATGCAGTATGTGACTTTGATTTGAATTGTGAGTCAATTTTTAAAACTGACATATAGGACCTTTGGGGAACAACTGGGGCAAATTAGATACAGACGATATAACAGATGACATTACACATCAATGTTAATTTCTTCTGTGTATTCAAGATATTGAGGTTATACAGGAGAACAACTTTGTTCTTAGAGATGCAAATAAAATATTTAGTGGTAAAGTATACGATGTCTGCAGTTTACTCATAAATGTTGAGCAAAAAACTTATATAAATATAGACAGATTAAGCAAATGGTGTAAAATGTTAAAAACTAGTTAATCTAAATGAGGGATGTACAGTAGATATCAGTATACTATTCTTTTAGTTTTCCTGTAGGTTTCTTTTTTGTTGTTCAATTATAGCTGTCCCCATTTTTCCCCCATTACTCTCCTCTGCCCTACCTACCCCCCAACCTTCCCCATTGTCTTTGTTCATGGGTCCTTTTTCCTGTAGCTTTAAAATTTTTCAAAATAAAAACTTAGGGAAAATAATTATAAAAACCAGAGTACCTCCAATACTTTCCCAGAATCACTAACTGAATGCCTGACTCATATACACTGGTATAAATCTAATTTTTTGGAAGAAAGTGAAAATTATTTGCCAGTATTGACAAAGTCTCAAAGAAAATGATTCAGTGCTGGGAAAGAGAACATACTTACCAATGCTGTACACAGGCAGCCACTACCACAGAGCTGAATCCAGTTGCTGGGCTAAAAAGACAGCTAATCCTTCAAGGTTTGCAAGTTTAAAGTGGGTCATAAGGACATAAATCTGAAATCATCAGTTGATAAACAAGGTACCTAAGACCTATGAAAACCTATCACCTGAATATTCTTTTTTCTTTGCACTGGTTGTAAGGGGCATGTTTTTTGGAATTTTGTCAGCTTCTACAGAGCTTAGGTTCTTGGCTCACTTTCTTGCTCCAGCATCTTCAATTCTTCATTTTCTTCTGAATTTTTAAAATTTAAATTTAAATAAATAAATGAATATGTTTTCCCTGTAAAGAATGAAAAAGAGATTAACAGTAATGCTTAAAGTCCCCTTTGACATTTCTTCCTCCTCTCTTCTCACCACCAAAAATACCATTGACAGAAGTTTGGTATGTTTCCCTCCATAAAATATATACTATATTTTTATATTAAATATATCACACAGTATGCTAAAAAAAAAAAAAAAAGCCCTCCTCAGCCCCTGACAGTCTGTATTTCTAATGGTCTTAACCTTTTTGGGTCAAAGTATCTCTTTGTGAATCTGATAAAATTGCCTATACTTTTGCTTAAAAAAATTCACATTTTATCTACACACACAAAATGTCACAAGTATAATATACAATAAGAAGCCCATCCAAATGGAATCTATATTCCTCTCAGGTCAACAATTCCTGTTTTTCACTTTTAAACAATAGCCTCCTTTTTCTTCCAAGCTATTATCACAACTCTTCAAAAGCCAAGAGATAACCCAAAATAAAAGAGATGTGTCTTCAAATCAATGCATGCTGTCTAATTTGAAACCAGAATGTATCACCTCTAAAATAAAAAAAATCCACATCTAGGCCTCCCATGCGTACTCTAACACAAGTCTGACTCCACTTTGATACTTTGACCTACTCTAAGTAGTGCAATTTAACCATCTTTATTTCACACAGCTATACTGAATCATGCACACAGGTTCATTTATTCAACAATTCTGTTCACTAAACTTGCTATTCCAGTCACATTACTGGGAAGAGATCAAAGTATTTGGTAGAGTACTGCAAGCCAGAGCAAGTTTTATTAATTTTTTTCCTTCTGAAGGAGTGGTAGAATTATAACTCTCTATTTTCTGTGTTGGAACTTCAAAAAGTTTGTGATTATTTATAATTTTTAAAAAGGCCATTAGTCTTAAAGTGAAAACAAGTTCAGGCTTATCAACAAAACATATATCCTTAAGTTACTTTTTCTTTGTGAGCCAAGATTTGCTAATCAGAAACTGAGGACAAGTGTTTGACCTGGAATTCAGGAAATGTGGCTAATGTTCGACTCTGCTAAAATTAACTCTTCTTATATATAAATGTATATTATTATTACATTAGTCCAAAGCCTCTCAACCTTACCCAATGATGTACCCCTAATAGTAGAAAAGAATGGATGCCTACTTTGGGGGGCTGCCTCGAAGGAAAAAGCAATTAGCCTAAGAATAGCTTTGAAATAATCTTTCTTTTTTTTTTTTTTAAATGCTTATTTTGTAGCTTCCCCATAATACAATGTATTTGCTCCGATAGAAAAATCATTTATTTGCCAGATAAATTGATAACCTTTTCTAAATCATCAAATTAGTGTTCAAGGAATAAATAACTTGACCACCCATCGTTTTCTCAGTCACTCATTGCTCTTTTGTTAGCCGAAGTCCTACAGACACAGTAAAATACAGGGACAAGGAAAGCACATTTACAGAAACCAGCACCAGTCAGGCAACCACACTCAATTATGGACGCAAAACAAATAAACTACAATAGCAGATGTCCTTATTCTGTCAGACAATCCCGCACACGCGTAGAGTCACACACAGGTGTTAACACAACCGGCCACTGAGGGATTCAGTCCGCCCGACCATACCTCGCGTTGTTTCACACTCATTCACACACCAAAGGGCCAGGCGAAGCACAAAAAAGGTGTCACGCTAGTCAGAGCCTCTGGCCGATCGCCTCCAGGCTCCAGCCCCTTCCCCGCATCTGCCCCGCAGGCAAGTCCCACTTTCTCCTGATCGGGTAAGACCCTGGGTACTACTGAAGACTCCGGGTCTCGGGCCTCAACCACTGCAGCAGCGCGCCGGACGCCTGCGTACTGAGCGCTGAACGGCACTCCCTCAAATCTCCAGTGCGGCCCTGGACGCGAATAGGTTCTGGCGGCGGGGTCCACGAGACCCCTGCTAGTTGGACTGTGTCTCTGAGAGTTTTAGCCGGCCAACTACAGTCTCCTTGCCTTGGACTACATTTCCCAGAGCCACTGGGTTCCTAACGCGGCTTCATTTCCGTTTGTTCGCGCGATCTGGGGGCCTCGCGTGGGGAGACGGCTGTATCTGTGGAGGAGCTTGGGCCCGCTCTGGTGCGGCCTTTGAAGCCGAAATCAACCTGAAACCCGAGCGCCGGACCCTGGACCCTGAACAGTACCTTCTGGTGAGGTGGGCGGAAAAGCTCAGAGGAAGCGTCGCTGGAATGGCGTGTGTGGCGGTGTCTCCTGCGGATTTGTATTGTGAGACGAGTCTGACTGATTTTGGTGACTGCATAGGTGAATAGGCGTGTGCGACTGTGGTTTTGTGTTTAAGTGTTGTGTGAATGTGAGTTATTTGTGACTATGAGGGTTTGATAATACTGCTGTGACTGGTTGCTTGTGACTGAGGTACGTGACGGTGCTGTTGTGACAGGGTGCACTTTGAGGTTGTGTATGTGACAGTATCTAGTGATTTACTGGGTTTTGCCTGAGACTTTGAGGTGTTATAAGTGTCTCTGTGACAATATTTGTGACGGCTTGTTTCTTCGACCTGGTACTTGTTTGTGTTTTTCAACTATCTTGTTGGATGACTCCGTGTCCCATGTTGTGGGAGTGTATGTGCTTGTGCCGTTTTCGTAACTGAAGAAACTAAAAGTGCTGCTGTTAAAAGGTTGTATGTTCCTGAAAGGGTACTTGGATATGCTTGAGTAGGGTTGTGTCTGTGCTGTGTGTGTGATTGGATTTCGTTTAAGACTAGGTAGTCTGACTGTGTAGCATTAACGTGGCTCTGGCGGTATGACTATGGAAATGTTGTGTCCTTTATGTCGTCATTTGTATATTTCATAGTCTGTGCCCATATGAGAATTTAGTGGAGTACAGAGGTCAAATTGTTTTGGTATTAATGCGGTTCATTCTGGGATAGAGTATGTCTATGGATCGTGAGTCCCATCTGGCTTTGTTCTCTACTGAGGACTCCACTTGTTTCTCTTCTTGTCACAGTGACTACCCTTCCTTTTTCCCCCATTCACACATGGCCTGTATTGATTGCTTTATTTCTGTATCCATCCTGAGTTCACTCTGGGGTTGTAGTTGTAGGTTGACTGCTGCTTTCTGGTGCCCTCTAAAGGATATTGGACCAAGAAGTGGCAGAAAGGAAGTCAGAAATTGAGTACATGAATGAAAAACATATGAGTTGTTTCTAAGCCACAGGCCTGGTTTTGAGATGAGACTTGTAAAGCTGATAGCGCCTTCAAGAAAGACCACTTGTAAATGTAATAGGGTTTCAGAAGTGGGAGTGCTCTCAGAGAGTGTTCTGTTAAGAGGCAAGCCACACACTTAAGAACCTATAACACATCCCTGTAGGGGTCTGCCTTTAGTGGTCAACTTTGGATCCAGAAGTAAATTGTAGTCCAAGACAGCTTTTGTAGTCCAGAAAGCTTTTCTTTCTGATACAAGAAGTTGAGAACTGTTCTAGTCTCCTTCTGACTTTCCTCTATGTTAAATGAGGGGTAGATTGCGGGGTGGGAGACAGAAGAGGGTGTGTTCTAATTTAGAATATACCCTAAGAAAAGCCTAATAATTCCATTTTCTTTTCCTGACAGTAGAGCCCAAGGAGGAAGAAATGGCTGGTATGCATTCAAAAGCAAAGTCCAAGGTGAGTAGATGTTTCCTCTTTGTTTGCTGAACTGCCTTTGTTTCAGAACATAGGAATCTTTGCTTTTTGAAATTTCCTAGCTAAGCCTTTGCAGATAATGGAGGGGCAGGGCAGTTTTCTTAAATTGGGAGCAAGTATTATGTGCAGTTAATTATGATAGATGCTTCCCAATAGTGGTTATATTGAGGAAGATTGGATTAGATCCTCACAAATTTAAAAAGGAGCCCTGTCTGGTGTGGCTCAGCGGATTGAGCACCTGCTAACCAAAAGGTCTCCTGTTGATTCCCAATTAGGGCACATGCCAGGGTTGCAGGCTAGGTCCCCAGTAGGAGGTGCACAAGAGGAAACCACACATTGATATTTCCATTTCTCCTTCCCCTCTCCTCTGTCTAAAAATAAATAAATAAATAATCTTAAAAAAATTAATAACAGGGAGATAATATGTAATTTCTTACATAGCTTTCTTTTTTAACATTTTTAAATTTCCAAATGTACAACAAAGTGAAATGAACCATTATATATGCCTTGCTAAAAATTATCAGTTGCCAATCTTATTTCATTTATTCTGTCTTCAGTTCAAAATCTTTTCTAATTTGCCTTTTGAGTTCTTCTTTGCCTTATGGGTTACTAGAAATATGTTATTTAATTTTCAAGTATTTTAAAGATCTTTCAGAGATCTTTCTGTTTCTGAATTCTAATTTCATTCTATTATAATCAGAGAATATACTTTATATAACTTGAATTCTTTTAAATCTATTAAAATTTTATGACTGAGAATGTGTGGTCTATTTTAGTAAATGTTTGGTGTACATGTGAAATGACTGCTATTGTTGGAGTATGCTTTAAGTGTCAGCTAGTTCAGGTAGGTTGATAATGTTTTGTATCTTTACTGATTCTCTTTGTGTTTGTTGGATTTCTCTTACTCCTTATAGTTGCTATCAGTTTCTGCTTCATATAATTTGAAGCTCTGTTATTAGGTACATAAATGTTTTAGATTATATATCCTAATGGTGGATTGGCCCCTTTAATTATTATAAAATGGTATCCCTTATCCCAGTAATATTCTTTGATCCAAACGTCTACTTTGTATGATAGTTTATGTGGCCACTCCAGCTCTTTTTCATTAGTATTAACATGATATATCTTTTTCTATCCTTTTTTTTTTTTACTTTTAACCTATCTGTGTTCTGATAGTTAAAGTACATTTCTTGCTTTTAAAATTCTAAAGGGACTTCTTTAAGAAGAAGAAAAAAAAGGCAATAACATGGAAATTTTATTAACAATAAAATGGAAATAAATACATGTCTATCAACAATTGAATGTAAAAATCAAAATAAATGAACAAGCAAAGCAGAAACAGACTCATAGATACAGAAAACATTTTGATAGTTGCCAGATGGGAGGGAGGTTGGAGGATGGGTGAAAAAAGTGAAGGGACTTAGAAGTACAGATTGGTAGTTACAGAATAGTCATGGGGATGCAAAATGTAGCATAGAGAATATAATCAACAATATTCTAATAACTATGTATGGTGTCAGATGGGTACTCGTTTTATTGGGATGATCAATTAGTAAGTTGTATAATAGCTAATCACTGACTGTACATATGAAACTAATATTTTAAGTCAGCTGTAATTGAAAAATTAAAAAGTGATTAAAATGGAAAAAAATAGAGTGCATTTCTTTTTGGCAGCATTTAATTGGATCTTGCATTTTTATCCAGTTTGACAATATTTGTCTTTTAATTGGAATATTTATACCCTTTATATTTACTGCAATATTGATATAGTTTGAGTCAAATCCATCATCTTGCCATTCATTTTATAGTTGTCCCATCTGTTCTTCTTTTTTCCTTTTTTCCTGCCATTTGGTTTGAGAGAGAGTTTCAAGATAACAATACTAATTTTTTATTCACCATATAAATACAGAAAAACAATCTTCCTAGAGTTTAGTAGAATATAATTTACTAGGGATCTATAATCAAATTACTGTGTTTTTAAATTCACCTAAAATAACACCTCTCATATAGTTAAGCTACCAACCTGAGAGACAGTTAGGCTCATTTGTTTCATATTGCTTTTACTTTTAGAAATTGTTCCCTGCCTTGATTGAATTTTATTTTAAAAGTACTTAAAATATTTACATATTTCCAAAATTTAAACCACAGAACAAGGTGAATTCAGAGAAGTCTGCTATCCATTCCTGTCCTATCCACCCTGTTTCCTTCTTCCCTATATAGATAACTACCTGTAACTATCTTTGGTTTAGTTTTCTATTTTTAAATGATATATATGTTTATGTGTATATATAAAGAAATGTGTGTGTAAAAATATATATGTATATATATTTTTATTGTCTTCATTCTTAATTAAAAGGAAGGTTCTATGTACACTGCTCTGCACCTTCCTTTTTTTCCCTCACAGATTGATGTATCCCAGAAATCATTCAATAACAGCCTATAGAAATCTTCCACATTCTTTTTTATAGGGATATTTTGTGTGTGTGAGATAGTTTATTCAGCCAGTCTCCTATGGGTGGGCATTTGAATGTTCCTCTTTGGGGCATGTCTAGAAATAGCCTACTTTTTGTTTATTTTAATACTTTTGACATAAATTCTACCTGAATTGCAACTCCAAGTAATACTGTTAAAAATTATTATTATTATTATTACTAGTTTTTTTTAGCAGGCTACTAGGCCCAGGCTGGGTGACCTGGGCTGTTTCCTACTCTCCTTTGCTCAGGGCAGGAGGCAGCAGGGTCCCTTTAGGTGATGCATATGAGGCCCGTGCTACACAGGAGCAGATGCTGGGCTGGGAAAGGTGCTTCGGCAACTTTTTTAGTACTGATGACTCAGGTCTCTTTTATTTGTTTTTTGTTTTTTAAAATAATTTTTTATTTTTCAATTACACTTGACATACAATATAAATCTATTTTTTCTTATATTAGTACAGGTACATGTACACAACCTTTCTTATATTTAGTATTTATGTGGTGTATCTTTCTCCACTATTTTACTTTCAACTTATCAGTGTCTTTACATTTAAAGTCCATTTCTTGTAAAGAGCATATAGTTGGACTTGCTTACTTTGTTTTGACGTCTCTTTATTGGAATCGTTGGACTATTTATCTCTAAGGTAATTGCAATGTAGTTTAAGCCCTATGAGGAAAGGGAGCATCTATATTTGTCTCTTATGAAGAGCTTGGCATTTTTTAGATGTTTATTATAATTTCAGTTAAATTTCTTTGTGCCTCCATCTCTGTGATGAATTTAAAAGGAATTATGATTTTTCATCTTTTTTAAATAATGTCTCTTTTAAAAATTTTATTTATTTATTTATTTATTTATTTATTATTTTTAGAGAGAGGGGAAGGGAAGGAGAAAGAGAGGGATCGAAATATCACTGTGTGGTTCCCTCTTGCACGCCCCCTACTAGGGACTGGGCTCTCCACCTAAGCATGTGCTCCGAATGGGAATTGAACCAGCAACCCTTTGGTTCGCAGTCTGGTGCGCAGTCCACTGAGCCACACCAGCCAGGGCAATTTTTCATCTTATCTGAATTATTTTCGGTTGTTAAAATGGACACAATTATCTATTGCACCCTTCCAATATCTAGAAGTGGAATTTCTAATTAAATATATATTGAGCACCAATATCAATGATTCTCTGTAGGAGCAGTGACTCTTCCTAGGGAATATTTTAGAAATATATTTGAGCGTTCTTAAGTGTTATAACTGGGTGAAGGCTTCTGGCTTTTGAAAAACTAAAGCAAGTCATGGATTTAGGTCACAGGTTAGACAGCTTTTCTGTAAAGGAATAAACAGTAAATAATTTAGGCTTTTTGAGCCATATACTCTCTCTTGCAGCTATTCAACTCTGCCACTGTAGTGTGAAAGTAGCCAAAGACAACATATAAACAAATGACTGTAGATGTGACTCATTAAAGCTTTATTTATAAAAATAGTGGGCCAACTTCTAATCAAGATGTCCTGCAGTGCACAACGAAGAATTGTTCTATGACCTGCAAAATGAAGACATAGCTGATGGAAAAAATGCATTTATAATTATGCAGGTCTAGAACCTCTTACATAAAGCATTTTTGCATGATTTATTTCAAATTGCTGTATTTACCTATTTTAGTATTATTGCATGGTTTTACTATTAGTTAAATATTTCAGGAATGCTAGTTTGTTTGAGGAAGATTGATTGACTTTGTTTTATTCAGAAATTTACTGAGATTTTTAAAAAAAATGAAAAGTTTCAGCACTAATGGCAACACTGCTTATGACATTCGACTTGTGAATATCACATACTTGTAGAAGCCTTCATTTGTAGATACTTAATTTCATTTATTCTGTACACATATTTGTACACACATACATATATAAATATAGCCTTTATTTCAAAATGTCAAATACAAATAAAAATATGTCAGCAATACTTAGTTGAATATTGTCATCATATAAATCTAAATTTGTCCATTTTAAATAGTTGTAAGCATTTATTTATGCCTTTTACTGTAGTTGTTTGATAATTAGTATTTTGAAATATAATAATTGGTCATCTGTATTTTTGGTATAGTATATAAATGTATCATTATCTATAAGTTTTATCTCAGAAATGGTAGAGAATTTTTTGTAATTTTTTTTTTTTTTTTTTTTTTTTTTTTTAGTATAGAGAGCACTGAATTTGACAGGGATAAGAAGCATCACCTATATCCCGCATACTTAGTATGTATTTGTGAATGGGATCAAGAGACAGGAAGAGGAGGGCAACTTAACTCATTTGGAGCTTTGTGAAAAACATGGTCTCATAGTTCTGTTTTCTTCTTTACAGCACTGCCTTTTCCAGATACTGTGCCAAGGTAGCAATCCAGGAGAAGATTGATCATTTCTTACAGATATAAAAATCATGACTCAGGTAATTGGTGTTTTCTCCTGTCCTCTTTAAATAGTCACTTTTTTATAGAGTATGTACATGTTTACATTCTTTATTCCTTAAATTTCTCTTGTAACTGACCCCAGTCAGGAATTTGTTCCCCAGTTTATTCCATTCCTGTAACTGATAATGTCTTCTGTGTGTCTTTCTGATTTAACCTATATTCACGTACAAAAGCTGTTGAGAAACCAGCTGACAGTTTCATGGGAGCTCCCTTGTAGGTAACTAACTGCTTGCCTCTTGCTGCTTTTAAGATTCTCTCTTTGTCTTTTACCTTTGGCATTTTAATTATGATGTATCTTGGTGTGGGCCTCTTTGGATTCATCTTCTTTGGGACTTTTCTATGCTTCCTGGACTTGTATGTCTTTTTTTTCCCTTTTACCAGGTTAGGGAAGTTGTCAGTCATTATTTCTTCAAGTAGGTTTTCAATCCCTTGCTTTCTCTCTCCTCCTCCTCCTGTGTCTATAGTACAAATGTTGGTATGCTTGAAGTTATCCCAGAGGTCCCTTAAACTATCCTCGTTTTTTTGGATTATTTTTTTAGATACTCTAAGTGGGTATTTTCTGCCATCTTTTCTTCCAAATTGCAGATTCGATCCTCTGCTTCATCTAATATACTGTTGATTCTTCTAGTATATTTCTCATTTCAGTTATTGTATTCTTCATTTCTAACTGGTTCTTTTTTTATGGTTTCTATTTTTTTATGCTATTAAAGTTTTCACTAAGTTCCTTGAGCATCCTATAAAAATGAACATTCATTGTTTTGAACTCTGTATCTGGTAGTTTGATTTCCTTCATTTCATTTAGTTCTTTTTCTGGAGATTTCTCCTGTTCTTCCAGTTGGGACATGTTTCATTGTCTCCACATTTTGGCTGTCTCTCTGTTTTTTTACTATGTGTTAAGTAGATCTGCTATGTCTCCCAGTCTTGGTACGATAGCCTTACGAAGTAGGGGTCCTGTGCTGGGCACTCCATATATAGTTGTAATTGAGCTTTGATTGCTGTTGGTACATCAGTGAGAGGGGTTGACTGGGCACAACTGCAGTGGAGGAGCTGCAGCGCTGAGGCTGAATCCATGGTGCAGAACTCACTTCAGTGAGGCTCTGGTGCCCTCCAAGTCTTCTCCATGAGTATGTTCCTTATGGAGGTAGTTGGGTGGTATTTCAGTGTAGTTTGAATATGGCCACTGGATGTGCTGGCTTTGGGAACTTCTGGAAGGTGCAGACCAAGGTCAGCCACTACCTGTGTCATTCCTAGGGCCACCTGGCATGAGCTACAAAGTGTTCTTCAGATGGCTGTTATTTGGCCTCGGCTTAGAGGTGCCCAGGAGAAGCCATGTTATGAACCAAGTCTAGCTACTGCTAGTGTCAGATCTGGGAACACTTAGTAAGAGGTACGTGGCATTTGGAGGCCAGATGCTACTTGTTTGAGGTTGTGAACCTTTGAGAAAATTTAGGAAAGTCTACAGCACAAGCCAACACAGGCCATTTGTATGGAAAAGCCAGTGAAAGAAAACAACTTGGGTAGCCTTGCAAGTTGGATGGGGTAGGGGGCTCAAGGACTTTTACTTCTTTATTTAAAAAAAAAAAATACTTGTTTATTTGTAAAATAGTTCCACCTTTGTTTTTTTTTTTAATTTTTATTTTTTTGTTCATATACATTTGTCTCCACCTTCCTGCCACCATTTTCCTTTGCCCGCCTCCTCCACCTCCCTCCCCCAATCCTTCCCCACTTTGGCTTTGCCCATGGGTCCTTTATGTGTGTAAGGACTTTTACTTCTTAGAGAATAAGAAAAGGAAACTAATTTATTGGGAACATGTGCTATACAGGATACATATTGTACAAGGCGCTTCTGTATGCTATTTCTTTTAATTGAAATATTGCATTTTTAAGTTAATTTTATTTAATTAGCTTTATTAATTCCCAGACTGTGTGTGTAATCAGGAAATGTCTACAGCAACAGAATAAAAAAGAACATGTTGTCACTTCAGAAGCACCAATTTTTGTAGTATCTCATCCATGTAAGACGCTTCCTAGCATGTTTGCTGTTACCTCCATGGCTAAGAGCTCCCCATCGTCTCCCCCTCCATTGAAAAAACATTTTCTTTATTTCCACTACTAGTATTATGTTTGTTGTTTCAGAGATTGGTGATGTTCAGGGATGTTGTCATTGACTTCTCTCAAGAAGAGTGGGAATGCCTGGACTTTGCTCAAAGGGATTTGTACAGAGATGTGATGTTGGAGAACTTTAGTAACTTGGTGTCACTAGGTAAGGATGCCTATTTTGTAGTATTTTAGGCTCTCTTTTTCGAATGGCTGCCTCAACTGATGTTATTTCAAGGTTGTTTTTAAGTAATTAACTGAATTTTTTCTCAAATGAATGTCTTTAAATTATTGGGAGTAGACATAGATAGTTTCTCCATAGGGCACATTTATCTTGTCCAACCTTCATATGTAATTACCTGTCTTCCTTCCTATCTTCTTTCATGGTCAAGGAGCCAGATTTTAATTCTGGGGCCCTTACAATATTGTAAGAAAAAATGGGCTATGTGTTGTTAAAATTTAGACCTGCTAAAGGACCTTACATTAAAAAAAAAAACAAACATATAGATGGGCACTTAGGCTGTTCCCAGCACTTTTGAATTGGTGTTTCAGGATTCTTAGTGTATAATCCCAGCAGTGGGATCACTGGATCAAAAGGCAGTTCCATCTTTAGTTTTTTGAGGAAATCCCATATTGTTTTCCACAGTGGCTGCACCAGTCTGCATTTCCACCAATAGTGCACCATTTTTCCCCACATCCTCACCAGCACTTATTGTTTGTTGAGCTGTTAATGATGGCCATTCTGACTGGTTTGAGGTGCTATCTTATTGTGGTTTTAATTTGCATCTCTCTGATGGCTAGTGATGTTGAGCATTCTTTCATATGTCTATGTGCCCTCTGTATATCCTCCTTGGAGAACTGTCTCTTCAGGTCCTTTGCCCATTTTTTAATTGGATTGTTTGTCTTCCTAATGTTGAATCATGAGTTCTTGATATATTCTGGAGAGTAAATCCTTGTCTGAGGTATCATTGGCATATATACTTTTCCATACAGTGGGTTCCCTTTTCATTTTGATGATGTTTTCTTTAGCCATGCAGAAGCTTTTTAATTTGATGTAGTCCTATAAATGAGTGGATCAAAAAACTATGTACATTCACATAATGGAATACTACCCATCAAAAAGAAAGGAGGAACTCCTACCCTTCAGGGCAGCTTGGATGGAACTAGAGTATTATGCTAAATGAAATAAATCAGGCAGTGAAAGACAAATACCATATGACCTTACCTGTAAGTGGATCCTAATGAACAAATCAAACAAATGAACAAAGTAGAACCAGAAACATGGAAATAAAGAACAAACTGACAGTGACCAGAAGAGAAGAGAGGAGAGAGACGGATAACAAAGGAAAGAAGAGGAAAGGTCTAATCAAGGAACATGCATAAAGAACCCATGGTAATGGATAACCAGGGTGGAGACTGACTGAGAGAGTAGGTGGTAGTCAGGGCAGGGGAGAGCAATGGGGGAAAAAATTGGGACAACTGTAAATATCAACAATTAAAAAATAAAAATAGGTACAGAAATAATATGTTTTTTCAAACAACAGAAGAAACTTATATTATTTGTATAGTGATAGGATGGATCAGTACATTTCTCTAACAACTCCAGTGAACAAAATCCATTGCAACAAGCACATTCTCTTATTTATGTTTCTTTTTATGCTTATCTTTGCTGTGTAAAAACTTTTTAGTTTGATGTAATCCCATTTCTTTCTTTTTTTATTTGTATCCTTTGCCCAAGGAGACATATACAAAAAATATTGTTAAGAGAGATATCAAAAAATTTACTGTCTTTATTTTCTTATAAGAGTTTTACATTTAAGTCTTCAAACAATTTTGAGTTTATTGGTCTAAGAAGGTGGTCTAGTTTCATATTTTGTATGTTTTTGTCCAATTTTTCCAACACCATTTATTACATAGACTTTCACCATTCACTGTATATTTTTTGCATCCTTTGTCATAGATTAATTTATCATATAGATGTGTTTATTTCAGGGCTCTATTCTGTTCCATTGATTTATGTGTCAGTTTTTATATCAGTGCTATGTTGTTCTAAATGATATCACCTTGTAGTATAGTTTGATATCAGGTGGTGCGATACCTCCAATTTTGTTTTTCTTGCTCAATATTTCTTGGCTATTCACTGTCTTTTGTGGACTCATATACATTTAAGGACTATTTCATCTGTGAAAAATGCCATTGGTATTTTGATAGGGATTGCATTGAGGCTATAGACTACTTTGAGTAGTATGGACATTTTATCAATATTTATTCTTTCTATCCATGAGCACCAAGTATGCTTCCATTTATTTATACCTATTTCAGTTTTTCTTTAGTGTATTATAATTTTCTAAGTACAAGTCTTTTACCTTCTTGGTTAAATATATACATAGGTTTTGTTTTTTTTACTTTTTATTTATTTCTTTTTGTTAAATTTTTCACATACATTTGTCTCCATTTACCTGCCCCCACTTTCCTCTGCCCCACCAACCCACACCTCCCTGCCTCAATCCTTCCCCACCTTGGCTTTGTCCATGTGTCCTTCACACCTGTTCCTTGATCTGACCCTTCCCCTTCCTCTCCCCATTACCCTCCTCCCTTCCTCCCTCCCGTCCCTGTCGGTTTCTTCTGTCTTTCAATATTGCTGGTCATACTTTCCTTTCTGCTTCCTTTGCTGATTAGGTTCCACTTATAGGGGAGATCATGTGGTATTTGTCTTTCACCGCCTCGCTTATTTCACTTGGCATAATGCAGTAAATTCTGTCCATGCTGTAGCAAAGGGTAGTAGCTCTTTCCTTCTTTATGCTGAATAGTATTCCATTGTGTAAATGTACCATAGTTTTGTTTTTTTTTAAAGTACTATTAATTATATTTATTTTTTAAAAATTAATAAATCATGTTTATTCTATTACAGTGGTCTCAATTTTAACTCCTTTATCCCCCTCCACCCATCCCACCCCCACTCCCCACTCCCATAGTCAATTCCCACTCTGTTATCCATATCCATGGGTCATTCATACATGTTCTTTGTCTAGTCCCGTCCCCTTCTTTCCACCATTGTCCTCTTTCCCTATCCCCTCTGGTCACTTTCAGTCTGCTCCATGTTTTCATGCCTGTCGTTTATTTTGTTCTTTAGTTTATTTTGTTGAATACAGTCCACTTATAAGTGAGATCATATGGTATTTGTCTTTCATCAACTGGCTTATTTCACTTAATATTCTCCAGTTCCATCCATGTTGTCACAAAAAGTAGGAGGTCCATCTCTCTCTCTTCCTTTCTTTCTTAAATGCAGATTGATTTTATTTATTTTCTAAATGTAAAAGTTAATTATAAAATATTAAAAAAATTTAAACCCACTATAAAGTCTCGGCAATTAAACCAACATGACACCAGCACAGAAATAATCAAGTAGATCAATGAAATATAATGAG
Organism: Pteronotus mesoamericanus; assembly: GCF_021234165.1. NCBI lineage: Eukaryota > Metazoa > Chordata > Mammalia > Chiroptera > Mormoopidae > Pteronotus > Pteronotus mesoamericanus. The sequence goes on from NW_026555307.1 coordinate 7,954,579, forward strand.
CATTCTAGAGACAAATGTATATATCTGTCTAACAATATATAATTAAGTTGATATTTCAAGTCAATGGGTGAAATAAAGCTTATTCAACAAATAAGGTGCATGGTTCACTATTACTTGAAATAGAACAAATATAGAGCCCTAGTTCACACATTATACAAGCAATATTCAGGTGAGTTAAAAATCAATATATAGAATCTAAAGAGTTTTAGAAGAAAATAGAACTAATATTTTTCATGACCTGAAGTAAAATATTCAAACACAGAAGTTATAAAGTAAATATTGACAATATGACTATATTAAACTTTTAACTATATAGTAATGTGTGTGTGTGTGTGTGTGTATACACACACACACAAAAAGTTAAAGGGCAAGTAATAGAATAGAAAAGTATTTGCAACACATCTAAAACATAGTTAATAGGCTTTTTGGGGGTGTTTTTTGGAAAAATCTTCCACAAACCTTTAATCAATACATGGATAAAAAATACCAAAAAGTCATTTAAAGTTTTTTTTAAATACTATAAATAGGCAAGAAATATACTAAAACAGATTTAGTTTCAACAAATAGTAAAGGAACAATTAAAATACATCATTGTCACAATCAGATTAATGAATATTGAAAATACTGGTAATATCAAGTATTGACAACTGTGAAAGGAACTAGGTATCCACAGAAAGTTTTTCTTCATCTTAAAGCAGTCCCTTTAGCATATTTTGCAGTGCTGGTGTGTTGGAGGTGTATTCTTTTAGCCTTCTTTTGTCTGGGAAACTCCTTATTTCCCCTTATCTTTTAATTGAGAGCCTTGCTGGGTCTAGCAGTCTTGGTTGCAGGCCTTTGCTTTTCATGACTTGGAATACTTCTTGCCATTTCCTTCTGGCTTGCAGTGTTTCTGCTGAGAAGTCAGATGTTAGCTGTATCAAGGCTCCCTTATATGTTACTACCTCTTTTTCTCTTGCTTCCCTTAGGATTCTCTGTTTGTCTTTGATATTTGCCATTTTAATGATGATGTGTTTTGGAATAAGCCCCATTGGGTTCCTCTTGAATGGGACCCTCTGTGCTTCCTGGATTTGTGTGACTTTTTCTCTCCTCCAATTCAGGAAGTTTTCCATCATGACTTTTTCAAACAGGTTCTCTATCCCTTCTTCATCCTCTTCTGCTTCTGGTATCCCTATTATACGGATATTATTATGTTTCAGGTTGTCCTGCATTTCTCTAAATGCCTCTTTATTCTTTCTGAGTCTTTTTTCATTTTCTTGCTCTTTCTGGGAGCTTTTTTCTACCTTATCCTCCAGTTCGCTGATTCGGTCCTCAGCTTCATTGAGCCTGCTTTTGATTCCTTCTACTGTGTTCTTCAATTCAGAAATTGAATTCTTCATTTCCTCTTGTCTTTTATTGATAGTTTCTGTGTCCCTTCCTATGCTGATATAGTTTGCAGCAAGTTCCTTGTAGTTTCCCTGTAGTGTTTTGTAATTCTCTCTGAGCTCACTGAGCTCACTGAGCTTCCTTAGAACCGTTGTTTGGAACTCAGTATCTGATAGTTTACTTGCCTCTATTTCATTTAGTTCTCTTTGTGGGGATTCCTCCTTTCCCTTCGAGTGGGGCATATTTGTCTTCCCGTTATTTGTGAGAGTCTTCTCTTTTGATTCTGCTTCTTAAGTTGATCTGTCTTGATCTCCTGACTTTGTGATATGAACTTCTATGGTTGGAGACTGCTGTTTTTTTTTTTTTTTTACTCTCTGGATCTGTGTCTGATGATGTCAGATGTTGACCCTGTCTGACCTTAGGCAGTCTGTCCAAGACTTCCAGGAATCTGCTGTCTCTGGCTGTCTCCTTCAGCTGTTAATCTATTCACTCCGCACTCAGTAGTCCGCCTTAGACAGCTCAGGGCGGGGCGGAGTCCCTCCTGGGGTCGGGGTTATTGGGTCCTTTCACACTGCTGCTGTATGGGGGAGGATTCCACACTGGGATCCCGCCAGCTATTCTCTCAGTTCTCTCCTCAAAGTCTCTATCCCCAGTCTCTCCTCAAGTATCACCAGACTTCTCTGTGTCCTCTTTAGCCAGGGATCTACTGTCTGTGGCTGCCACTCTGCATTCAGCAGGCAGTTTAGACAGCACGAGGAGGGGCGGGGAATCCTACCTAGGAGCAGGGCTATCGGGTCCTTTGACCCTGGTGCCTCTCAGGGGGAGTGGTCTCTTCCTGAGCAAAATGGCTGCTGCCGCGTGGGGGATGAGTCAGCACTGAGTAGCACTGGCTACTCTCCCGGTTCTCGCCTCAAAACCTCCTTCCCCAGTCTCATCATGCATCTCTAGCCCACTCTCCCTGCCTTTGCCGGAGACCAGGGTAGGTGGATGCAAATAAAAATTTTGCATTGGCCCTATAGAAGGCTCTTTGCATCTCCAGTGGCCTGTCTCTGGCAGAGAGCAACCCTGCCGCTTTTCGCAGCTGGCTGTTTTCTTTGTACTTTCTGGGCTCTGGTGCTGTGGACTAGAGATCCCTGCTTTTGTTTTAGACCCTGCTCTTCTCAGGGGGATCCAACTGGTCGATTCAATATCCTTCTGGTGCTGCCGCCCGTGGTGCCACACTTCTTACCAGTTAGATTACACTAAAGCCGATTCTTCTGTTTCCGAGTTTACAAGGCTCCTCTCTCGCTCTTGTTCAGTTGTTTGTTCCAGGTGATTTCTCCCCGATTTATTTGTAATTCCAGGTTGGTCCTGGGAGGAGGTCAGTGTAACTTCCATTCACTCCTCTGCCATCTTGATTCTCCTGTACCATAGTTTTTGATCCACTCATTTACTGATGGGCACTGAGGTTGCTTCCAGCACTTGGCTATTGTAAATTGTGCTGCTATGATCATTGGGGTGCATAGCTTCTTTTGAGTTGATGTTTTGGGATTCTTAGGGTATAGTCCCAGCAGTGAAATTGCAGGGTCAAAGGGCAGTTCCATTTTTAGCTTTTTCAGGAAATTTCAAACTGTTTTCCACAGTGGCTATACCAGTCTGCATTTCCACCAACACTGCACCAGGATTCCCTTTTCTCCACAGCCTCGCCAGCACCTGTTGTTTGTTTATTTATTTATGATGGCCATTCTGACTGGTGTGAGGTGCTATCTCATTGTGGTTTTAATTTGCATTTCTCTCATGGCTAGTGATGATGAGCATCCTTTCATGTCTCTGGGCCCTGTGTATGTCCTCCGTGGAGAAGTCTCTGTTCAGGTCCTTTGCCCATTTTTTAACTGGATTGTTTGTCTTCCTGGAGTGGAGTCATGTGAGTTCTTTATATATTGTGGAGATAAAACCCCTGTCTGAGGTATCATTGGCAAATACATTTTTCCCATATGTCTGGTTCCCTTTTCATGTTGCCAATGTTTTCTTTAGCTGAGCAGAAGCTTTTTATTTTGAGGAAGTACCACTTGTTTATTCTTTCCTTTACATCCCTTACTCTAGGGGACATATCAGTGAAAATATTGCTGTGTGGGATATCTGAGAGTTTCCTGCCTATATTCTCCTCTAGGAATTTTATGGTGTTGCGACTTATATTTAAGTCTTTTATCCATCTTGAGTTCATTTTTGTGTGTGGTGTAAATTGTGGTCGAATTTCAATTTTTTTGCATGTAGCTGTCCAGCTCTCCAAACACCATTTGTTGAAGAGGCTATTTTTACTCCAATTTATGCTTCTTCCCCGTTTGTCAAATATTAATTGACCATAGAGACATGGGTTTATTTCTGAGCTTTCTATTCTGTTCCACTGATCTATGTGTTCATTCTTCTGCCAGTACCAGACTGTTCTGATTACAGTAGCCATGTAATATAGTTTGATGTCCAGTATTGTGATCCCTCCTACTTTGTTTTTCTTTCTCAAAATTGCTGCAGCTATTCAGGGTTATTTATGGTTCCATATAAATTTTTGAAATGTCTGTTCTATGTCTGTGAAATACGCCATTGGTATTTTAATAGGGATTGCATTCAATCTGTAAATTGCTTTAGGTAGTGTGGACATTTGATGATGTTAATTCTTCAAATCCATGAACACAATATATGCTTCCATTTATTTCTGTCTTCCTTAATTTCTTTCTTCAATGTTGTATAATTTTCTATGTACAGGTCTTTTACCTCTTCGGTTAAGTTTATTCCTAGGTACTTTATTTTTCTTGTTGCTATAGCAAAGGGGATTTTTTTTCCTGATTTCTGCTTCTGCTGTTTCATTGTTGGTATACAAAAATGCCTTCGATTTCTGAATATTGACTTTGTATCCCTCTGTTTTTCCAAATTCACTTATTAGGTTGAGTAGTTTTTTCGTGGAGTTTATAAGATTTTCTATGTACACTATCATGTCATCTGCAAATAATGACAGTTTTACTTCCTCCTTTCCAACTGGAAGCCTTTTATTTATTTTTCTAGTCTGACCACTATGGTTAGGACTTCCAATACTATGTTGAATAGAAGTGGGGAAAGCAGACATCCTTTTCTTGTTCCTGATCTTAGTGGAAAAGCTTTTTGTTTTTGCCCATTGAATATGATGTTAGCTGTAGGTTTTTCGTATATGTGGCTTTTATTATGTTGAGGTATGCCTGCTTTATTTCCATTTTGCTGAGTGTTTTTATCATAAATGGGTGCTGTACCTTATCGAATGCTTTTTCCGCATCTATTGAGATGATCATGCGGTTTTTGTCTTTGCTTTCCTTTTTATGATGTATTACATTTATTGATGTGTGTATATTGAACCATCCTTGGATTTTGGGGATGAATCCCACTTGACCATTTTGGAGACCTTTTTAATGTATTGCTGGATGCAGTTTGCTAATACTTGGTTTAGGATTTCGGCGACTATTTCAGCAGTGATACTGGCCTGTAGTTTTCTTTCTTTATAGGGTCTTTATCTGGTTTTGTGATTAGGATGATGCTGGCCTCATAAAAAGAGTTTGGGAGTCTTCCCTCATCTTGGATTCTTTTTTTGGATAGTCTGAATTGAAGAATACAGTAGAAGGAATCAAAAGCAGGCTGGATGAAGCAGAGGATTTAATCAGTGAGCAGGAAATGGAAAAAAGACTCATAAAGAATGAAGAGGTGTTTAGGGAAATGCGGGACAACCTGAAATGCAATAATATCTGCATAATAGGGATACCACATGGAGAACCTTCAATAGTCTGAGAAGGGCAGGGGCTAGCTCTTCCTTAAATGTTTTGTAAAATCCTCCTGTGAAACCATCCAGTCCAGGGCTTTTGTGTGCCGGGAGTTTCTTGATTATAGCTTCAATTTCCCCAGCTGTTATCGGTCTGTTCAAGCTTTCTGTTTCTTCCTCCTTCAGTGTTGGAAGATTATACTTTTCTAGAAATTTGTCCATTTCATCAAGGTTTTCAAATTTGTTGGCCTGTAATTGCTCATAGTAATTTCTTACAATCCTTTGTATTTCTGTGGTATCAGTTGTTATTTCACCGCTTTCATTTCTGATATTATTTATTTCGGTCCTCTTCCTTTTTTTCTTGATGGGTCTGCTTAAAGGCTTTCGATTTTGTTTATTTTTCAAAGAACCAGCTCCTAGATTGTTTGATCCTTTGAATTGTCCTTTTAGTCTCTATATCATTCAGTTCTATTCTGATCCTGATTATTTCCTTCCTTCTACTTGCTCTGAGATTTGTTTGTTGTTGTATCTCCAGTTCTAGAAGTTGTAGTGTTAGGTCGTTTATTTGAAATTTTTCTATCTTTTTTAGGCAGGTCTGTGTTGCTATCAACTTCCCTCTCAGGACTGCTTTTGTTGTGTCCCACAGGTTTTGGACTGTTGTGTGTTCATTTTCATTTGTTTCCAGAAACTTTCTGATTTCTTCTCTTATCTCATTATTGACCCATTCATTGTTTAATAGTGTGCTATTCAGTCTCCAAGCCTTTGAAAGTTTTTGAGGTTTTTCCTTGAGGTTTATTTCCAGATTAAGTCCTTGTGGTCCGAGATACTGCTTCTTATTATTTCAAGTTTTCTGAATTTGTTAAGGCTTGTTTCCTGTCCTATTGTGTGGTCTATCTTTGAAAAATTTCCATGTGCATTTGAAAAGAATATGTATTTTGCTTCTTTGGGGTGAAAGGTTCGATATATGTCAGTTAAGTCCATTTAACTTTATGCATGATTCAGTTCCATACTACCCTTGTTGATGTTTTGTTTCGATCTGTCCGTTTTTGACAGTGGGGTGTTAAAATCCCCTACTATCAGTGTGTTGCTGTGTATATATTTCCTGAAGTCGTCCTAGGTTTTCCTTATATATTTGGGTGCTCCTATGTTGGGTGTATTAAGTTTACAATGTTTATGTCTTCTTGATAGACTCTTCCTTTAAGTATTATAAAGTGTCCCTCTGGGTCTCTTTTTATGGCCTTTGTTTTGAAATCTATTTTGTCTGATATAAGTATTGGTACCCCTTCTTTTTTTTCTTGTCCATTTGCTTGGAATATTTTTTTCCATCCATTTACTTTCAGTCTGTTTAGGTCCTTTGTTCTGAGGTAGGCCTCTTGTAGGCAGCATATTTGTGGTCATGTTTTCTTACCCATTCAGCTATCCTGTGTATTTTGATTGGGGCATTTAGTCCATTTACATTTAGAATTATTATTGATAGATACTTATTCATTTTTTTCCCTTTGTACCTGTGTTCTTCTCTTTCTCACTCTTTTCCTTCAGCTTCTTAAACCAGTCCCTTTAGCACATCTTGTATTGCTGGTTTGGTGGAGATGTATTCTTTTAGTCTTCTTTTGTCTGGGAAACTCCTTATTTCACCTTCTATTTTAATTGAGAGCTTTGCTAGGTAGAGTATTCTTGGTTGTAGGCCTTTGCATTTCTTTGCTTGGAATATTTATTGCCATTCCATTCTGGCTTGTAGTGTTTCTGTTGAGAAGTCAGCTGCTAACCCGTTTCAGGGCTCCCTTGTATGTTACTACCTGTTTCTCCCTTGGTGCCTTTAGGATTCTTTCTTTGCCTTTGATATATGCTATTTTAATGATGATGTGTCTTGGAGTCGGCCTCATTGGGTTCCTCTTGAATGGGTCCCTCTGTGATTCCTGGACTTGTGAGACTTTCTCTCTCCTCCAATTCAGGAAGTTTTCCATCATTACATTTTCAAATGGGTTCTCTGTCCCTTACTCCTCTTCTTCTCCATGTGGTATCCCTATTATGCAGATATTATTGCATTTCAGGTTGTCCTGCATTTCCCTAAACACCTCTTCATTCTTTATGAGTCTTTTTTCCATTTCCTGCTCACTGATTCGATCCTCTGCTTCATCTGGCCTGCTTTTGATTCCTTCTACTGTATTCTTCAATTCAGAAATCATATTCTTCATTTCCTTGTGTGTCTTATTGATAGTTTCTATGTCCTTTTTCATGTTGATATAGTATGCAGTAAGTTCCTGTTGGTTTCCTTGTAGTTTTTCATAGTTCTCTTTGAGCTCACTGAGCTCATTGAGCTTCCTTAGCACCATTGTTTTGAACTCAATGTCTGATAGTTTACTTGCCTCTATTTCATTTAGTTCTCTTTGAGGGGATTCCTCCTTTCCCTTCTAGTGGGTGGTGTTTCTTTTTCTTCCCATTACTTGTGAGACTCTTTTTTTTTTTTTTTTTTGCTTCTCCTTCTTAAATTGATCTGTGTCGACTTCCTGACTTTGTGGATTGAACTTCTGTGGTAGTAGGTGGGTCTTTTTTTTCTCTTTTCTTTCTTGATCTGCCTCTGATGATGTCAGTTGTTGACCCTGTCTGACCTTAGGCAATCTTTTGAGACTTCCAGAAATCTACTGTCTGTGTCTGTCTCCTACAATTGTTAATCTAATCACTCTGCCCTCAGCTCAGGTTTAGGCACCTCAGGATGCCTCCTGAGGGCAGAGCTATCATGTCCTTACAGGCTGCTGCCTCTCAAGGAAGTGGTCTGCCTGAGCAAGGTGGAGATTGTGGAATGGGGAAGGATTTAGTACCAGAATCACCCCATCTACTCCCTTAGTTCTCTACCCAGCACCTCCGACTCTAGTCTCTCCTCAAGCATCTCTAGGCAGCTCTGTGTCCCCTTTAGCCAGGGGTCTACTATCTCTGCAGGCTGCTCTGCACTCAGCACCCAGGGCTGCACACAACTCCTGGCCAGGCAGGAGTGTCCTGAGAGCAGGGGCATTGTTTCCTTTACTGCTGCTGCCGCTTTGGGGAGTGGCCTGCTTGAGCAAGATGGAGACTGCAGAGTGGGGATGGAGTCAGCACCAGGAACCCCCGGCTACTCCCTCAGTCCTCTCCCTAATGCCTCCATCTCCAGTCTCTCCCTGAGGGTCTCTAGACAGCTCTGTGTCCCCTTCAACCAGGGATCTACTATCTCTGTTGGCCGCTCTGCACTCAGTACCCAGGCCTGCACGCAACTCCTGGGCAGAGTGTTCTGAGGGTAGGGCTATTGTTTCCTTTATTCCTGAGTGAGATGGAAGCTGTGAGTGGAGGTCAGTCATCACTGGGTCCCCGCTCACCACCATCTCAGTTCTCTCCCCAAAGCTTTCCTCACCAATCTTTCCTCAGGCTCCAGCCCACTCTGCTCCAGCCTCTGCTCAGAGGCCAAGGAACGTGGCTGCCACTGCAAATTTTTGCTTTGGCCCTTTGAACATCTCTTTGCATCTCCAGCTGCCTATCTCTGGCAGAGAGCACCACTATGCTTTTTGCAGTTGTCCTTTATCTGTGTGCTTTTTTGGATTCAGATGTTGAAGTCTAGGGTCCCCACTTATGATTCAGATCCTGCTCTTTTTAGGGGGATCCAAATGGCCATTTCAATGTCCCTCTGGTGCTGGCATCCGTGGGCACCCAGCCCACCCTCTTAAGCCTCCAACTGCATTTCTCACCTGTTCGGATGTGTGAAAGCTGATTCCACTGTCCCAGGCTCCAAGGCTCCTCTCTCGCTATCGTTCCGTTCTACTTACTATTTTTTTTTATCTTTCCCTGACGTTCAGGTCAACTTTACAGAAATCCCTCTGAGACCGAGGTCTGTAAGTTTAGTTCCTATGTTTTCTTCTAGACATTTTGTTGTTTCAGCTCTTATATTCAGTCTTTAATCCATTTTGAGCTAATTTTTGTATATGGTGCTACATAGCAATTTAATTTTATTTTTTTGCATGTGGTTTTCTAGTTTTCTGAGCACCATTTATTGAAGAGACTTTTTTTTCCATTGTATGTCTTTGGTTCCTTGTTCAACATTTAGTTGCCTATTTACATGTAGGGTTATTGGCTCTCAATTCTATTCCATTGTTCTGTAGCCTATTTTTCTGCCAATATTATACTGTTTTAATTACTGTAGCTTTGTAGTATAGTTTCACATCAGTGAGTGTGACATATCCAGCTTTGTTCTTTATCTCAGGATTGCTTTGGTTAATCTGGATATTTTTTGGTTCCATATAAATTTGAGGATATTTTATTCTATTTCTGTGAAAAATCCCACTGGGATTGCATTAAATCTGTATATTGCTTTAGGTAAAAAGGCCATTTTAACAATGTTCCAATCAATGAACACAGAATATCTATCCGTGTGTGTGTGTGTGTGTGTGTGTGTGTGTTTTCTTAAGTTTCTTTCAGCAATATCTTGTAGTTTTGAGTGTACTGGTCCTTCATGTCCTTTGTTAACATTTTTTCTGAGGTATTTTATTCTTTTTGTTGCAATTTTAAATGGAATTGTTTTCTTTATTTCTATTTCTGAAATTGTGTTATTAGTATATAGGAACGGAAGAGATTTGGTACATTGATTCTGTAATTTGAAACTCTTACTGTGTTTATTGTTTCTAAGTTTTTTTGGTGGAGACTTTAATGTTGTCTATACGTAGAATTATATTGTCCACAAATAGTGGCAGTTTTACTTTTTGTTCCCAATTTGGATGCCTTTTATTATTTTCTTTGGCCTGATTGCTCTGGCTAGGACTCCAATACTATGCTGAATAACACTGGTGAGAGTGGGCATCCTTGACTTGTTTGTGATTTTAGAGGAAATTTTAGTTTTTTACCATTGAGTATGTTAGCTGAGGGTTTGTCATAAATGACCTTTAGAATGTTGCAATAACTTCTATACCCATTTTATTGAGAATTTTATTCATAAATGGATATGTTATCTTATCAACAGCTTTTTCTCTTTTTAAGATTTTATTTATTTTTAGAGAGAAAAGAAGGGTGGGAGAAAGAGAGGGAGAGAAACATCAATGTGTGAGAGAAACATTGGTCAGTTACCTCTTGCAACCCCCAACAGGGTATCTGGCCCACAGCTGAGGCATGTGCCCTGACCAGGAATAGAACTGGCTTTGTGGGACTATGCCCAACCCACTGAGCCACACCAGTCAGACCCAAATGCTTTTTCTTCATCTATTGATATGATTATGTCATTTTCATCTTTTATTTTGTTAATGCACTGTTTTGCATTGATTGATTTGAGGACGATGAACTGTCTTTACATGCTGGAATGACCTCTTCCTGAATGTGATATATGATCCTTTTAATGTATTGTTATTTTCCATTTTTTTAAGATATTTGTATCTATGTTCATCAGCAATATTGGCATGTAATTTATTTTTGTGTGTTTCATCCTTGTCTGATTTGAGTGTGAGGGTAATGTTGGCCTTGTAGTATGTATTGGGAAGTATTCCCTCTTCAGTTGTTTGGAAGAGATTGAGAAGGATTATTAAATGTTCTTTGAGTTTGGATAGAATTCACCAGTAAAGCCATACGTTCCTGGGCTTTTGGTTTGTGGGGGAGATTTTTTGACTACTGTTTCAGTTTCCCTGCTAGTGGTTGGCCTATTTAGGTTTTCACATTCTTCACAATTTAGTCTCATAGGTTGTATATTTCTAAGAATTTGTCCATTTCTTCTAGGTTGTGGGATTTGGTGGTGTATAGCCTTTCATAGTATTCTTGTGTGGTCCTTTGTATTTCTATGGTGTTTGTTGTAACTTATCTATCATTTCTGATTTTATTTTTGTTTTTGGTAGAAGAGCTTTCTTGTAATACAGGTTTTATGGTGATAAATTCTCTAAGATTTTGCTTGTCTGGGAAAGCCTGTATTTCTCCTTCATATCTAAAGAATAACTTTGTTGGATACATCATCTTTGCCTGATGGTTTCTCTTTTTCAATATTTTGAATATTTCTTTTCACTCTCTCCTGTCTTGCAATGTTAGAACTGGAAAATCTGATGATACTGTAATGGGCTTTCCTTGGTAGGTTACGTTATTTTTTTCTGGCTACTTTGAGAATTCTTTGTCATTAATTTTTGGCAATTTGAATAGTATGTCTCTTGGAAAAGGACTTTTTGTATTGATATAATTAGGTGGTCTGTTAGCTTTCCTTAAAGTCCAGTTCTTTCCATAGGCTTGGGAATTTCTCATCAATATTGTTTTTTTGAGTAGGTTTTCTGTTCCCTTCTTTCTCTTTTCTTTTTATACCCCTTATCTTTATATTGTTCTTTTGATATAGTCAGATAGTAGTCATGGAGTTTTTAAAATTTTTTTAAACTCCTAGTCTCTCTTCTTCCTTGGTCATTTCTAGGTTTCCCTATTTGAGCTCGCTAATTCCCAATTTTATCTTGTTTTCTTTATTTCCAAAGCTCTCTAATGCATTCCTCATCTCGTTTATTAATCTATTTAGCTCCAGAATTTCTGTTTCTTTTTTTATAGTTTCACTGTCTTTTGTAAAGTACTCTTTTTGTTTATTCATTGTATTCCTGAGCTCTTTGAACAGCCTTTCTGAGTTTTCTTGTATCTCACTGAGTTTTGACACAGCTGCAATCTTGAATTCTCTGTCATTTAAATCATAGTCTTTCATGACTGAGTTTGATTTCTGAAGACTTTGTTTTGTTTTTGATACTCCCAGGTCACCTTGGGTTTTTCATGGTACTTAATGGATTTTGTCTGTGCCTGAACATTTGAGGTAGTGAACTCTTTTCTTGTTTATATATTGTTTTACTCTGTATATTTTAGCAGGTTAATAGGTAGGGTACTTTCTCTTGTTTTCCAATAGATGACGCTATAGCACATATTTTTGTTTTTTATCACCTTTCACTTTCTGTGCCTCTGGGATTAGGGTGGAGTGACATTGGTTAAGGAAAATGCGGGTAACCACTGCGGTGGTGAGGTTCCCCTCTTTGATGGGCGTGCCTTGGTTACAGGGCACCATTATGTGGAGGAGCATAGTGAATGGTAGAAAACTGGTTTTGTGAGCTCACAGCACTACTTCCTTTTTTAATAGTGGCCACTGACCCCACTGTGTTTTTGGAGATGTCTACACTGTCTAGTAGCTCTGCCAGGATTGGTTGGGCAGGGAGTTAAGTTTACAAATCAGGGCTCTTCCTCTGCTAGCAATGGCTGTTGGCACTACTGTACCGTTTGGGGTATATCAGCTTTCTACCAAGCTCTACCATGATGGGTGGAGCAAGGGAGGCAAATTGGTCATTTTGTGCCCCCCACCCCCTGTAACCAGCAATGGTTATTGCCCTGCCAGCATCACTGTGCTGTTTAAGCCTCTCAGTCACCTCTACTGGGCTCTGTAGTGATGGGGTGGGGAGAGATGACTTTTTCCTGAAGGTTACTGCTTTTGCCCCTCTTATGTTTCAGACCATAGTGTGAGGGCCACAGGGCAACTTCTCTACTGCTCCCATACGCACTGGAGCTGTCGTGGGTGCCAAACTGCATCCATGGCCAATGTCCTGTCCTTCCTCCCATTCCTCCTCTCCTACTTATTCCAATATACCCACTTTCAGAGGTACTGATATATGGATCTTGCAGTTGTGTGTGTTTGTTGAGCAGGGGATCCTTTGTTAAGCCATAGTTGTCTCATTCATAAATTTAAGGGGGGTAATAAAAGAGTCTACTCACTCAGCCATCATGCTGATATCATTCCTTTTTGCTACTTCTTACAATAAAGCTTTTCAAAAGCATTTTTCATGTTCCCTACCTTCAACTCTTGCTCCATGCTCTGTTAAATGTGCTTTAATCAGAACTTGTACCCATTACTCCACCAAACTATCCTGTGCAGATCATTAGTAATTTGTTAAATCAGAAATCACCATTGTACTTCCTCTTTCACTATTTGACACAATTGATCATTCCTCAAAACCAAAACATTACTTCACTTGGCTTCTGGAATTCTACTTTTCTAATTTTTCTCTTTCCTCATTGGCTGCCCCATCTCTGTCTCCTTTGCAATTTCTTCTCATCTACTTGACTTCTAAATTTTGAGGTGCCTCAGGGCTCAATCTTCAAACTTCCCTTTTCTTTCCTTGTCTTCCTTTCTCATTTGAATCCAAAGACCCTCTCAGCCTCATCAAATCCCATAGTTTTAAATGCCATCTATATTTAAATGACTCCCAAATGTACATACCTAATCCAAATATCTTCTCAGAACTCCATATTTGTACATATATCTGTCTACTCAACATCTTTATTATATCAAATAGTTCAAAACCAAACTCTTAATACTCTCTCCCAAACCTGCTCTTATTACAATGAGTTCCCTGTTAAGTGGAACATTCATTGCTCTAGATGCTCAGGTAAAAACACTTAATTTCCTTTACTTCTTTTTCATATTACTTGTTCAATCCAATCATATCTCACTTTCTCCAACCCTTTCTCCATAATCACCTTGTCTGAGCCATGTAGATTATTTCTGTAGCCTCCTAACTTCTATCTACTCAGTTTTTGTACTTTCAATTATCTGTTATTTTTTAATTTCTTTAATTTATAAATCATATTTATTCTTATGTTTGTCTCAATTTTTACCCCTTTACCCCCTCCACTCATCCCACCCCGCCCCCTCTCCCACAGTCAATTCCCACTCTGTTGTCCATGTCCATGGGTCATTCATACATGTTCTTTGTCTAGCCCTTTCCCCTTCTTTCCACCATTGTCCTCTTTCCCCATCCCCTCTGGTCACTTTCAGTCTCCTCCATGTTTCCGTACCTGTGGTTTATTTTGTTCGTTAGTTTATTTTGTTGAATAGAGTCCACTTATAGGTGAGATCATATGGTATTTGTCTTTCACAAACTGGCTTATTTCACTTAGCTTATTATTCTCCAGTTCCATCCATGTTCTCACAAAAAGTAGGAGTTCCATCTCTCTCTCTTTCATTCATTCTTAAAGGCACATTGATACTATTTACTTTTTTTTGGCAATAGCAAAAAATCAGAATTTATTAATTTTACCCCACCTAAAATATATACCTTGTATATATCCTTCCAGATTCTTTTCTATATATGTATGAAATCTTTTTAAAATTAATTTCTTTATATTATCAAATATATTTGACTCCGCCTACCCCCCACCACTTTACCTTGTCCCCTCCCTTCCTCCCTCCCTCAACTCTTCCCCTTTGGTTTTGTCCATGAGTCCTTGCTATATGTTCCTTGACTTCCCCCTTCTCTTCCTTTTCCCCTGCACTCCGCCCCTCCTTCCCTCTTGTCTCTGCTGGTTTCTTTCCTTACAATGTTGCTGGTCTTATTTTCCTTGCATCTTTGTATTGTTGGTTAGGTTCCACTTATAGGTAACATCATATGGTATTTGTCTTTCGCCCCCTGGCTTATTTAACTTAGCATAATGCTCTCCAGTTCCATCCATGCTATCGCGAAGTTTAGTAGTTCTTTTTTCTTTCTGCTGCGTAGTATTCCATTGTGTAAATGTACCATATTTTTTGATCCAGTCATCTACTGATGGGCATTTAGGTTGCTTCCAACACTTGGCTACTGTAAATTGTGCTGCTATGAACATTGGGGTGCATAGGTTCTTTTGTATTGGCATTTTGGTATTCTTAGGGTATAGTCCCAGCAGGGGAATCACTGGATCAAAAGGCAGTTCCAGTTTCAGCTTTTTGAGGAAATTCCACACTGCTTTCCACAATGGCTACACCAGTCTGCATTCCCACCAACAGTGTACCAGTGTTCTCTTTTCTCCACAGCCTTGCCAGCACCTGTTGCTTGTGGATCTGTTTATGATGACCATTCTGACTGGTGTGAGGTGGTACCTCATGGTCATTTTGATCTGCATTTCTCTGATGGGTAGTGATGCTGAGCATCCTTTCAAATGCCTCTGGGCCCTCCATAGCTCTTCTTGGAAAAGCATCTGCCCAGATACTTTGCCCGTCTTTTAATTGGATCATTTGTCTTCTTGGAGTGGAGTTGAGTGAGTTCTTTATATATCTTGGAGATCAAACCTCTATCTGATGTATCATTAGTGAATATATTTTCCCATATGATTGGCTCCCTTTTCATTTTGCTGACGTTTTCCTTAGCAGTGCAGAAGCTTCTTATTTTGATGAGGTCCAACTTGTTTATTCTTTCTTTCCTTTATGCCCCTTGCTTTAGGAGACATATCAGTGAAAAAATTGCTGCGTGGGATATCTGAGTATTTCCTGCCAATGTTCTCCTCTAGGACTTTGATGGTGTTGCGACTTATATTTAAATCTTTTATCCATCTTGAGTTTATTTTTGTGTATGGTGTCAGCTGATGATACAATTTCAATTTTTTGCATGTAGCCGTCCAGCTCTCCCAACACCATTTGTTGAAGAGGCTATTATTGCTCCATTTTATGCTTCTTCCCCCTTTGTCAAATATTGGATGGCCACAGAGACCTGGGCTTATTTCTGGGCTTTCTATTCTGTTCCACTGGTCTATGGGTCTGTTCTTGTGCCAGTACCAGATTGTTTTGAGTATAGTGGCTGTGTAGTAGAGTTTGCTGTCCGGTATTGTGATCCCTCCTACTTTGTGTTTCTTTCTCAAAATTGCTGCAGCTATTCGGGGTCGTTTATGGTTCCATATAAATTTTTGAAATGTCAGTTCTATTTTGTGAAATACGCCATTGGTATTTTAATAGGGATTGCGTTGAATCTATAAATTGCTTTGGGTAGTATGGACATTTTGAGGATATTAATTCTTTCAATCCATGAGCACGGTATACGCTTCCATTTATTTGTGTCTTCCTTAATTTCTTTCTTCAATCTTGTATAGTTTTCTGCATACAGGTCTTTTACGTCTTTTTATAAATTGATTCCTAGGTACTTTATTTTTCTTGTTGCTATATCGAATGGTATTTTTTTTTCTGCTTTCTTCTTCTTCTCTTTCATTGCTGGTGTACAAAAATGCCTTTGATTTCTGAATATTGACTTTATATCTCCCTGTTTTGCCAAATTCACTTATTAGGTTGAGTAGTTTCTTGGTGGAGTCTACAGTTTTCTATGAACACTGTCATGTCATCTGTGAACAAGGATAGCTTTACTTCCTCCTTTCCTATTTGGATGCCTTTTATTTCTTTTTCTTGTGTGACTGCTGTGGCTAGGACTTCCAATACGATGTTGAAAAGAAGTGGTGAAAGTGGATATCCTTGTCGTGTTCCTGATTTTAGTGGGAAAATTTTAGTTTTTGCCCATTGATTATGATGTTGCCTGTAGGTTTTTCATATATGGCCTTTATTACATTGAGGAATGCCCCACTTATTCCCATTTGCTGAGTGTTTTGGTCATAAATGGGTGCTGTACCTTATCGAATGCTTTTTCTACATCTATCGAGATGATCATGTGGTTTCTGTCTTTTATTTATGTGATGTATTACGTTTATTGATTTGTGTATATTGACCATCCCTGCATCCGTGGGATGAATCCCACTTGATTGTGGTGGATAATCTTTTTAATGTATTGCTGGATATGCTTTGCCAATATTTTGTTGAGGATTTTAGCATCTATGTTCATCAGCAAAATTGGCCTGTAGTTTTCTTTCTTTGTAGGGTCTTTATCTGGTTTGGGATCAGGGTGATGCTGGCCTCATAGAAGTCTTCCCTCCTTTTGGATGTTTTGGAATAGTCTGAGAAGGACAGGGGTTAGCTCTTCCTTACATGTTTTGTGAAATTCTCCTGTGAAACCATCTGACCCTGGGCTTTTGTGTGCCGGGAGTTTCTTGATTACTGCTTCAATTTCCCCAGATCGGTCTGTTCAAGCTTTCTGTTTCTTCCTCCTTCAGTGTTGGGAGATTATACTTTCTAGAATTTGTCCATTTCATCGAGGTTTTCAAATTTCTTGGCATGTAATTGTTCATAGTAGTTTCTGACAATCCTCTGTATTTCTGTGGTATCAGTTGTTATTTCTCCTCTTTCATTTCTGGTATTATTTATTTGAGTGGTCTCCCTTTTCTTTATGAGTCTGCTTAAAGGCATGTCAATTTTACTTATCTTTTCAAAGAACCAGCTTCTGGATTCGTTGATCCTTTGAACTGTTCTTTTCGTCTCTATGTCATTCAGTTCTGCTCTAATCTTGACTATTTCCTTCCTTATACTTGCTTGGGATTTATTTGTTGTTGTTTCTCCAGTTCTTTAAGTTGTACTGTTAGGTCTATTATTTGGAATGTTTCTACCTTTTTTAGCTAAGCCTATATTGCTATGAACTTCCCTCTCAGGACTGTCTTTGCTGGGTCCTATAGGTTTTGGACTGTTGACTGTTCATTTTCATTTGTTTCCAGAATTTTTTTGATTTCTTCTCTTATCTCATTATTGACCCATTCATTCTTTAATAGTGTACTGTTCAGTATCCATGAGTTTGCAAGTTTTTGAAGTTTCTCTTTGAGGTTAATTTCCAGTTTCAAGCCCTTTTGGTCCAAGAAAAAGTTTGGTATTACATTTCAATATTCCTGAATTTGCTGAGGTTTGCTTTGTGTCCTATCATGTGGTTTATCTTTGAAAAGCTTCCATGAGCATTTGAAAAGAATATGTATTTTTCTTCTTGGGATGTAAGATTCTATATATGTCAGTTAAGTCTCTTTGATTCAGTACGTCACTCAGCTGCACAGTATCCTTATTGATGTTTTGTTTGGAAGATCTGTCCATTTTTGACAGTGGGTTCTTCAAATCCCCTACTATCAGTGTGTTGCTGTCTATATCTTTTTTGAAGGCATCCCACAATTTCCTTATATACTTCATGGTTCCTATATTGGCAGCATATAAGTTTACAATGTTGATGTCTTCTTGATAGATTCTTCCTTTAAGTATTATAAAGTGCCCCTCTGGGTCTCTTTTTATGGCCTTTGTTTTGAAATCTACTTTGTCTGATACAGGTATGGCAACCCCGGCCTTTTTCTCATGCCCATTTGCTTGGAATATTTTTTTCCATCCCTTTACTTTCAATCTGTGTAGGTCTTTGGCTCTGAGGTGGGTCTCTTGTAGGCAGCATATGTGTGGGTCATGTTTTCTTATCCATTCAGCTATCCTGTGTGTTTTAATTGGGGCATTTAGTCCATTTACATTTAGAGTTATTACCTATAGAAACCTATTCATTTGTTCTCTTCGTACCTGTGTTTTTCTGTTCCTCACTCTTTTCCTTCATCTTCTTAAACCAGTCTGTTTAGTGTATCTTGTAATTCTGCTTTGGTAGAGATGTATTCTTATGCTTCTTTTGTCTGGGAAACTCCTCATTTCCCCTTCTATTTTAATTGAGAGTCTTGCTGGTTAGAGCAGCGTTGGCTGTAGGCCCTTGCTTTTCATGACTTGGAATATTTGTTGCCATTCCCTTCTAGCTTGTAGTGTTTCTGTTGAGAAGTCAGCGCGTAGGGTATCGGGGCCCCCTTGTATGTTACTTTCTCCTTCTCCCTTGCTGCCTTGACGATTCTCTCTTTGTCTTTGATAGTTGCCATTTTAATGATGATGTGTCTTGGAGCAAACTCCTTGAGTCCCTCTTGAGTGGGGCCCTGTGTGCCTCCTGGATCCATAAGACCCTTTCTTTTCTCACATTGGAGAAATTTTCCATCATTACTTTTTCAAAGAGGTTCTCTATCCCTTGCTCCTCTTCTTCTCCTTCTGGTATCCCTATTATACGGATATTATTGCGTTTCAGGTTGTCCTGCATTTCCCTCAATGCCTTTTCATTCTTTTTGAGTCTATTTTCCAGTTCTTGTTCTTTCTGGGAGCTTTTTTCTACCTTATCCTCCATCTCACTGATTCAGTCCTCAGCTTCATCCAGCCTGCTTTGGATTCCTTTTTCTGTGTTCTTGAATTCGAAATGGTATTCTTCATATCCTCTTGTGTCTTCTTCATAGTTTCTATGTCCTTTTCCAGGTTGATATAGTTTGCTGTACGATCCTGATAGTTTTTCTGCAGTTTCTCATAGTTACCTTTGTGCTAGCTGAGCTCATTGAGCTTCCTTAGAGCCATTGTTTTGAATTCAATATCTGATAGTTCCCTTGCCTCTATTTCATTTAGCTCTCTCTGCGGGGAGTCCCATTTTGCACTCATTTGGGGGGAACTTTTTCATCCCATTTTTGTGAGAGTCTGTTAAATTATTTATTTGTTTGTTTGTATATTTTTGCTTCTGCTTCAATTGGGCCGTCTAGATTTCCTAACTTTGTGAATTAAACTGCTATCATAGTAGGCGGGTCTTTTTATTTATTTATTTATTTATTTATTTATTTATTTATTTATTTATTTTTCTTTAGTTTTCTTCATGGGCCTGTCTCTAATGATGTCAGTTGTTGACCCTATATGACCTTGGGTCGTTTGTTTGAGCTTTCCAGGAGTCTATTGTCTGTGTCTGACTCCTGCTTTGGGCATCTCTGTGACTCCTTCAGGCAGGGATCCAGTATTTCTGTGGATCACTTTGCACTCTCCCACAGGCTCCTTGAGCACGCTCCCTGGTCCGACAGGATCTCCAGCCCACCTGGGCGCTTACTCGCCCAACCTCGTGCACTCCTCTAGTGCCTGCACCCGGTGGGCGCCCGGGACTGGTCAGTTTAGGGTCTTCTATTATGTGCTTTCCCTGCTTTTGGCTCTTTGGGGGCATCCCCTGTCCTCTCCAAATGGAGACTATGGACATGGGAGGAAGTCAGCTCCAGGACTCTCTGGTTAATCCTGTCTCCAGTCTCTCCTCCAGGGTCTCTGGGCAGCTCTGTGACCCCTTCAGCCCGGGATCCACTATTTCTGCAAACCGCTCTGCACTCGTGTGCCCGCAGGGGTCGGTTTATGCCTCCCCTCGCTGATCTGTGCACTCCCTTCCAGGCTCCATCGGCCCCAACCTGCGGGAATCCTTGCCAGCCCGCTCCAACCCTCACCAGCCCGCACAGGTCCACACACATGCTCGCCAACCCTCGCTGGCCACTCGGCAGGAGCGTGTGTGCCTGCAGTGGGTCGTTTGGGGATGTCTATTGTGTGCTTTTCAGCTTTTGGCTCTTTTGGGGAGTGTCCTGTCTGCGCACAATGGAGACTATGGAAAGGAGAAGGAGTCAAGACTCCCTGGTTCCTCCTCCCATCCTTTCCCCAACACCTCTGTCTCCAGTCTTTCCTCAAGGGTCTCAGGGCAGTTCTGTGACTCCTTCCGCCAAGGATCCACTATTTGTGCGGACCTCGTTGCAATCACGGGCAGTCTGGTTCCTGCGTGCCCTGCTTCTTATATTATTTATTTTTAGATGTCAAAGTTAATTATAAAATATTTAAAAAATGTTAAACCATATAAAGTCTCAGCAATTAAACCGACATAACATCAGCACAGAAATAATCAAGTATATCAATGAAATGTAATGAGAATTCTAGAGACAAATGTATATATCTAACAATATAATATATGATTAAGTTGATATTTCAAATCAATGGGCAAAATGAGGCTTCATTCAACAAATAAGGTACATGGACCGCTATTACTTTAAATAAAACAAATATAGAGCCCTATTTCACACATTATACAAGAAATATTCAGGTGAGTTAAAAATCAATATGTAGAATCTAAGAAATTTTAGAAGAAAATAGAACTAATATTTTTCATGACCTGAAGTAAAATATTCAAAACCAGAAAATATAAAGTAAATATTGACAATATGACTATAATAAATATTTAACTATATAGTAATATACATATAAAAAAGTTAAAGGACAATGAATAGAATAGAAATGTATTTGCAAGCCATCTAAAACATGGTTAATAGGTTTGTTTTGTTTTTTTTAGGAAAGAAAGTCCTACAAACCTTTAATCAATAAATGGATAAAAAATACCAAAAAAGCTTTCTTTTTTAAAGGCAATAAATATACAAAAACAGGTTTAGTTTCAACCAATAATAAAGGAGCAATTAAAATAACATCATTGTCAAAATCAGGTTATTTGAGTATTAAAAATATTGGTAATATCAAGTATTGGCAACTCTGAAAGGAACTGGGTATTCATAGAAACTTTTTCTTCATCTTAAAGCAGTCCCTTTAGTATATTTTGCAGTGCTGGTTTGGTGGAGGTGTATTCCTTTAGCCTTCTTTTGACTGATAAACTCCTTATTTCCCCTTATATTTTAATTGAGAGCCTAGCTGGGTAGAGCAGCCTTGGCTGTAGGCCCTTGCTTTTCATGACTTGGAATATTTCTTGCCATTTCCTTCTGGCTTGCAGTGTTTCTGCTGAGAAGTCAGATGCTAGCTGTATCTGGGCTCCCTTATATGTTACTATCTCTTTCTCCCTTGCTTTATGATTCTCTGTTTTTCTTTGATATTTGCCATTTTAATGATGGTGTGTCTTGGAGTGGGCCTTATTGGGTTCCTCTTGAATGGGATGCTCTGTGCTTCCTGGACTTGTGTGACTTTTTCTCTCCTCCAATAGGGGAAGTTTTCCATCATGACACTTTCAAATAGTTTTTCTATCCCTTCCTCATCCTCTTCTTCTGGTATCCCTGTTATATGGATGTTATTACGTTTCAGGTTGCCCTGCATTTCTCTCAATTCCTCTTCAGTCTTTTTGAATCTTTTTTCATTTTCTTGCTCTTTCCGGAAGCTTTTTTCTACCTTATCCTCCAGCTCACTGATTTCATCCTCTGTTTCATCGAGCCTGCTTTTGATTCCTTCTACTGTGTTCTTTAATTCAGAAATTGTATTCTTCATTTCCTCTCGTCTCTTATTGATAGTTTCTGTGTTCTTTTTCATGCTTATGTAGTTTGCAGCAAGTTCCTCGTAGTTTCCCTGTAGTTTTTGGTAATTCTCTCTGACCTGACTGAGCTCATTCAGCTTCCTTAGAACCATTGTTTGGAACTCAATATCTGATAGTTTACTTGCCTCTATTTCATTTAGTTCTCTTTGTGGGAATTCCTTCTTTCCCTTCAAGTGGGGCATATTTCTTTGTCTTCCCATTATTTGTGAGACTCCTGTTTTGCTTCTGCTTCTCAAGTTGATCTGTCTTGACCTCCTGACTTTGTGGTATGAACTTCTATGGTTGGAGACCACTGCTTTTACTTTCTGGATCTACCTCTGTTGATGTCAGAAATTGACCCTGTCTGACCTTAGGCAGTCTGTTTGAGACTTCCAGGAATCTGCTGTTTGTGGCTATCTCCCGCAGCTGTTAATCTGCTCACTCTGCACTCAGCAGGCCGCCTTAGAGAGCTCAGGGCGGGGGGCGGGGGGGGGTGTCCCTACTGGGGGCGTGGTTATTGGGTCCACTCTTGCTGCTGCAGTATGGGGGAGGAGTCTGCACTGGGATCCCGTTGGCTACTCTCCCAGTTCTCTCCCCAAAGCCTCCTTCCCCAGTCTCTCCTCAGGCGATTCTAGCCCACTCTGTCCCCACCTTTACCGAAGACCAGGGTAAGTGGCTGCAAATAAAAATTTTGCGTTGGCCCCTTAGAAGGCTCTTTGAGTCTCCAGCTGCCTGTGTCTTGCAGAGAACAACCCTGCCACTTTTTGCAACTGGCTGTTTTCTGTGTACCTTTTGTTCTCTGGTGCTGTGGACTGGAGATCCCCAGTTTTAGTTTAGACCCCGCTGTTTTCAGAGGGATCCAACAGGCCATTTCAATATCCCTCTGGTGCTGCCACCCGTGCACGCCCTGCCCACCTTCTCAGGTCTGTACCGCACTCCTTACAAGTTAGATGGCGCTAAAGCTGGTTCTTCTTCTCCAAGGTTACAAGGCTCTTATCTCACTATTATTCAGTTGTTTATTCCAGGTGGTTTCTTTACAATTTAGTTGTAATTCCAGGTTGGTCCTGGGAGGAAGTCAGTGTTACTTCCACTCACTCTTCCGCCATCTTGATTCTCGATTGTTGTTTTTTTAATTTGAAAGAAAAGCAAAATGATACATTTTTAAACAAAATTCAAATCTTGTCATGCTGCTTTTTGTAACCCTCCAGTGGCTTCTCATCTCAGAGTAGAGGTCAAATTTTTTTAAATGGCTGAAAGTAAGACTTTTCTGGTCATTTTCCTTGAAGACCAAAGAATATTTTTTTCACTCATGTAAACTGTCAGCCTTGGATGGTTCTAATTTTGTGACATTTTTTCTTAATCCCTGACCTTTTGTTGGCCCAAAGACTTGTCTCTTGGACTTAAAAAAAGGAATTATTTTTTTTTCCCATTACCATTTAACCTCCTTATAGTCACCTCCCCCCTGGAATCACCACACTGTTGACCATGTTCATGAGACCTTTTTCCGTCTTGCTCAATCCCTCCACCCCCTAGCCTCCCTCACACCGATAGCAATGATCTTACTCTCTATTAATGTTTCTATTTTGCTTGTAGTTCAGTTTGTTAGATTCCACATATAAATCAAATTGTATGGTATTGGCCTTCTCTGACTGGTTTATTTAATTTTTTTAGATCATTTAAGGTAAACAGTTGAAGACAGCAAATGTTCTGTGGGTAGCTATGGTTTTAAAGCATGTTTACCATTCTAGTTTTTGGTTCTTACTTCACTGTGAACTACTTTCTTTTAAGCTTCACATATTTTAGAAGGTTGTCATGTTTTATTCAACATTTATTGGTGTTCTTCAGGAAATCTGATGCACTAACTACATATAAAGGGTATCCACTGTCACAGTCATAATATACAACAGTTCCGTTACATAGTCTAAGTCCTTCATGCTGTCCCTTTATTGTCAACTCCTACCCCCTCACTAGCCTATGAAAAATTGACATTTTTCTACCCCCACTGTTTTTTCTTTCCAGAATGTCATGTAAATGGAATCAAAATATGTATTTTTGGAGTCTGGTATTTTTCAATTAATAAACTATATTTAACATTTATCCATATTATAGCATGAATCAATAGTTTGTTTCTGTTTATTGCTGGTTAATGTTCCATCATGTGGAAATATAAAAGTTTGTTGATCCATTCACCTTTTCAGTAACATCTGGATTTTCATTTTTGGGCAATTATGGATAAAGTTGCTATAATCTTTACTGTACAGATGTTTGTCTGGACATAAGTGTAAATACCTCTGAGTGTGACTGTTAGATTGTGTGTGAAGTGTGTGGTTAACTTTATAAAAAAACTACCAAACTCTTTTTCATCATGGTTGCACAGTTTTGCATTCCTATTAGCAGTGTATGAGACTTTTTTGACCTTTTTTTTATATTCCCACCAACATCTTCTTTTTTAAAAATAGAATTTCTTGAATTTTATCATCCCAGATGCCTTCCATTATATTCAGTAATTGTTTTTTTTCTTTTCTCCTTCATCCCAAACATTATATAAGATTACAGAAACTTTTCTTTATGTCTTTGACCTATATCAGTGCCTAAGAAATTATAAAGATACTCTTCTTAGATAAACAAATAAATTGACCTTGGGTTAGACAGAAAATATAAGAAGATATGAGACTGGTGTAATGGAACAAAATAGTCTGTGAAGTAAAGATAAGTAAATGAAATCATCTTGCTATCTTGGTAGAAATGAATAGGGAGAACTAAAGAAGATAACCAAGGCTAGTATCTAAGAAACATTATGCAAGAGGGAAAGCAATTGGTTAGGTATTGTGCTCTTTTCATTATTATCTTAGATTTACTATGGGTGTACTTTTATTTCCCTTTGTAAAGAGGTATTGAGTAAACCACAGAAGAATGGTTTCCAGTCACTTACCATCAAGGTGAAGGTGAGGAGAGGTTTACTACAAGAGGACAACACAAGAATATGTAGGAATAATAGACTGTTGTGTATCATTATGACGGTGGTAGGTACATGACTTCAGTCCTTATAGGCCTGTTTCTTTTGTCTGCTTTTTCTCTTGTTTTCAATCATTTTTGTACCTTCATTCACATAGTTATTTGTTGAGTGCTATATATTGTAAACAAAAATTAGAAAATTATTTAGAAGACTTAGATGATTTCATACATCTTCAGTGAAGATTTAGGTTTACTTATGGCAAGCAATTTTGAATTATTTTATTCCAAATTTCTGGGTTTGAGATAATTCATATATAACTTAGGCTTCAGACTCTGTCCAGAGCAGTCTACTGTTTCTCCTTTGTTTTTCATGGTAGCCCTCAGAGTCCCCATCACAATGTATGGAGAATTAATGTTGGGCTCCATTCTACAGTTATTGTTGCCCAAGCCCTATGAAATGGTCTAAAACACTGCCTTGTTTCTCCATTTCTCAGTTGCCTTTTCCAGATTTAAGACTTCCCTCAATGGAAAAGTAGCCACCAAATGTTTGGGTTTTTTCCTCTGAGTTTTCATATTTTTCAACTTTGAGCCCATTAATTTTTTATTTCAGTATTAACTTTTTAATGCTTTCAATCAGGTACCTTTTATATTTTGTCCATTTTGTGTAATTATTCTAATCAAGAAGGTTAGTCTCAATTACCTAGCCTTCTCTTGCCAGAAATGGGTGTTTAAGATTCAGGAACTTATATTTAAATTGAAACCTGAAGGATGAGAGTCATAAAGTATCTCATATAGGACAGTCCAAAGATGTGGAACCAGCTCTAACTAGTTGTAAGTTCAAATTGGCTGTGTGATTTTTTTTTTGGAGCTAAAAGAAATCAAGTATGTTTGGAAAATAGAAAAGATTCATGAGGAAATCAGATACATAAGTACCAGACTATGAAGGGCTTTGCCAAAGTCATGAAAACCATTTGGATTTTATTCTAAATTTAATTTGAAAGTCATTTAAAAGTTTTAGTCAGAGATAGCAAGTCACAGTCTGAATCTGAATCAGAATCACTTGGTGGAATCTATTAAAATTAGATTTTTCCTCAATCTTTTTCTGATTCACTAGATTCAGATCTAATTAGTCTGGCGTACTACCTGAGCATCTTTAATTTTAACAAGCTTCCCAGGTGATTTTGATTCCCACCAAAGTTTGAGAACCACTGACTTATAAAAGGATTTCTTAGTCTCTCCCCTTATCTTCTCAGTAGATTTTTCAATATTCTTCCATCTCTTATGTACCCTTTTTACATGTTAATATATGAGGTCATTCTTAGCTAATATTTTTTCAAATTCTAGGTAGCAACACATTACTGCAACATGAAATTAGTGAATTTTTATTATGCGTGTGTGTGAGAAAGAGAAAACTAGAATAGAAAGTAGGGTATTTACTGCTTTATGAAACTATAAATGTTGCTGATTGTGATGTGAAAGGTAAGTAAACAACAGGTCAGTAAACAACATTTTATAATCACTAATGTAAGCCATTTATTTCTTATAGATATAACTTTCATATGAAAGTTATATCCATAAGAAATAAATGGCTTATATTACATATATATGTGTATATCTACATATATACATGTATATATGTAGATATACACATATATATATTTTTTCTATGCAGTCCTTTTTACTATGCAGTCCTTCTGAAATGACAACTGAAATTTTTTATTATTTTTTTATCTTTCAGATTTGCCTTCAAGGTGTGCAAATAAATACTTATCTTCAAGAAAGGATATTTATGAAACAGAATTATCCCAGTGGGAAATGAATGACAGGCTTGAAAACTATGATCTTAAGGAGTCCAGGTCTAGAAATTATTGGGAAGTCAGAGGCATATTGGAAAATCAAAAGGAATATGTCAGGCAAGGAATGATTGTATACGAAAAAATGTCCATTTTCAATCAGCATACTTACTTATCTCAATATCCCACGTGTCATTCTGAGAAACCCTATAAATGTAAGGAATGTGGGAAGGCCTTTAGACGAGCTTCCCACTTAACTCAACATCAGAGTACTCATACAGGTGAAAAACCCTACGAATGTAAACAATGTGGGAAAGCCTTTAGTCGTGATTCACAGCTCAGTCTTCATCAGAGACTTCATACTGGTGAGAAACCGTATGCATGCAAGGAGTGTGGGAAAGCCTTTACTCAGAGCTCACAACTTATTTTACATTATAGAATTCACACTGGTGAAAAACCGTATAAGTGTGAACAATGTGGGAAAGCGTTTATTCGTAGTTCACAACTAACCCGACATCAAAAAGTCCATACTGGTGAGAAACCTTATGAATGTAAAGAATGTGGAAAGGCCTTTACTCAGAACTCACAACTTACTCTACACCAGAGACTTCATACTGGCGAAAAACTCTATGAATGTAAAGAATGTAGAAAGGTCTTTACTCAGCTTTCACAGCTTATTCTGCATAAGAGAATTCATACTGGTGAAAAACCCTATCAATGTAAGGAATGTGGGAAAGCTTTTATTTGTGGCTCACAGCTTTCCCAACATCAGAAAATTCATAATGGAGAAAAGCCATACGAATGTAAAGAATGTGGGAAAGCCTTTATTCGTGGCTCATTACTTATGCAACATCAGAGGATTCATACTGGTGAAAAACCCTACAAATGTGAACAGTGTGGGAAGGCCTTTATCCGTGGTTCACAACTTACTCAACACCAGAGAATTCATACCAACGAGAAGCCCTATGAATGTAAGGAATGTGGAAAGACCTTTAGTCATGGTTCACAACTTACACAACATCAGAGAATTCATACTGGTGAAAAACCCTATCAATGTAAGGAATGCGGAAAAGCCTTTAATAGAGGCTCACTCCTTACACGGCATCAGAGGATTCATACTGGTGAGAAACCCTATGAATGCAAAGAATGTGGAAAGACCTTTAGTCGTGGCTCAGAACTTACTCAACATGAGAGAATTCACACTGGTGAGAAACCCTATGAATGTAAGGAATGTGGAAAGTCCTTTATTCGTGGTTCACAACTTACTCAACATCACAGAATTCACACTGGTGAGAAACCTTATGAATGTAAAGAGTGTAGAATGGCCTTCACTCAGAGTTCACATCTTTCTCAACATCAAAGACTTCATACTGGTGAGAAACCCTATGTATGTAATGAATGTGGGAAGGCCTTTGCTCGTGGATTACTGCTTATACAGCATCAGAGAATTCATACAGGTGAGAAACCTTATCAGTGTAAGGAATGTGGAAAGGCCTTTATCCGTGGTTCACAACTTACTCAACATCAGCGAATCCACACTGGAGAAAAACCCTATGAATGTAAGGAATGTGGGAAGACCTTTAGTCATGGTTCCCAACTTACTCTACATCAAAGAATCCATACTGGTGAGAAGCCCTATGAATGCAAAGAATGTAGAAAAGCCTTTACTCAGAGCTCACACCTTTCTCGACATCAGAGAATTCATACTGGTGAGAAACCATATCAGTGTAAGGAATGTGGAAAGTCCTTTACTCGAGGTTCACAGCTAACTCAACATCAGAGAATTCATATTGGTGATAAAGCTTTTAAATATAAGGAAAGTGGGACAGACTTTACTCATGGCTCACAAGTTTATATATGAATTTTTTTTATTTGTGATTAATACAGGTAGACTTCTGTGGTCATTAATCCATTATCATCAGAGAATTCTTAAAATTTGAATATGGGAACACACTTGCCTCATAAAGCTCAGCATCAGTAAATTTATATAGGGGAAGATAACAATAATGTAATCCATGTAGAAAAATCTATTATTACTGAAAACCCATTAAACTTTAGCAAATTTTAATAGACCATAATTTGTGTAATAAATGTAGGAAGAACTTTAGCCATAGCACATGTCTTGACTCCATCAGTTGCTTTCCTTTGTGACACTGATAATTAACCACTACTTTTGTTTAATCATTTGTAAGAAAATATGCCTTCCTTATCAGATTCTTGAAAGTATGGTGTAAGTTATTACATGTAAAGCTTTTAGAACAGTGCCTTGAACATAGCATATCACAGATATTAGCCATCGT
Source organism: Pteronotus mesoamericanus (assembly GCF_021234165.1). NCBI lineage: Eukaryota > Metazoa > Chordata > Mammalia > Chiroptera > Mormoopidae > Pteronotus > Pteronotus mesoamericanus. The sequence goes on from NW_026555307.1 coordinate 7,983,488, forward strand.
TACAGTGTTAGATAATTTGCATGAGAGGAGATTTATAAGTATAATAAATATTAAGAAATCTTTCATTTAACACAACCTCAATTATCTGAGGGAGGCACTGTATGCTATAGTAAGTGTGAAAAAGCTTTCATTCATATTTCTTTCAATATACTATAAAAGAAAATTCATACTATACAAAAAAGCACTGTAGATTTAACCTGTGGATAGTTGAAGATGTGTTAAGTGAATTGTGACAAAGTCAAAAACTCATAATTTTTACTGTTTCTGACCACAATTTAAGAATATTATTTAGAAATGAAAAAATGTGGATAGCCAAAATAGATCTTTCTACTTGGAACTTTTTTAAAACTTGGGTTTACAGCTTTTGATTAAAATAAAAATAAAAACTGCCATTACAGACTATTTTGCAATGAAGGAATGAGTCTATGTCAGAGTACTGTTTTCTTGTACAATATCAATTTTTCCTTCTATTGTAACAGAATTCTTGGTTGAAAACCTGTGTCACCTTCCCTTGCAGATAAACAAAGTGGAAGTGGTATTTGTATGAGTGTAACATTTAAGAAATCTTTGTTTTTCCTCTCTACTTCATTTTTTTCCCCCTGTGTACAACATGGACATTTAATCTGCATCTCTGGCAGTTTTATAGGAACTTTCAGAATGGTATTAAGGATGGTAGAGCAGAAGCACAGAACAAATATACACCTCTGCTAGTTTAATGGAATAGCCATAACAACTCTGGTCTTCTTACTTCCTGTATTTCTTTATATAAAAATGAAAATAAACTTGTTGATGCAGTTGTCATTTTTATTAGTCAAATTATTAATGATATAAAATTTTGTATCTGGATGTGGAGTGGTGTGGGTAAAGAAATCTCAAATGTGTCATTGTTTTAGGGCTATGTAGAAAGAGAATTACCTATCTCAGACTAGAAAACTGAAGATTATTTTTATACACAGACATTTGGTCAGACTCCTACTCTATCTCACAAGGCATATCCTGTGCCAATTAAGACTGTTGTGTTAGAGGAAATGATGGGAGTGATTCAGAATGCTTCTCATGGCATTCAGTAATGTTTTGTGAAAGAAATTTAATGTAGAGTTAGCTACAAGGACTAACAGATTGAAAACAATATTGTTCTGTTGAGAGATGCAGGTGCTCAATCCAGGTTGATGGTAAATTTCAGAACTTTGATCATTGTGGGAATCAAAAACCCAACTGATTGTCTTTAACTGAAGCCACTTAACAGTGATTTAAAGTGTCAGCCTAAACAAGAAATGAGACCATTGCCCATCCTTGCAAAGGCAGTGAATCTGTTAGCAAAACAAAAAAGTTTAAAATGTTTTCTCCAAACCTACTGTTCTTATGTATTAAGTGTTTACTATATTTCAGGCACTCTCTTAGGTGTTTGGGATATATCAATGAGCAATTCTAACAGGAGGTGAAAGAGTAAACATTGCAGAGTATGTTAGAAAATGTTACTGGGAAAAATTAAAAAAAAAGTTGAGGGGGATATGACAGTTTAGGCTGCTATATGAAACAGAATGATCAGGGTAGACCATGGAGAAGGAAAGATCTGAGTCAAGATTTGAAGGGGTGAAGGAATAAGTGGTTATCTAAGGGAAGGGCATTCCAGGCAGAGAAAAGGCCCTATAATGAGACAATGGCGGTGTACTTGAGGAACGTCAGTGAAGCTATAGGTTTTTGCTAGTGGGTGCTTGATGAAGGAGCTCAGAGAGATAATGGCCACATCTTGTAAGTCATTGTAAGCATTTTGTATTTTATTGAAGTAAAGGCACAGCTATTGGAGAGTGCTGAGTAAGAGGATATTATCTGACATGTTGCTATTGTGTTTAAAAACACACACAAAAACCTAAATGGCAATGAGTTGGAAGCTATGGCATTAATTCAGATAAATGATACTAGTGGCTCAGACCAGAGCAGTAACAATGGTGGGAAGTGGTTGAAGTCCAGACATGTGATAACTATGATGGAGCAAGCAATTTTTGTTTAGGGGGTAGATGTCAAGTGTGAGAGAAAAATGTCCAGAACGAGTTTGACTTGAAAGTTTAGGTCTCAAGTAACTGGGAAAATGTTGCTCTCATCAACTGAGATGGGGAAAGCTGAAGTTCCATCAGGATTTGTAGGGAAAGTTGGAAGTTCGTTTCTGAACATACTGGGTTTGGTGTGTCTTTTAGACACAAAATGACAATATTGAGTAAGCACTTGGATGATCTAGCTTGGACAGTCAAACCTCGGTTTTTGAACATCTCCCATCTCAAACAATTCAGTTCCCAACCAAGCTGTTCATGGAAGAAGTATCTCAGTAGTTGAACACAACTTTGGTCCTTGACCCAACAATTCCTTCATGCTGATACCTGTTGAAAAATAATTCTACTTTTGAAAAAATTGTTTCCCAAACAGCATTCTGGAACAAATTAAATTTGAGATCCAAGATTCCACTGTACTATTTTTGTAGAGATTAAGTTAGTAGTTATTACCTATACTTATTTAAAACCATGAGACAGAATACGATCATTAAGGACCAGAATGTAGTGAGAGAAAAGAACATCAAAGACTGAACCCTTCCCGCCGCCCCTGCTTTAGGAGTTCCAGGATAAAACACCAGCAAAGGAGAATTGGTGAAATGGAAGGAAACCCAACAGTGTAGTATCACAGAAGCCAAATGAAAGTCAAAGGAAGGATGACCAATGGTATCAGATACCACTTGCAGATCCTCTAATAAGAGGCCTTCTAAATAGCTATTGGACTTAGCAATATGGATGCTATCATTGACCTTGAGAAGAGCAAGGATATTTTTTCTTTGTTTTGGAGTGAAAGCCAGATAAAAGAATGAAAACTGGTGACTGTGAGTATAGAGACAACTTCTTAGAGGCATTTGCTGCTAAAGGGAGAGAGGGAGGTTAATAATTAGGAGCAGCAGGAATAGGAGAATGGTGTAAGGGTTGGAGAAGTAATAGCAATTCTGTATGCTGATGGGAATAATCCAGTAGAAGGGGGAGAAATTATTCTAGGCAAGGAAGAGTCACTGGAGCGATGGCCTCACACAGGTAAGATTTAACAGATGAAGGATTAGCTTTAGATAATATGGAACATTAATTTCTGGTAATAGAATAACAATATGTGGTGCATATGCTGAGAAATGAGTACATGAGGTAGAATAAATCTTGGAAAGTGGTCTTTTGATTCCCTCAGTGCTTTCATGAAGTATTAAGCAAAGATAGGTGAAATTTATGGGAGTTGAGAGGTTTGGGGTTTTAAATAAAATACATGAAATAGTCATTAAAGTGAGATATATTTATTTAAAATTATTGCTTTTATTATATTCTTTCCATTACCATTTATGACCCCATACCCTCTTCCACCTCTATCTATCTACTCACCCCACAGTCACCACAGTGTTTGTGTCCATGAGTTCTTTCTCTTTTCAGCTTGACCCCTCCACTTCCCAAGCCTGCCAAAATTGTCAGTGTCCATTTTATCTAGGTCTGTCTCTATTTTGCCTGTTCAGTTCATTAGATTGCATATATGAGTGAAATCACTGGCTTATTTTACTTAGCATAATGTTCTCCAGGACCATCCATGCTGTCACAAAGGGTAAAATCTTCTTTTTTATTGTAGAGTAGTATTCCATTGTTTAAATGTACCATAGCTCTTTTTGCTTACTCATCTACTGATGGACATGGGCTGCTTCCAAATCTTGGCTACTGTAAATAATGCTACAAAGAATATAGAGGAGTATATATTCATTCAAATTAGTGTTTTGGGGTTTCTTTGGATAAATTCCCAGAAGTGGAATTGCTAGATTCTATTTTTAATGTTTGAGGTAACTCACTGCTTTCCACAGTGGCTGCAATGACCTGCATTCCCACCAGCGGTGCAGAATTCCACCACTTTCCCCTGCCCCACCCACCCCCTTTCTCTACATTCCTTACCAGCACTCGTTTCTTGATTTATTGATGATAGTCATTCTCATAGGTGTGAGGTGATATTGTGCATTTAATGTACATTTCTCTGATTAGTGATGTTGACATCTTCTCATATGTCTATCAGCCATCTGTATGTCCTCTTTGCAGAAGTGTCTATTCAGGTCCTTTGGCCAATTTTTTTTATTGGACTATTGTGTGTGTTGAGTTTTAAAACTTCTTTATAAATTTTGGATATTAACCCCTTACTACATGTATCAGCAAATATGTTCTTCCATTCAGTGTGTTGTCTTTTCATTTTGTTGATGTTTGTCTTTGCTGTGCAAAAACTTTTTAGTTAGTCTCAGTTATTTTTTTATTTTTTTCCTTGCCTGAGGAGATATATCAGAAAAACTGCTGCTACAAAAATTTTGAGATTTTACTGCCTCTTTTATTTCCAGTACATTTATGCTTTCAAGTCTACATTTGTCTTCAATCCATTTTGAGTTTTTTCTTGTGTGTTGTGTAAGACAGTGGTCTAGTTTCATTTTTTGTTTTTTGCAGGTATCTGTCCAATTTTCCCAACATTGTTCCTTAAATAAACTATCTCATTGTATGTTTTAGCCTCCTTTCAAATATTAATTGACTATAAAGGTGTGGGTTTACTTCTAAGATCTCTGTTCAGTTCCATTGATCTATATGTCTGTTTTTATGCCAGTATCATGCTGTTTTGCTTACGATGGCCTTGTATGACAGTTTGATGTAAGGTAGAGTGATTCCTCCACTTTTGTTCCTATTCTCAAGATCGCTGTTGATCTGCTGGGTATTTTGTGGTTCCATCTAAATTTTGGAATATTGGTTCTAGTTTTGTGAAATACGCCATTGGTATCTTGCTAGGAATTATCCTTAATCTGTAGATCACTTTGGGTAGTATGGACATTTTCATTATCTTAATTCTTCCTATCCATTAACACATTACATGCTTCCACTTACTTGTATCTTCTTCAGTTTTTTAGTGTCTTTTAATTTTCTGAGTAGAGGTGTTTTACATTCTTGGTTAAATTTATTCCTAGGAATTTTATTCTTTTTGAAGCAATTGTGAATGAGATTATTTCCTTAATATCCATTTCTGATAGCTCATTCTTGGCATATTAAAAATGCAACTCCTTTTATGGATCTTAATTTTGTATCCTGCTACTTTACTGAATTCATTTATTAGTTCTAGTAGTTTTTTGGTGAAATCTTTAGAGTTTTCTCTATACTGTATTTTGACACCTGCAAATAGTGACAGTTTTACTTCTTTCTTATTTGGATATATTTTATTACTTCTTGTTTGATTGCTGTGGCTAGGACTTCCAGTATTATGTATAATAAGAGTGTTGAAAGTGGACATCACTGTCTTCTTCCCAATCTTAAGGGAAACATGTCATTTTTGTCCATTGAGTATGATGTTGAGTATGTTTGTCATATATGGCCTTTACTACACTGTGGTATATTCCCTCCAGTTTCACTTTGCTGAGCATTTTTATCTATGGATATATTCGTGTGGTATTTATCCTTCATTTTGTTTATATGGTGTATCACATTTATTAGTTTGCAGATAATAATACCAAACTTGCATCCCTGGAATAAATCCCGCTTGATTATGGTGTATGGTATTTTTGATGTATTGCTGTATTTGGTTTGCTAATATTTTGCTGAGGATTTAGAATCTGTGTTCATCAGGGATATTGGCATAATATTCTTCGTTTATAGTGTCTTTATCTGATTTGGAATTAGGATAAAGCTGGCCTCATAAAGTGACCTTGGAAGTCTTCCCTCCTCTTGAATTTTTCGGAATAGTTTGAGGAGGACAGGTATTAGATCTACTCAGAATGTTTGATAAAATTCACTTGTGAAGCCATCTGGTCCAGGGATTTTGTTTTTTGGGAGTTTTTTAAATTATTCCTTCAATTTCAGTAGTTGTAATCTGTCAATTTAGATCGTCTTATTCTTCTTGATTTAGTTTTGGAAGATTGTATGTTTCTAGGAATGTATCCATTTCATCCAGATTGTCCAATTTATATGCATATAGTTGTTTGTAATGTTTTCTTAAAATTCTTTTTATTCTTCGGTGTCAGTTGTTACTTCTCTTTCATTTTCGATTTTACTTATTTGGGTTGTCCCTCTCTCAAGAGTCTGGTTAAAGCTTTCACAATCTTGTTTTCATAGAAGCTGCTCTTGGATTCGCTGATTTTTTGTATTTTTTATTTTTTTATTTTTTAGACTCTATCTTGTTTATTGCTGCTCTTACATTTCTTATTTTCTTCCATCTACTTACTTTGGGCTTTGTTTTTCTTTTTAAAGTTCCTTTAGGTGTAAAGTTACCTTGTTTATTTGACTTTCTTTTTGTTTCTTGAGATAGGCCTGCAATGCTATGAATTTATCTCTTAGACTGCTTTTTCTGTGTCCTATAGATTTTGGGTTGTGTTCTCATTTTCATTTGTTTGAAGGTATCTTTTTATTTCTTCCTTACTCTCATTGTTACATATTCATTGTTTACTAACATGTTACTTAGTTTCTATTCTTTGTGTGTTTTTCAATTTTCTTTTTGTGATTGATTTCTACTTTTATAGTATTATGATCAGAGAATATATTAGATATGACTTCAATCTTACATTTATTTAGACTTGTTTTGAGTCCTATCATGTGGTTTATTCTAGAAAATGTTCCATGTGCACTTGAAAAGAATTTATAATCTGGTGCTTTGAGATGAAATGCTCTGAAGAGATCAATTAAATCCATTTGATCTACTGTGTCATTCAAGGCTGTCATCTCCTTAGTGATTTTCTGTCTGGAAGATCAATTCAGTGATGTCAATGGTGTGCTGAAATCCACTACTAAACTATTTTTGTCAGCCTCTCCCTTTATGTCTATCAAGATTTACTTTACATACTTAGGTGCTCCTATGTTAGTTTCCTATATGTTCACTAAATTTATAACCACTTGTTAGTTCTTCTTTGTCTCTTACTATAGCCTTAGTTATAAAGTCTAATTCGTCAGATATAAGGAGTGCTACCGCAACTTTTTTCTCTCCAATTGCGTGATATATCTTTTTCTATCCTTTTACTTTATTTTAATTTTTTTGTTTTTATTTTTATTTTTTATTTTTTGAGTTACATTTTTATTATGTTATTTAGGTAAAATACATAAGACAAATACATAAGACAATCAACTTCAAGACCTCACACCTTCATTTTTAAAATTAGGATTGATATTTTTGGTTGGTGATTGATTTTTTTAATTTTTTGTTCAAATACATTTGTCTCCACCTTCCCGCCACCACTTCCCCCTGTACCCCTTTCCCCCTCCCTGCCTCAGTCCTTTCCCATTTTGGTATTGTCCATGGGTCCTTCAAACATGTTCCTTGACCCTTTCCCTTTCTCCACCCCGCCCCCCCCCTTCCCTCTTGATTCTGTTGGTTTCTTTTTTCTTTCAATGTTGCCGATTATGTTTTCCTCGCTTATTTGTTTTTTGGTTAGGTTCCACTTATAGGTGAGATCATATGGTATTTGTCTTTCTGTCCCCTGGCTTATTTCACTTAGCATAATGCTCTCCAGTTCCATACATGCTGTTGCGAAGGGCAGTTGCTCGCTCTTTCTGCTGCATAGTATTCCATTGTGTAAATGTACCATAGTCTATCCTTTACTTTTAATCTGTGTATCTTTTCTTCTCAGGTGAGTCTTGAAGACAGCATGTACATGTATATAGGTCTTCTTTTCTTGTCCATTAAGCTATTCTATGTCTTTTGATTGGAACAATGAAGCCATTTACATTCAAAGTGATAATTAATAGATATATATTTATTGCCATTTTATTTTTTTAACCATGTTCCTGTTTTTTCTTCATCTAACTCCTTCCTTTCTTCTTCTTCCCCCTTTTCCCTTCTTTCTTCTTCTTTGTACCCTTCTTCCTCCTCTTTAACATTTGTTAAAATACTGGTTTGGTGGTAACCAACTCCAGTTTTTTTTTTTTTTTCATTTTGTCTGAGGTTTTATTTTTTCTTAATTTTAAATTATAGCCTTGCTGGATAAAGTAGCCTTAGTTGTAGGTCCTTGCTTCTAATCACTTTGAGTGTTCTATGCCAGTCTCTTCTGACCCGAAGTGTTTCTGTTAAGAAATCAGACAGCAGTCTCCTGGGAGGTCCCTCGTAGCTAGCTAACTGCCTTTCTCTTGTGCTTTTAAGATTCTGTCTGTGTCTTTAGGCCTTTCCATTTTAATTTTGATGTGTCTTGATGTTGGCCTTGTTGGGTCCATCTTGTTGTGCTTCCTGGACTTGTGTGTGTGTGGTTTTCTTTTCACCGATTTATGGTAAGTTTCAGTCATTTTTTCAGATATGTTCTTGATCCTTTGCTTCAGAGTTTCCCATCTGGAACACCTATGATGTGGATGTTACACTTCATGTTGTCAGAAAGGTCCCTTAAACTATCCTCTTCTTTTTTCAGTTAATCTTTTAATTTTTTTGCATACTTAAAGACCGTTATAGACTAGGATCTTATAATTTTTGTTCAAGTACAGTTGTCTCCATTTTCCTGCCACCACTTCCCCTGCAACATCCATATCCACCTCCAACCCTCAGTCCTTCCCTTTGGCTTCATCCATGAGTCCTTTATACATGTTCCTTGATGACCTTTCCCCTTCATTCCCCTGCTATCTTATTACCCCATCCCCTCTAGATATTGTCAGTTTGTTCTTTATTTCAATGTCTTGAGTTATATTTTACTTGTTTGTTTTTGCTGATTAGGTTCCACTTATATGTGAGGCCATATGGTATTTGTCTTTCACTGCCCTGCATAATGCTCTCCAGTTTCATCCACGCTATTGCATAAGGGTACTAGCTCCTTCTTTCTTTCTGCTGCATAGTATTCCATTGTGTAAACATACCACAGTTTTTTGATCCACTCAATTCCTCATGGGCACTGAGGCTGTTTCTAGCACTTGGTTACTGTAAATAATGCTGTGAAAATTGGGATGCATAGGTTCCTTTGAATTGGTTAGTCAGGATTCTTAGGGTATAGTCCCAGGAGTAGGATTGCTGGGTAAAAAGACAGTTCCATTTTTAGTTTTTTAAGGAAATTACATATTGTTTTTGACCGTGGCTGCACCAGTCTGCATTCCCCCCAACAGTGTACTATGAGGGACTTTGTCCCGCAAAGTTCCCCAGAGCCATGGATGAAATGAATCTACCAACACAGGATCTGCATGGGGAGAAAAAGCTGGCCAATCTCTCAGAGGAGAAGTGCCCTGATCTCCTTTTTTCCCTAGGTTTTTATTGAGTTCAGCAGATAGGGGAGGATTCAGCATGTACATATAGTTCATTAATCAATGTCACCTACTGTTGACCAAAGGAGAATAGACATTGTTCAGAAGTAACAATTGCAAGAACATAGGGGTTTTCTTAAATCAGGGTCTCTCAGGCAGCATAACACTAGGTGGTCAGAATAACCTTGTGCTTTGAACCTAAACATCCAGTGTACATTAACTTAACTAACTAGAAGACATTATTCTTAGCAGGACACATTTCAAAGCAAATAATGTGTTATTCTTTTCTAAAATTAATGTTTTTTTTTTTAATTTTTCACATACATTTGTCTCCATTTACCTTCCACCACTTTACCCTGCCCCACCCACCCTCCCCTCCCCCCCTCAATCCTTACCCACCTTGGCTTCATCCATATGTCCTTCACACATGTTCGTTGATCTGACCCTTCCCCTTCCCCTCCCCGCTACCTTCTCCCTCCCTTGTTCCCTCCCTCCCATCCCCATCGGTTTCTTCTTCCTTTCAATGTCGCTGGTCAAATTTTCATTGCCTGCTTGCTTTGCTGATTAGGTTCCACTTATAGGTGTTATCATATGGTATTAGTCTTTCACCACCTGGCTTATTTCACTTAGCATAATGCTCTAAGTTTCATCCATAATGTAGCAAAGGGTAGCAGCTCTTTCCTTCTTTCTGCTGCATAGTATTCCATTGGGTAAATGTACTATAGTTTTTTGTTCCACTCATTTACTGATGGGCATTGAGGTTGCTTCCAGTACTTGGTTATTGTAAATTGTGTTCCAATGAACATTGGGGTCCATAGGTTCTCTTTAATGAGTGTTTTGAGATTCTTAGAGTATAGTCCCAGCAGTGGAATCACTGGATCAAAAGGCAGGTCCATGTTTAGCTTTTGAGAAAATTCCAAACTGTTTTCCACAGTGGCTGCACCAGCCTGCATTCCCACCAACAGTGTACTAGGGTCTCCTTTTCTCCACAACCTTGCCACCATCCGTTGTTTGTTGATTTACTTATGATAGACTTCTGACAAGTGTGAAGTAGTATCCCATCGTGGTTTTAATTTGCATTTCTTGGATAGCTAGCAATGCTGAGCATCCTTTCATATGTCTCTGGGCCCTATGTGTGTCCTCCTTGGAGAAGTGTCTGTTGAGGCCCTTGGCCCATTTTTTAATTGGATTGTTTGTCTTCCTGGAGCGGAGATGTGTGAGTTCTTTATATATTGTAGAGATCAAACCCCTGTTGGAGGTAGCATTGGAAAATATATTTTCACATATGGATGGTTCCTTTTTCATTTTGCTGATTTTTTTTAAGCCATGCAGAAACTTATTTTGATGAAGTCCCATTTGTTAATTTTTTCCTTTATGTCCATTGCTCTAGGGGAAATATCTGTGAAAATACTGATGCGTGGGATATCTGAGAATATCCTGCATATGTTCTTCTCTAGGACTTTTATGGTGTTGTGATTTATATTTAAGTCTTTTATCCACCTTGAGTTTATTTTTGTGTATAGTGTAAGTTCATGGTCAAATTTCAGTTTTGCATGTAGCTGCCAACTCTCCCAACACCATTTGTTAAAGAGGATATTTTTACTCCATTTTATGCTTCTGCACCCTTTGTCGAATATTAATTGACCATAGAGACAAGGGTTTATGTCTGGGCTCTCTATTCCATTGATCTATGTATCTGTTCTTATGCCAGTACCAGGCTGTTTGGATTACAGTGGCCTCATAATATAGTTTGATGTCAGGTATTGTGATCTCTCCTACTTTATTTTTCTTCTCAAAATTGCTGCAGCTATTCGGGGTCATTTATGGTTCTATGTAAGTTTTTTAAATGTTTGTTCTATGTTTGTGAAATACACCATTGGTATTTTAATATGGATTGCATTGAATCTATACATTGCTTTGGGTAGTATGGATATCTTGATGATGTTAATTCTTCCAATCCAGGAACACAGTATATGCCTCCATTTATTTGTGTTTCTTTAATTTCTTTCTTCAGTGTTGTATAGTTTTCCACATACAGGTCTTTTACCTCCTTGGTTAAGTTTATTCCTAGGTAATTTATTTTTCTTGTTGCTGTAGCAAAGAGGATTTATTTTTCCTGATTTCTGGTTCTGATATTTCATTGTTGGTATACGAAAAATGCCTTCAATTTCTGATTATTGAGTCTGTATCCTACTATTTTGCCAAATTCACTTATTAGGTAGAGTAGTGTTATGGTGGAGTCTATGGGGTTTTCCATGTACACTATTGTGTCATCTGCAAACAATGACAGTTTTACTTCCTCCTTTCCAATTTGGAAGACTTTTATTTATTTTTCTTGTCTGATTGCTGTGCTAGGACTTCTAATTCTATGTTGAATAAAAGTGGTTAAAGCGGACAACTTTGTCTTGTCTCTGATCTTAATGGGAAAGCTTACAGTTTTTGACCATTGAGTAGGAAGTTGGCTGTAGGTTTTTCATATATGGCCTTTATTATGTTGAGGTATGACCCTTATATTCCCACTCTGCTGCCCCTAATCAAATGCTTTTCCACATCTATGGATATGATCATGTGGTTTTTATCTTTGCTTTCGTTTATGTGATATATTACATTTATTGATTTGTGAATATTGAACCATCCTTGTATCCCTCAGATGAATCCCACTTGATCATGGTGGATGATCTTTTTAATGTATTGCTGAGTGGGGTTTGCCAATATTTTCATGAGGATTTTAGTATGTATGTTCATCAGCAATACTGGATTGTAGTTTCCTTTCTTGGTTGTGTCTTTATCTGGTTTTGGGATTAGGATGATGCTGACCTCATCAAAAGAGTCTGGGAGCCTTCCCTCTTCTTTGATTTTATGCAACAGTCTGAGAAGGACAAGGATTAGCTCTTCCTTAAATGTTTTTTAAAATTCTTCTGTGAAACCGTCCAGTCCAGGGTTTTTGTGTGCTGGGAATTTTTTTTATTACTGCTTAAATTTTCCCAGCTGTTATCAATCTGTTCAGGCTTTCTGCTGCTTCTTCATTCAGTATTGGAAGGTTATATTTTTCTAAAAATTTGTCCATTTCATCAAGGTTTTCAAATTTCTTGACATATAATTGTTCATAGTAATTTCTTACAGTCCTTTGTATTTCTGTGGTATCAGTTGTTCTTTCTCCTCTTTCATTTCTGGTATTATTTTTTGGGGGTCTTCTCCCTTTTTATCTTGATGAGTCTGCTTAAATGCTTGTTAATTTTGTTTATGTTTGAACAAGTTCCTGGATTGTTTGATCCTTTGGATAGTTCTTTTAGTCTCCATGTCATTAAATTCTGCTCTAATCTATTTCCTTTATTCTACTCCCTCTGGTCTTTGTTGTTTTTCTCCAGTTCTTGGAATTGGTGGGTTAGGTTGTGTATTTGAAATGTTTTTTTCTCTTTTAGTTTGGCCTGTATTGCTATGAACTTCCCTCTCAGGGCTGCCTTCGCTCTGTCCCATAGGTTTTGGACTGTTGTGTGTTCATTTTCATTTGTGTCAAGAAACTCTGATTTCTTCTTTGATCTCATTATTGACCCATTCATTGTTTAATACTGTACTACTCAGTCTCCATAAGTTTGAATGTTTTTGAGTTTTTTTTCCATGAGGTTGGATAATAGTTTCAAACCCTTGTGGTCCAAAAAAAATGCTTGTTATGATTTTGATTTTTGTGAATTGGTTGAGGCCAAGTTTGTGTCCTATCATGTGGTCCATCTTTGAAAATGTTCTGTGTACATTTGAAAAGAATGTGTATTTTCCTTCTTTGGGATGAGGGGTTCTATATATGATAGTTAAGTCAAATTGATCTACTGCGTCATTCAGTTCCACATTATCCTTGTTCATATTTTGTTTGGAAGCTCTCTCCATTGACATTGGGGTGTTAAAATCCCCCTCTTATCGGTGCGTTACTGTCTATATCCTCCTTGAAGTCCTCCATGATTTTCCTTATATATTTGGGTGCTCCTATGTTGGGTGCATATAGGTTTACAATGTTTATGTCTTCTTGATGGATTCTTCCTTTGAGTATTATGAAGTGTTCTTCTGGGTCTCTTTGTATGGCCTTTGTTTTGAAATCTATTTTGTTTCAATATAAGTATTTGTACTCCTGCTCTTTTTTCCTCTCCATTTGTTTGGAATATATTTTTCCATACCTTTACTTTCAGTCTGTGTAGGCCCCTTGACCTGAGGTTGGTCTCTTTGGGCAGCATATGATATGTCATGTTTTCCATCCATTCAGCTATCCTATGTCTTTTCATTGGGACATTTAATCCATTTACATTTAAAGTTATTATTGATAGGTTCTTATCCTTTTTTTACCTGTGTACCTGTGATTCTCTCTCACTCTTTTTCTTCATCTTCTTAAAGCAGTCCCTTTAGCATATCTTGTAGTCTGGTTTGGTAGAGGTGTATTCTTTTAGCTTTCTTTTGTCTGGGAAACTCCTTACTTCAACTTCCATTTTTATTGAGAGCCTTACTGGGTAGAGTACCCTTGGCTGCAGGCCCTTGCTTTCCAATACTTGTAATATTTCTTGCCATTCCCTTCTGGCTGGTACTGTTTCAGTTGAAAAGTCAGCTGCTAGCCATATCGGGGCTTCCTTGTATGTTACCACCTGTTTCTCCCTTGCTGCCTTATAGGATTCACTCTTTGTCTTTGATATTTGCCATCTTAATGACGTTGTGTCTTGGACTGGGTCTCATTGGATTCCTCTTGAGTGGGACCCTCTGTGCTTCCTAGACTTGCATGACTTTTTCTCTCCTCCAATTAGGGACCTTTTCCATCATGACTTTTTCAAATGGGTTCTCTATCCCTTGCTCCTCTTCTCCTTCTGGTATTCCTATTATCCATATGTTATTACGTTTCAGGGTGTCCTGCCTTTCCCTCAATGCCACCTCATTCCTTTTTAGTCTTTTATTATTTTCTTGCTTTTCTGAGAACTTTTTTTCTACCTTGTCTTCCAGCTCACTGATTCGATCCTCTGCGTCATCTAGTCTGATTTTGATTCCTTCTATTGTGTTCAAATTGCTCTTGTCTCTTATTGATAGTTTCTATGTCTTCTTTCATGATGATATAATTTGCAATAAGTTCCTCTTACTTTCCCTGTAATTTTTGGTAATTCTCTTTGAGCTCACTGAGCTTTCTTCAAACTGTTGCTTTGATCTCAATATCTGATTGTTTATTTGCCTCTATTTCGTTTATTTCTCTTTGTGGGGATTCCTCCTTTCCCTTCTATTGGAAGGTGTTTCTTTTTCTTTCCATTATTTGTGAGCCTTTTCTTTTTTGCTTCTGATTCTTAAATTGATCTGTCTTCACTCCCTGACTTTTTGGTTTGAACTTCTATGGTAGGAGACCTTTGTGATTCAGTGGTGCAATCTCCTTGATTTCCTGAACTTGCTGTTCTTCAGATGCCTTTTGTGCCATTTATGTTGGCTCTCTGGATGTAATTGGGTTTTGGTTATTGTTTGCTTGTTCTTTGGTTGGTCCTGCCCTCCAGCTGGTTGACTGAGGGTCACTTTGCCCACCACCTCTTGAGGGTTTTTGTGCAGGTGCTGCATCAACAACACCACAAAGCCCAGGAATCAAACCCACATCCACAAAAATAACTGCCCCATACAATCCCACTATCAACAGCAAAGGAGCCTGTCTTAATAAGGCTGTAAAGAAATTAATACTATTATAAGAAAGGAGAGGAATAAACTATTAAACTCCAATGACTTAATATGCACAAGCATCATAGATTCAAAATGAACCTAAAAAGCTATGTAGTGAAGAAAATCGCAAATCATTTAGACCACAGTTGACTTTGTCTTGGAAGCCTTTAGTATTCACCACTGTGTTTTCTTTCTGACTCCTCCTCTGGTATTCACAGATGCTTCCCTGTATGACCTTAGGCAAGACATTTCAAGACTTCCAGATATAATCTGTCTGTGGCTGTTTCATTCAGTCCTTAATCTAGTCACTCTGAGCTCAGCAGTCAAGCTTAGGTATCACAGGGCATGGCAGAGTCCCTCCTGGGGGCAGGGCTATTATTTCCTCTCACCCTGCCACTTCTCAGGGGAGTGGTCTGCCTGAGCAAGATGCCTGCTGCCATATGGGGGATGAGTCAGAACTGGGGTCCTGTTGGCTATTCCCTCAGTTCTCTCCCCAAAGCCTCCATCCCCAGTCTTTCCTCAGGTGCCTCTAGCCCACTCTGCCCCCTACCTTTGCCAGAGCCCAGGGTAAGTGGCTGCAAATAAAAATGTATGCATTGGTCCTTTAAATGACATTTTGCATCTCCAGCTGCCCATCTCTGGCAGCAACCCCACTGCTTTTTGTAGCTGGCCACTATCTGTATTTTTTGGGCTCTGGTGCTATAGGCTGGGGATCCCCTCTTATAGTGTAGACCCCACTTTTCTCAGGGATCCACCTGGCTGTTTAAATATCCCTCTGGCACTGCTACTCATGGTCGCCTAGCCAGTTTTCTTGAGTCTCTGCCACACTCCTTACCAGTCAGGTTGTACTAAAATGGATCTTCTGTCAGTCAGAGGTTATAAGGCTTCTCTCTCACTTATGTTCAGTTGTTTGTTCTGGGTGATTTCTCCACAATTTAGTTGAAATTCTAGATTTGTCCTGGGAGGAGGTCATTGTGACTTCCAATCATTCCTCCACCATCCTGCCCAGCTCTATCTAGAGTTGTTTGATTACTGCTTTGAGTTCACCAGCTGTTATCAGTCTATTCAAGCTTTCTGCTGCTTCTTCATTTAGTTTTGGAAGATTATATTTTTTTCGAGAAATTTGTCCATTTCACATAGTTTTCACATTTCTTGGCATATAGTTGTTCATAGTAATTTCTTACAATCCTTTGTAATTCTGCAATATCAGTTGAAATTTCTCCTCTTTCATTACTGATTTTATTTATTAAGGCCCTCTCCCTTTTTTTCTTGATGAGTCTGCATAAAGGCATGTCGATTTTATCTTTTCAAAGGACCTAAATTTTCAAAGAACCTCAAACTCCTAAATTTATCGATCCTTCCAATTGTTCTTTTATTCTCTATGTCATTTAGTTCTGCTGTGATGTTGATTATCTCCTTTCTTCTCCTCACTCTGGGATTTATTGTTCTTCCAGTTCATATAAGTGTAGGGTTAGGTTGTTTATTTGAAATGTTTTTATTTTTTGTAAGTAAGCCTGTATCACTATGAACTTCCATCTCAGGACTGCCTTCGCTGTGTCACATAGGTTCTGGGATGTTTTGTTTTCATTTTCATTTGTTTCCAGAAACTTTTTAATTTCTCCTTTGATCTCATTATTGACCCATTCATTGTTTAATACCATACTATTCAGTATCCATGAATTTGAATGTTTTTAGTTTTATCCTTGAAATTTATTTCTATTTCCAAGCCTTTGTGGTCTGAGTAAATGCTTGATATGATTTCAATTTTTTTGAAATTGTCAACGCTTGTTTTATGTCCTATCATGTGGTTATCTTTGGAAAGGTTGCAAGTGCATTTGAAAAGAATGTGTATCTTGCATTTTGGATGAAATGGGATGAAAGTTTATATATATATATATATAAACTTTCATCCCAATGAAATATATATATACATATATATATACACATACACACACACACACTTTTATATACATATAAAATCTTGATTAATATTAATATTAATCTTGATTGGGACCCTCTGTTCTTCCTGATTTTGTGTGCCTTTTCCTCTCTCCAGGTTAGGGAAGTGTCCCATCATTATTTTTTCAAACAGGTTTTCTATCCCTTGCACCATTTCTTCTCTTTCTGGTATTCCTATGATTCAAATGTTGTTGCATTTCATGTTGTCTTGCAGTTCCCTTATGCTAGTCTCACACTTTTTGAGTCTTTCTTCATGCTGCTGCTCTACCTGGGTATTTCCTTCTACCTTGTCTTCCAGGTCACTAATTCAGTCCTCTGCTTCAACCAGCCTGCTTGTAATTCCTTGTAATGTATTTTATTATTTCAGATATTGTATTCATCATGTCTTCCTGTTTATAGTTTCTGTGTCCTTTTTCATGTTGTCATAGTTCCCACTCAGTTCCTTGTAGTTGTCACTGAGTTCCTTCGGTTTCCTTACAAACAATTTTTTGAATTCTATGTCTGATAGATTGTTTGCCTCAATTTCATTTAGCTCTTTTACCGGGGATTCTGCCACTCCTTTTGACTGGAGGTTCTTCTTTATCTCCCCATTTTAGGTGACTCTTTTTGTTTGTTTCTGCATTTCAGGATGCTCTGCTTCTCCAGCTGTCTTCGCGGTATGGACTTCTGTGATAGGAGTTCTGTGGTTCTCAATGGTGCGGTCTCTTTGATCTCCTTGTCTGAATGCTTCAGGGTTCCCCTTCTGTTTGTGCGGCCTCTCTCGCTGTACTTTGGTTTAACTTGTTGGCGGCTTCTTTGTTGGTGGGTTCTCCCCTCCAGCAGGCTACTGGTAGTCACAACTCCCACCTTGTCTTGAATGCTGTTGTACAGGTGTTGGTTAAGAAAGTAGTATTAACAGTCAACCAAACCTATGCTAGCAAAAAGAACCCCGGCCCCACCATATCAGCAGTCTCAACTGCAATTGAGCTAAGATTAATAAAGGTGAAAAGGGATTACAGATATCATAAACTATGGAAAAAGGAATATGAGATGGCCCCTGATGAGTCTGGTTAAAGGTTTGTCATTGTTTACCTGTTCAAAGAACCAGCTCCTGGATTCATTACTCCTTTGGAATCTTTTCTTGTATTTTTTTTTTTTTTTGGTCTTTATGTCATTTAATTCTGCTCTGATCATGATTATTTCCTTCTTTCTACTTGCTCTGGGCTTTGTTTATTGTTGTTACTCTAGTTCTTTTAGATGTAGGATTAGGTTGTTTATTTGAAATGTTTCTATCTTTTTTAGGTAGCCCTGAATTGCTACAAACATGCCTCTGAGGACTGCCTTCCCTGTGTCCCATATGTTTTGGGTTATAGTGTGTTCATTTTCATTTATTTCTGGATACTTTTTGGTTTCTTTCTTGACCTCATTCTTAACCCATTTATTGTTTAATAACATGTTATTCAGCCTCCATGTATTTGAATGTTTTTTGAGGTTGGTTTCTAGTTTCAGGCCATTGTGATCTGAGAAGATGCTTGATGTGATTTCCATTTTTTTGAATTTTTAAAGGCTTGTTTTGTTTCCTACCACGTTGTTCATCTTTGAAAATGATCCATGTGCATTTGAAAAAAATGTGTATCTTACTTCTTTGGCTTGAAGTGTTCTGTAAATAGCAATTAAGTCCATTTGATCTAGAGTGTCACTCAATGCCACAATATCCTTGTTCAATTTTTGTTTGGAAGACCTATACATTGTTGACAGTTGGGTGGTAAATTTCCCTATGATGATTGTTTTGCTCTTGATATTTTTTAAAGACCTCCAAGCTTCTCCTAATATATTTATGTGCTCCTATGTTGGACACGTTTATGTTTACAGGGGTTATAACTTCTTGTTGGATTGCCCCCTGAAGTCTTGTGTAGAGACCTTCTTTTTCTCTTGTTATGGCTTTTGTTTTGATGTATATTTTGTCTTATGTAAGTATTGCTACCCCAGCTTTTCTCACGTCCATTTGTTTGGAATATTTTTTCATCCCTCACTTTCAGCCTGTGTAGATCTTTTGTTCTGAGGTGGGAGTATTGTAGATCACATATATGCTGTCATGTTTTGTAATTCATTCAACTATGCTATGTCTCTTGATTGCAGCACTTAATTAATTTACAATTAAGATTATTATTGATAGGTAGCTATTCATCATTCCTCTTTCTTCTTAAAGCAATCACTTCAGCATATGTGCAATGCTTGTTTGGTGGAAATGGACATTTTCAGCCTTTTTAAATTGTTGTTGAGAAGCTCTATTTCTCCTTCCATTTTAAATGAGAGCCTTGTAGATAGAGTAGCCTTAGTTAGAAGTCTTTGCTTTTCATTACTTGGAATATTTCATACCAGTCCCTTCCAGCTGATATCTGTTGAGAAATCAGCTGATAACCTTATCAGAGATCCCTTCTGTGTTACTAGTTTCTCCCTTGATGCCTTTAAGATTTTCTTTGTCCTTAATATTGTTATTTGGATTATGATGTATCTTAGAGTTGGCCTCTTTGGGTTCATCTTGATTGTGACCCTCTCTGCTTCCTGAACTTGCATGGCTTTTCCCCTCTCCAGGTTTGGGAAGTTTTCTGTCACTATTTTTCCAAACACTGTTTCTATCCCTTGCTCCTTTTCTTCTCCTTCTCATATTCCTATGATTCAAATGTTCTTGTGTTTCATGTTGTCTTTCAGTCCTCTTAAGCTATCTTCATTTTTTTTAAGGATTTTTGTTTGTTTGTTTTTTGGTTTATTATTTGTTGTTTTTTTTTTTTTTTTGCTTTCGTCCAGCTGCTCTACTTGGGTGTTTCTTTTATCTTGTCTTCCACTTCACTAATTTGGCCCTTTGCTTCATCCAGCCTGCTTGTAATTACTTCTAGTGTATTTATTTCAGAAACTGTATTTTCCATTTCTTCCTAGTCTCGTTTATAGTTTCTATTTCCTTTTTCATACTGTTGTAGTTCCCACTCAGTTCCTTGTAGTTTTCACTGAGTTCCTTGAGCATCCTTATAACCATTCTTTTTAATTCTTATCTGAGTTTGCTTGCTTCCATTTCATTCAGCTCTTTTCCCAGCGAGTCTTCCATTCCTTTTGGTTGAAGGCTCTTTCTTTGTCTTCCCATTTTAGGTGAATCTTTTTGTTTCTTTCTACTATTCCTGATGCTCTGCTTTGCCAGCTGTCTTTGTAGAGTGAAGTTATGTGGCAGGAGTTCTGTGGGACTCAGTGGTTTGGTCTCTTTGATCTCTTTGTCTGGATGCTCTAGGGTTGCCCTTTCTTCCATTTGTGTGGGTTCTCTTGTTGTACTTGGGCTTTACCTGTCTGTGGCTCCTTTGTTGGTGGGTTCTCTCCTCCAGCAGGTTTACTGGTATTCACAACTCCCACCTTATCTTCTATGTGATCAGGAGCAGGGTGAAGGCAAAATGGTGTAAGTCAGTGGGAGATTATTCTATGGGATTGAAAGTACCAAGTAGAGAACAGAGAGGAGATCTTTGGACATGTACAGCAATAACTGTGATTTTTCATCCCACTAGGCACTTTTTATAACAGATGAAAAGGAGATAAGATTCTTATTATGAGGGGAGAAGAATGAACTGATTATAGAAATTAGAGTGCTTATGTGAGGTTAGATGGTGAGATATATTGAGAGTAAGGGATAGAGAGTTAGGGTAGTGTGTGAGAGAATAAATTTAATCACAAAAGTAATAAAGCTCAGGAAGACAGTGAAATGAATTAAGACCAGGGAAGGGTGCTATGTGGTATTTGGAGTAACTATAATATGATAAGAAATATACATTCTGAATAAAAAGAGTAAAAAAGTAGAAGACCAGAAGTAGTATGTTATTGGGATATGAGTAAAGTGAAAGAAGAAAAATTAAAATGTAATATGAAAGGGAGAATATGGTGGGGGGTAGGCAGAGACGAATGTATTTGAAAAAATAAATAAATTAATATAAAAAGGGAGAATAAAGAAAACCAAACAATGAAAGCAACAAACAAGACAAAAAAAACTAAATGGAAAGAAAAGAAATAAATAAAAAATAAAAATAACATAAAAAATAAAATGCCAGTTCTGAAAGATGGTAAAGTCAAATTTGTCTCAGCTGTTCATGTTAGCCTTCTGACTTCTTTTTGGTACTGTCTTTCATCTCTCATAGATTCAGGTCTTATTGTCTTATGCTTAAAAAAGAAAAAAGGCTCCTGCTGACTTTAAACCTGCCAATTGGGATTTGCTGGTCTTCCTGGATGCCGCAGGCAGAGGGGGGCTGGGCTCCATTTTTTTTCCCTTTCCTGTGGTTCTGTGAGGATGGGGACTTGGTCTGGCCCACAATAGTCATAGGTTCCCAGTTTCTAATTCTTGCCTTCAGAGCTCTGTGTGGCTCACACTGTCCACTCTGTGCATATGCTCCAGTCTAGCACCTGTAATCCACCTTACCATGCAACCCTTTGATTAGTCAGTGAAGGGAACTGAGTGGGAGCCAATTGCATCTCTCCTCCTCCTTCTATGTTGGCCTGGGCACTGCATGTGCGCAAAGTCCCTTCAAGGAAGTTTACTTCCCCCATTGAATTAAGTCTCTCTGAGCACTGCTACCTCGATGGGCCCCTGCTGCCCCCATTTGATCAATCTGTGAGACACTATGAGTAAAGCAAATTGAATTCCCCCATCGCTCTTCTGTGGCTCAGTTGCTGCACACAAGAGGTCCTTGCACAGCGGCTAAGAGACTTTTATGAGTGAATTCCTCTTGGTTGTGTCCAGCTGTTCATTACAAGTACCAGCTTTCCATACATCCAACTCTCTGACCAGTCCAGAAACTATCTGTGTTATAGCCAATCACAGCCCATCTCTTCTCCCATCTCCAGGTGTCACCTGGCTCCCCAATTTCTTTGTTACTGTCCCAACTGGCGACCAGAGCCCCAAGCTTGGTATGCTGCAGGCTGCATGTCTCTTTCTGTGTCTTTATCCCTGCAGCTACTTCACGCATCCAGGTCTCTCTTGGAGTGGGTCTGTGACTTCCTTTCTCTGGGAATGGAGGAAGCCGCTAAGCTACAATCCCTGATCCAGCCTTCTTCCAAAGTTCCTGCAGCAACCACAGTCTCCAGAGCAGGCCTCAGAGACCTTCCCATCAGCCTAAAAATTTTTCCCTACCATCCATTTTTAAATGTCTTCTGCAACCTTTGGCTTCCAAACTTCATATCAGATAGGAGTCTGTTGGCTGTTCACTCTGTTCTTTGGCAGATCAGCTAGGTGTCCCAGTTGAATGCATGAGCAAGTGAACCCAGCTCCCACTTACCTACCACCATCTCCCAGCTAAGCAGGTTTTATTTATTTTTAGAGAGGGATGAAGGGAGGGATAAAGAGCAGGAGAGGAACATCAATGTGTGAGAGATATATTGATTGGTTGCCTCTTGCATGCCCCCAACTGGGGAACTGGCCCATAACCCAGGCATGTGTCCTGACTGGGAATTGAACCGGCGACTTTTTGGTTTGCAGGCGCACACTCAATCCACTAAGCCATGCCAGCCAGGGCTTTTTCTGTTTGTTTTTATTTCTTTGTATATGTTGGATACGAGTCCTTTCTTGATTCTCTGAATCTCTATTATCTTTTGATGAAGACCACTTCTTAAGTTTCAACTAACCTAATTTAACATTTCTCTTTAAAATAGGACCTGGGTGGTGCCCTATGAATTTACACTGGGGAGGATGGTTCTGAGCACCCAATCCCTAAGACATGGTGCTCTACTTAGAGCCAAGTAGAATGAGGAGGTGCTGGATTGAGGCCCCTGAGAAGCTTCCCTGAGCGCTGTGTGTGCATATGCATCATGGATTAGGCAGAAAGGAAGGCAGGCAATGTGAGAGAGGCAATCCCATGGAAAGGACAGCATGAATTTGGTGGAAGGAAAGATCTGTGCAACAGATTTTAATCTTAGACGGGCCTGAACTCAGAGCTCAGACTTGCGTCTTGGGCCTAGGTAGATTCTAGGTAGCAGTTCAGAGATCCAGGATAGGGAAGAAACTAGAATGCTGCTGCCAAGTTTTGCCCTGGGAGAAGGGGATGTGTCATGGTTACTCTGCAAGCATAATCTGCACCAGCAGCATTTGGATTGAAACCTCTTATAGCACAGGCTCTGTGATTTCCTGACCCCAGTGGGTTACTCAGCCCAAGCCAGAGAGGGGCTCTAGAGGCTCCATGGGTTTGGAGGCAGGAGTCTGCTTTAATTACTTGTTTTCCTCTGCTATTCCTCAGGTTCCACAACACTGGGGAGATGTCATGGAGGCACCCAGAACAAAAGTAACCAGAATATGAAAGATGTGATATATAAGGACACAATGGGACATTGTTTAATAGCCACCTGCAAAAGCCCTTTCGCAATTCCCCATTCATAGGGAAAATATGTAATCATTAAGTTGATGTAATTTTATGTCTCAGAAAATATCTGGATAATCCACAGGTGTGCAAATCATCAAGATACATGTGCTAGGATGTGTGTGATAGTGAGAGACAGATTTACTCTGTAAATGTATACACAGGTGTTTTGTAAGACTGAATCATTGATAATCAACATGAATATGGTATGGTATTTCTGACTGCATACTTTGAAAACATCTTCTTTACAGATGACTTATTGAGAAAATTTGATTGGATAACCCCACTATGAAAACATTTATATAAGTATTGCACAAAATAATTGTGTTATTAGTGGGTGTTCACTTTTTATGCATGGATATTGTATAATGCTGCTAATTTTGTGGTAATTTTTTATGTAAGGAATAAAAAACAAATGCATGTAGAAATAAATTTAAAGGAAATATTTAAACAATAATATGCACCAAAGGCCTCATGGCAGCCTCCAATATCCTCTGCTTGAATCTTGAATGTAGTGCTTAATATAATGGTTCCTATGCATATGATTGACACATAAAGCAACAAAAATATTTTTTAAAAAGAGATTAGTTACTTTATGCTGTCCTTCATGACAAAAAATCACTTACTTTGTGTACCATTGTTATTATTCCATGATGTTTTACATCCCGTGCTCATGCTCTGGACTAGAGTCAATGTATTTCATCCTGTAAAGGCATATGCAGACAGTCCAACACATTCATAGGATCAACATATCCACCAGACCCTTACCTGAGTCCAGAGCTACTCAAAGCATTCTTGTCCTGGTGAGTGCCTTTGTAACTTTGTGCATTCTCTCCTATTTCACATTTTTCTCAACTTATTATGAAAATACCAGTTTGTAACTAGTGAACGTGATTATATTATACTAACCACTGTGTGTTCTAAGCTGTCAGCTCCTACATTCTCATGAGCCATGACTCCAGAGTGTTCAGTTTCTGCTTTGCTTGGAGAAGGGTTAGAAAACCCTCTAATATTATAAGAAACATATAAGTTGTATGTAGACTCCAATCCAGATATCTTGGAAGTACTATACTTTTTACAAGTCTTATTATTTACACTTGACCCAAAACATTCAGAAATAGAAAATAAAAACATACATTAAAATATAGAATGTATGTAACTTAATGTTAAAATTAAAAATACATTTAAAATGACAATTTTAAAATAAAATTACTAAGTATGAGATGCCACCCTGTACACTTTCAAAGTACTTGAAATTATACTTCATCTTAGAAAGTGTGGACTACTACAAGTGAAATCCAAAGACAAATGAATTTACATCTACACAGACAAATGTGTTCTTTCAAAGCAATGTCTTAGTCTTACAACGATACTCCCAGCAACTCAGCCCAGGGTTGAGCTCCGTCTACTGGGAAAATGTGGAATAGAAATGAAAATTATGTCCTGAGTG
Source organism: Pteronotus mesoamericanus (assembly GCF_021234165.1). Lineage (NCBI taxonomy): Eukaryota > Metazoa > Chordata > Mammalia > Chiroptera > Mormoopidae > Pteronotus > Pteronotus mesoamericanus. The sequence goes on from NW_026555307.1 coordinate 8,008,144, forward strand.
GAGGCTGTATAAATTTGCACATTCTGTACAAGTGGTGTTTGCATTTCATTTTTTAGTTTTCATCACCTACCAAGACAAGGTCGGCTGCTGCTTAAATAAGAAATTATAATTCTTTCAAGGCTCAGACATTTCAGGGTCCAACCACACTCCATATCAACACCCTCCCACCCAACCAAGGCTGAGTGGGTACATCTCCATTCTTCTACAAGAGCTTTGATATAAACCATTTTCAGTAGTTAAAAAGAATCATCTGCACGTTGATATAAGTGGCCCACATGCCTCTAGTCTTGTACCCAACTGTGATCCACAGGGCACTAAAGATATTCCAAGCCTGGTTGGTTGGGCTGGGAGACTAAGAGCCCTGGAAATGGCCAAGGGTGGAATGGGAATCCAACAAAACTGTCCCTGCTGAGAATATTCTCCTTTCACATAGGCAACAAGGCATGAAACAGAATGCCAAACAATACAAGCCACTAACTATCAAAGTCAATAAAAAATTTAAGGGTGCACGCTTCAGTCTCTGAGTCCACAAAATGGGGAACCCTGGTTGCTTTCAGAAGCCTGAAGTGATCAGTCTCAGGTTTTGGCAAGAGCCAATTCCTTGCAGTTTAAAAAAAACAAAAACAAAAAACAAAAAAAAAACCTTACCTTTCCTGAGACCAAGGGAAACAGCCTTGCCACAACACAACTTAGAAGGGAAAGTGAAAGAGAAAAAGGCAGTTAAGTCTTTCACGACCCAGCTTATTTCACTTACCATAATGCTCTCCAGTTCCATCCATGCTGTCGCAAAGGGTAGGAGTTCCTTCTTTTTTCAGCTGTGTAGTGTTCCATTGTGTAAATGTACTGGAGTTTAGACATCCACTCATTTAATAATGGGCACTAACTTGCCTACTGTAAACTGTTCTGCTATGAACATTGGGGTGCATAGGTTCTTTTGAATTAGTGTTTCAGGATTCTTAGGGTACAATCCTATCAATGGAATTGTAGGGTGAAAAGGCAGTTCTATTTTTATCTTCTTGAGGAAATTCCATACTGCTTTCCACAGTGGAAGCACCAGTCTGCATTCTCAACAACAGTGTACTAGGGTTCCCATTTCTCCACAGTCTCACCCACACTTGTTGTTTGTAGATTTGTCTATGATAGCCATTCTCACCAGTGAGAAGTGGTATCTCATTGTGGTTTTAATTTGCATCTCTCTGGTGGCTAGGGATCCTGAGCATCCTTTCATATGTCTCTGGGCCTTCTGTATATTCTCATTGGAAAAGTGTCTGCTCAGATTCCTTGCCCATTTTTAATTGGATTTCCTGTCTTCCTGGAATGTAGTTTGTGAGTTCTTTATATATTTTGGAGATCAAACCCTTGTCCAATGTATCATTAACAAATATATTTTACCATATGCTTTGTTCCTTTTTCATTTTGCTGATGTTTCCTTTAGCCATGCAGAATCTTCTTATTTTGATGAAGTTCCATTTGTTTATTCTTTCTTTTATGTCCCTTGCTCTAGGAGACATATCAGTGAAAATATTGCTGTGTAGAATATCAGAAATTTTCCTGCCTATGTTCTCCTCTAAAACATTTATGGTATTGTGACTTATATTTAAGCCTTTTATCCATCTTGAGTTTATTTTTGTGTATGATGTAAGTTGGTGCTCCAGATCTCCCAACACCATCTGTCAAAGAGGCTATTTTTACTCCATTTTATGATTCTGTCTTCTTTGTTGAATATTAATTGACCATAGAAAAATAGGTTTATCTCTGGGCTCTCCATTCTGTTCCATTGATCTACGTGTTTGTTCTTATGCCAGTACTAAACTGTTTTGATTACAGTGGCCCTGTAGTTTAGTTCAATGTCAGGTACTGTGATCCTTCCTACTTTGTTCTTCACTCTCAAAATTGCTGAGTCTATTTGGGATCATTAATGGCTCCATATAATTTTTTTAAATGTTTGGTCTATATCTGTGAAATATGTCATCGGTATTCTGATAGGGATTGCATTGAATCTAAAAATTGCTTTGGGTAGTATGGACATTTCGATGATGTTAATTCTTCTAATCCATTAACACGGTATATGCTTCCATTTATTCGTGTCTTCCTTAATTTCTTTCTTCATTGTTGTGTAGTTTTCTGAGTATAGGTCTTTTACCTAGTTGGTTAGGTTTATTTCTAGGTACTTTACTTTTATTGTTGCTATAGAAAATGGGATTTCTTTTCCTGATTTCTATTTCTGATATTTCATTGTTGGTATACAGAATGCCTTTGATTTTTCTATCTTGGTTTGTACTCTGTTGTTTTGCGAAATTCACTTATTAGGCCAAGTCGTTGTTTTTTTTTTTTTTTGTTTGTTTGTTTTTTTTTGGTAGTGTCTATAGGATTTTCTATGTGCGCTATCATGCCATTTGCAAACAGTGAGAGTATTATTTCCTCCTTTCCAATTTGGATGCTGTTTATTTCTTTTTCTTGTCTGATCTCTGTGGCTGGGACTTCCAATTCTATGTTGAATATAATTTGTAAAAGCAGACATCCTTGTCTTATTCCCAATGTTTGTGAAAAAGCTATATTAGTTTTTGCCCATTAAGTATGTTGTTGGCTGTAGGTTTTTCAGACATGGCCTTTATTATATTGAGGTATGAACCCTTTACTCCCACTTTGCTGAGTGTTTTTTCATAAATAGTTGCTATACTTTATCAAATGCTTTTTCTGCATCTATCAATATGATCCTGTGATTTTTGTATTTCCTGTTGTTTATGTGATATATTATGTTTGATTTGTGAATATTGAACCATCCTTGCATCCCTGGGATGAATACCACTTAATCATGGTGGATGAACCTTTTAATGCATTGCTGGATGTGGTTTGCCAATATTTTGTTGAGGATTTTAGTGTCTATGTTCATAAGCCATATTGGCCTATATTTTTCTTTCTTTGTTGTGTCTTTATGTGGTGTTGGGATTAGGATGATGCTGGCCTCATAAAAAGAGTTTGGGAGTCTTCACTCCTCTTGGACTTTTGGAATAGTCTCAGAAGAATAATGTTTTGTGCATCCTTAAATGTTTTGTATACTTCTCCTGTGAAACTCTCTGTTCAGGTCTTTTGTGTAATGAGAGTTTTCTGATTACTGCTTAGATTTAACCAACTGTTATCTGTCTGTTTAGGCTTTCTGCTTCTTCTTCATCCAGTCTGGGAAGATGACATGTTTCTAGAAATTTGTCCATCCCACCCAGGATTTCAAATTTCTTGGAATATAATCATTCGTTGTAATATCTTACAATCCTTTGTTTTCCTGTGGTATCAGATGTAATCTCTCCTCTTTCATTTATGATTTTTTAAATTTGATTCTCTCCCTTTTTTCCTTGATGAGTCTGCTTAAAGGTTTGTCAATTTTGTTTATCTTTTCAAAGAACTAGCTCCTGGATTGGTTGATCCTTTGAATTGTTCTTTTAGTCTCTATGTCATTTAATTCTGCTCTGATCTTGGTTATTTTCATCGTTCTTCTTGCTCTGGGACTTGTTTGTTTTTGCTTCTCCTGTTCTTGTAGTTGTGGGGTTAGGTTGTTTATTTGAAGTATTTCTATCTTTTTTAGGTAGGCATAAACTGCTATGAACTTCCCTCTCGGGACTGCCTTTGCTGTGTCCCATAGGTTTTGGACTGTTGGGTATTCCTTTTCATTTGTTTCCTGGAATTTTTTTTTTATTTCTTCCTTGATCTCTTTATTAACTTGATCATTGTTTCATAGCATGCTATTCGATCTCCATAAATCTGAGTGGTTTTGAGTTTTTTCCTTGAGGTTGCTTTGTACTTTCAGGCTTCTTGGTCTGAGAAAATGCTTGATATGATTTCAGTTTTCTTGAATTTGTTGTGGCTTGTTTTGTGTCCTGTCATGTTATCTATCTTGAAAATCTTTCATGTGCATTTGAAAAGAATGTGAATTTTGCTTCTTTGACATGAAAGGTTCTATATATATATCGGTTAAGTCCATTTGATCTAGGGCATTGTGCAGTACCACAATATCCTTGCTGAAGTTTTGTTTGGAACATCAATCCATTGTTGACAGTTGTGTTTTAAAATGCCCTACTATAATTGTGTTGTTCTCTATACCTCTCTTGAAGTCCTCCGTTTTTTTTATATTTTTTGGTGCTCTTATTTTGGGTGCACATATGTTTACATCTTCTTGTTGGATTCTTCCCTTATTATGAAGTTCCTTCCGGGTCTCTTTTATGGCCTGTGTTTTAAATTCCATTTTGTCTGAACCACATGATCATCTTGATAGATGCAGAAAAAGCATTCAATAAGTTACAGCACCCATTTATGATCAAAACACTCGGCAAAATAGGAATAAATGGGCCATTCCTCAACGTAATAAAGGCCATATATGAAAAACCTACAGCCAACATCATACTCAAAGGGCAAAAACTGAGAGCTTTCCCACTAAGATCGGGAACACGACAAGGATGTCTGCTTTCACCGCTTCTTTTCAACATCATATTGGAAGTCCTAGCCAGAGCAGTCAGACAAGAGAAAGAGATAAAAGGCATCCAAATAGGAAAGGAGGAAGTAAAGCTATCCTTGTTTGCAGATGACATGATAGTGTACATAGAGAACCCTGTAGACTCTACCAAAAAACTCCTCAACCTAATAAGTGAATTTGGCAAAGTCAAAGCGGGATACAAAGTCAATATTCATAAATCAAAGGCATTTTTGTACACCAGCAATGCAATAGAAGAAGAAATCAGAAAAAAAATACCATTCGACATAGCAAGAAGAAAAATAAAGTACCTAGAAATAAATTTAACCAAAGACATAAAAGACCTGTATGCAGAAAACTATACAACATTGAAGAAAGAAATTAAGGAAGACAGAGATAAATGGAAGCATATACCGTGCTCATGGATTGGAAGAATTAATATCATCAAAATGTCCATACTACCCAATGCAATGTATAGATTCAACGCAATCCCTATTAAAATACCAATGACGTATTTCACAAAATAGAACAGACATTTCAAAAATTTATCTGGAACCATAAATGACCCCAAATACCTGCAGCAAATTTGAGAAAGAAAAACAAAGTAGGAGGGATCACAATACTGGACCTCAAACTCTACTACAAAGGCACTATACTCAAAACAATCTGGTACTGGCACAAGAACAAATCCATAGACCAGTGGAACAGAATAGAAAGCCCAGAAATAAGCCCAGGTCTATATGGGCATCTAATATTTGACACAGGGGGCAGAAGCATAACATGGAGCAATAATAGCCTCTTCAACAAATGGTGTTGGGAGAGCTGGACGGCTACATGCAAAAAATTGAAATCGGATCATCAGCTGACACCATACACAAAAATAAACTCAAGATGGCTAAAACATGGAGATGCATTATGCTAAGCGAAATAAGCCAGGGGGCGAAAGACAAATACCATATGATCTCACCTATAAGTGGAACCTAACCAACAATACAAAGATGCAAGGAAAATAAGACCAGCAACACTGAAAGGAAAAGAAATCAACAGAGACAAGAGGGAAGGAGGGATGGGGGGTGGGGAAAAGGAAGGGAAGGGGAAAGTCAAGGAACATATAGCAAGGACTCATGGACAAAACCAAAAGGGAAGAGCTGAGCGAGGGAAGGAGGGAGGGGCCAAGGGAAAGTGATGGGGGCTAGGCAGAGACAAATGTATTTCAAAAAATAAAATAAATTTTTAAAAGTGTAAAAAAATAAAATATTTTGCAAAAAGAATAAAAATATAAAACTTGCTTTTGAAATGCACATTTCAAGGGTCTAAAGTTTCATCCTCTTTTTTTCTGTGGTAACCCAACTGATAGACAATTTCTGGTGAACTGTATTATCAAGGGGTTTACTAAGTAATGCAATTATTAAAGAAGAATATTAGTATGTCACAACATTACCCTGCTGTGTGTAGAAATGCCTCCTGAAGGCACTGGGAAAAGTGGTCAGCATGTCCCAGGATAATGAAATAGAAAGTATTGGGAGAACCTGAATGATAAGTGCCTCCAGTTGTTTTTCTAGTTTTTCTGGAGTTTAACAGTGCCTCCCTATGAAAATGTGACAATGTTGATCAGACATAATACTGTATGACCATCTTTTTTGAGCTCCGAAAGGTATAGTGACTTAACCTAAGGAGAAACCTGCCCAAGTTCACGTGATATGTATGAGATTGTTAACTAAACTACTGTGAATGCCACATTGTTCATCCAGTGTGTATACTGTTGTTTATTCACCTTAAACATATATGATTTTGGAACATCTTATTGAAGGATCTTCTAAGGGTGAGTGATGCCTCATTTCTAAATCTATTTTATTTTGTTTTGTTTCAACCATTGATGATCTTGCAAATTTCATTGTTATAAGTGACATTATTTATTTAATCATCAGTTACATATATTTGATGATAATGTTGGTGTTTTTAATCTCTATAGCTGGGGACTGAAATCATCCAAAAACATTTTTAATAATTTACAGGATTTCTTTTTTAGTGTTTATGATACAACATCAGTATCTCCAGTCCTATATAACCTTTAGACTATTTTTTCAAGCAGTTTTAGCTTCACAGAAAAATTGAGCAGAAGGCACAGAGATTGTCCGTACTTTCCTGCCTCAACACATGCAGACCTTCTCCATCAACAACATCCCACATCAGGGAGCTACGTTTTTTATTGATGTATCATTACACCCAAAGTTCATTTGTACATTAGAGTGTATTCTTGGAGTTGCACATTTTATGGGTTCAGACAAATGCATAATGACATAATATATATACTGTCATAGTATCATACTGAGTCAATTTCATTGCCCTTAATATTGCCAGTGCTCTGCCCCTTTCTCTCCCAGCCTGCTAACCCCTACTATCTCTTTACTGTGCCCATAGCTTTGCCTTTTCCTTAATGTCATGTAATTGGAATCAAAGAGTGTAAGTAGCATTTTTAGATTGTCTTCTTATATATGCATTTAAGTTTCCTCCATGTCTTTTTGTTTAAAATTTTTTACTATTCAAATAAATTTGTCTCCATTTTCCCACCACCACTTTCCCCTGTACCACCCACCATGCCGAATCATTCCCCATTTTGGCTTTGTCCATGGGTTTTTAATATATAGTCCTTAATTTGACACTTACCCTTCCCTTTCTCATTACCCTCCTTGCTGCTTCCTCTCCCGACTGTCGGTTTTGATTTCTTTCAATGTTGCTGTCTTTATTTTCCTTGCTTGTTTGTTTTGATGATTAGGTTCCACTTATAGGAGGGATCATAGATTTGTTGTTCACCCCCTGCCTTATTTCACTTAGCATAATGCTCTCCAGTTCTATCCATGCTGTCATGAAAGGTAGTACCTCTTTCTTTCTCTCTGCTGCATAGTATTGCATTGTGTAAATATACCATAGTTATTTGATCCACTCATTTACTGATGGGCATTCAGGTTGCTTCCAGCATGTTGCTATTGAAAATTGTGCTGCTATGAACACTGGGGTGCATCAATTCTTTTGAATTGGTGTTTCAGGTATCTTAGGGTATAATCCCAGCAGTGGAATCACTGGGTCAAAAGGCAGTTCCATTTTTATATTTTTAAGAAATTCCAAGATGTTTTTCATAGTGGCTGCACCAGTCTGCATTCCCACCAACAGGTAGTAGGGTTCCCTCTTCTCCACAACCTCGCCAGCACCTGTTGTTTGTTGATTTGTTTATTTATGATGGCAATTGTAACTGGTGTAAAGTGGTATCTCAGTGTGGTTTTAATTTGCATTAATTCTCTGATGGCCAGGCATGATGAGCTTCCTTTCATATGTCTCTGGGCCCTGTGTATGTCCACCTTAGAGGATTGTCTGTTCAGGTCCTTTGCCCATTTTTTAATTGGATTGTTTGTCTTCCTGGAGTGGAGTCATTTGAGATCTTCATATATTTTGGAGATCAAACCCCTGTCTGACATATCATTGGCAAATACAATTTCCCATAGTGTGGGTTCCCTTTTCATTTTGCTGATGTTTTCTTTAGCCATGCAGAAACTGCTTATTTTGATAAAGTCACATTTCTTTATTGTTTCCTTTATGTCCCTTGCTCTAGGGGGATGTATCTGTGGAAATATTGCTGTGTGGGATATCTGAGAGTTTCCTGACTATGTTCTCCTCTAGGACTTTTATGGTGCTGCGACTTATATTTAAGTCTTTTATCCATCTTGAGTTTATTTTTGTGTATAGTGTAAGTTGGTTGTTAAATTACAATTTTTTGCATGTAGATGCCCAGCTCTCCCAAGACTATCTGTTGAAGAGGCTATTTTTACTCCATTTTATATTTCTGCCTCTTTGTCAAATATTAATTAACCATAGAGACATGGGTTTATTTCTGGACTTTCTATTCTGTCCCATTGATCTATGTTCTAGTTCTTATGCCAGTTCCAGAGTGTTTTGATTATGGTGGCCTTGTAATATAGTTTGGTGTCAGGTATTGCGATCCCTCCTACTTTGTTTTTCTGTCTCAAAATTGCTGAGGCTATTTGGGGTCATTTATGATTCCATATAAATTTTTTAAATGTTTGGTCTATATCTGTTAAATATGTCATTGGTATTTTAATAGAGATTGCATTGAATTTATAAATTGCTTTGGGTTGTATGGACATTTTGATGATGTTAATTCTTCCAATCCATGAACACAGTGTATGCTTCCATTTATTTCTGTCTTCCTTAATTTCCTTCTTCAGTGTTGCATAGTTTTTGGTGTATAGGTTTTTACCTCCTTGGTTAAATTTATTCCTAAGTACTTTATTTTTCTTGATGCTATAGCAAATGGGATATTTTTTCCTGATTTCTGCTTCTTCTATTTCATTGTTGGTATACAAAAATGCCTTTGATTTTTGAATATTGACTTTGTATCCCTCTGTTTTTCCAGATTTACTTATTAGGTCAAGTAGTTTTTTGGTGGAGTCCTTGGGGTTTTCTATGTACACTATCATGTCAGCTGCAAACAACAATAGTTTTACTTCCTCTTTTCCAATTTGGATGTCTTTTATTTCTTTTTCTTGTCTGATTGCTGTGGGTAGGAATTCCAATACTATGTTGAATAGAAGTGGAGAAAACAGACATCCTTGTCTTGTTCCCAGTCTTAGTGGGAAGATTTTAGTTTTTGCCTGTTGAGTATGAGTTTGGGTGTAATTTTTCATATATGGCCTTTATTATATTGAGGTATGCCCCTTTTATTCCCACTTTGCTCAGTGTTTTTATCATAAATGGATGCTGTACCTTATCAAATGCTTTTTCCACATCTATCAATAAGATCATGTGGTTTTTGTCTTTACTTTTTTTATGTGACGCATTATGTTTATTAATTTGTGAATATTGAACCATCTTTGCATCCCTAATGAATCCCACTTGATCATGTCAGATGATCTTTTTAATGTATTGCTGGATTCAGTTTGCCAATATTTTCATGAGGAGTTTACTGTGTATGTTCATCAGCGATATTGGCCTGCAGTTTTCTTCCTTTGTTGTGCCTTTATCTGGTGTTGGAATTAAGATGGTGCTGGCCTCACAAAAAGAGTTTGGAAGTCTTTCCTTTTCTTGGAGGTTTTGGAGTAGTCTGAGAAGGACAGGGGTTAGCTCTTCCTTAAATGTTTTGTAAAATTCTCCTGTAAAACCATCTTGTCCAGAGTTTTGTGTGCCGCAAGTTTTTTTTTTTTTTTTCACTTCTTCAATTTCACTAGCCTTTATCATTCTGTTCAGGCTCCATGCTTCTTCTTCATTCAGTGTTGGATGGTTAAATTCTTCTAGAAATTTGTCCATTTCATCGAGGTTTTCAAATTTCTGGGCATATAAATGTTCATAGTAATTTCTTACTCTAATCTTCTGTATGTCTGTGGTAACAATTATTATTTCTCTGTCATTTCAGATATTATTTATTTGGGTTCTCTCCCCTTTTTTCCTGATGCATCTGCTTAAAATCTTGTCAATTTTGTTTAACTTTTCAAAGAACCAGCTCCTGGATTGGTTGATCCTTTGAATTGTTCTTTTATTCTCTATGTCTTTCAATTCTGCTTTGATCTTGATTATTACCCTCCTAATTGATCTGGGCTTTGTTTGTTGTTGTTTCTCCAGTTCTTGAAGATGTAGAGTTAGGATGCTTATTTGGAATGTTTCTATCTTTTCCAGGTAGGCCTGTATTGCTATGAACTTTTCTCCAGGACTGCCTTCACTGTGTCCCATAGGTTTTGGACTGTTGGGTTCTCATTTTAATTTGTTTCCAGAAACTTTTTGGTTTCTTTGATCTTGTTATTGACCCACTCATTGTTTAATACTGTACTATTAAGTCTCCATGGGTTTGAATGTTTTTGAGTTTTTTCCTTGAGGTTGGTTTCCAGTTTCAAGCCCTTGTGGTCTGAGAACATGCTTGTTATGATTCAGTTTTCTTAAATTTGTTGAGGCTTGTTTGTGTCCTATCATTTGGTCTATCTTTGAAAATGTACTATATATATTTGAAAGGAATGTGTATTTTGCCTTTTTGGAATGAAAGTGCTATATATTTCAGTTAAGTCCATTTGATCTAATGAGTCATTCAGTTCCACATTATTGTTGTTGATGTTTTATTTGGAAGACCTATCCATTAAGGCCAGTGGGGTGTTAAAATCACCTACTATCTGTGTGTTGTTCCCTATATCTTTCTTGAAGTCCTCCAAGGTTTTCCTCATATATTTGGGTGCTCCTATGTTTGGTTCATATAGGTTTACAATGTTTATGTCTTCTTGATGGATTCTTCCTTTCAGTATTATGCAGCGTCCTTTCGTGTTTCTTTCTATGGCCATTTTTTAAAAAAAATCTATTGCTACCCCTACCTTTTTTTCCTGTCTCATTGCTTGGAATATTTTTCCACCCCGTTTCTTTCAGTCTGTGTAGGTCCTTTGTTCTGAGGTGAGTGTCCTGTAGGCAGCGTATGTCTGGCTCATGTTTTCTTATTCCTTTAGCTATCCTATGTCTTTTGATTCGAACATTTAATCCATTTACAGTTAGTATTTATAGGTACCTATTTATTTCTTTCCACTTGGTCCTGCGTTCTTCTCTTTTTCACTATTGTTCTTCATCTTCTTAAAACTTGTCCCTTTATCATATCTTGTAGTGCTGGTTTGGTGGAGTTGTATTCTTTTAGCCTTCTTTGTCTGATAAGCTCTTTATTTCACCTTCCATTTGAATTGAGAGTCTTGCTGGGTACAGCAGTCTTTTCATTACTTGGAATATTTCTTGCCATTCCCTTCTGGCTTGTAGCATTTCTGCTGAGAAGCTAGCTGCTAGACATTTCAGGACTCCCTTGTATGTTACTACTTCTTTCTCCCTTTCTGGCTTTAGGATTCTCTGTTTTTCTTTGATATTTGCCACTTTAATTCTGATGTGTCTTGGAGTGGGCCTCATTGGATTCCTCTTGAATGGGTCCCTCTGTGCTTCCTGGACTTGTGTGACTTTTTCTATGCTCAAATTAGGGAAGTTGCCCATCATTAGTTTTTCAAACAGGTTCTCTGTCCCTTCCTCATCCCCTTCTCCTTCTGCTATCCCTATTATACAGATATTATTAAAGGTTTCAGGTTGTCCTGCATTTCCCTCAATGCCTCTTCATTCTTTTTGAGTCTTTTTTCATTTCCTTGCTCTTTCTGGGAGCTTTTTTCTACCTTTTCCTACAGCTCACTGTCTCAGCCCTCAGCTTCACCTAGCCTGCTTTTGATTCCTTCTGCTGTGTTCTTCATTTCAAAAATTGTATTCTTCATTTCTTCTTGTCTTTTATTGATAGTTTCTATGTCCTTTTTCATGCTGATATAGTGCAGTAAGTTCCTCATAGTTTCCCTGTAGTTTTCTCTGAGCTCACTGAGCTCATTGAGCTTCCTTAGAACCGTTGTTTGGAACTTAATATCTGATAGTTTACTTGCCTCTATTTCACTTAAGTTTTCTTTGTGGGGATTTCTCCTTTCCCTTCGACTTGGGGGTATTTCTTTTTCTTCCTATTATTTGTGACAGTCTTCTTATTTTCTTCTTTAATTAATCTGTCTTTCATTCCTGACTTTTTGGTGGGAATTTCTATGGTAGGAGCGTGTTCTCATTTCTTTTTTTTCCTTTTCCTGGATCAGCCTCTGATGATGTTAGCTGTTGACCCAATCTAACTATAGGCTGTCTTTTAGAGACATCCAGGAATCTACTGTCTGTGGCTGTCTCCTTCAGTTGTTAATCTAGTCACTGCACTCAGCAGTCATACTTAGGCACCACAGGTTTGGGCAGAGTTCCTCATGTGGGTGGGGTTATTGTGTCATTTCATGCTGCTGCCACTCAGGGTAGTGGTCTGCCTGAGCAAGATGGCTGCTGACATATGGGGGAGGGGTCAGCACCGGGATCCCACCTGCTATTCCCTAAGTTCTATCCCCAAACTTCCATCTCCAGACTCTTAACAAGCATCTCTAGACCACTCTGTTCCCCCTTTAGCCAGGGATATACTATCTGTGGTTGCCACTCTGTACTCAACGGTCAGGGTGACCACTACTGGATCAGGGCAAAGCCTCCTGTGAACAGGAGTATATTGTGTCCTTTCACGCTATTGCTGCTCAGGGTAGTGGTCTGCCTGAGCAATATGGTAGCTGCCAAATATGGGATGAGTCATCACCAGGGCCCCACCAGCTACTCCCTCAGTTCTTTCCCCAAAGCCTCCTTTCCTAGTCTCTCCTTAGGCGGCTCCAGCCCACTCCGTTACCACCTTTGCAGAGCCCAGGGTATGTGGCTGCCAACAGAAATTCATGCATTGGCCTTGTAAATGGCTCTTTGCATCTCCAACCACCCATCTTTGGCTGAGAGCAACCCTGCTGGTCTTCGCAGCTGGCTGTTATCTGTGTACTTTGTGGGCTCTGGTGCTATAGGCTGGAGATCCCCATCTATGGTTCAGACCCAGCTCTTCTCAGGGGGCCATTTCAATATCCCTCTGGCACTGCCGCCCTTGGGCGCCCAGCCTGCCTTTTCGAGTCTACTGCACTCCTTACCAGTTAAGTAGTGCTAAAGCCAACTCCTCTGCCTGTCTTAGGTTTTAAGGCTCCTCTGCCACCATTGATCAGTTGTTTTCCAGGTGATTTCTCCAAAATTTAGTTGTAATTCCAGATTGGTCCTTGGAGGAGGTCATTGTGACTTCCATTCACTCCTCCGCCATCTTGAAGTCTCCTTCTTGTCTTGTTATGGCTTGATAGCTCATTTCTTTTTATTGCTGAACAGTATTTTATTGTCTGGTCATCTTGGTTGCTTCTTTGGTAGTCACAGGTAAAGCTGCTATAAACATTCCTGTGCAGAGCTTTTGTTTTTTTGTTTTGTTTTATAGCATGTAGTAGTACTTCATTCCTTTTTATTTCCACATAATAGTTCTCATATGAATACCACATTTTGTGTTTTCATTCATGACTTGATAGATATTTGGGGGTATTTCAACCTTGTGGCTATGAAAGACAATGCTTATATAAACATGTTGTACAGGGTTTTTTTTGACATATACTTTCATGTCTTTTTAGTTACTATAGCTAGGATTATAATTTCTGGTTCATATGGTAACTAATCTTTTGAGGGACCACCAGGCTGTTTTCCAAAGTAGCTGTACCATTTTACATTCCTAGCAGGAGTGCGTCAATGTTCCAGTTTCTCATCTTCACCAAAACTTGTTAGCTGTCTCTCTGATTATAGTCATCCTATGGCTATGGTGTTATTGCTAATCCTGGTTTCAGTTTGCATCTTTTTGATGACTACTTATGTGAAACATCTTTTTATGTGCTTATTGGCCATCTTTCTGTATTTTTTGAAGAAACATCCATTCAGATCATTTGTACACTATAAAATTGGGTTATCTGTCATTTCGTTGTTGAGTTTAAATTGTTCTTTATATATTCTAGATACATGTCTCTTCTCAGGTATATGATTGGCAAATATTTTTTGTGAATTGTATTTCCACTTTCTGAGGGCTGGGTTTTAAAGGCTGCAGGACATATTCTTTATTGAAATTTTTATTGTAAACTGGGTTTCTATAGTGTTGGTAACAAAATTCCAAGAATGGATTTCTATGACTGATAGGACTTGAGGTTAAGTGCAAGCAGACAATATATAAGGTCTTATTGCTTCTTTTGACCAAGACAAAAAGCTTTCACTACAAAAAACCTTGGTCTAGATGCAGGGGTGTCCAACCCATGGCCCATGGGCCACATGCAGCCCAGGATGGCTATGAATGAGACCCAACACAAAATCAAAAGTTTACTTAAAACATTATGAGATTTTTTTTGTGATTACATGTCACAATGTATTTAATGTATGGCCTAAGACAACTCTTCTTCCAGTGTGGCTCAAAAATGCCAAAAGGTTGGACACCCCTGGTAGAGGATACAGTCATCTCATTTGACAATCCACCATGCATTAATGTAACCCTTTGGGAAGATGATGGTTTCTTATTTGATCCCTTTCCTAATCTGTCTTTATTACAGTAGAGCTAAAGGTTGCTTCCATCCTGTGTCATTCTGAATTATTAGGACCAGACTCTTGTACATTAATTATGAGGAAGCCATGATGTGGATAAATGAGAAAATAAAACTTAAAAAATAAAAGTGGTTTAAAGACAGCACAGCTTATTGATATACCTGATTACCCTTCTTACTGAAAAAAGCACACAGTATTTATTCCACAAATACTTATTGCATTTCTAATATGTGGCAAGCACCTTGTTTACCCTTCTTTCTTCCTCTTTAATTTTCTTTACCCATTTCTTTCACCTCCCACTCCCAATCTGTTGAAACACCAATCTATAATATATATCTATGAGCCTTTTTAAAGTTTATTCATATTTACTTGTCTTTAAAATATTTTGTTTGTGCTATTACAGTTGTCCCAATTTTTCCCCCCTTGCTTCTTCCACCCAGCCCAACCCCCACTCCCACAGTCAATCCCCACACCATTGTCCATGTCCATGAGTCATTCATATGTGTTCCTAACTAATCCCTTCATCTTCTTTCAACCAGTTTTCACCTCTGCATTTCCCTTTTACACCTATCAGCCTGTTCCATGTTTCTATGTTTCTGATTTTATTTTGCTCATTGGTTTATTTTGTCCATTAGACTTATGAGATCATATGGCATTTGTCTTTCACTGACTGACTTGTTTCACTTAGCATAATAGTATTCAGTTCCGTCCATGCTATTGCAAAAGGTAAGAATTCCTTCTTTTTTACTGCTGCATAGTATTCCATTGTGTAAATATACCACAGCTTTTTTATCCATTCACTTACTGAGGGGTACTTAAGCTGTTTCCAGCACTGGGCTACTGTAAATAATGCTGCTATGAACATAGGGGTGAATAGGGTCTTTTGAATTGGTGTTTCAGGATTCTTAAGATATTTTCCCAGAAGTGGAATCAATGGGTAACAAGGCAATTCCATTTTTAATTTTTTGAGGTATCTCCCTACTGTTTTCCATGCTGTCTGCACAAAACTGCATTCCCAACAACAGTGTAATAGGGTTCCCTTTTCTGCATATCCTCACCCACACTTGTGTGTCAATTTATTAATGATAGCCATTTTTGCAGGTGTGAGGTGATATCTTACTGTGATTTTAATTTGCATCTCTCTGATTGCTGGTGATATTGAGTATTTTTTCCTATGTCTATTGGCCATCTGTATGTCCTCCTTAGAAAAGTGTCTATTCATACACTTTGCCCATTTTTTAATAGGACTGTTTGTCTTTCCTGGTGTAGAGTTGTTAAGTTCTTTATATATTTTGGAGATTAAACTCTTATCTGATATATCATTGGCCAATATGTTCTCCCATACAGTGGGTTCCTTTTCATTTTCCTGAGGGGTTTTCTTAGTTGTGTAGAAGCTTTTCAATATGATGTAGTCCATTTTGTTTATTTTTTCCTTTGTTTCCCTTGCACTAGGAGATATATCAGCAAAAATATTGCTACATTAGATATATGACATTTTATTGTCTATGTTTACCTCTAGGATTTTTATATCACCACTTATATTTAACTATTTTATCCATTTTGAGTTTATTCTGGTATATTGTGTTAGTTGGTGGTCTAGTTTCTTTTTTTTTCATGTACTAGACCAATTCTCCCAACACCATTTATTGAAGAGACTGTCTTTACTCCATTTGTGGGCTCGTGCCTCCTTTGTCAAATATTAATTGAACATAAATACATGAGTTTATTTCTGGGCTCTCTATTCTGTTCCACTGATCTTTGTATTTGTTCCTTACCAGGCCGTTTTTAATATGACAGTGGCCTTAGAGTATAGTTTTATATCAGCTGTAATACCTCTAGCTTTGTTCCCTTGCAAGATTGTTGATGCTACTCAGGGTCTTTTTGGGTTCCATATACATTTTTGAAATAATCTAGATATGGGAAATATGCAATTACTATTTTAATGGAATTGCGTGCAATGTGTAGGTGGTTTTGGGTAGTATGACCATTTTAATGATGGTAATTCTTCCCATCCATGAACACCGTATATGCTTCCACTATTTATATTTTCCTCAATTTTTTCCTTTAGTGTCATATTGTTTTCAAGTACAGGTCTTTTACCTGCTTGGTTAAGTTTATTCTTAGGAACCTTGCATTTGACGTTGCAGTAGTAAATGGGATTGTTTTCTTAGTTTCTATTTCTGATAGTTCATTATTGGTATATAAAAAGGTCATCAATTTCTATGTATTGCTTTTGTATGCTGCCACTTTGCCAAATTTATTCATTAGGTCTAGTAGTTTTTTGGTGGAGCTTACAGGGTTTTCTATGTATGCATCATATCATCTGTGAATAATGACAGTTTTACTTCCTCCTTTCCAATTTCTTTATTTTATGTACATTTTTATCTTTTTTCTTTAAATTTATAAATCATGTTTATTCTATTAGAGTTGTCTCAATTTTTACCCCTTTACCCCTCTCCACCCATCCCACCCCCAACACCCGCTCTCACAGTCAATTCCCACTCTGTTGTCCATGTCCATGGGTCATTCATACATGTTCTTTGTCTAGTCCCTTCCCCATCTTTCTACCATTGTGCTCTTTCCCCATCCCCTCTGGTCACTTTCAGTCTGCTCCAAGTTCCTGTGCCTGTGATTTATTTTGTTCATTAGTTTATTTTGTTGAATAGAGTCCACTTATAGGTGAGATCATATGGTATATCTCTTTCATCAACTGGCTTAATATTCTCCAGTTCCATCCATGTTGTCACAAAAGGTAGGAGTTCTCTTTCTTTCTTTCTTTCTTTCCTTTATGCAGATTGATTTTATTTTTTTAATGTCAAAGTTAATTATAAAATATTTAAAAATTTAAAACCATTATAAAGTCTCAGCAATTAAACCAACATGACACCAGCACAGACATAATCAAGTAGATCAATGAAATATAATGAGCATTCTAGAGACAAATGTATATACCTAACAATAGAATATATGATTAAGTTGATATTTCAAGTCAATGGGTAAAATAAGGCTTATTCAACAAATAAGGTGCACGGACCACTATTACTTGAAATAAAACAAATATAGAGCCCTATTTCACACATTATATAAGAAATATTCAGGTGAATTAAAAATCAATATGTAGAATCTAAGGAGTTTTAGAAGAAAATAGAACTAATATTTTTCATGACCTGAAGTTATATATTCAAACCCAGAAGCTATAAAGTAAATATCGACAATATGACTATACTAAATATTTAAGACTATGAAGTCTTAACATATAAAAAAAGTTAAAGGACAAGTAATAGAATAGGAAAGTATTTGCAACACATCTAAAACATGGTTAACAGGTTTGCGGGGTTTTTTTAGAGAAAAAAGTTCTACAAAACTTTAATCAACAAATGGATAAAGAATACCAAAAAGTCATTTAAAGCTTTTTAAAAATAACAGATATACGCAATAAATATACAAAAATGGGTTTAGTTTCAACAAATATAAAGGAACAAATAAAATAACTTCATTGTCACCGATTAATAAATATTAAAAATATTGGTAATAATTATTTGGAACTCTGAAAGGCACTGGGCATTCATGGAAACTCTTTCTTCACCTTAAGCAGTCCCTTTAGCATATTTTGCAGTGCTAATTTGCTGGTAGGTTATTCTTTTAACCTACTTTTGTCTGGGAAACTCCTTATTTCACCTCCTATTTTAATTGAGAGCCTTGCTGGGTAGAGCAGTCTTGGTTGCAGGCCTTTGCTTTTCATTACTTGAAAAATTTCTTGCCATTCCCTTCTGGCTTGCAGTGTTTCTGTTGAGAAGTCAGCTGTTAGCCATATTGGGGCTCCCTTATATGTTACTACCTCTTTCTCCCATGCTGCCTTTAGGATTCTGTTTATCTTTCATATTTGCGATTTTAATGATGATGTGTCTTGGAGTGGGCCTCATTGGGATCCTCTTGAATGGGACCCTCTGTACTTTCTGGACTTGTGTGACTTTTTCTCTCCTCCAATGAGGGAAGTTTTCCATCATGACTTTTTCAAACAGGATCTCTATCCCTTTCTCATCCCCTTCTCCTTCTGGTAACCCTATTATACAGATATTATTACGTTTCAGGTTGTCCTGCATTTCCCCTCAATGCCTCTTCATTCTTTTTTGAGTCTTTTTTCATTTTCTTGCTCTTTCTGGGAGCTTTTTTTCTACCTTGTCCTCCAGCTCACTGATTTGATCCTCAGCTTCATCTAACCTGCTTTTGATTCCTTCTGCTGTGTTCTTCAACTCAGAAATTGTATTCTTCATTTCCTCTTCTCTCTTACTGATAGTTTCTATGTTCTTTTTCATGCTGATATAGTTTGCAGTAAGTTCCTCGTAGTTTCTCTGTAGTTTTTGGTAATTCTCTCTGAGCTCACTGAGCTCACTGAGCTCATTGAGTTTCCTTACTACCATTGTTTTGGACTCCATGGCTGATAGTTTACTTGCCTCTATTTCATTTAGTTCTCTTTCTGGGGATTCTTCTTTCCCCTTTGAGTGGGGCATATTTCTTTGTCTTCCCATTATTTGTGAGACTCTTCTCTTTTTTCTTCTGCTTCTGAAGTTGATCTGTCTTGATCTCCTGACTTGTGGTGTGAACTTCTATGGTTGGAGACCACTGTTTTTTCTTTCTGGATCTGCCTCTGATGATGTCAGATGTCGTCCCTGTCTGACCTTAGGCAGCCTGTATGACCTTAGGAATCTGCTTTTTGTGTTTGTCTCCTTCTGCTCTTAATCTATTCACTCTGCACTCAGCAGGGTACCATAGACAGCTCAGGGCCAGACGGAGTCCCTCCTGGGATGGGGTTATTGGGTCCTCTCACAGTGCTGCCATATGGGGGAAGAGTCCGTACTGGGATCCCACCAGCTTCTCTCTCCATTCTCTCCCCAAAGCCTCCATCCCCACTCTCTCCAGACCTCTCTGCAACCCCTTTAGCCAGCTATCTATTGTCTGTGGCCGCCACTCTGCACTCAGCAGGCAACTTAGACAGCACAGGGCAGGGTGGAATCCCACCTGGGGGTGGGGCTATTGGGTCCTCTGACGCTGGTGCTGCTCAGGGGAAGTGGTCTCTGCCTGAGCAAAATGGCTGCCACTGCATGGGGGATGAGTCAGCACTGAGATCCTGCCAGCTACTCTTTCAGTTCTCTCCCCAAAGCCTTCTTCCCCAGTCTCTCCTCTGAAGTGTTTAGCCCACTTTGCACCCACCTTTGCTGGAGACCAGGATCATGGCTGCAAATAAAAATTTTGTGTTGGCCCTTTAAAGAGCTCTTTGCGTCTCCAGCTGCCTGTCTCTGGCAGAGAGCAACCCTGCTACTTTTCACAGCTGGCTGTTTTCTGTGTATTTTTTGGGCTCTGGTGCTGTGGGCTAGAGGTCCCCACTTTAGGTTCAGACCCCATTCTTCTCACAGGGATCCAACTGACCTTTTCAATGTCCTTCTGATGCTGCCGTGTGGGCACCCCGCCCCCCTTCTCAAGTCTAAACTGGTCTCCTTACCAGGTACATTGTTCTAAAGCCAATTCTTCTGTTTCCAAGGTTACAAGGATCCCTTCTCACTATTGTTCAGTTGTTTGTTCCAGGTGATTTCTCCACAATTCAGTTGTAATTCCAGGTTGGTCCTGGGAGGATGTTAGTGTGACTTCCACTCACTCCTCTGCCATCTCGATTCTCCCTCCTTTCCAATTTCAATGCCTTTTATTTCTTCTTGTTGTATGATATTTGTGGCTAGGACTTCCAGAACAGTATTTAATAAGTGTAGTCAAAATGGACACTTTCTTATTCCTGATCTTAAAGGAAACACTTTTAGTTTTTGTGCATTGAGTATGATATTTGCTGTAGGTTTTTCTTATATGGCCTTTATTATAATATATGGAGGTATTATCCTTCTATTCCCACTTTGCTGAGAGTTTTTATCATAAATAAAAGTACTCCATTTTATCAAATCCTTTTTCTACCTCTATTGATATGATCCTGTGATTTTTATTGCACATTTTGTTTATGTGATGTATCACATTTGTTAATTTGCAAATATTGTACCAAGCTTGTATCCCCTAGATAAGTCTCACTTCAACATGCTGTATTTTTTTAAATGTATTGTTTGATCTGGTTTGCTAATATTTTGTTGAGTATTTTTGCATCTATGTTTCTCAGGGACATTGGTCTATATTTTTCTTTCTCTTTTGTGTCTTAACCTGATTTTGGAATTAGGATAATTATAGCTTCATACAAAATGTTTGTTAGTCTTCCCTCTTCTTTAATTTTTTTTGGAATAGTTTAAGAATAAGTGTTAGTTCTTCTTTGATTGGTAAAATTTCCCTGTGAAGCCATCGGGTCCAGTACCTTTGTTAGCTGGGAGTTTTTTTTATTACTTCAATTTTGTTAGTTGTTATTGGTCTATACAAGTTTTCTGCTTCTTCCCAACTCAGATTTGGAAGGTTTTATGTTTCTAGAAATATATCCATTTCACCCAGGTTGTCCAATTCCTTGGCATATCATTGTTCATAGTATTTTTATTACAATCATTTGTATATCTGTGGTATCAGTTGTTACTTCTCCCCTTTCATTTCTGATTTTATTTATGTGTGTCCTCTGTCTTTTTTTCTTGACGAGACTGGTTAAAAGTTCATCAGTTTTGTTTATCCTCTCAAAGAACCAGTTCCTGGATTCATTGATCTTTTGAATTGTTTTTCTGGTCTCTGTATCATTTATTTCTGCTCTGATCGTCATTATTCCCTTCCTTCTCTTCACTCTGGGATTTATTTTTGTTTTTCTAGTTCTTTTAGGTATAGGGTTAGATTGGGGTTTTTTGGGTTTTTTTTGAGATTTCTACCTTATTTATTTAGGTAAGCCTGTAATGCTATGAATTTCCCTCTCTGGACTGCTTTTGCTGTGTCTCATAGGTTTTGGGTTGTTGTGTGTTCATTTTCATTCGTTTCCAGGTACTTTTTGATTTCTTCCTTGATCTCATGGATAACCCATTCATTATTTGATAACATGCTCTTTAGCCTCTATGTATTTAATATTTTGAGTTTTTTTGAGGTTGATTTCTAGTTTCATGCCATTGTGATTTGAGAAGATGCTTGATACATTTTCTTGAATTTCTTGAGACTAATTTCATTTTCTTGAATTTCTTGTGTCCTACCATGTGGTCTATCTTTGACAATGATCCATGTGCACTTGAGATGAATGTGTATTCTTCTGTATTTGAATGAAATGCTTTATAAATATCAATTAAATACACTTGATTCAGTGTATCACTTAAGGTTGCTGTTTCCGTATTGATTTTCTTGCCTGGAAGTTCTATCCATTGGTCACCATGGGTTGTGAGAACCCCCCACAAGTGGTTCCCAGCCTTTTTAGGCACCAGGGACAGGTTTCATGGAAGACAATTATAGCACAGATGGGGTGGGGCCAGGGGCAGACAGGAGGCAGAGCTCAGGCAGTAATTCAATGGAAGCTTCCTTCTCCCACTGGCTGCTCACCTCCTGTTGTGTGGCTCAGTTCCTAACAGGCCACAGACCACTATTGGTACATGACCCCAGGATTGAGGACCCCTGCCCTACAATGACCATTTTGCTATTGATCTTGTCCTAAAAGTTCTCAAAGATTTTCTTTATATATTTAGGTGTTCCTATACTGGGTGCATATGTTTACAAGGGTTATATCCTCTTGTTTGATCTATTTAGTATTATGTATGGATCTTCTTTGTCTCTTGTTATGACCTTTGCTTCGAAGTATATTTTATCAGCTATGCATATTGCTACTCCCAGCTTTTTTTTTTAATCTCCATTTGCATGTAACTTTTTTTCCATCACTTCACTTTCTCCCTGTCTAAATATTTTGTTCTGAGGTAAGTATCTTGTAGACAGCATATGTATGGGTCATGTCTTCTTACCCATTCAGGTATCTTTTTGTATTTTGATTATAGCATTTAATTTGTTTACCCATAAGTTATTATTGATAGGTACTTATTCATTGCCATTTTTCCCTTTGTACTTGTTTCTCTCTCTCTCTTTATTTCTTTTTCTTCCTTTCTCTTTAGTTCTTCTTAAAGCAGTGCCTATAACAGCTCTTGTAATGCTAGTTTGGTGGAAATGAATTCCTTTAGCCTTTTTTGGTCTGGAAAGCTCTTTATTCACTTTCAGTTTTAAATGATAGCCTTGCTGGACAGAGTAGTCTTGGTTGCAGGTCCTTGTTTTCCATTACTTTGAATGTGTCATGATAATCCCTTCTGGCCTGAAGTATTTCTGTTGAGAAATCAGCTGACAGTCTTATTGGATATCCCCTGTAGGTAAGTTTCTCTCTTGCTGCCTTTATGATTCTCTCTCTGTCTTTAAAATTAGCCATTTTAATTATGATGTTTCTTGGTGTGGGTCTGTGTGGTTTCAGAGCTTTCTGAACTTGTGTGACCTCTTCCTTCACTGGTTTAAGGAAGTTTTCTATCATTATTTCTTCAGACAGTGTCTCTGTCCCTTGCTCACTTTGTTGTCCTTCTCATTTCTCTGTCATGCACATACTGTTAATGTTTCACATTATCACAAAGTTCCCTTAAATTATCCTTATTCTTTTAGTTTTTCTTTTTGTTGTTTCAATTGGGTGTTTTTTCCTACCTTGTGTTCCAAATTGCTGATTTGATGCTCTGCCTCATCTAGCCTGCTTGTAATTTTGTCTAGTGTATTCTTCATTTTAGGTATTGCATTCTTTATTTTGAACTGGTCCTTATTCATAATATCCATGGCATTTTTCATGGATATTATTGGCATTTACATGCTGATGTATTTCCCACTAAGTTCCTTATAGTTCTAAGTTCCTTGAGCATTCTTATAACCATTACTTTGAACTCTCTGTCTGATAAATTGCTTGCATTTACATTTAGTTATTTTTCTGGGGATTCCTCCTTTTCTTTTGTTTTTGTGTGTGTTTTTTCTCCCCATTTAGCTGTCTCTTTTTGTTTGTTTCTATGTGTTAGGTAGATCTGTTTTGACTACCTAAGCAGGTCTTCATGGGGTGGCCTTATGTGGTAGGATTCCTGTCGACCCCAGTGGTGCAGTCTCCTTGATCTTCTGAGCTGGATGCTCTAGGCATGTCCCTTGTGTAGGTTGTCTAGGCATGTCCCTCTCCTGTTGTATTTGAGTAGTGTTGTTGGCCTGATCATTGGTGGGATCTCCTTCTGGATGGGTGACTGAGAGACTAAACCCCCACCACATCTTGTACACTGTTGTACAAGTGCTGACAGAAATAATAAATAAGTAAATAAAACCAAAACAAGCAACCCCCTCCACAACAAGAGAAAAATCAACAACAAAAGGGCACAGAATAATAAAAGTAGAAAAAGAAATTGAGTAGTAAAACAACACACACAGAATATGTGAAGACCAAAGGAAAAAAATGTGGTTATGAGAAGAGAGAAGGAAGAGAAACAAAAAGAGTAATAAATAGAATGAGGAAAATGGCAAAAAAAAAAAAACAAAAACAAAGAGAAAGTAAAAAGATAAGAAAAGGAAAAAGAAAAATGGAGTAAGAAAAGAATAAGAGATAAAAATAGAGAGAAAATGAGAATATTTGAGAAAAAGAAAAAATAATGATAAAAAGTCTGTGAAAAAGAAAAAATAATGAAAAAGAACAAAGTGGAATTCATCTTAACAGAGTTTAGCGCCTGCTGGGGTTCTCCCTTTGGATATGTCTCTGTTGTCTGAAGCTGTGTCATTCAGCCTCAGATGTTCTCCACTCTAGCTCTCAGCAACCTGTTTGAAGCCACAATCCATCCAGTTTGTGGTTGACTCCTTTGGGCTTATTTGCACATGGAATGGGCCATGCTGCACTGGAAGACTGGCGCTTTTTTTTTATCAGCACACAGCTCTGGGGCGGGTGAGCAAATGTCCCAAGGCACTGCAGAATCCATCTACACTTGCCTGTGCCTGCCGTTCTGCTGTTAGCTTAGTTCCTTACTGGACTGTTTGTGAGAGGGCCTGTGGTGGAATTGGGAGGATGGATCTTTTTGGGAGAAGCCATTCAGACTTTAGAGATGATGGTGGGTGTATTCCCCTGTCCCTGAGCCACACGTCTGAGTCTGTCAGGGATTATTTTTCAGAACCCAGCAGGTAATAGACCCTAGTAAGAAAACAGGTGGGGCCTCTAGAGCCCAGTGTTTGGGTCTGCAAGAAACCAGGAGGGTGTCCCTTGGTTTCTTGGTCTGTGACTGTCCCTTGAGGGGGAAGCAACAGTCTGGTTCTCAGGAAAAGGCACAGAATGGCCATGCCCTAAAGCCAGTCTCTGACAGCCTCCATTCTGCCTGTGTTGCTGTCTCTTTAGCAGGGATTAAAATGCATGGTGGGAAGTGGAAAGATGCAGGGTGGAGCAAGCAGGATTCCAGAGGGGTAGTTCCATTCTTTTGGTTTTGGCTGTCCAGAATTCCCAACACCGTTACGGAAGAGGCTATTTTTTCCCACCATATATTTCTGTCTTCTTAGTTACGTATTAGTTGACTATCTATTGTAGGTTCATTTGGGAGCTCTTTATTTTGTTCCATTGATCTTTGCGTCTGCTTTTATGCCAATACCATGCTGCTTTAATTACTGTAGCTTTGTAATAGAGTTTGCAATTAGGAAGCATAATGCCTTCCGAATTTTTCTTCTTTTCAAAGATTGCTTTGACTATTCTGGGTCTCTTATATTTCCATACGAATTTTACAATTGTTCAATTTGTGAGCAAGTTTTTTTGTGGACCTATGATTTTATCTCATTTGTGTAAGTATCAATGAGCACAATTGCCAGGCCATATGAAAGAGTATGTTTGGTTTTGTTAGAAACTTACGGAAGTGTAAAGGGTCTTCCAAAGTGGCAGTATCATTTTGCACTTCCATCAGCAATGAAAGAGAGTTCTTGTAGTTCCGCATCCTTGTTGGAACTTGCTGTTTTTAGTGTTTCAGACTTTTGCCATAATCACAGGTGTGTAGTACTATCTTAGTTTGAATACATATTTTCATCAGTTATAGCTACGCATTTTCATTTTTTAATTTATAAATCATGTTTATTCTATTAGAGTTGTCTCAATTTTTCCCTTTATCCCCCATCCACCCATCCCACTACCACCCCCGCTCCCACAGTCAATTCCCACTCTGTTGTCCATGTCCATGGGTCATTCATATATGTTCTTTGTCTAGTCCCTTCCCCTTCTTTCCATCATTGTCCTCTTTCCCCATCCCCTCTCGTCACTTTCAGTCTGGTCCATGTTTCCATGCCTGTGGTTTATTGTGTTCATTAGTTTATTTTTTTGAATAGATTCCACTTATAGGTGAGATCATACGGTATTGTCTTTCATCAGCTGCCTATTTCACTCCAGTTCCATCCATGTTGTCACAAAAGGTAGGATTTCCATCTCTCTCTTTCTTTCTTTCTTTCTTTCTTTCTTTCTTTCTTTCTTTCTTTCTTTCTTTCTTTCTTTCTCTCTTTCTCTTCCTTCCTTCCTTCCTTCCTTCCTTCCTTCCTTTATTAATGCAGATTTTTATTTATTTTTTAAATGTCAAAGTTAATTATAAAATATTAAAAAATTTAAAACCATCATGAAGTCTTAGCAATTAAACCAACATGACACCAGCACAGAAATAATGAAGTAGATCAATGAAATATAATGAGCATTCTACAGACAAACATATATATCTAACAATGTAATATATGATTAAGTTGATGTTTCAAATCAATGGGTAAAATAAGGCTTATTAAACAAATAAGGTGCATGGATCACTATTACTTGAAATAAAACAAATATAGATCCCTATTTCACACATTATACAAGAAATATTCCTGTGAGTTAAAAATCAGTATGTAGAATATAAGGAGTTTTAGGAGAAAATACAAACATATTTTTCATACCTTGAAGTAAAATATTCAAACTCAGAAGCTATAAAGTAAAATATTGACACTATGACTATATTAAACATTTAAGACTGTACAGTAATATACATATGAAAAAAAGTTAAAGGACAAATAATAGAATAGGAAAGTATTTGAAACACATCTATAAAAGGGTTAATGGTTTGTTTGTCTTTTTAGGGAAGAAATTCTACAAACATTTAATTAAAAAATGGATAAAGGTTACCAAAAAGTCATTTACAGCTTTTTAAAAATAATAGAAATAGGCAACCTGGTTTAGTTTCAACAAATAATAAAATAACAATTTAAATAACACATCATTGTCACCATCAGACTCCACCAAAAAAACTACTCCACTCAATAAGTGAATTTGGCAAAACAGCTGGATACAAAGTCAATATTCAGGAAGCAAAGATGTTTTTGTACACCAACAATGAAATATCAGAAACAGAAATCAGGGGAAAAATCCCACTTGCTATAGAAACAAGAAAAATAAAGTACCTAGGAATAAACGTAACCATAGAGGTAAAGACTTGTACTCAGAAAGCTACACAATACTGAAGAAAGAAATTAAGGAAGACACAAATAAATGGAAGCATATACCGTGTTCATAGATTATAAAAATTAACATCAAAATGTACACACTACCAAAGCAATTTATGGATTCAATGCAATCCTTATTAAAATACCAATGACATATTCACAGATGTAGAACAAACATTTCAAAAATTCATATGAAACCATAAATGACCCTGAATACCCTCAGCAATTTTGAGAAAGAACACAAAGTAGGAGATATCTCAATACCTGATATAAAAATATATTACAAGGCCACTGAAATCAAAACAGTCTGGTCCTGGCACAAGAACAGATACATAGATCAATGGAACAGAATAGAGAGCCCAGTAATAAACCCATGTTTCTATGGCCAATTAATATTAGACCAAGAGGTCAGAAGTATAAAATGGAGTAAAAATAACCTCTTCAACTAACAGTGTTGGGAGATCTGGACAAATACATGAAAAAAAAAGTGAAACTTGACTACCAACTTACACCATACACAAAAATACACTCAAAATGGGTAAAAGATGTAAATATAAGTCGCGACATCATAAATTCCTAGAGTAGAACATAGGCAGGAATATCTCAGATATTCTACGCAGCAATATTTTCACCAATATGTCCCCTACAGCAAGGGACATAAAGGAAAGAATAAACAAATGGGACTATATAAAAATAAAAAGCTTCTGCATGACTAAAGAAAACATCAACGAAATGAAAAAGGAACCAATCATATGGGAAAATATACTTGCCAGTGATACCTTGGACAAGGGCTTGATCTCCAAAATACATAAAGAACTCACACGACTCCACTCCAGGAAGACAAACAACCCAATTTAAAAGTGGGGGCAGAGGCCATGGGTGTTGTGGTTCAGTGGATTGAGTGCCAGCCTGTGAAACAAAAGGTCACTGGTTCAATTCCCAGTCAGGGCATAATCCTGGGTTGCAGGGCAGGTCCCAAGTAAGGGGCGTGCAAGAGGCAACCACACCTTGATGTTTCTTTCCCTCTCTTTTTCCCTCCCTTCCCTTCTCTAAAAATAAGTAAACACAATCAAAAAAAGGGGGGAGCAAAGGACCTGAACAGACACTTCTCTAAGGGGTACATACAGAGGGCCAAAAGACATATGAAAGCATACTCAGCATCACTAGCCATCAGAGAGATGCAAATTAAAAGCACAATGAGATACCAGTTCACACTGGTCAGAATGGCCATCATAAACAAATCACACACAATAAGTGCCAGTTACGTTGTGAAGAAAAGGGAACCATAGTACACTGTTGGTGGGAATGCAGACTGGTGCAGCCACTGTGGAAAACAGTTTGGAAATTCCTCAGAAAACTAAAAATGGAATTTTCAATCCAGCAATCCCACTGCTGGAATTATACCCTAAGAATCCAGAAACACCAATTCAAAAGAACCTATGCACCCCTATGGCAACACAATTTATAATAATCAAGTGCTGGAAGCATCCTAAGTGCCCATCAGTAAATGAGTGGATTAAAAAACTATGGTGCATTTATACAATGGAATACTACGCAGCAGAAAGAAAGAAGGAGCTCCTACCCTTTGCAACAGTATGGATGGAATTGGAGAGCATTATGCTAAGTGAAATAACCCAGGCAGTGAAAGACAAATACCATATGATCTCATCTATAAGTGGAACCTAATCAACAAAACAAACAAGCAAGCAAAATTAACCAGAGATATTGAAATAAAGAACAAACTGACATTAACCAGAGGTGAGGGGAAAGGAGAGGGGGAAAAGGTATAATGGGGGGAATGAGAGGAAGGGCCATCAAGGAACATGTATAAAGGACCCATGGACAAGGTCGAAGTGGGGAAGGATTGAGAGTGAGAGGTGGATTATGGGTGATGTCGGGAAAATGGAGACAACTGTATTTGAAAAAAAGTTTAAAATTTTTTTAAAAATGGCCCTGGCTGGTGTGGCACAGCAGATTGAGCGCCAGCCTTACAACGAAAAGGTTGCTGGTTTGATTCCCAGTCAGGGCACATGCTTGGGTTGCAGGCCAGGCTCCCAGTAAGGTTTGCCCAAGAGGCAACCACACATTGATGTTTCTCGCCCTTTCTTTCTCCTTCCTTTTCCCCTTCTCTGAAAATAAATAAAACCTTTTTTAAATTTTTTAAAAATTTAAAAATCCTATATAAGACATTTGGGCATCATTTCAGAGAAATTTGAATATGAGTGAATTGTAGAATTATTAATTTCCTTGGGTCTGATCATGGAGTTGTAGTTAGAGGTATACGGGATGTGCTACTGTGTTTACTGATGTGTTAGAATTGTTTTATGATAAATGATGATAAATGTATGAGACACTGTCTGGAGTGGTGTGTACTAAGAAAATGTCTCTTTTTTTAGAAGCCACATGCTAACATATTTAATAGTAAAGTATCATGATACTTAAATTTATTTTAACAATTGGTGAATTCAGGGTATAGGCATGTATAAGAGTTCTTTCACTATTCTTTTAATGCATCTGAAGACTTGAAAATTTCAAAAACAACAATTGAAGAAAATTTGCTTTTCAGGTGACTCTGCTCTATCATATGGAAGAAATCAGTCTGGAGGGCACTGAGCTGCTTGAGGATGTACTCAAAGACCCCACTGGGACAGAAGAACTAAAGAACTAGAAACTGGAAATAGTTTCTCAATATTTTTTTCTATAAGAGAAAGTTTCAGAATGAATGCAGAATATCCCAGTGGGATGCAGAACAGTATCTCAGGAAGTAAGGCAGAAGAACTAACTTACAAAGGACATGGTTTTCTGATGAATGACAGGTGATTCCATTTTCTTCCTGCTCCAAGGGCAGGTTTCCTCCTCCAGAGATGGGGGTCAGAAGTCTGAAATGGCTCTTATAGGCTAAAATCAAGGTGTTGGCAGAGCTGTATTCCTTCTGTAGGCTCCAGGGTAGAATCTATTTCCTTGCCTTTTCCACCTTCTAGAAACTATCTGTATTTCTTGGCTCAATGGTAGCTTATTCCATCTTCAGAGCACATCATTCCAACCTCTGATGCCTTCACATCTCCTG
The DNA here is from genome assembly GCF_021234165.1 of Pteronotus mesoamericanus. Taxonomy (NCBI): domain Eukaryota; kingdom Metazoa; phylum Chordata; class Mammalia; order Chiroptera; family Mormoopidae; genus Pteronotus; species Pteronotus mesoamericanus. Next base: position 8,038,095 of record NW_026555307.1, read on the forward strand.
ACTCTGATGCCCTACCTTCCTCTTATGAAAACCTTTGTAATCACAACATTAGGAAATATTTTGATGAAATTTATTGTACAAATTTTATACCACATTGTTGAAATCAGCCTCTTATTTAGAATTTTTCATCAATAATCAACCACAAATGTTAAAGTGATTAAACAAGAAAGCCATTTGATCAAAGTGCCTGTAATGCCTTCTTTTTCTTACATAAGCAAACGAAAAACTAATCCAGTCATTTCAGAGAAAATAAAATTTAAAAACTACCAATCTCAAACTTAGCTTTCCCGAATAAGGCAAGTGCTTAAGCTATAACAAATAATTTACTTGCTTTGCTTCTTGGTCTTCTCTATAAAAATCTCTCCACTAGCTGCCCTGGCTGGCATGGCTTAGTTGGTTGGAATATCATCCCATAAACTGAGAGGCTGAGGGCATGATTTCTCATCAGGACACATGCATAGGTTGTGGGCTCCGTCCACAGTCAGGGTGTGTACAAAAGGCAATTGGTCGATTTTTTCTCTCTCACGTTGATGTTTCTCTCCCTCTCTCTCTCCCTGTCTTCCTGTCTCTCTAAAATCAGTATGTCATTCCGTGAGGATTACAAAAATAAACCAACACCAAAAAAAACCTCTTCACTAGCTCCTGTTGGTGGAGCACTCCTAACCACTTTGGTTTGATGCTGCCTGATTAAAATCTATATAACCTCAGGTAAATTCTTGACAATTGTAACATGTGTCAGTTTATCTTTTAATACAAAATGGATAATACTTTTCTTTTGGCCTGTCTTTATCAGATTTTACATTAGTTAGACAAAATTAATTAGAGAGCTTTCCATCTTTTCCTAGGTTCTGAATAACTTGCATAATCATTACAAGTTCAAATATTAGCTAAAACTCAGCTATAATCATCTGGAACCTTTTCAATAGTATATATTTTAAGCTATATTTAAATTTTACTATATTATTGTTCTGTTCAGGTTTTATACTTCTTACTAGAGTTAATCATTGAAATTTTACTAGAAAATCTACAATTACCTCTACCGAGGTTATAGAGTGACATGTAACAGCCTCAAAATTATTTTAAATTCTATGTGGTTTAACCTTTCTTATTTCTAATGTTTTAGTTTTGATTTAATTTTTCGTTTTGCTATTGTTAATCAATATTGTGTTTCATTGATCTTTTAGAACCCATCTGTAAAATTTTAAAATCTGGTCCACTTGATTGTTATCTAGTTCATCAATTTCAGAGCCTATATTTATTCAATTTATCACAAAATTAATAAGTAATGTTTCATGAGAAGGACATGATAATGGCCAAAATATGAGAATACTTTTAGAATAAAAAGAAAAAAATCATAATTACACATCCTAGAAATTAACTACAGTTAACAAATATTAGTGTAATGTTCCAAAGAGTTTATCAATCCCTTTTTAAAAAAAAGATTTTGTCTATTTATTTTCAGAGGGGAGGAAAGGAGGACGAGAGGGAGAAAAACATCAACGTGCGGTCGGTTGCCTCTCAGGCGTCCCCTACTGGGGACCTGGCCCGCAGCCCAGGCATGCGCTCTGACTGGGAATCAAACCAGTGATCTTTTAATTCACAGGCTAGCACTCAATCCACTGAGCCACACAGCGAAACTGCTTTCCAACCTGTATTTATGTACTTTTAAAAAGTTTGAACATAGTATTACGTGGTACATACTTTTGTATTGGTACTCCATTATTTTCACTCTGGACTTAGGGTTGTCTCCCAACCTCCCGGTCCCTTCTCAGATGGCCGTATCCAGGGCTCAAGACTGCCAGCCTTCAGTCTCTCCACCGCCACACCCTCAACTCGCAAAGTCCGAACTGCATTCCCCGGAGGCCTATAAGGTGGACCCAGCAGCTACCCGGTGTCCTTGTAGCCGACAGCTCAAATTGCACAGAAAAGCCAGGACATCTGGAGGCAGCGTTATGGCGTTCCTGACTGAAAACTACACTTCCCAGCGGCGCCTGGGACGGGGGAATAAATGCTCAGGCGGAAGTTTAGTGACCAGCACGACCAGGATCGTGGGGCGCCAAGGGCTGAGCCCAGCTTTGGGAGGACTCCTAGTTCGTGGGTAGTGGGGAGTTGTCCTTGTGGTCCCGCGCTCAGAGCGCGGCTCCTTGTGGTGAGAACTCCATACAGTCAGCTTCTAGCTTTTTATTACAGTTCTTAGAGGCCTTTGGGCATCTCCTAGGACTATGGCGACAGGTTAACTTCGGAGTCTCGGGACGCTTTGGCGGAGGACCGCCCCGCCCTTTCCCCAGCCTCGGGCTACATATCCCAGAAGCCTCCACGGTACACCACTTGTTCTTAAACCTCAGCAGCCACCTATTGCTCCCTGGCCTGTCGGTTTGCTCAAGTCCTCGGAGGATGCTCAGGTGAACTGAATGACCAGAACTGAGCTTCATTGAAGGCTTGGAATGAGACTCGACAGAGAAGACTGTTGAGCCAGCCAGACCCTAGCTGGATTTTTGCTCTTCTGGACTACATTTCCCTGACATCTTCGCGGCATATGCCATTTCCAGCCAGAGTTGGCTGGCAGGTGGCGAGTTTGAAGGAGTTCGGAGGCAAAGTGTCGGTGTGTTCCGGGTGCTTAGCTCACTCATTAGCGGCAGATACGGTAAGACTGGAGTGGAAGGACCACTTAGAAGTGGACGTTAAGAACCCCCGTGGAGGGGCAGGGTCTGTCTGGGGTCTTAAACGTAGGGGGCTGTTGGGCACGTTTAGAATACGTGTCCACGTTTGGACAATAAAGGACTAAAGGACGTCGGGGAGGACGGGCATGTCGAGGCTGCGTGTCTTCCCTCCGGGTATATGCCGTGCGCCTAGCACTAGGTGGGTGTAGTTTCAGGCTGGCGTGTCAGGAGGTTAGGGGTATCGCAATGGTGTGGTGTCTGGCCTGGGTGGGAAGTCCGTGCGATGCTCCCCCGACGAGCAGTTCCTGCGGGGCCACGGTGAGTGCACTGTCCAAGCGGGACTTTTTTTGTGGCCCTGTGCGTGAGAAGCCGAAGCGGCCAAGACGCTGTCTCTTTATTTGGGGCTAGAACTGGAAAGGGCGCTCTCCTTGTTTGTAAGTTATTGGTAAATGCTGGGCAGAGTTGGACGGTGGGTGGGTTCTGGGCCTCTACCTCAGACATCGAATGCATTTCGAGCCTTTGTAGCTCCGTTACACTCAAGCAGCCGGAACTGATAACCGCCGCTATTCGCTCTCCAGCACTGTGAATGGCGTTCTCCCAGAGTCTTATCTATTTCTGCCGTCCAGCGGGTTTGTAGATCTTGGGCCTGGGAAATCCTCTTACACTTTTTGTCCTTTCACCCTGTGTTTGCCCAAGATCCAGTCTCATAGAGGTGCCCCCAGCCTAGAAGACAGAGTTGTGAGGACTCTGACAAATGGATCCACTTAGCTGTCTGGGAGCTACATTTTGGGGCTCAGACGAACACAAATATAATATATTGGGCCTAGAAGAACCCAAAGTCAGGCTCTTATGGAAGAAGACAGCCCGCAGTCTGGAACTCTTTCCCAGGACTCACATCTGGACCCCTAAGGTTACTCACTCTTTGAGATGATGGGAGAGAATGGTGGAGTTGCAGGCTTCTTAGGCTTTGGGCTCCCTCTTAGTTTAGTGCCTGAGGTGGGGCAGGGATTTATTCTGAGTTGGCCTTCTCCAGGAACCAAGGAGGGACTCTTGTCTCCTAGTTCCTTAATCTTTTTCCCGCCTTTTTTCTTTCAGAATCCAGAACAGGAGGAGAGAAGAGCCGCTGTGCATAAAATATCATGGCAGAAGTAAGTTGTATGTGGTACCTTCTTCTTGGAAAGGGCATGTTGTTTCTTCAGAACATTCTCCTATTTCAGGATTTTATCTAAAAGATGTACTGTAGTGATTTGGAGAAAGGGGAAGAGAAGAGGAAAACTACATTTTTGGAGCAGTTTTCCTAAACCAGGCAGGACCTTAAACCAGGGCTTTGATCTAGAATTTTCACTTCCCTGGATTTTGTTCATTCCCATGAGCAGTCTTGCTAGAATGTGCCTCATTGATTTGGCAGGGAAGCTGACCAACAGAATAAGATTACTCCCACCTCACTAACTTATTTGTTGTCCCCTCCAGGGTCTCATGCAATAGCCTATTCACTTCCAAATTTCTCATAACCTGGTATACCTGCCTGCCATCTTCATTTCCAGATACTATTTTCCTCAAGATAGAAATAACATAATTGCTCTCTTTCTAATGATTAAGGTAATATAGGATTCTTGCAAATTTTTCAATATTTGAGAAGCTTATTAAGAAAGTTTGTCATCCATGGCCCCACCATCTAGAGATAGTTACTATTAATATTTTCAAATGATATTGTTTGCACATATGTTTAGGTGTGTAATTTTGTTTTTAAAATGGGATCATGTTACTGATAGAAGCAACTAACTTAATTGTGTTTGTTTTAAGCCACTTGTAGTTTGAAATACTTTATGTGTATTATCTTGATGAATCCACTTAAGACAGGTCTGACTATATTTCATTAATTCTATGATGCTTTTTTTTTTTTTTTTCACATCAGGATGAGTTTTACAGTTTCTGGCAATCATCGTTTCATTGATGGCATTTTTCTTCTTTACTAGTATATAAAGTAATGAAGGCTTTACAATAAATAGCATCCCAGAACTGATGAAATATGCTATTATTCTAAGTTAAAAGATGAAGAAATAGAATCTGTTAGGCCACTTGACCCAAAATTACACATTGATAAGTGATACAACTGGGATTTCTAAATTGCCTACTGATTTCCTTTACCCACTTGTCAAACAATGTTATCTTTCTTGGTTTATTTTAAATAAGCTTATAAGTCAAGCATATTTTCTCTCTGTTATTTATAAACTGTTGTAGAAATATTTTTTTCACAGTCAATCTATTTAGTGTGTGTTTTTAGATTCAGAGTTTTCAAAAAATGTTTTCTTCCCTTTATGTCATGCCAGAAGGTATTCTCTACTATAAAAATAGAAAAGTCACTCATATTTTCCTAAAGAATTTTTTCTTCTGTCCATACAATTTAATCTTTAAGATACCCAATGTGAGATATGATCAAAGAATGTTGGCTATCACATTCCTAGTTTGGCATTTTTATTTGGATTTTTTAATGATTTTGGAGTAAATTGTTATAAAGAACTGCATACTATTTGTAGTACATTCAGCGTTTTTCCCCTAGATGTGTCTGAGTGTGACTCTTCATTAATGCTGGCCAATCAATTCTCAAGAATTCCTTTCTAAAGAATAAGAAATAGTCTTTGCATTCTGGATTTGTCTGTTTTTTCCTTTCTCTTTGACTTCTGAATTCTGTGAAGACTTGTTGCATTTATCTTCCCAGTCCCATCTTGGCCAGAAAACTTCCTAAGATCCTCAGGAAAAGACTACACCCTTCCCATTTATTCTCAGTACATTTTGGTAGGATACCTCCATGTGCACTTAAACCAGCAACTTGGAGGTTCCCAGACTCCTACCTGCTGGCCTTCCCAACATTCATAAGGTGCCAGATGTCATTGCTTAGGTTCCCTTTCTGCCCTACAACCTTACTCCATTGTCTGTGTACCAGATCAGACCTTTGCGGAAGTGATCAGTGCATTGACCTTGTAATAAGGTTCTCTGGCTCTGCTTTTACTTCTCACCAATACAAGTCTAATCATGTGACTTCTTTTATTCAGTGAATCCCTGTTACCATCAGAATACTGTGCCAAATATTTCACATTCACTATATATTGTTTTGCATATGTATTGTATTCATTGCATAAGTATACTAAAAAGTATATTCTATATTTACTAGAGCACCAATCCTAATATTGGAGTAAAATGGTGAGTGAGAATGTTTTTATTCTGCCAGGGATGATCTGTCATCCAAGACCTGACTGTCCTTACCTTTTGGACTTCTCCAGCATCACTTCTAGACAGACTCCTTTTCCAGAATCCCTCACCAGTTACCCCAGTTTGCTTGCTTCTCCAACACACAGGATGCCATTAGTTTGTTCTTTACAGCCTCGTCTTTCTCTGCTCCCTCTCTCTTTCCTCTGGTAGTTCCCAGAACTCACAGTGCTATCTCTTGCTTCTGTTGCACAGGAAATGCGAGAGGGGTGTTTATGCTACATGACCCTTTTTTCTGGGTTCTGTGAAGCCTGCTTCAGTCTTAATTATGCTTGGTGACACTGACTACATTCCCCTATGCTGCATCTGCCATAGTTCTTATCATACTCTAGTGTAACTATGTTTTTAAAACTGCTTTTATTAAATATTGAATAATAGAAAATGTATAAGGTATGATAAATGACTAAGGACTCATATTTAAGAAGTAGAACGTTAATTGTTAAAAACCCACTATGTACCAAGAGTTATCCCTCTCCAATCTCGTTCTACCCTTCAGAGGTAACTGTTCTAAATTTCATGTTTTCACTCCTTTGCTTTTGCTTATAGGTTTAACTATATTGTTTTCATTTTTAAATTTTATGTAAATAAAATAATACTGTTTGAAATCTTCTGCAACTTTACTTGTCTCTCAATGTATATTGAAGAGATTCATTCATACTGTGAATTTAGCCTACTGTATAATCATTTATTGTATAAATATATCTTTTTCCTTTATATTACAAACATTATGTAGACATTGTTGAACTTGTTTCTTATATGCAAGGATTTCTCTAAGTTATATAACTAGAAATAGAATTATTGGGTCATAGGGCACATATGTCTTCAACATTACTGACACTGCCAGGTTGTTTTTCAGTGTTTATACCCATTTATTAATCCTGTTACTTCATATCCTCATTAACATTTGGTATTGTCAGACTTTTACATTTTCACCCGTTTGATGGGTATGAATTGATATATTATTCTGATTTTAAATTTGTATATTTTTGTGCTAAATGAACTTGAGCCCTCTTTCATTCTTTCCTCATTATCAAAGGGGTCCTTGCCTCTCCTCAAGGTGTAGAGATCAAGCCCTGACTGGTGTGGCTTAGTTTTGGGCATTGTCCCGCAAAGCGAAAGGTCACTGCTTCAGTTCCTGGTCAGGGCACCTGCCTGGGTTGAGGGTTCTGTCCCTGGTCTGGGCGTGCTTGACAGACAACTGATTGATGTTTCTCTCTTGCACTGATGTTTCGCTCTCTCTCTTTCTTCCTTGCCCTCTCTCAAAAATACATAAATAAAATTATTTTTAAAGATAGAAACCAAGAGAGGGACAAAACATGCAAAAGAAGAGGTTTACTGAAAACGGGTGGAGAGAAAGGAGAAAGGAAGGGTGCTTGATGCATCAAGGGACCACACACTAACCAAGAGTATGGCTCTGTGAATTGCTGCGGGGGTCTGGCTTATATAGGGCTGGATTCTTCATGCAGGTACAGAGTAGATGTGTTTGCTTTCCAGGTTCCCACAATGAACTGGCATTGACAGGCACAGAGCAGAATTTTTGGGGGAGGGCCTAAAAAGAAACTTTAAACTTATTTGGGAGAAGATTAAAAATAAGATGAAGAGCATTCCTGTCCCCAGAGGTACTCAGCCTGTCTCACTTTCTGTCCTCTGAAATATTATTTCATGTGATTTTCTAATTTTTCTGTTGTTTTATATTTTCAGTTTTTTGTTTCAGAGTGTTTGTCAGTTAATAAATAAGAAGAAGTAACTTCTTATTTTTTAGTGTATGTCTTCCTTTGTCAGTTTTATGTTGCTGTACATGCTTGCTTTCAGTTTGTGGCTTGACTTCTAACCTTTAAATAATGGTAGCAATTCTCACTATTAATGCCATCAAATTTAACACTTTTACTGATTTTTTTATGTCTTATTTAAGAAGTCTCTTTTCCCCTAAGAGCACAGTTATTCTCCCTAATGATACTGTTTTGCCTTTTGTGTTTAAGTTTTTAATTCACTTGGGATTGATTTTAGGACATGGCATAAGTCCTAAATAGGTGTTTAGTTTCACTTTTTTCATTAGGATAACTACCTAATATCCCAACATCATTTACTGAAAAGGCCAGTAAAAGATTAGGCAAACTGCACAGTCTGAGGGAGTAGGTCCCACAAGGCTGCCCTCAATTCATACCAGCTGGCTATAAATTCAGGGGTTCCCACATCATCCTCAGGTTCAGTGATTCACTAGGAAAACTTACAGAACTCACTGAAAGCTATTATACTCACTGTCATATTTATTACAGATAAAGGATACTTTAAAATTGGTCAAGGGAAGCAATGAATTGAGTAGAACATTGAAGTGTTCCAAACTCAAAAGTTTGCCTTCAAGTATTAATGTTAGAGTAGGTAGGTAGGTAGACAAACGCTGACCAGGATGGGAGGGGGAAGAAATGGGGAAATGCAGAGTTAGGCACCTAAAAATAATAGATAAGGAGCTAAGCCAGGCAGGCTAGCCTTCCCAGGGCCTCAACACAAGACTAACTACAGTGACACTGAAGAACAACCTTGAAATGGGTAAAGTTCCTGGGGGTTGGTGGGGGGAGTAAAAATATAAAAAGCAGAGCTGGCATTCTTAAGGTAGAGGGAAAAGTATAAAACCCCAACTCTTTGTTTCCGTGGGGCACTCAGACTAGCTGAGTAGGCCATGCAGATTCATCTGAGTATATTTCTGTTAGCGTAAACTTTGCTTGCTTTGCTCACTATATGTTGTCTCTTGTTTTCATTCATTCCTACAAATAAGAAATGAGATAAAGTGGGTTTTCGCCCCACCAGTGACATTAATATGTGGCAATGCAGAGCATAGCCAACCAGGAAAGCTCGCCCAAGCATGAATTAATCATTTTTCTTGCAGTTGAACTCAGTCTCTAGCATCTCCCCTCTACTTGCCTGGAGGTCCAACTGACAGCACATGACCTAAAGCCCCAAGGTTCTGACTACAGAGTTGGTCTTTCTGGAATTGCCAGCCTCAACCCTGAGTCATCTAATTAGCATAAACTAACAGGTATGGTCTTCAAGCCCACCATAAATAACAAAGACACCCCTTTTCTAACAGCAGGAAATACCCTCCAGAAATGGGGGAGGGATGGGAAACACCAATTGCTACACATGAGTGGTACCCGCAGTGCAGGTGCGGAAACCAATGTGCTTTGCCCTGGCAACAGGGACAACAGGCTATGACTTAGCAGAAAGAAGCATGTACAGCACATGCATGGACTAGGGAGATGATTGGACAGGACATTATTATCTACTCCATATAGGAGATTCTGGGGGCTGTCTTGAAAAAGCAGAGATTGTGGAAACCCCACACTCTTTGTTTTCCCTTCTCTTGGTTGGTCTGGTTGGCTTTCACAGCCAAGTTCCTGGACTGGTGAGCCTTGGAAATGCATGGGCCAGGAATGTTCCCAATGCCCCACTCTGAGTGTTCCAAGGCCTGCCTGGCCAGGAGCACAGCAGGTGCCAGGCTAGTATGGCAAAAGAGAGGGAGGCCCAGCCTGTGGATCCTTGAGGCCAATTAGTCAGGCAGCAAGCTCTGGGCCCCTCCCCCCCCATGAAAGCCATGGCGGTGCTGGTGACTGGAGCAAGCAATGCCAGAGCCTACCTGACTAGGAGCACAGCTGCACAGGCAAGCTAACACTGAAGAGACAGGGAGCAGTACTGTACCAGCAGGCAGAAGCCAAGGAAGGAGCAGCACACCATGAGCGGGACTTTGGCTAGTGCACACAGACTTCCAAGGATGTCTGGGGCAGACCATGCCCAGAAGCATGCTGCAGCTGCCTACGTCTTCCCAAGGACAGTCCCTTTAAATGGAAACAGGAATTGTGGATACAGCCTAGGACTGGGCCTTGCAGGGAGTGGCAAGGTTATTTTTCTTTGGATATTTTAGAATGATAGACTTTGAGGCAGAAACCTGCGTTACTTCAAATTATATGGTCGATAAATAAAAGATGCCTCTTCCTTTCCACTGAACTCTGTCTCCAGAGTTTTGCCTGTTTTGTGGCAAGCAGGAGGACCTCCACTGGATGATTCCGTAACACTATCACTTGGGAAATTCTGAGTTTTTGAAGTCACAGCTCATCAAGTGGACAAAAGCAAGAATCTCTCTTTGGAAGCTAGATCTTGCTATAATAGTACACTCTTTCCTCTGTACTTCATTGGCAGTCTTCTCATTGACTAAGTTTCCATATACTTGTATTGGTCTATTCTGTCCTTTCTAAGCCACTGATCTATTTTCTATCCTTGTACCAAAACCACATTGTCTTAAGACAACTATGTAATAATGTTTGCTATTTGGTAAGTCATGTTCTTTTACTGTAGTGTTGTTCTCCAGGAGTCTCTTAGCTGTTCCCTGGACTTTGGCTTCTCATACAAATGTTAGAATAGGCTGATCAAGTTTCCTAGAAATCCACTTGGAATATCAAGGTATACTACCTTGACTCCGTGGTCAGTCTAGAGATGGTTGACATTGTTATAGTTGTTTTCCCCTCCCTCTTACTGGTATAACTGCTTATGTAGGTCTTATAAAATGGTTTTCAGTAAAATTTTATAATTAGAGTTTTACACATCTTTTGTTAATTTTATTCCTAGTGTTACCAAACTCAAGGGGTTTACCATTTGATGTGTTCTATTAAACAATGAAGCATGGCTGTTGATACGTAGTTTTATTTACTTGCAGCAAGTAGGGGAGAGAGAGGATTCACGTTCAAAGCTCTGACTCCAGGAAGAGAAGCTTAGTCTTGCCTATATACACTGTTTAGTTAATTACACATTGATACTGTCTTTGCGGTTGGCTACATTTATCTGGTTGAGTTCCCATCAGCCCCATCCTGTTCACAACTCCATCTACAAAGTACTGTGCTACATTTTAACATTTAGCAAGAGTAGCATTTAGTAAGAACCTTGAAAATCCTTGTCCTATCTAACACTAGGAATTTTTGTACATTGTGGTATTTGTAAATGGTATTAATTTTTAAACATAATTTTCTCATTGTCTCTGGTATACAGATATGAAACTTATGTTTAGATATTGATTTTATATCATCCAACCTGCTGAACCTTCATTCTGATGTCTTGCAGATTCCTTTGGATTTGAGCGTCTTCCAACTAGATAATTATATATCACTGATGTATAAGGACACTTTGTGTGTGTAAATAATTGTATTATCTGTAAATACAGTATTTTCCTTTTTCAATCTTCATTTTGTTATGCTGTTTGTCTTACTGCACTAGTTTCCCTTGGTAGGGTGGGGAGACGCTTCAAGTGCAGTGTTACATTATTCATAATCTTTACTTCATGGGATTTTGTTATCATCGGTCTGAGCAAGGCCATTTTCTTTTCTGAATATTAACTTCTTTAATTTCATTTACCACCTTTCCATAGGCTACCTTATTAATGTGCATCTTTTTATTGATTGTATTTGTGCAAAATGTTTATGAATGTTAAAGCCCAATGTGTTCAGTTTTTTTTAATCCTCCATATAGGATTGAAAAGAATGTTATTTGAATGAGTACATTGTTCTCTATGCGGCGATTATATCAAGCTTGTTAATTTGTTTTTTACTGACTTTTTGTCGGCTGTATCTATCAATTTTGAGTGATGTGTTCTCCCATAATGATGAGGATTTGTGATTTTTTAAATATGTATCTGTATATAACATTTATTTATTAAGTTATCTTTTAGCCTTTTCTAGTCATTCTGGATATTTATGTTTTGGATATGTCTCATAAACAGAATATAACTGAGCTTTTTTTTTTTTTTACCAACTTATCTTTTACTTTTTTTAAGATTTTATTTATTTATTGTTAGAGTAGGGGGAAGGATGGAAAAAGAGAGGGATTGACACTGATGTGCAAGAGAAACATCTATCAGTTGCCTCTCGTGTGCCCAAATCAGGGACCTGGCACACAACCTAGGCATGTGCCCTGACCAGGAATAGAATTGGCAACCTTCACTTTGCAGGATGAAGCCCAACCCACTGAGCCACACCAGTCAGGGCTGCCAATTTTACAATGAGATCACTTAGTCCATTAGTGGTTTTAATTACTGGTATAATGGAAAGTATCATTATTGACTTAGTTTGTCCTTTTTATTCTGACTTTTCTTTATTTCAAATATCTCATTTCCCCTCTGTGTGTTTGAAAGTTATAAACTAGTTTTGGTTATTTACTGGTTACCTTAGAAATTTTAACTTACTTTCTTAACTTACCAGTGTCTAAAACTAAAGAACACATTTATGCTCTTGCTGAATAGTATCAAAAACTAGGATATTCCAGTTGCTAAAAACCACTTATATTGTTGTCAGATATTTTTTTCTATCCCTTTTTAACCCATAAAACATTTTTATTATTTTATACTTGAATGTTAGCTTACATTATCCACATATTTACTACCACTTTCTTCATTCACCATTCTTACATCTCAAACCCTCAAGCCCAGTTTTATTCTACCTGGTATCATTTTTCTTCAGATGAAAGTATGTACATACTTTAATAAATTTGGGGGAGGGGTGTTGCTTGTTTGTTTGTTTTAAAATATCTTTATTTGCCCTCATTTGTCAAGATAATTTTCTTTTAACCTACTAAGATAGTCTGCTGTCTTCTGGATAGCATTGTTGCTATTGAGTAGTTTTCTATTGTTATTTTGTAGACAATCTCTCTTTAATCTAAAATTGTTTTTTTAACATATTCTGTTTGCTTTTAATGCTCTGCAATTTTGATATAATTGTCTAGGATTTCTTTTTATTTATTCTATTTGAAACTCATTGGGCTTCTGAATAATACTTTCTTTTGCCAGTTCTGAAAACTTTGTCTTCAATTACTTGCTTTTTTCAGTCTTTTTTTCTTTTTCCTTCCAGAACACCAGTTTGATACCTCTTAAACCTTCTCACTTTGTATTCTTAACTTTTCTATTTTTTTACATTGTCTGTCTTTTTTTAAGTCCTCATTCAAGGGCATCCTTACTGATTTTAGAGAGGGGGAAAGGAGGGAAGGAGAGAAAGAGAGAGAGAGAGATATTGACCAGTAGGCTTCTATATGCTTCAACTGGGACCTGAACCTGCAGTCTACACATGTGTCCTGCCAGGAATCAAAAACAATGACTTTTCTGTCTGCAGGATGATGCTCCAACCAACTGAGTGACACTGGCCATAGCTCCACATTGTCTTTCTTGATAGCATGCTGCATAATCTGTTTTTATATCTTTCAGTCCAGTAATTTTTCTCTTCAGGGAATATTTATTCCAGTCATTGTGTAATTTAATTAAGTATTATGGTTTTTGTTCTACAAGTTTTTCTTTGTTTCTTTTAAATCTACCTGTCATTTGTGGAGTTATGTTTCTTACCATCTTACCTCCTGTTTTAAAAATATGTTAAATGCCTGTTTTATATTTTTTGGCACTATCTATGTAATATATGGATCTTTGTGGGTGTGATATTACCCTCCAATAATTTATTTAAAATTTTTTCAAATATAATGAAAGTTGAAACATTGCCATGACTTATTTTTCTGACTGTTTTATCATGGAAATGTGCCTCTTTGCATGTTTCATTTTTATTTAATTTTTTATTTATGAGAAATGTATATAACAACCGTTTATAGTGTAGTGTTCAGTGGCATACAGTACATTCACGGCACTGGTGTTGTATTATTTTTGATTCTTGGGTGATTTTCCTTGGAATTCTACCCATGGATTCTTGAAGCGTGGTGGTTTCTGTAGGATTAGACTGTGTTTGCTTCTGACAACAGAGCTGCCAAACCAGATTGCCTTAGAGTAGATTTATAAATGGCAGGTTTTTTAGATTCACTTTAGTAGTGTGGATGTGAGCCACAGATCTGTGGGACGGCTGACTTGTGGTTATAATTCTTGAAGGGAAAATGTTTTTCTTTCACTGGCATAGTTCAGGTTGGGCCATTTTCCTTGCAGCCCCCAGTGTCAGTGCTACTCTTCCCCAAGGACAACCTTACAGCATCCCCAGTGTAAGTGGCATTTTCATTAATTCCCAGATACAGATCATACATTAATAACAGAAGAATCTTCTCTGCTAACCAGTTGTGCCAGGCTTATTCATCTCTCTAGATTTGCAAGCTGTTTTTCTTTTCTACACCCTGCTCTGGGCCAGTTCAATGAACCTGGAGCATAACAAGAGCAAAGGGAATAACCCAAGCAGCAGGATTCCTGCATAAAGCTTCAACTCTTTAGACTGAGCATCAGGAGAACAAGCATCTCTCTGTCTCAGATCAGTCTTCTTGGTTTTTGAGTAGTCATGTAACTTTAATGTCATGCAATTAGCAAGTCTTGGTACAGGGATTCACATACAAGCATCCTAGCCCTAAAGTTGTACTCTTTGTCACAACCTCTTATAAATGGTTACCACAGTGTCCTCTATTTCCATTTGAATTTTGTCAGAATTACATAACATTTTCTTTGTGTAAAGCTGTCAGTATTCTGGGGATCTCACCCTACCACTTTTGTTTCCATCTATTTCCACTGGAATATCCTTAATCTAGTAATTTCTTAACATTAATTGGGAATTGTGTGCTGGCAATTGATTATATTACGGATAGTGAAATAAGTTATTATGCTAGTTCTAGGACACTCTGGGATAAATTATTCCAATAAATAAACTGGTGAGCAAATTCAAAGTGCCCAGAAGGTATCCAGCCATGTACTATGAAAAATAAAGGCATTCATTGAACAAGATACAAGAAACATTGTCCATAGTACAATAATTCTTCAGTCTCATTCAAAGTAGGTACCTTGGGACCTCACACATTTCTCCCAGTCACCATCAGCTGCTCCATCATATTTTCCTGAATCCCAATGATGGTCTGAAAACTCTTCCCTTTCAAAGGTGATTTTAGTTTTGGGTAAAAGGTAGAATTTGCAGGGTGCCAAATCTGGGCTATAGCGGGGCTGAGTCACCTGGGTGATTTGATGTTTCACCAAAAAACTCTGCATGAGATGTGATACATGAACAGGCACATCATCATGATGAAACTGCCAATCACCCATAGCTGCAGACTTCTAAATCATCCAGATAGTTTCTGTGGAGGAATAGTCAAGCTTAATGCAAAATTTGATGCAGATTTGTTGCTCTACTCGATCAGTCGTTTGGAATGCAATGGCCCACAGTACACATGCTCGCTCCATGGCGTCTACTGCCCCCATTGACTAGTACATGAAGTCATCATTGTTCACGCATGCACATTCAAGTCTACCCTCCTTGGCTGCCAGGTTACAAGATGTCATGCAAACTGTTGTTATATTAACACTGGTTGGACTTTTTCTGGCAGACCTCATATTAACTACAGAATTGAGAAAAAGATTATGAGAGCAAAGGACAAAAAATTAAGGTAGGATGAGAGAAACTGGCCATGTAATGATCCTGGAACAGGGCATTCATAAACAATGAAACATTTCCTAAAGGGCCTAAGATGAGAAAGTAATTAGCATAATATACAAGTCAAATAGAGGCCAGTATAGTAGGTGCATGATGAATGAAGGTGAGAGCACCTTAAAATGAAAGTGAATTGGAAGTAGGGTCCAAATAATGCAGTTTTGCAGGTCTGGTAAGGAATTTTTTATTTTAAGTGCAGGGGGCATGCACTATAAGCAGTGAGTCCCACTCTTTGAATCACTCTTGGAGATTAATAAAAATACCAATGGCCATTCATTCATCAAACAAATAGCTATTGAGTATTTACTGTGTGCATCGTATTTTTAACAAGTTCCTCAGATGATGCTGATTCTCACCAGAGGTGGAGAGACACTTCCTTTACAAGCTTCTTCATTTTTTCTATTATTTCTCTAACCTCCGCCCCCACTGTTTTTCTAAAATTTCAGTGTAGTGTTAAGAACTATCTATTTGCTACTTTTAGTTTGTCATTTCTACCTTGAATCTTCCCTTTCTTCTGAAGCATGAAAAACCTGAGGGCATGGTCTTAGAGGTCCGAGGTCTTTGCCTTACGGAGCCAATTAGACTCCTGTCTTGATCAGCAATAGGTTTGGTCTCCTATCCACCTACTCTTTAAGGTAATGAATGGCAAAGCTTGTGGTCCTCTGGGCTCAGCAGAGTTGTTCTGGTAAAGTAGGTGTCAATGGCTCAACACATCCTCCTTGTCTCCCGTTCTGACTTAGTTTTAGCCACCGAAGATTGCTCTCCTTGTGGAATCATCACTGCATTCCAAAAATATTTTAAGATGTGCATTTACATTATTTTTCAACCAGTGATTTGGAA
The DNA here is from genome assembly GCF_021234165.1 of Pteronotus mesoamericanus. Lineage (NCBI taxonomy): Eukaryota > Metazoa > Chordata > Mammalia > Chiroptera > Mormoopidae > Pteronotus > Pteronotus mesoamericanus. The sequence continues at coordinate 8,054,287 of NW_026555307.1, forward strand.
GTGGTAATCAGTCCCCCACAGAGATTAATTCCCTGTGATTGTTTCTATGTTTCTGATTTTCCTCCCTGATTCTGAGCTTTTGGGGGCAGGTACTGGGTCAGAGTTATTGTGTCCCCAGTGTCCACACTGAACCAGAGTAATGGGGGATTTTGAATGATATTTTTGAACAAAGGAATTTTGTTTGCAGAACTGCTTCTTCCTTCTTTTTCTTATTTGACTTTGATTTCCCTTACAGAGTACTATGCTCTGCACTAACAGAGAGACCAAGCATTTTCTGCTCCCCTGAGTGCAAAGCCTAGATCACAGTTCTTTTAGAAGACCAGGAAATTCCTGGATGCATCTGCAAGAGACAGAAGTGGAAGGCAATCAATTGTAGAGTTGGAGAAATGTAGACTCAAAACCCAGCAATGCAGTGTTAGCTGCAAATTTGAGTAAATTACTTTACTTTTTTAAACAAAAGTTTCCTTTGAATTAAGATTCATTGCCCTCTCCTCAGGATTAATATATATGTATAAGATACCAGGAACTTAAAGTGCTTAATGCACAAGAATTGTACTTGAAGTGTAATGAACCTCACCAATCAGCAGTAAGACTTCAGAATAGGTGTGATAGGGAATAATGTCAGGCAGGAAAGTCATGGGTGATCTTGACTGGGAACCAGGATATGCTGCCTATGAGGATTCTGAGGATTGTGGTTCATGAAAAGGCATTGCATTCTGCATCTAGGTAATTGATCTCTACTTTGGCTGCTCAGGACCTGCTGATCTTGGTAGATTGTTTGGCTCAGTATTGGTGACTCTGGACAGGGTCTTTGTGGAAGGCAGTTTCAGTTTGGATTCTGGGATAGGAGAACAAAGCCAAGGAGTTAACCTGATACACTGAGTCTGTTAGATCATGAGTGGCTAGGCAGAAATCATTCATTGTCAGTTGCAGGAACTATTGTCTAGGGCTGGGCCTGCCCAAGTATCCTATGTTACTGGGCCTGAGGACTCAGTCATGTCTTTGGGGTACCTCTGGCTAAGGAGGTCAGTGTCTTCCAGAATGTAGAACAAGAGTCTACCCAGGGCAGGTCAGGATAGGCCCCTCTGGGCTCTGATCAACCTCTGATGGTGAGAAAGTTGTTTCTTTGAATATATTATGTACAGTTGGATTGAGAGAGAGGAGAGAGAGAGAGAGGAGAGAGGAGAAAGGAGAGAGGAGAGAGAGAGAGAGAGAGAGAGAGAGAGAGAGAGAGAGAGAGAGAGAGAGAGAATTGATATTTCTCCTGTCTTTCATTGAATGTATGTTTTATCTTGGAAGATTTGACCAGTGGATTTTTTTTCCTGAAAATTTCTGCTTCCCTGAGCTCCTCAAGGAACTTGCTCCCCAGTTCTTCCCATTCCAGTGAATGATGCTACCAAAGGCTGCTGTCTCTGTTCTCCAACAAATGTTTAGGTATTCATTTTGCAAACCACTTTGCATTCCTTAAGTGTATATCCTTCCACCAGGGGTATGATGGCGTGGGAGAACCAACCCTTGCTGGGAACCATAACTTCTTTTGTTAGAGCTCTGATTTAATGAAGTGGAGGTGAGTTAGTTAAGTGGGATCCCATGTTGCAAACTTGGGTTTTCCAATTAGACAAAAAGGTAATTGGTATAGATTTGCTGCAGTCTCAGTATTTGTCCATACCTCTAGCTCTCTGAGGTTTTTATGACTCAGGGATATGATAGATTTAGTGCTTGGAGTTCTGTGATATTCCAAGGAGTTGATGCCAGATAGGCATCATAAGTCCATTTTGAAACTATGTAGTGTATGTTCTTCTTGGGTCACATCAGTGTGAGTCTGGATCGTCCTCCATCAGTTCTGGTAGCTCAAGGACAAGGAACATACAGTTAGGGATAACTTGTGGTAACAGGAACAATATAGCCAGATAGAAAAATTGTTAAGGAATGATGATTCTCATAACTGCAAAAGAACCTTAAAGAACTTATCCAACCTAGTCCTCCAAAATAATAACATTGAATTCATAAGATGGGTTGTCATATCACCTGTAAAGATGTCTATTTTAGAATTTTTGATGATGAAAAACGATTAGGATTTTTAATATTCTGGCATATTTATGAGCCTGAGTTTTTAAGATATTACATCACTATGTTATATTTAAATTCGGTTTTCAGAAATATAAATTTTATAAGATATTTTTAAATGATTCACACTTTAAAAAAAAAACTACTGTGAAAATGGGAAGGAGATGATTCCAAGTGTTTTGTGCTGAACATAAAGTGTGCTATGTACATCAGTGTACAGTTTTATTTAATTTGGAAATACCAGTTATATGGTCTTTATTTATTCCTAGACCTGGGTGGATAATGGAAGAGGATAATGCTAGGAGGTTATATGTATATTTGCAAGCATGCTCAAGAATGATGTGTGTACTGAGAATGATGTGTGCTCTTACCACTCTTGCTCCCACACTCGCCCTTCCATGTTGAAGGGTCCAGCATAGCCTTTTTTCCCAGCAGTGTTCCCTTACTGAATCGCTTTCTCCATTTTCTCATATTCTATTGTAAATATTTTGTCCATTAGTTTCAAAAATAGTGTACTTATCTGTGGTTTCAGGGCTTGAAGTTCAAAGATGTGGCCATTTTCTTCTCTCAAAAGGAGTGGGAATGCTTGCACTCTGCTCAGAAGGATTTATACCGAGATATAATGTTGGAGAATTATAGCAACCTGATCTCACTGGGTAAGTTTATCTGCCCCTCAAAATTCAGAATTGACCTTCTGGAATGCTTATGTTCTTTGTTATCAATTTCTTGTAAGTGCTTTTCAAGTGCCTGTCTGAATTAATGATTCTTATTTACCAAAGCATGGTTGTTTCTTCTGAAATTAAAAATTAGCCACTCTGTTTTACAATTTTATCTTTTTCATTTCTCTCATCTTCACCCTTAATCTACCTACTCCTCTTTCTTGATTATCATCGACTGATTTCAGTTCTGAGATACCCACAATATAACTTTGTCCCCTTTTTTACCTTGAGCAGGACTTTCTGATTCTAAGCCAGATGTGATCTCCTTATTGGAACAGGGTAAGGAGCCCTGGATTGTTAAAAGGAAGGAGACAAAAGAATGGTGCCCAGGTGAGTAATGATAACTCATATGGAGAAGGCCACGGCAGGTGGGTCACGCAGCTGGGCTGTGAGAAGGCAGCACTTCTGAGATAATGAGAGGAAAGATCCCTTAAGACCTGAGATCCAGAAAAGAAAGGAAGGATGTTTCAGCCTGAGGCCTCAGATTTTTTACTTCATTTAATACTCTTGTTCTTTTTCCTCATATTTCCCTCTGATTTCACAAAGGAAGTACCTTTGTCCTTCTCAGGAGACAAACATTTTCCCCATACTTTGGGTCCAGTTTTATCCCAACTTTTTGAATTAGCTCTATTGAGATATAATTCACTTACTGTAAAATTCACTTATTTAAACTATAGTTCATTGGTTTTTAGTATATTCCCAGTGTTGCAACTGGGACAACAATCTAATTGTAGAACATTTTCATCACCCTAAATGAAACCCCATAACTTATTAGTAATCACTACCCACACCCAGATATAGGCAACCACCAATCTACATATAATTTCTGTAAGGTTGGTAGTGATATCTCCTTTTTCATTCCTGATATTCATATAAGTTTTCTCTTTTTTTTTTCTTGGTCAATCTAGGAAAAGGTTTGCCAGTTTTGTTGATCTTTTCAGAAAATCATCTTACAGTTATGTTGATTTTCTCTATTTTTTAATCTGTTTTGGTCATCTCCCCTCTAATCTTTATTATTTCCTTTCTTCTGATATCTTTGGTTTAGTTTGCTCTCTTTTTTAATGTAGTTCCTTAAAGTGTATAATTAGTTTATTAATTTGAGATCTTCCTTTTCTTTTTAATATAGGCATTTTAAGCTGTTAATTTCCTTTTAAGATCTGTTTTAACTGTGTCCCATATGTTTTAGTAAGCTGACTTTTCCTTTCATCCAATTCAAAAGTACTTTCCAATTTCTCTTGTGATTCTTTGACTCGTTTATTTGAGAGTATATCCATAGTTATTTAAGAGTATGCTGTTTTCTCTCTCCTTGTCCATCTTCTAGCTAGTGATCTATCCATTACTGAAAGTAGAGCATTGAACTGTCAAATTGTTTTCTCTTCATTTCTGTTAGCATTTGCTTCATGTATTTTGGGGCTCTGTAATTAGTTGCCTATTTGCTTATAACATAATTTCCTGAGATTGACCCTTTTATTATAAAATGTTCGTTTTTTCTTTAGTTACAGTTTTTGTCTTAAAATCTATTTTGTCTGATAATAATATAGCTATTGAAGCTCACTTTTGATTAGTCTTTGCATAGTATATTTTTTTCTATTCTTTTCTTTTAATCTTTTTGTGTCCTTGAATGTGTCTCTTGCAGACAGCATAAACTAGGTAAGATCATATTTTTTAATACCTCCTGCCTATATCTTCCATCTGAGTATTTAATATGTTTACATTTAATGTAATTATCAATAGGGTGGGATTCATGTCTGACATTATCGTGTTTGTGTTCTATATGTGTTATTTTTGTTTATACTTCATTCTTTCATTACCATAATTTATGTTAAATATATATTTTGTAGATTCCCAATTTAATTTTTTTGATTGTCTTTTACTATAGTTTTTAGAGTTATTTTCTCAGTGTTTGCCCCGAAAATTTCAGTTATATCTTAACTTAAAATAATTTAGGTTTTGCCTGTTGAGTATGATGTTAGCTGTAGGTGTGTTGCATATGGCCTTTATGTTGAATGTGTTCCCTTTATTCCCACTGCTGAGTAGTTTTATCATAAATGAGTGCTTTACCTTATCATATGCTTTTCTCACATTTATTGATATAATCATGTTTTTTCTCTCATATTGTTTATGTGGTGATTACAGTTATTGATTTGCATATATTGTACCATCTTTACATTCCTGGGATGAATCCCACTTGGTCATGGTGTATGATCTTTTTAAGGTATTGTTTGATGTAGTTTGCCAATAGTTTGTTGAGGATTTTGGCATCTATGTTCATTAGTGATGTTGGCCGATAGTTTTCTTTCTTTGTTGTGTCTTTAGCTGGTTTTGGAATTAGGATATTATAAGCCTCACAAAAACTGTTTGGTAGTCTTCAGTCTTCTTGGAATTTGTGGAATAGTTTGAGAAGCATCGGGGTTAGCTGTTCTTTGAATATTTGGTAGAATTCTCCTGTGAATCTCTCTGAACCAAGACTCTTGTGTGTCAGGAGTTTTTGGATTACTGCCTCAGTTTCACTAGCTGATATCAGTCTGCCCAGGCTTTCTGCTTCTTCTTGAACCAGTTTTGGAAGATTATATGTTTCTATAAATTTGTCCATTTTGCCGTGGTGTCAAATTTCTTGGCATATATTTGTTCGTAGTGATTTCTTACAATCCTTTGTATTTCTGTGATATCAGTTGCAATATCTCCTCTTTCATTTCTGATTTCATTTATTTGGGTCATCTCTTTTTATCGTGATGAATCTGCTTAAAGGCTTGTTGATTTTTTTATCTTTTCAAAGAACCAGTTCCTGGATTTATTGTTCCTTTGGATTGTTCTTTTCATCTCTATGTCATTTAATTCTGCTCTGATCTTTATTCTTTCTTTCCTTCTAGTCACTCTGGGCTTTGTTTGTTGTCATTCCTCTATGTTTTGTAGATGTAGGGTTAGGTAATTTATTTGAAATTTTTCTGTCTTTTTTAGGTAGAGCTGTATTGGTATGAACTTCCCTGTCAGGACTTCCTTCTCTGTGTCCCATAGGTTTTGGGTTGTGTGTTCATTTTCATTTGTTTCCAGAAACTTTTTTATTCTTCCTTGATCTCATTGTTTACCCATTGATTCATTGTTTAATAACATGCTATTCAGTCTCCATGTATTCGAATGTTTTTGTTTTTTGCTTTCGTTTGGTTTCTAATTTCAAGCCATTGTGATCCATGAAAATACTTGATTTGACTTCAGTTTTCTTGAATTTGTTGAGGTTTATTTTGTGTCCTATTGTGTGCATTTGAAAAAAAGGTATATTTTACTACTTTTGGGTCAAAGGTTCTGTATATATCAGATAAGTCCATTTGACTTAGTGTGTTGTTCAATGCCACAATATCCTTGTTGATTGTTTGTTTGGAATATCTGTCCATTGTTGACAATGATGTATTAAAACACCCTACTCTAAGTGTGTTGGTGTGTATATCTTTCTTGAAGTCCTCCAAGATTTTCCTTATATATTTGGATGCTCCTGTGTTAGGTGTATAAATGTTTACAATGTTTATAGCTTTTTAAGGCATTCTTCCTTTTAGAATTACGAAATGACCACCTTTGTCTCCTTTTATGATCTTTGTTTTGAAATCTACATTGTCTAAGTATTGCTACCATGGCTTTATTTTCTTGTCCATTTGCTTGGAGTATTTTCTTCCAACCCTTTACTTTCAGTCTATGTAGGTGTTTTTTCCTGAGATGGGTCTCTTGTAGGCAGCATATATGCAGGAAACATATATCATGTTTTCTTATCCATTCAGCTACCCTATGTCTTTTGATTGGAGTGTTTAATCAATTTATTTTTAAAGTTACTATTGATAGGTACATATCCTAAGCCATTTTTCCCCTTTATACCTGTGTTCCTCTCTCTCAGTCTTTTTCTTCATCTTCTTAAAGCAGTCCCTTTAGCAAGTCTTGCAATACTGGTATGATGGAGGTGTATTCTTTCAGCCTTCTTTTGTCTGGGAAACTCCTTACTTTGCCTTCCATTTTAAGTGACAGCCTTGCTGGGTAGAGTAGTCTTGGTTGCAGGCCTTTGCTTTTCATTACCTGGAATATTTCTTGCCCTTCCTTTCTGTCTTGGAGTGTTCTGTTGCGAAATCAGCTGCTAGGCTTAGTACAGCTCCCTGTATGTTACTTTCTCCCTGTCCACTTTAAAGATTCTTTGCTGATCTGACTTATTTTTAACAAGAATACTTTGGCTACTGTGTTGGATATGAGATACTAGGAAGGCAACAGTGCAAGCAGGAAGACTCATTTAGAATAGTGTGTTAATCTTGGTATGGGATGGCATTGGACAAGTGGTAGCGATATTGTTCAAGACAAGTAATTATAATCTGGTTATAATTTGGGTCTAGAGATGAGAGGACTTGCTGCTGTTGTGATGTCCTACTTCTTCAGATTCTCATTTAGTTGGTCTTAGGTGGTTCCTGGACATTATATTTTTGTAAGTTCCTGAGTTGATTCTGATTCTCACCAGAGGTTAATAACCACTTCCTTTATAAGTTTTCCCCCTTTTCTCCTTCCTTACTTTCCCTTGCACTACCATCCTCTTTTTTCAAATTGCAATGCAGTGTTTAAAAGCTCTCCATTTGCTAATTTGTTTTTCCTTTCTACCTTTCTTTTTCCTGCAACATGAAAGAAAATACCTCCCTTTTACTTTATTTTTATCTTATAGATTGGGAATCCAGAAGAGAAACCAGGAATTTATCTCCAAAAGAGGATTGTTACGAAATTAAATCATTGCAACTAGGGATAAAACAACCTATAAGCTCCAACCTTCTGTGCACTAGGGTCAGAGATAACAGTGAAGTCAAATGCTACTTGGAGAAACAACAGGATAGACACTTCAGAACAGCTATCATAACCTCTGAAGAAAGGTCTGCTTTCATTCAATGTACAGTTTATAGAGTATCTAAGATAATTCATACTGGAATGAAATCATGTGAATGCAAGGAATATAAGGAAATTTTCAGGTACCAGTCAGACTGCATTCAACATGAAAACAGTCATAATAAAGAAAAAAACTCTAAATGTGGAGAATGTGGGAAAGCCTTTCATAATAGGCAAGACTTGAATAAGCATCAGAGAATTCATGAAAGAAAGAAAAATAATGAAAATAATAAATCTGCCTTTATTCATGATTCTGAAATTAGTAAACCTCAGAGCATTAATCCTGGTGAGAAAGCTCTTAAATGTAAAGAATGTGGGAAAGCCTTTCATTCTAGCTCGCAGCTTATTAAACATCAAAGGATTCATATTGGTGAGAAACCCTATAAATGTAAGGAGTGTGAGAAGGCCTTTCCAACTACTTCCCAACTTAATTTACATCAGAGAATTCATACAGGTGAGAGGTACTATGAATGTAAGGAATGTGGAAAAGCTTTCACCCGTCCCTCACACCTTTTCCGACATCAGAGGATCCACACTGGTGAGAAACCCCATAAATGTAAAGAATGTGGTAAAGCTTTTCGTTATGACACACAACTTAGTCTTCATCAAATAATTCATACTGGTGAAAGACGCTATGAATGTAAGGAATGTGGAAGGGTATATAGCTGTGCCTCCCAACTGAGTCTACATCAAAGAATTCACACTGGAGAGAAACCTCATAAGTGTAAGGAATGTGGAAAAGCCTTTATCTCTGATTCACATCTTATTCGACATCAGAGTGTTCATACTGGTGAGAAACCATATAAATGTAAAGAATGTGAGAAGTCCTTTCGTCGTGGCTCAGAGCTTACTCGACATCAAAGAGCTCACACTGGTGAGAAACCCTATAAATGTAGGGAATGTGGAATGGCCTTTACTTGTAGCACAGAACTTATTCGACATCAAAAAATTCACACTGGCGAGAGACCCCATAAATGTAAGGAATGTGAGAAAGCTTTTATTCGAAGATCAGAACTTACTCATCATGAGAGAAGTCATAATGGTGAAAAACCCTACAAGTGTAAGGAATGTGGAAAGGCCTTTGGTCGTGGCTCAGAACTTAGTCGACACCAGAAAATTCACAGTGGTGAGAAACCTTATGAATGTAAGCAATGTGGGAAGGCCTTTATTCGTGGCTCACACCTTAGTCAACATCAAAAAATTCATTCAGGACAAAGGAGTGAATGAAGATGTGAGAACGTTCAGAATTTAATTGACACCTGAAATTCATGCTAGAAAAACAGAAACAAAACAAAACCCCTGTAATTATAAGGGATGTGGGAAAGTATTTAAGGATAACAGCTTAATATCAAGAGTTTGTACTGTGAATGTAAAGTCTTTAATTAAGGGCCAGAATGTTAGGAATTGGAAGGGTTTATTTGTGTTTCAGAATTCATTTTATATAAGAGTTCAATTGGTGAAAAAGAGAAAAACTCCATGAATGTAAGGAAAGTGGGAAGGTTTAGGATGGCAGCAAATGTGTTAGAGACATTAATCATTCAAACTTTTCTCAACATCATGGTCATTAGCCCTTAGAGGAAATTAGAGTACTTATAACATAAATGACATATACATGGGACACTGAATTGCTTTAGCTAATAAGTTATTCATCTGATAATTCATACTTGAGAAAGACTATAGTAATATTAAAATTGTAGCAAATTAGTTTGTCCTTCCCAAATCTTGTTCATATTTGCAAGCTCATTCTCTAAAATTAGCCTGAACTGAATAAGAGTAGGAAAGAGTTTAACCAATATTTAGTCTTTATTTGCCTTCACTATTATAACTCATTTCTTACAGGTCAAATTACTTAACTCTAAATTTTCTCATTTATAAATTAATAATGTCACCATATTTCTTAGTAGCATTGTGAAGATTAAATAATTGTATCTTTTAGAACAGTGTGGATTGTATTGAAAGTGTGTTAGATAAGAAATGCTTTTATTATTTTTCATTTTCATCATTTTCTTTATTAGAGATTATATGAGTTTAGGGCCTTTTGGGTTCAGTGACTTCATGAACATTTTACATCACGTCTTTTTTATTTTTTATTTTTTGCATTTTTTTATTGTTCAAGTACAGTTGTCTCCATTTTCCCACCCCCACTTTCACCCACTCCCCCACCTCCCACCCTCAATCCTTACTCCGCTTTGGCTTTGTCCATGTGTCCTTTATACATGTCCCTTGATTTGACTCTTCCCTTTTGAATTGGTTCTTCTGGATTCTTAGATATAATCCCACCAGTGGAATTGCCAGGTTAAAGGGCAGTTCTATTTTTAGTTTTTTGAAGAAATTTCCAAACTGTTTTCCACAGTGACTGTACCAATCTGCATTCCCACCAACAATGTACTAAGGTTTGCTTTTCTCCACAACCTAACCAGCACTTATTGTTTGTTGATTTGTTTATTATGGCCATTCTGACTGATGTGAAGAGATATCTTATTGTGGTTTGAATTTGCATCTCTCTGATGGCTAGTGATTCTGAGCATCCTTTCATGTTTTTATTAAAGGTTAAGTAATTCCTTCTGGAGAAAAATTTAAAACTGAAACTCTTATTCATAATGTAAAGAACTCCAATAGGGGATTCATAATGTAAAGAACCCCAATAGGATAAGATTGGGTAGATGTGAGATCAGGGGGAAGATGTATTAAAACCTTTCAAAATAGAAATGACATAGGACACACCATCTGATTTCTGTTCTGGAGAATTAGAAAATAACAAAGCCTTAGCCAAAATCCTTTTCTTTTTTTTCTATAAGGAAATGTAAAAGATACCTGTATAAATAATTTTTACATTAAAAAAGGAAATTAAAGCAAATTACCATTAGTAATGAATGACAAAGAGAAGAAATGTTGAAATGTGTAGGATGCAGCAAAGCTATAATCTGAAGAAAATTAAGTTCTGTCAATATGTGTAGAAAACAGGGAAAATTAAGACCAGGATTAATTCTCATCTCACTGTAATTGTTGTACTGCCTGTTCCCACTAGGTTCCCAGTAACATTGTTGAATCAAAGGAATAAGAGTGAATGAATTAGCATTGGACCCTTGTATGTTGAAAAGCTGTAACAAAATATATGCAAAGCCAAAAAATGAAAAAAGGAAAAAACTTTGAAAGCACTTTTAAATGAAACATTATACCCCACCCCATCCCCAAAAGAAACCACGAATGAGAGAGAATACATAACGACAAAAATGGAGGAGATTTAAAGAAATAAGGCAAAACTACTGTGGGAGGCATTGTTGTGTTTGCCTGTACATTGGTATTAACTCTCCTCCCTTTGCCAGATTACCTGCCACCCACTTAGATCTAAATGCCAGATGCTTACCTAGCTTGCTTTGCACCTAGGCATATGTGTTACAGTTTTAGCCATAGAAGAGCTGAGCAAAAGTCCACAAATGAGTTAAATTTTCTTTTCTAACAAAATAGTAAATGGTCCTCTTACATACAGGATGCATGTCTATGTATCTGTGTAGTACCTGGAATTTTGGCTGTTATGCAACCAGTGAGGTGAGAGGCTGAGATTGGCACAGGACATAATGGAATTACCTGTATCTTTGACATTGTTGAACTGATGAAACAATTCAGAACTCCCCTGCATATCTGTTATAAGCTTATATTCAATTTTTTATAATATATCTGAGTCTTGGGAAAAGTTTTTGTGAGTATAAATGTATATTTCTTCAACTTCATTAAGATGAGAAAATGTTTATCTTCATCTCTTTATTGTACAACTGAAACTATGGGAAAGCATTATTTTCTTAAACATATACATGCATACCTCAGACATATTACAGGTTTGGTTTCAGAACACTGCTATATAGTGAGCACGGCATTAAAGTGAGTCATAATCTTTTTGCTTTTGGAGAGTCTTGCCTTTGATTTGTGAAAAATGCAATATCTGTGACATGCAACAAAAGCAAAATACAATATGCCTATGTGTGTATATACATGCTTGACTGTGATTTAGTAAGATGTAGGAAATGTGTTTATACTCAGTATTTTGCTGTGTGTCTGTTTATATTCAGCTTTTTACAATTGTCTGAAATCCTACAAAAATATTATTTTCCTGAATAAAGTAGGAACCAAGAAAAACTGACTAAACAACTATACCATGTTATTCCTCTTCTACCAGAATATCTTACAAATAAAATCTTCTGTGTCTCCAGTATACAAAGAGTCACAGTTATGAGACTAGCATAACCCTTTAACTAAATTTGGATAAGGACAGCATACAAATTCAAATCAGCTATAAAAAATAATCCATCATACTCATGGTATATGAATATTCCAATTAAAATACCAAATCAAATCTAGCAGCCCATTGGGGAAAAAAAGATTTTTTTCTCTCCAGAATAAAATGCCCTAACCTGTCCAGTTCAAAAAACTGTAATATGTACATACAGTGTTTACATATTTAAAATGACACTAAAACTACTTGCCACTCAAGTGAGTAAACAAGGAGCTTTTATAGCATAACCGTATCCAACTGCTGTGACATCACTGCAGTTGTCCACTTATCATACCTCATAATCATTAGTCAACATTTGGAATAATCATCCAGTGGATTCCACTTTTGCACCTCATCTTAGAAAACATTTTAAATAAGTTTAATGTAAACATGTATTATGTGGTAAATTAAATCAGTCATAGCTAAATATCAAGCAATCCATTAGTGAACAATTTATAACAAAAGTTCAAGTCTTTTTAAAGAAATCATTACTAAATTGTATGTCCACAGGTATATTTATCTCATAAGTCTGTTTTTAAAGTTGTACATAAAATTTTGAGATGTGTGCCCTGTAAAAGAATTGAAGAATTACTAGAGCCAGTTAAAACAAGAGATGATCACATAGTAATCAAATATGATACTGGCATAGAAACAGACATGTAGATCAATGGAACAAAGTGGCCCAGAAATAAACACACCTATATAGTCAATTAATCTTTAATAAAGGAGGCAAAAACAAAATGGAGTAAAGACAGTATTCAATAAATAGTGTTGAAAATTGTACAGATTACATGAAAAAATGAAACTACCATCTTACCTCGAATACAAGAATAAACTCAAAGTGGATTAAATACTTAAAGACCCAAAACCATAAATTTCCTAGAAGAAGACATTCCTAGGCAGTAAACTCTGGCATTTCTCTTCGCAGACTTTTTTCTGACATATCTCCTTGGGCAAGGGATACAAAAGGAAAAATAAATAGGATTACAGCAAACTTAAAAATTTATATACAGCAAAGCAAACCATCAACAAAATGAAAAAAACAACCTACTGAATGGAAGGAGATATTTGCCAATGATATGCCTGATAAGGGGTAAATATCCAAAATTTTAAAAAACTCATGCAACTCAACACCAGAAGAATCCGATTAAGAAATGGACTGAGAGACTTGGTCAAGATGGTGGCATAGATAAACACAGCTCACCACCTTGCACAATCACATCAAAATTACTACTAAATTATAGAGCGACCATTACTCAGAAACATCAGAAATTGAGTTGAATGGAAGTCTGACAACTATGGAATTAGAGAAACCACATCCATCCAGACTAGTAGGAGGGACAGGGATGCAGAATGGGCTAGTCACATGTCCACATGTGGTGGATAGAAATTTGAGAGGGATGTCTTAGGAGCAGTGAGTCCTGGGCCCCCAGCCCAGGGTTCCAGTGATGGGAACTTATTGCAAAAACTGGTAGGGATTGAGTCAGTGGAAGATAGTTGTAGACTCCCAAGCAATTCCTCTTAACCCACACACAGACTTAGACTCACCCTCTCAGCTCTAGCACCAGGGTAGCAGCTTGAAAGGCACCAGTAGCACACACGGAGTAAGTCAAGTGTCTGGCATCAAGGTGATAGCTGAGGCTCAGCTTTCACCCAGAGATAGGCAGAGGCCATTGTCCCTTTTTGAACCCTCCCCCAACAGCCAGTAAGTGGGTGCCATATTTGAGACACCGTCAACCTGGCTAACACTCCCCACCCTGGAGATTCCCTTGAGACTATGCACCCAACTTACAGGCCCACCCAAGCTGCTAAACAGACTTCTCCACATGAATGACATGCTTTACAATTTCCTAAATCCTCACACATGCAACAGCTGGCCTTAGTGAGGCCCGAGGCCCCATACCTCTTGCTAAGTGGCTCCAAACCCAACACTAGCGGCAGTCAGTCTAGATTCACAGCTTGGCTTAGCCTGGGAATCTCTAAGCCCAGAAGAAAGAGCAACCATATCAGACTGCTTTATAGCCCAGGCAGGGTGGCCCCAGGCAAAACAAAGGTGGAGGCTAACCTTGTCCTGCACCACCCAGGAAACCTCAGAGCCTGTGCACCCAGTGGAGAGCTACAAACCACCATCAGAACACAACCCTGCCCCTACACACTTAATCCTCCATGGAGCATGGAGGTTGGCGGTCAGTGGTCACAGCCAGTCCTTGCAGCTGACTGGCCTGAGTAAATCCCTCACAAGGACCTGCCAACAGCAAACAAGAGTCAACTATAAGGAGGGGTGTGCTCAGCCCACACAAAGGACACATCGCTGCTGCCCAGCTTGGGTGAGAAAGGAGACTGTTCCACTGGATGCTACAGGACACCTCCTACATTAGCCCATGCTACCAAGATGGGGAGTCATATCAGCTCTACCTAATACATAAAATCAAAGAGAGGCTGCCAGAATAAGAAGACAGAAATATGGCCCAAATGAAAGAACAGATCAACACTCCAGAAAAAGAACTATACAAAATGGAGATAAGCAATCTATCAGATGCAGAGTTCAAAACATTACTTATAAGGCTACGTAAGGAACTTAGTGAGGACCTCAGCAGCATAAAAAAAAGATCCAGTCAGAAATGAAGTTTCACTAACTGAAATAAAGAACAATTTACAGGGAAACAACAGTAGAGTGGAGGAAGCTGAGAAGTCAATGATTTGGAAGACAGGGAAGCAAGAAACAAAACAAAACGAATCAGAAAAAAAGAAAAAAAAAAAACCAAAGATAGTGGTAGCAGCCTCTGGGACAACTTCAAGAGGTCCAAAATTCACATCATAGGGATGCCAGAAGGAAAAGAGAGAGAGCAAGAAATTGGAAATCTATTTCAAAAAATAATGAAAGAAAACTTCCTTAATTTGGTGAAGGAAATAGACATGAAAGTCCAGGAAGCAGAGTCCAAACAAGATGGATGCAAAGAGGCCCACTTCAAGACATGTAATTAAAATGCCAGAGGTTAAAGACAGAGAATCTTAAAAGCAAGAGAAAAGCAGTTACAGGGGAGTTCCTACAGGGAAGTTCCAATAAGATTGTCAACTGATTTATCAAGATCAACTTGTAGACTAGAAGATATTAGCAAGAAATATTCAAAGTCATGAAAATCAGGGACCTACAGCCAAGACTGCTCTACTCCAGTGATATAATTTAGAATCAAAGGACAGATGAGGAGCTTCCCAAAGAAGAAAAAAATTAAAGGAGTTCATCATCACCAAATCATTATTATATGAAATGTTAAAGGGACTTATTTAAGAAAAAGGTCAAACTTTTATTTAAGAACAATAGAATGGCAATAAATACATATCTATCAATAATTGAATCTAGAAAACAAACTAAGCATACAAGAAGAACAGAGAAAGAATCAGAGATACG